>NC_138059.1:3061593-3673412 GCF_964194185.1 Rhinolophus hipposideros
CCGAGGTACAGAGTGACCGACGGGAGGGCTGCTCTGGAGAGGATGAGAAGAGCATGTCTTGGTAACACACTGAGAACGAAATAATACAAGAGTACCAGACATTTTAGCATGTGAGGTAAGTGTGAGCTGGAGAGAAAATGCAAACGTCCTGCAAAGGAGCAAGCTTAGTGCATCACTACCAGGAAGAGTGGCTGGGGTGTGGAGAGGGGAAAGGTGGGGTGAGATGCAGTGGGGAGCTGGATTCCACGCCACGCAGGCCTCGGGGAGTGAGTTTAGGGATAGTCTAAGCGCAGCATGAAGTCAACGGAAAGTTTTAAACTGAGACTTCGGAGTCTAATCCACGACTTAAAATGTGGTTAAACATAGACACACATCTGTGATGCATGTTCGTACTAACATAGAGGTGTATTCAAATATTTATGTATATGCACATCTCTAGTGAAGACATAACCCCTTATTGTCGTCAGAGGATGGGATTTTTCCACTAGACTCTTGTGACACCTTTCAGTGAAGTGTCTTCAACAGCTTCACTTGCTACTTTATAGGGATCTTTTCAGCAGCATTGCATTGTTTCCAGTCATCTCCTCTTGGAAGAGGAGCGTTCATTTAAACGGTGCCCACGTTGGTATAAGTTCAATTTGTTTGTCATTTATGTCTCACTTACTTATGCGGTTACCCAGCAAGCCGTTTGAGCCTCTACAATGAAACACCAGGCTTTCCCAGAACCACCAATCAGTTAAGGAGCAGCAGCCTGGAGAAACGACACCCTGGGCAGAACCAAGTCCCATCAAGTTGTAGGAACCCAGGGAGGGAAGATGGCACAGCGGAAAGAGGGCGCCGGTGGGGACGGGTCCAGTCTCAGAAAGTCGGACCAGGGACATGTCTGCAGAGGACCTGGCACCTGGGAGGCGTTCTGAAAGACGAGGGGGGTGGACATGGCCAGAGAGGGCCACCAAGCGGGAGGCGCGCAGCCCCCTGTGCGGGAGGTACTGTCATTAATTCTTGAGACTTCAGGGCGAGGAGGAAGTGGCTCCGGACGCCTGGGCTCCCGACTTGCTCTTCTCGGCTTCTCGCTGTCTCCCTCGCCCTCTCTGTCTCCACATGTCAAAGAAGTCCTTTGGCTTTCACATCCTGTGGCTTTAAGTTAAAAATCTGACATAAGCAACATTACTGTGGGGAAAAAATTCTGCTTTGACTGCTCCTGAGCTCTGAAATGCTGCCAAGTCTTTTTCTTTTTGCCAGCAGACAATATGGAGACAATTAATGTAATGAGAAATACTGATCTCAGAGAGGGAACCTTCCACAAAACAAGGGGAATGATGAAATAACACTGTCCTGGTAGATTCAAAGCAGCAAGAGGAAGGTGGTCCAACTCCCACCTGGTGGTGCTCAGCGGCGCCGCCTAGCGGCCGTCCAGCTTTGGCTCGCTGCCCTGCGATGAAGGAAACCCACCCTCTGCTGGAAGGAAATGGACCTTCTCCCTGGGAGGTGAGGGTGGGCCGCCACCACAGTAAAGAAGACCTGGTTGTTCTGGCTGCCTGCCGCATCCATAAATCCTGCTGGGAACTTCTCACACTGTGGCCCCCGTGCGGGGACTTGGTGTCTGAGTGCTAGTCAGCAGCCTGGACCAGGAGAAGGCCCTTCCCCGGGGCGGTCAGCTACAGGCTGGTCATGGGCCAATGCTGATGGACGAGCACTGCAAACAAGGGAGATGGTGATGCGGTGAAACAGTCAGATTCCTTCTTCTGGGACTCTGGAATGGGGGTAGAGCCAGCTGCTGGTGAACAGAAGTACAGAGGCACACTGTCCAGAACACGACACTGCGTTCGTCCTTCCGATACCCACTTGGGATTTCGGGTGAGTTTGCCATCCCGCCCAACACTACAGAGGCAGTTAAGCCTGAAAGATTCATTCCACCCTCCTTGCTGTGTCCACCAGCCCAGGCCAACAGATGCCTGACCAGCCACAGGGAGCGGTTTATGAACTGGGGATTTTGCAGGGAGTTCTGAGAAACAGGTTCCTATGTGTGGTCTGCAAATACAGGGCTTGACACCTGAACGTCAGCCATTGTTTCCCCGCCCCGAGAAAAGGCCGTGCAGGAGGAAGCAGACATGCTGAGATGGAGAGAACAGAGGTGGGGTTATACACTGGTCCTAAGTCCCACTCCCTTTTATCATCTAAGCCCGTTGGATTTGGGATCGGTGACTTACAAAAAGATGCATCCTTAAAAAATGGGTGTGTCCTCTCAAAAATAGAGGGAGGTGCTGTCGGAAGGCGGAAGCCGGCAGCCCCGGGTCTCCCGCTACTTGGGGCGCCATGATCTGGACCCGAACTTGGAGCTCACTCAGAGCCTCAGCATTCTGGACCCAGGAAGGCTGCCTACCTTCCACCCTCCAAGTTTTCTGTTTGTTCCACAACCTTTTCTGGTTACCTCATTTCACAACACACATCTCATCATATTTCCTATCCTTACTCCTGTGCTTGAACCCTTGTATTTGTGTTTTCAGTGGTTTCAGGACACAGAACAAAATCTTCCCTAGGGCCTGTAAGGCCATGCGTGGTCTGGCCCAGAGGCTCACTTTCAGGTCTTCTTGACCTGTGTTACCTCCTTCTGGAAGCTAAATGCTCTGGTCCACCCTGTCAGGCCCCTGTCCCGAGGACTGTCATCCGTCACTAGCTCCTGGTGTGGGCATGTTTGCTGAGCCCCCCCAAGTACAGGCCCCCGGTCTGCTCTGCTCACCCTGTCCTTAGTCCCTGGCATGGAGGAGGTGGGAGGAAATGAATGAATGAATGAATGAATGAATGAATACATGAATAGATACGTGAATGGTTTTCTCCATTGACAAGGGTCAGTTCTCGGCAAGCCCATCTCTGCTATTAGCCCTGTCCAGCCAGCCAGCCAATGGTGTAGAAGCCCTTGAACCACGACGGCCTCCAACTCTAAGGATTGTTTCTCAGATGCTGCATGGCCGCAGAAAGGCACGTCTCTTCAGTGGGTGAGGGCAGGGTCCCGGGCTCAGTGATCCCTTGGGAACTGGCAAGCTGTGGAATTATTATCTGAACCACTGGATTTAGATTGTCACTGACACACTCCTCTTGAGGTTAACAAATGTGTCTAATTGACTGTAGGGACGGAGTAGCTTTTATCAAAATGAATTGCCAAGCCCCTGGAATATACCTACGACTAACTTTACATCTCTGTTTTGAGATGACAAAGGTTGCTGTGCTCCCCAGGGCACCTCGCACAGGCCGCCTGGAGGGATGCAGGACGTGCTGAGAGGCAGGCTGCATCAAGGGTGCCCTCACTGAACCAGGCAGGGGAAATCCTGCGTTTTCACCCTAGCTCCACCTTGGGAGCAGAGAGTCTCAAAAAGCTAAGCATGTACTAGAAGTCAGCTTGTCTCCCCCCTCCCTTTTGGAGATGTGATTGGGGAAGTTGGATGACTGATTGGCTCAGTGTTTGATGAGTCTCCTCCCCAGGTCACAGTGGGGGGCATCACGTCCTGTGGAGACTAGAGCTCAGGCTTTGGTGTCTCAGTCGTTTGGAGCCCAGACTGCACCACATGCCAGTGTGTGGCCTGAAGCACTGTGTTTACACCCCAGACCTGTCTCCTGATCTATGAAACGGACACTGCAGAGTTGTAGGCATTACACAAAACAAGGAAAAATCAGTTAGCCGAGTACTCAGTACCTAGCCGTGTTCAATGAATCTGCTCCACTGTTTATCCCCATCAAGTCAAAATCCACCGTGATGTCTTGCTACCGGACTCAGGAATTCGGAAGAAGTGGCCTGCCCAGACGACACACAGAGGCGACAGCCCAAGGCAGGCTTGCCGGGCATGTTCTCGGAAGGCAGAAGGGTAGGTCTCCCAGCCAGAGGACAGGGTTCTGCCATATGCCCTCTCTGCTTCTCTGGAGACTGAACGAAGGCTCAGGTGGCAAAGCCAGGCCACGTGATTCCTCGTGTCTCCAAGGCAAGCAGTTCAAGACCCACCGGCCGTGCCTGAGGTCAGTGGGGTGCCCATCACTTGCAATAGGAGGAAGAATGGGTGATGTGTACAGTAGACGCCCTTATCCTCAGGGAATACGCTCCAAGACCCCAGCGGGTGCCAAGAACAGCAGATGGAAGTTAGACAGACAAAAGCAGGACACTGTAAGCTTAGAAAAAGAGGCTCTTTGTGTGACCTAAACTGCAGAATATCAGAGATGGAAGGGATCTTAAAAAGATTCTTGCATTTTCCTGAGGCCAGAGAGGGAAAGTAACTTTTTCACAGAGGAAGCTGGAGGAATGACAAGAGTGGAATATGCTTATCTTGGCCCTGAGTTCAGTGATTTTCCATTATTTCACACTGTCTCTGCTTTCTCCTGCAGATAATTTATATGGCAGTTCTTTCTGAGAATTGAGCGTTGGGAAAACTGAAAGGTCTGTGATAAGAAGACCTTTGCCGAATTGTTCTGACTGTGATCTGAATGGCAGCAGCAGGGATGCTGGGCGATTCACGGACCCGGGGTCTGGTGGTCCAGGCTGTACCCCAGGCCTGCCCCTCACTCACGCTGAGTCTTCAGGGAAGACCTTTTGCGTCTCTTGCCCTCTGCATGCTGGGAGAAAGGGACTGGACATTCATTCTGCAGGACCCCACTGATTCTGAAATACCTGTGGTCCACTTCCCTTGTGGCCAGAGACCAAATTGAGTAGGTCGCCCCGAAATACCCAACCCTGGACATAGTAATGCTTGAGAGATATCTGGGGATAAATTAATAGAGGAAAGAAAGGAGCTTTAAAAAAATTGCACTAAGCGAAAGAAGCCAGAAGAACACACGGTAGAGGATTCCATTTACATGAAATGTCCAAGGAAGGAAAACCCACAGAGACAGAATGTGGAGCAGCGGTTTCAAGAGTGGCCACGCTCGAAACAACACAAAGTATAACAGGACGTTCACGATGCCATCTAGTTGAAATCGTGGCCGGGCAGTGCACAGGGTGCTAACCTCCTGTTGCATCTCTGCAAGACTAAGATCAGAGATGAGAAATTGTGTGGGAGACGCTCCCACCCATCCGTGGCAGAAGAGGGAGACGGACCCCTACTTGCTCCTGAGCCTCTTCCCTGCACCACAGCCACTATCCCACCCACCCAAACCCACGTACCACCTAGCGACAAGAGCAGTCACTCGTGCCCAGGTGCAAAAGGGGGTTTCAGCCCTCACCTCGCAGGGCCTCTCAGTGGCCGTTCCAAAGCGGCTCACTCAGCCCTCCCAGGAACACTGCCCTTGGTGTCCGTCAGCCACACTCCTCTTCCTTTCCAGCCCACTCACACCCAGCCTGTGGACGGCTGTTCTCGGCTCCTGGACTCGCCCACGGCACCGTCTAATCTGTCCTTGGGATAGCTCCTCTTTCTCGTAGCTTCTTCTTCGGACTGCATCAGGCTCTCTCTCCAGGCGCTCCCCTCTTATCATGTGCAGTGGCACCTCTCCACACGCTTCCTGAATTTCACCAGCCGGATGCCCCAAACTCAAATTCACCGGTGACTTTTCTGTCAGACTTTCTCTTGCTCCGATGCTTACTTGAGGGTGTGGAAAGCTCAGGAACAGCATGCTGAATTGATTGCACTTCTCAGTTCATGATGAACCAACACCATTGTCAGAAGTCCATCCAAGGACTCTCTCTCTCTCTCTCTCTCTCTCTCTCTCTCTCTCTCTCTCTGTCTCTGTCTCTTTCTCTCTCAATTCCTTTCCTTCTCTTCCTCAGTTACATCCCTCACATCCCCAATAGGTAACTGCTTCATGTGTTTGAAATTGTTCCTTGTAAAATGCATTATATTGTTTTCTGCATATGTGTTTGAAGTGTCCATTACTGATGCTTCCCTCAGTACTTCTAAGATGCAGCCGTGTGGCTGTATGTTCACGTCATTTCCTGCTTCTAACTGCTTCATAGCCCGCAGTGTTGTACCCACATTTCACCTGCGTGGGACCCCACTGGTAGGCACCTGGATTCTTCCAACACCTGGACCCCAGACAAAGCTTAACAAGCCTCCTCCTTGCTCCCCGGATCACTGGCAAGGCACCTTTGATTTTCACTAATTCTACCCGACTTTCCTCTAGGATGGCTAAATCACTGTAGCCGGCCGGACCACCAGCGGTTCATCGCCTCTTCCTCATGTCCCGTTTAACATTTGGAATTGGACATCCTTGTACTTTTTGTCAGAGTCAAAGCTGTACCTTTAATTGTTTAAATTAGCATTTTTTTAATTACTGACTTTGAGCATTTTTAATAAACATGTTCATAATTTAGACTTCCCCATCTGTCAGTAGGCTATTTATAGCTTCAGCTCATATTTCTACTCCATTTAGTGTCATTTAGTTTTTATTTTCAGGAATTTTATTTTTTATTACTGATATAAATCATGTGCCTGTTTTAGAGGTTGGGAGAATCTTTTCCCGGCCTGTCATTAATTTAGTGTCTATTTTTTTGAATAGGAATCATTATTTTTTATGTAGTGAGAACTGCTGTTCCCCGAGTTGGGTCTTTCTGTGGCGCCTGTTCTGTCATTGTTCATCTTAGTTGGCAGCCCGGCGGGTACCATCTCATCTGAGCCCCAGCTACTCATCACCCTGACCGCTTTCTCTCCCTCTCACCCACAGCCAAGCGCATAGTCTGACTGCGACCGACTCCGTCTCCTCTCATGGCACTGCCGCTGCCCGCTCTGTTCCTCGTCGTTCTCACAGGGCGGCCTTTGCAGCGGACTTGTCTGGTCTCCCTGCTTCCAGTCCCCGCCTGCTCCCACTCCAGGCCCCCAGTGCTCGAGAAATGACCATTTCGGCCACACAACAACCCAACTCTATCCTCCTCCTGCATATAATGCCTCAGTGGCTCCTACGGGCTCAGGTGTTTCAAACTGAGTATCAGGGTCATTGGTGAGGTTGTTTTCCCCTTTGTAATCAGAATTCTTAGATCCTGACCTAGATTTACAGACTGAGAGTATTGGAGGATAGAGCTTGGGGAGCTCTGTCTTCAGTCTCTGATTCGCATGCAGAACAAACTTCTTTCCCCTACACTCTGTATTCCTATATGACACTTTTCAAACCCAATCCTGCAGATGGCATGCCTTGGCTCCAGGACGCAGACAAGGCTGCTATGCGAACATCTCCTTCTACCACACCTGGCCTCAAACGCCCCTGAAGCCATGCTGGGTGTTTGCTCTTTCACGCACTAAGCTATTTTTTGCTTCTCTGCCTTTGCAAGATTTGTACCATCCTCTCGGGAATTCTTTCCTTTGCCTTCGACTCAGTGTAATCCTTCCAGGGTTTGCTCCACCAACCTCCTTTTCAGGGAGCTTTTTTCTGGGCACCCACCCTCACGCTGGTGTTGCTCCTCCCTGGGGTCCCTATAGCGTGTCCCAACACCTGCCTTGACCTTCACGCTTTCCACTTTGCTTTTAAATGTGTCTATGTGTCTGTCTGTTCCACCAAACTCTGAGCTCCTTGACATAAATTGCTGTGAATTATCATTGTACCTGGGACAACAGGTCTAGAATTTCCAATGTGAAAAGAAGGAAGACGAAATGGAAGTTTCTGAGCCTGGAGCTTAATACCCGTAGGTTTTATTGGGAGACAAAACACCCAAACTTGGTGCAATTAACCCTAATTATTATTATTATTATTATTACTACTACTACGTCTTGTGGTCTGGGGGTCAACTGGACTCAGCGCTCTCCCGCAAGGTCTGACATTCAGTTGCAATCAGAGTGGCTGAGATGGAGTCTCCCGAAGGCTCTCTCTCTCTCTCTCTCTCTCTCTCTCTCTCTCTTCCTCTGTCTCTGTCTCTGTCTCTCTCTCTCTCTCTCTCTCTCTCTCTCTCTCTCTCTCTCGTCTATCAGTTAGTGCTAGTTGCTGGCTAGTATCTTAGCTAGGAATGGCACAAACACCTACACGTGGCTTCTCCATGGAGCCCAGGCTTCCTCACATCATGGTGGCTGGGTTCCAAGAGCAAGTGTCTCAAGAAAGAGACAGTCAGGAAGAAAGTTCATCTGGGTGACTTCCACTGCACTGCCTTGGTGAGGGCCATCACAAAGAGCCATCTGGTTTCAAGGGGAGGGGACACACACTCCTCTTGATGGGGAGTGGTGGGTCACATGGTCAGAGGTGCATGTGAGCTATTCCCACGGCCACGTGTGGAAACTAGAACCTGCCCCATCAGTTAGCTACGGAACGTCTCTGAGACTCAGCTTTCCCATCTGTGAAATCTGGATAACAAAACAAACTTCATGGGAATGGTAGCTGTGAGGTTTAAATCAGATGATACTGACTTCTGGTCAGTAAACATTAAGCATCTGCTAAGTGAAAGCAGAAATGGGTTGAAAATGGCCGTGAGTCCACAATAATTATAAGTTTCCAATTCCCTGTGGAAAATGACAACATGTAGCGTGGGAAGCTGGAGTCTCCATCTGGGCCTGGGCCTTGATGACAAATACCAGAGCAGTACATTGCCGGACTGGACATTCTCCCTCTGGCACGCTGCTCCCTCTGCGCCCTGCTCCCAGCCTCTTTCTGAGCCGCTTTCAACCAGAACTGCGCATATTTCTAGCACCCAACACCTTCAAGTGTTTTGTCCTCAAATACTTCATTTTGGAAAAAACCCAGGTTTAATTAAATAAACAGCTCAGTCTGTGTTGAAGAAAAGACAGAATATATATGCCCATTAAACCAAAAAGAGGTTTGCATATTTCTCTCCTTTGAAAAAAAAAATCTTATTGTGCCTATCATATTCACAAATTCCCTTCCATAAATAGCACTATACAACGTGCAAAATTTTATGAAAAAATGTAGCGCTTAATTTATCATGTAGTAATTTATACTCATATACCTAGACCATTGTCTGACAGAATGACTACTGAATGCATACATATGTACAAACATACATACAATACATGTAATACATGTAAATGATAAATGAAAAAGAAAAAATACCCATGAGCCTACTACCCAAATCAATGACTAGAGAGTTACAGTATCATTCTTACACTCCCTCCTCTGCCTCCCCCCCACCCTCGAAGATTTTCATTTTGAATTTTGAATTTGTTATCTTCTTGCTCTTTTAAAACTGTTTATATGTATATTTGTATCCCCATCAATACAATGCTTAATCTTGCTTGTTTGGGGACTTTAAAAATAAACCACTTCAGGAGAAACGTGCGATTTTGAGATGGGACCTGGTAGGAAGTTATAAAGTAGTAACTGTTTTGTAACACTGATGGATGGGTGAGCTATACCCAATCATTCAGAATCAGGCGAAAGCAGCAGTAGCAACAGAAGCAACAAAAACATCACGGTTCTTCCAGGCTTGGCCTGTATGTAGGCTTCCAGCTTAGGGCACTTGGCTTTGAGGGAAAAATCTGAACCCCAAGGCATAAATGCAGGGCTTCCTAAAACCTGTCTCCAACTTGCTTACCCACCTCTTGTTTCACTTGTGATGATAAGGACGTGGCGCACGTGCATTAGTCATATTCTGCCACAGAAGTGTCTATTTGTTCACACGCGATGGACAATTACTAAAGGTGGTCTAACCATACTCCATGACTGAGCAACTCCATTCAGCATAATACATACTCAACAGAAATAAGTGCATATGTATATAAAAATACATACAAGAATTTTTTGCATAGATTTATCGATAATACCTAAGCTAGAAGCAACTCAAATGTACATCAGGAATCACCAGTATATACTCCATCCCACGTTTTTCTTACAACGAGACGCTGACACTCATCCATTTAGAGGTGAGGGTGTTTTTTACTCTTCTTGAACCTAGGGTAGAGCTTTGTGGCTGCCCTGACCAATATAACGCAACACAAGTGATGCTGTGTGACTTCCCACTTGGAAGCTAGATAGTAAAGAGATTCAACTTGTTTTGCTCTCCTATTACTCCCACAGAACACTCAGTTTTGAAACTCAGACACCATAGCATGAGGAAGCAGTTTGCACGGAGACCCCCATGTAGGAGCTAATGTCTCAGCTGGCAACCGGAGTCAACCACCAGACTGGTGACTGTAGAAGACTGAGTCTTTCAGCTGAGGCCTCAGGTATCGTGGAGTGTAGAGAAGCTGTCATACTGAGATCTGTCCACAGTCCTAAATCCATACATACAGTCAATGGTTGTGTCCTGGCACTGAGTTTTAGGACGACCTGTTATGCAGCCATAGTAACTGGAACAATTATACACAGAAACAGGAAAAACTCTCACAAACTTAAAAAGATAAAGACATCAACAGAAATGAGTACACACTGGTGAGTCCATTGATGAGAAGTGCAGAATCATGAAAAGTGACCTGTAGAGGTAGAAGTCAGAGAGTGGCTCCTTTTCAGGGTGTACTGACTAGGAGGGGACACGAAAGAGGATTCTCTAAGCGTAAATGATTTCCTTTACCTCAGACTGGGTGTTCAGTTCATGTCTATGATCACTTGTAAAAATTCATCACGCCTTACACAGCAGATCCAAAATCATGTCTTCAAAAATAAGTTTACAAAGGCAAAAGCCGAGGTGTTTGGATTGAGAAGGGTGCCGAGCCCCTGGGACGCATTAGCTCAGCTCCCTCTTATTCCACAGAATACCAAGAGCTCGACATGGAATGTGGCTGGAAAATCTTGTGATGACGGTCCTTCTCATTTTCTACAATCCATCATCTTTTTATTGCCAGTGCCTACCATAGTGTCTGGTATGCAACGGCTGCTTCAGAAATGCTGAATCATGAATACATCAGAGAAGATGGCCTTGATTTGTCTATGGCCCCTACAAGTGTTCTTTTTGGTGGACCGAAAAGAAAAGCCTTTGAAAAATGTCTGGAGCTGCATTAATTCATCAGACATTTAGGGAACTCTTTCAAATCATTTGACAAGTTACTGTCCATTTTTAAAATTACTGTCTATTTTGTCATTTTTGTTCTTTCCAGTAGCCTGCCTTGTTGTCTAATGGAAGCTTAGGCTGTGGTTATTTCGTCCCATTAGTCCTACTCACTGTTTACACAATGATTTTTGAGGCAATCTCCTCAGAAAAAGGCTCGAAAGAGGCACCAGTTGCATTTAGGGTGTTAATAAATAATTATGTTTTGCATACTTTCTTTAGCTTGTTGAAATTCTAGTCATTCTTTAAAACCAGAATTAAATATCTTATCCTTAATGCATTTTCTAAACTCTTTAGACAGAATTCGTAGCCCCCATTAGAAATTATTTTATATTATAGTATATATATAATATATATTACATATAATACATATATATTATTCATATATATACACATCCTATACATTATATATAATATTGTGTACATATAATCTATTCTATTAAGAGTGGGGTGAGGATGTTAAAGGGATTTTCTATTAAACATTTCTTATGTCCTAGCAAAATATAAAAAAAGCAATACATTTTGACCAAATAGGATTTATTCAAGAATAAAGTTTGGTTTAATATTAAAATCCTAATTACTTTATTTTACACCTTAACAGAATATATTAGGTTGGTGCAAAAGTAATTGCGGTTTTTGTAATTATTTTTAAACTTTTAAACTGCAATTACTTTTGCACCAACCTAATAGAAGAAAAGCTCTATAATCTTCCCAATAGATGTATAAAAAGCAGTTAGCAAAATTTGTATTAATAAAAAATTACCAACAAACTGAGTTAAAGGGAACTTCTTGAACATGATTAAAAATATCAGCTAAAAACTTGATAGCTTCATTGATTAATAAAATTTTTAGTGCTTTCCCTCTGAAGATAGGAACAGAAAAAATGTCTATGGTCATCATCTTGAATCAGCTTTGTACTGGAGACAGTGACCAGTGCAATGATGCACAAAAATGAACAAATAAATAAAAGCTGTGAAGATTAAAAATGGCATTAAAAAGCCATCTCTGTTCATAAATGGCATGAGTATGGACGTAGAAATTGCCTAAATGTACAGTTAGAATCAATAAATCAATTTAGCAAAGATGCTAGAAACAAGGTAATTCCAGGTCTATATAAAAACCATTGTGTTTATATATTCTAGCAACAAAGAATAGAAAAATAAATTTGGAAATACTAATGTTCACAAGTGCATAGAAAAATTCTCAAGTATATAGAAATAAATCCATGGAAATATGTGTTATGTTAAAAATATCAAATAATTGGCCATAAATGTAGAGAAAGTTGTGCAAGAATTCCACACAGAACACCCCAAAATACTGCTGAGAAAAATTAAGGACTAACTAAACAAATGGACAGATACTCCATGCTCATGGATTGAGAGACTTAATATTACTGAGATTTCAATTCTCACCAAATTCATTTAGATGCAATATAATTCTAATTAAAAACCCAGAAGACCATTCTTTGTATGTTAGTGTTGTAGATACTGATAAAGAAATTCAAAAGTTTTACAGAAATGCAGTGGACAGAGAAGAGCTAAGACGATATTTAAAAAGAAAAAGTTGGAAGCGTTATAGGTTTCAAGACTTAGTATGAAGCTGAAGTAATTAAATCAATATAGATACTGACACAAAGATAAACAGAGAGCAATCGGTCAAAACAGAGAGGCCAGAAACAGACTCCTACCTAGACAGTCCTTTGACTTTCAGTGACACAGACTTTCCCTGGCAAACAGTCTTTCCAATAAATTTCTCCCGCGAATTCCAATCTGAGTGTGGGGAAAATGAGCTTTCCTGCCTGTTTCACAGTTTCATTGGAGGAGAGTCATTAGCGTACATCTGAAACTGAAAATAACCCAGCTTCAGAATAAAACGGTAGAGGAGCTTCATGACCTTGTTTTAGGAAAAGATTTCTTCAATCGGCTACACGCCACTAATCATAAGAAAAACAAATAAGATAAATTAGACTTTATTAAAACTAAGAAAGTCTGCTCATCAAAAGACAAAATTATAAAAAGTGCTGAGTGGGGCCAGGCCTTGTGGAAAGCATCCGTGAGACATTGTACATGCTGCACATCTTTGCAACCCGGGCCCAGCCTCGGGCTAAGGAAAGGTTTTCTCCGTGTCCCTCCTCCTCCCCCACCTGGTGGCCTCTTGCTGTGTCCTACTGGCAGGAGAGTCTCTGGCACTAGCAAAGGGATCAAGGCCCACCAGGACTCCTGTGAGGGGTAATCAAGGTCCTGCTGCCTCCTGGGGAGTGCTTTATTTTGCAAATGCTCAAAAGGAACCCCTCCAAACAGCAGGGACTGGAAGATTTAATTTGAATGGTCCAGCATATGCCCAGACCAAGATTTATGTCTCCACAAGACCCAGTCATCCAGGGAGCATAGGTCTGGGAATCAGACAGATGTGGGATCAAATTCCAGGATGGACTTCACCTTGTCCCTCTGGGTCTTGTTTCTCTTATCTGCAATGGGATAACTAGTAGTTTGTTTCTAATCATAAAAGTATCAAAATCTCTTCCACGAGACACCAATTCTCAACATGCTAATATATACTCCACTTACAAACTGCTCCATTACAAAGTATGATTCAACAGTTCTGAATAGAAAGTAATTTTTTTTAACCATCATGACTCCTAAAGGGACTTTTGTAGTGAACATTGTAAACCTCCAAGGAGGGGCTAGAATACTGTTTTCTGCTACATCTCTGACCCATGGAAACACTTTCTATGATACAGGACTAGTGTTGGGTGAATCAGGAAATGATGATGTACAACACAAGAGGTTTTCTAGATTGCTATCTGATATTATTATTGTTGTTAACATAAACATTATCAGATTATTAATTATGATTTTGCAACAATAACAATCATGCAAGAGGCCCAAACCTGAACAAATCCGAGCTATGGTTCAAAATTCACAAAGCATCATTTTTTCTAAACAACATTTTGTGTGTTGGATTTTGTTTGGCGCACCTCTTCTGAATTCTACTACTTTTAGCACAATTTGAAAACAGACAGATCCCTTCTCCCAATGCTAATTAGGATGATGGATTGTTGCGATGGGATTCTTCCATCACGGTAGAGAAGACGTCCTTGCTTTTAATTAACCATACAGGGACTTGAATTGATTCAAAAAGAAAGAATAATCCTGAGCATGCCCACTTGTTGGCTTAATCACTAAAGAAGTCAAAGAAATAGCATAGCTGTGGGCTCACATTTTCTATTGAGTTCCCTGTATGACAACAGATTTATACATCCACTTTGCATATTTATAATTGTCTGTTTTCTTGACATGGGGCTAATGAGAACACGGGCAGAGAAAGTGACAGACTCACATAATTCCTCAGTGCCAGCTTTCTCCCACTGCCTTCCTAGATTATGCTATTAATTCCTCAGAAAGCTGAATTCGCAGTAGTTGCTAGGTGACGGGTGATGTTTCATTATTCATGAGTGCATTCTTGTGTGCAAACAAGAGCGTCTGCTTGCCAGCATTTGTTTTACTCACTGTGACAGGGGCCCCCGACCACTGCACTCTGGCTTTCCACCTTTCCGGTATGCCAGGGTCTCCAGGAGGCATGGAGCACCAGAAAGGACCATGGCTGAGAGTCTTGCCTCGCGTTCTTACCTGGACCCTTCTCCACTGTGGAAATTTGGGCAGGGCTCTCTGTCATTCCTCTCCTGGCAGTAGGCCCAGATGAGCTGGATGGCTTTCAGTTCCGAGATGGCAGGACTCCGTGGCTTCAGTACAACATTAAAATGAAGCCATTGGGTTGGACGAAGAACGTGGGGTATTGGGTTTATCACTGACTGTCTTATATCTATTCAGCAGGCATTTACTGAGCATCTAGTTACTATGGTGTGGGCTGGACACTGGAGAAACAGAGACAGACATACACCAATAATAAAACCTGGCCTGGAACTTTCAACACTGACAGGAACACACTGCTATAACGTTTATAGGGGGCACAGCAATTGCAGTTGCAGCAGGCCTTGCAGCAGGCCGTACAGAAGAAGTTACACTTCAGCTAACTTAAATTCTGAAAGTAGAATACCAGTGTGCCAGCTGGGTAAAGGGTAGAGAGAAGCATCTGAGTAGAGAGCACAGAACAAAGTGAGAGACTGAATATACAAATGGACAATGGCCAGGCCATATGTACAAAGAGAACTCAACCCACAATCTGCAGGAACCAACCCAGGAAGCCAACCAATAACCCCTGTAGCTATCAGTCCAAAACGGCCAGCTCTGGATGAATAACTGACAGCTTCCCTAATTTCTGCTCCTAGTTCTAAATTCGGACCAAGTAGAGAAAGCCCGTGCACCTTGATTTCTGCCCTGTGATACCCTGTGGGACTTCTGCGCTCCAGGACTTTAAGAGAATAAATCTGTATTTTTTGTGGTTATTTGTTACAGCAGCAAGAGGAAACTAGCACAATCCACCTCAGGGCCTTGGCAGGTGTCCTCTTCCTGGCAGCTCACCACATGGCAGCTGGCTTCTCCTATGCCAGCCAGGGGGAGTGTCTCCTTGCAAGTCAGGAATCATCCTCCTTTGCAACACAATCAGTACTCCCCCCGCCCCATCTTCTCCCGATTCTACTAGTGAGAAGCAAGTCACACTCTCGCCCACACTCAGAAGAGATCACTACACACAGACATCAACACCGGGAGATGGGGTCATGGGGCAGGGCCACCCTGGAGTCCCCCTGTCACAAAGCCCTGGAGGTGTTCGTATCCCTGCAGGTCTATGGTTCTCAGTCTCTCCCACACATTAAGGCAACGTCCGCGACTACACCTTTTGAAATCACCCCTCCTGAGCCCGGGGAATCTCACAGGGTGGGGGATGAGCCCCACCTGGGTAGTGGGCAGTGACCCCTGCAGCTTTAGGTGATGGGCCAGCCCCGTGGGAGGACTGCAGGGCCAGGAGTGACCAGACTGTGCCTTTGAATGAAGCCTCTGGCTGCAGGGTGCAAGATGCTGGGGCCTGAACCCAGGCAGCGATGGTACAGATGGAGATGGGTGTTTGACCCAAGAAGTACTTACCCAATAAATGCACTTGAATCGGGGATCTCCCAGGTGAGCGCAGCTCTGTGTGGGGAGGCTTCTTTCTGCGAGTCCGTGCAGGGCTGCTTGCCCACACAGGCGCTGTGTGCACTGCGCCTAGATCCCCACCAGACTGAGGGAGTGGCTGCTGGGAGACTGCTACACTCTGCTCAGCAGGTCGTGCCCTGGCCAGGTGGTGTCCAGCCCTCGGGGGGCATCTCTCCAATGTGTGCACCTAAGTCTCTCCAGAGGGCATGTCCTGCTATAACATGCACAAAGGCACTACGTAGCAAGTCTCGTCTTCATGTTTATGAATGTCTCCAAAAAGCCACTGTTACCTGCTCCCTGGAAACGACACTTGGAAATACGTGGCATTTTGATATTAATTCAAGGGGATCTGGGCTCTAATTTTAGTGTGTTTTTGGGAATAAGTGGCATTTTGCTATTCACTCAGAGGGAACTAGGCTCTAATTTTAGTGTGTTTTTCCCCCACTGCCAAGCAATCTCCTTTTGTGTCCTCCCCAGAGCCTATACCAGTGAGAGGTGCGGTGGCTGCTTGCTAAGTCTGTTGCATTGAAGTGACTAATGGATTTGCAAAGGGACTTGAATAATGAGGCCCCCACGTCAGGGCTGCAGTACGGAGGAATGCTTCGTAACAGCCGCCATTTCTCCAGGCCACTCTAAATGCCAGGGACTGTGCCAGGCAACATGCATTGCAGGGCCCTAGCCATCAGCACAACCCTACACCTAGGTTATTAACTAGCCCAGGGTCATACAATTAGTAAGGACAGAGCTGAGCTCACACCTGGCCTCGACACACCAATCCTATAGGTAAGAGATAGGAAAGATACCCAATATAGAACCACCCGCTTTTTCATAGCATCTATCCAGAGCAATGCCCCGCTTGCTTACATTCTTCCCACACCACCTAACACAGATCAAAGTCCTATGCAAGTCTTTTCTAGCATGTCTTACCGAGATGCCTGCCCCTGCCCAGCTCTGCAGGTCTCCCTCACTGGAACGTCATAAACCCAACGAGTTCATCACAGGTGTGTTCCTGGTGCTGACTGGCTGGAGGGCATTGACCAAGGTCTCAGTGTAAACCCTCCTCCCTCCTCCCTCCTCCCAGGCGAGTTAGGAGTGGCGGGTCAGGGACGCGTTTCCAGGCTTTTCTCTCTGCTTCCACGGCCCTCAGGCAAAGCTCTCCCCCACCTCTTACCACCCGTGTTACATTTCTTCAGGTGTGCACCTTCTCCCTCCCACTGAAAACGGAGAAGTTACCAGGGCATAAGCTTTCTTTGCTAGAGGAGAGCTGCCCCACAACAGCCTCCCAATGGAGGTCGCCTCCATACTGACCTTGAAAGAGGGAACGCGCAGTGGCAAAGACCAGGATGAAAAGGTTAAGGAAGCCAAGTGTGAATTGTGTTCTGCTAATGCGGTCACTCCCCAAGCCAACATGGCGGTCGGTGGCCGTGACAGGCCAGGCCCCTTCCCAGGTCGCCCGGGCTCCCTGCTCCGCAGGCACCTGCTGCCGGGTCTCTCGGGCTGACTGCGTCCTGCCCACTTCACTTCCCGCAGCACCGGGGGCATCCCAGGGGCACAGGTTTCAGCTATTTGCAGGCACAGAGGCAGCTTAAAACGGTCCCGTTTAACAAGGGCCTGGGTTGCTTTTGGGAGAGAACAGGCCCAGACCACAAGTCCTGCTGCCGCAGCGCGCAGAGCGGAGCCCTCTGGCCTTCAGGGACACCTGGGACCCAGGGCTCCTGGGACACGACGGGAACGTGGACGCTGGAATCCTTTCCCGCGCGGCGGGTCAGCTGTCCCGGAAGACCCCGCCGGTCCCCTAAGTGTCCAAGCGCCAAGGGCCTCCAATTAAAACCCGCCCCGCCAGCACTTCGCACACCTGTCACCCGCCCCCCTTGAAAACCGCCCGGGCCCGGGGTCGGGGAGTCCGGCTTCTGAGCCACAACGTCCCCTCTCCCTGCTAAGTGCTCCGCGGACAAAGCGATTCCAACGTCTCCACTGCCGTGTCCACGGCGCGGGCTCCGGCCACACGGGGCGCGACTCCAGGTCAGGAACCGGCTGGTGGGGGCCTGGCGCGGGCGCTCCCCCAGCCCCCAGACCGCCGCCACTGGCCCTTCACGGCCTTTCTGCCTCCAACTCGACGCATCCGAGCCCGACTCACCCTCCAGGGCCCGGTTCCCACGGCGCCTCCTCCACGGAGCTTCTGTGGAATCCGCCGTCAGATGGGCTCCCGTCTTCCTCCTGTCCCCGAGGAACCAGGGACTCCTAGGGGAAAATGCAAGCACGGGAGTAAGTGGGGACCAAGCCCATGGCAGGGAGACGCTTCTGTTCACCTTGCCTTTGCCGTTCCACTTCATCCCGTGTGTCGTGCAGGGTCTCAGCTCCCGCTCCCCGCCCAAGAACGCAGGACACAAGGCCAAAAAGGAACACCCACGGAGCCATAAGTAGGGGAGTCAAACCAATATATTCTCGCTGGAGACACAGGAAGCAGGATCTACATAATCTGCCTAACAGCAGTCCGCGCTTGCCAGCCACCATCTTCTTGCTAGCCCCCATTCCTTTCTGCTAGCGTAGCCACAGCAATTATATTAGTGGCCAATGGCTTACGGGTTACAGCTGACGGCCAACTAGCCACAGCTGCTGGCCATCTGATCACAGTTGATGGCCATTTACTACCCGAGCCAGCACCTTTCTATGTGAGGCCGAGAGCCTGGAAACTGTTTTTTGGGTCTTTGTCCCCACACTCCACCCCTACAGGGTCTCGCCTCACAATCTACGCGACAAGTGTCTTCCGCGAGGGTCCCTGTGCGAGGAGCCTGGAGGTGAATGCAATATCCTGGACACAGCCAGGCTCTCTGAGCACAGCCAGGGTTTCTCAGGGCACCACCAGTACTTCTGGGCACAGCCAGACATCCTGGGCTTCTTAGGGTACCACCTGTTTCCCCGGGCACAGCCAGGGTTTCTCAGGGCACTGCCACTCTCTCTGGACACAGCCAGACTTCCTGGACACAGCCAGGGCCCTCAGGGCACTGCCACTCTCTCTCTGGGCCTCTCGGGGTACTGTGCTGGAACAACAGCGGTTCACATCAAGGTGCTTACATATTATCAATGGTGGCCAGTCAAGACACAAAAGCAAACATCCGCCAGTCCCACTACATGGTGGTATGTTCCCAAACAGTCAAGCGTCCATTAAATCAGGGATAGAAGGCAATTCCTCATAGTCCATAGTCATTCGCCAGGGCTGTCCTAGGGGTGAGGGATGAACTTGACCTCACCCTCATCTCCCACGGAGGACTCAGCAAGTGTTTCCTCCTGGGACTAAAAGTCCTGCATCCGGGCTGCCTCAGCAAGCAGTTCCCAGCCCACAGGGCGGCAACAACCTTCGCTTTCTCCGCTTTCTCCGCTTTCTCCGGGCTCTGCTGGTTGGGGAACCATCCACGTCTTTCCACCCCTCCATGGGAATCGAGCTCTCCGGCAGCTGCTCCTCCTGATCTTCCTCAGACTGAGCTTTCATACGCACAAACTACTCCACTGCCCTTCGGAAAGCTTTGGCCAGCACTGTATCCTGCCGACTACGCCATGTGTGGCGCGGGGGACCCTGCTCACTGCGCCATTTGTCAGGCAGGGTCTCAGCTCCCACTCCCCGCCCAAGAACGCAGGACACGGTAAGGCCAAAAAGGAACACCCATGGAGCCATAAGTAGGGGAGTCAAACCAATATATTCTCGCTGTCGGCTGGGCTGGAGACACAGGAAGCAGGATCTACATAATCTGCCTAACAGCAGTCCGCGCTTGCCAGCCACCATCTTCTTGCTAGCCCCCATTCCATTTCTGCTAGCGTAGCCACAGCCGTTATATTAGTGGCCAATGGCTTACGGGTTACAGCTGACGGCCAACTAGCCACAGCTGCTGGCCATCTGATCACAGTTGATGGCCATTTACTACCCAAGCCAGCACCTTTCTATTGTGAGGCCGAGAGCCTGGAAACTGTTTTTTGGGGCTTTGTCCCCACACCGTGCCACGGAGAAAACAATAACCACATGGAAGTACCATTTCGCCTTTGGGTTTTGCTCCTTTATGAAGCAGCCATAAATTGTAAACCCCATTACACAACGCACATTACTATTAGAAGCTCATGGCCCAGGAAAGGAAAGATGGGTCTGCTTCCTGCTATTGTGACCGAAGGAACCAGTAATAAATCCCGTTAGCAAAGAGGAACAGGGCTTGAATATCTCATTATTTTCAGCCCTGTAAACAGGATTATGAGGCTTGTGTTAGAGGGAAAAAAGTAAAACCTAAAGTCAGTTTAAATGTTCCATGATTTATGTCTTGCCAGGTAAGTTATTTAAGATTTCTCAAAAATATGACAAGGAAAATGATAAAAGTAGAAAATTTGTGTATATATACATATATGTGTATATATACTGTATATATGCCACATTATCTCCTTACAGATAACAAATATCTCCCATTAATATGCTATTTACAGATTAATTTATACTTTATATAAAGGACGTACTATTTAGAAATATTTACATGACTATATATACATTGCATATATGTGCATATGAAACATGGATTTACAAGTAACATAGCTCTTTATAATATAAAACACGTGTGAGTAGATGGTATGTCCATAGATATAGCATACCCCAGAGAAACCACTATACAATACATGATGACAGCACAATGGGCACGTGTCACACAGACTTGAATTTGAGGTCAGACCTCTTACAAGTCTGCAATATCGGAAGGATGCTGAACTTCTGATCTGTAAGTCGAGCTCACCCACACCAAGAACGTCATGAGTTGTTAGAACAGTATGAGATAAAGCACACACAATCGTCCTGTGGCACTTAGCAAGTACTCAAGTACCAGCTGTCCTTGTTACATTGATCCAGCTCTCGGCACCTGTGGTCACAAAAGTCCTGCCCCACATGTCCTACCTGCAAAACCTGCCCCACCATAAAGTTTTAGGATGATTCTGGGCCAGGTAAGGCACACAGGAGGTGCAGGTGGGCAGCTGGCCCCAGAGCACAAGGGCTGTGTGCCCACCATCGCTGTGGGCACAGGCATCCTCGGCTCACCACAGGAGAGGGCTCCCAGTTCTCCCAGTTCTGTGAGACCCAGGAGGGGAAACCCCAGCAAAGGTGAGGAGAGAGCAGCGCCTGCAGATGGGTGGAGCCATTCCTCCCAGGGGGGCTGGGCTCAGATCAGCCCCTTGGGCTTTCCCCTCACAGCCCCTCCTTCAGCCATGCACCTGCTCAGGTACTCATTTATTCACATAATCATTTGTCCATTCATCCAAATATATATTAATACATCCATTTATTAATGCACTGAAATACCTTTAATTTGTTCCACCAGTCATCCACTATCACATCCATTCGTATGTACGATACCAATTATTTCTATTACATATGCATTTATTTATCCATGCACATATTCATTATTAATTTATTTCCCTGTTAATTTATTATTCACTCTAGTATTTATCCAACCATCCATTTGCACCATTCATCCATATACCTATTCATTGATTCATTCACTGATTCAAAACTCATATATGTATGATTTATTCTTTACCTATTTACATATCAATTCATCCATCTATTCAGCCATCCCTATATTCACTCAGGTTTCCTTTCATTCATTCGTCAGGTCACATAACCTCTGATCCACCCACCTATCCATTCACTCACCCAGGTGCTCATGTACCCTGTGATCCATGGACCCATTCTCCACGCGGACATATATCCTTCCGTCATCCTGTTTATTCAAAAAACATTTTTGAAACTGTCCTCTGCCAGTACTGGTGATAGAGATATAGAAGAACTCAAGTCTACATTTTTTGAAATGATGCTCTAGACCAGGGCTGTCCAAACTGCGGCCCGCGATCCATTGTGAATTGGCCTGCAGCGAATTCCAAAAATATATTTAGTTTACTTAAATAAACCAGGTGAGGCAATACGTACTTCATCTCGAGTAAGTGGCCTGGCTTTTTGTGTCTTTTACCGCATATGGCCTGTGGTGAAAAACGTTGAAAAACGTTTGGACACCCCTGCTTTAGAGGCAACATAATATAACAGAAAATTCAAGAGCTTTTGTTGCAGAGGAACATGGTGTTTTTAATTAAATTAACTAATTAATTCTTCCACTTCCTAGTTGGGACATATCAACTAGCCTTTTTGAACCTAAGTTTTCTCATTCTGTGGATTGGTGAGTTATACATAAAATTACACATAAAAGTTTTTAGGACAATTCTGGGACACAGTTACATGCGAGTAATGCAAGTTCCCTTCGTCCTTCCTTCCTATGGCTGACAGGATATCTCAGCTGTTGCCCTGGTGTTTCAGGAATTTGTTGGTCTGCCTCTCCTCCTTCTCTCAACCCTCCAACCCTAAAACGAGGGGAACACTATTATGAAGGCCTTTCTCACACATTCCTTCATTCATCTGTCTGTGTTACGGCTCCCTGCTGGGGCACCTCCACTGGTCACCGCCTGTACCAATCGTCACAGAGAGTTGACAACAGGCTGTCTTCTGACCTCTGGGCGGGTAAAAGCAGAACATAAACACATGATTATAGCAAACAGTGAAAATATTCTAAACGGAGATGTGAGAGCCCTTCTCTCTTTGCTTATAAAGGAACCACTAACCCTGGGACTGGTTTTGGGGAGAGGCATTGTGCATAAGGAAAATGAGATGTGAAACTCATCACTGTTGGATGGTGCTAACCAGAAGACAGATCACCTGGAGGGTATGTGCATCAAACTGGTTCAAAACCCAAATGTCACTAAGGTTGCAGTGTGTCCCTGGCAGCCTGCCCAAGGCACCCCAGGCAGGGCCTGGCGTCCCGACTTTGTGCTGGGAAAGATGACAACAGAGTTTGGTCTGCGTACTGTAGCCTGTAAACACAGGCTGCAGGGTGCACCACCACACCCCTCCCCTGGCCTCTTGCTCGCAGTGGCCTGAGCAGCCCAGCAGGAGGAAAGCCAAAGGAGCTGCAGGGAGCGGGCAGATCTGACTGGCTCTGTACTCCCACTGGGCCAGACCTTGGCAACTCTCTGGAATTCACTTCAAAATTTTGCTGGAAGCATGTCAAAGCTGTCCATCACACTGGATTTATGCAATGGCCTGAAGATGGCTCAGATGTCTTTGGGGACGGCCGGGAGGTAGAATCACAGCTAGAGCTTTGGAGGAAAATAATTATAACGAAGATAGCAATAGGAGCAGCCAGCACACAGCCAGCTCTGTGCCAGCTCTAGAGCACAGCTGCCTCCACTTCCTCTCTCCAGCCATAGCTGCGAGGGGAAGTTTGCTCACCCCACTTTTCAGATGCCAGCGTCACCAGTATTTGTGGGTTACTAACCACTTGTGGTGACCGTACTAAGCACCAGACATGCACTGCTTCATTTAATACTCGCAATAACCCCACCAGGAAAGTGCTGTGATCCCCATTTGACAGATGGGCAAACTGAGGCTAGGGGTGCTCAGTATTTGCACACAACACACCTGTGCACTGGATTTGAACCCACATCTAAGTTACTCCAAGTGACGGTCACGAAGTCAGGATGGAGGGTAGAGGTTGGGGACGTGTAGGGCAAGGGGGCAGGAGGGGAAGGAAACGCTTCGAGCCCTTGCAGCACAGTTCAAGATACAGGCCTGGAGTCAGAGAAGTCACCGTACTTTTCATGGTGGCCTTGAGCGAGCCAGCTTATGCCCTAGGCCTCCCATTTCCAAGGCGGGAACAGTAGCACCTACTCTGGTTATTATGGTGAATTCCATTCCAAAGTCAGACGCAACACTGCTGTGTGCTACAACGTTGATGGGCCTTGGAACATTATGTGTGAAAGAACCCAGACCTAAAAGGCAATATAGCAAATGACGCCATTTATATGAAACATCCAGGCCTAGACAGAGGGTGGAATGAGGAGTCACTGCTAATGGGCACAGGGTTTCTTTTTTGGGATGATGAAAATGTTCTGGAATTAGGACGGGGTAATGTTGTACACCTCTGTTAATGTACAAAAACCCTGACTGCCTGGAAAAGGATGAATTTTATAGTATGTAGAATATATCTCGATAAAAACAATCAATTTCGTTTGATGTTCATGTGCATTTGTTTAAAGGAACTGAACACCCCAAATAGTAAATATTACTGTGCATAAATAAAACATCGCTTTAAAAAAGGCAATATACAAAAAAGTTAAAGAGCATTTTCTCAAATGTCCATTAAAAATAAAACTGTTAGATCCAACTGTTGGATCAAGACTTATTAAGAATCTTGGATAAACAGATAAGAATAATTCAGGAGGGAGTTGTGCTTTTCCCTTCATCTTAAATAATAAGCTTGGAAAGAAGGACTTTCTTTTTAAAAAAATCCAATATACTTTGTATTGCCTTTTTCTCTATTTTTTTTCTTGTGTGTTATTTTGTAGTGGTTGTTCTAGAGATAAAATGTACAAATATACATCTATGACACATCACAGTCTACCTTTAAATAACTTTTCAAATAATGTAAGAGCTTTATAAAAATATTCCCTTTGTAATACCTGTCACCTTTTGTGCTGTTATTCTCATATTGCTTTTTTAAAATTTCTAACCCATGATGTTTAAAACCCATGATACATTGTTATTATATTTGCGTTTAACAGCCAATTGCCTTTTTGTATGCATCTATATGCGTGTGCTCTCTGCGTATGCATGTTTGTGTACATACAAACATACAAAGGTAATAAAAAAAGATACTTTATATTTATCTCTATATTACATATTTTCTTTCCTCATTTTCCTTATTCCTTCTAATAGATCTGAGCTTCCTTCAGGCATCCTTTTTCTTCAAACCGAGAAACTTATTTTAGTATTTTTTTTTAATTGAGGTATAATTGATTTATAACATATTAGGTACAGGTGTATAACATGATTCTGTGTTTGTATATATTGCAAAATGATCCCCACAATAAGTCTAGTTAATGTGTGTCCCCATACATAGATGTTTTTCTTGTGATGAAGACCTTTAAGACCTACTCTCTGTAACATTCAAATATAAATACAATATTGTTAACTATAGTCGCCCTGCTGTACATTACACCCCCAGGATTGATTTATTTTATAACTGGAAGTTTGTATGTGGTATTTCTCACAGTGAATATCTACTGGATCAGAATTCGCTCAGCTTTTACCTGTTAGAAAATGTCTCTGTTTTGCTTCTACTTATAAAGACTATTTCTGATAATATAGTAATCTAAACTGGCAGTTTTAAAATTTTTCTTTCAGGGGGTGGCCGGTTAGCTCAGTTGGTTAGCTCAGCATGGTGCTAATAACACCAAGGATGCCGGTTTGATCCCTGCATGGGCCACTGTGAGCTGCGCCCTCCTTAAAAAAATAAAAAATAAAAATATTCTTTCAATATTTTAAAAACATCATTCTGCTTCTATTTCAAAGTACATCATGCTGAATTTTAACTATAGGTACTACGTTGCATAACATCTCTCTTACCAAAACATGAATAAACAAGCAAAGAAACAAAATCCCACCACCACCACCACCACAAGAAACCACCCAAGGAAATTTTGGGAGGTGATGACGCCAGCATCATGCATATATCCACGCTCACCCAGGTGTGTACATCACCTGTGTGCACCAAGTATACCTCAATAAAGGTAAACAAACAAAAAAGTGCTCAGCAAGGCAAATCAGGACAAAAAGACCATTTCATTGACCTTTGGTCTCCACTGATTCTGACGAGAAATGTGCGTTTGTTTGTATCATTCTTCCCTTAGATGAAGTGTGTCCTTTTCCTTTGGCTTATTAAGATGTTCTTTGTTTTCAGCATTTTGACTAGGATGGGCCCAGGTGTGTTCTTCTGTGTAGTTAATCCTGTTTGGAGTTATCGCGCTTTTGTGGGTTGATAGCTTTTGGCAATTCTAAAACTGCTCAGCCATTATCTCTTGAAATAATGCTCAGCCCTGGTCTCTCTCTCTCTCTCTCTTCTGCTCCTCCAATTACACACATGGCTGACTGCTCGGTGTTGTTCTCTGTCTCTCAGGTGCTCGGGCCTTCCTGCCCAACTCTTTTTTTCTCTGCATGTTTCGGTTTGATATTCATAATTCGCCTCCGTTCAAGTTCAATGTTCCTGTCCTCTGCTATGCTGCGGGTTAATTCACTTCTGATGTTGTAGTTTTCGTTTCTAGTATGTCTGCTTAAGTCTATTTTTACCATTTCTCTCTCTCCATGAAATTTTCCCAATCTTCACAGGTTCCACCACTGCACCATTTTTGATCCTCTGGCATATTTTTCACATTTATTTTAGAATCTCATCGTTTTAAAAGCCCAACATCTGGGCTGTCTGGTTCTGTTCCTATTGATTGTTTTTTCTCTTGACCATGGGTAGTGTCTTGCTTCTTTGTATGTTTTATACTTTCTGATTCTGTGTCAAACATTGTATGTAAATGAGTGGTAGAGATGGAACTAAATGCTATTTACTTCCAGATAATGGCATATTCCTCCCGATAGGCTATTAGTGTGAGAGGATGGGTGCCGAGTTCATTTAATCTGTATTTAAACTGGGAATTTTTACACTTTCAGTTAGATTTGGTGCACAATTGGCTTCAATTATTGTAAGAGGTAAGGAGACATTTCCTTGGCATCTGAACACTGAAAAAAACACTACAGATCTCTATGGTTCACAGTCACGCTGCCAGGTTTTTGACTGTGGTAGGTCGGTCTCTCTCAACCTCTCTCTCTCCTTTTCTCTCTCTCAATTCAGATTGTATCAGCTCTGCGAGTTACCTGGATTTCTGTACTTCAAGAACTCTCCCTGTGCCTTGTTACCCTGACTAGTACGATGACAGCTCTGATGGCCATTCCAGAAAAAAAGTTCCAAAATTGCTTTAAAGGGTGGACTAGGTGCTGGCATCGGTGCATAGCTTCCCAAGGAGAGTACTTTGAAGGTGACCGTAGTGATATTCAGCAATGAGGTATGGAGCACTTTTTCTAGCATGAGTTTGCAAACTTAACTGTCTGACCACGAATATCTGCATATACACACACGCACAACTCTGAATGTGAATACACATAAACCATAGGCTGCCGACATCCCAGTAGTCGTCACACACAGTCTGGGGGTCCGTCCTGGCCCATGTGCTATAGTGGGGGTGTTGTTATGGCGGGCACTCCCCCTTCACAGGGACCATGACCAGAAATTGTCCCTGAAGGGGGCAGTGCAAGCATGAGAGAACCAGGTGTGGTGGGAATGCTCAGAAGGGAAGTAACCACCAGCTCCCGAGGCTGTCGATTCACCGCTTACCTCCTCTTACTGAAACAGCGTGGCCAGCGTCAGGAATGCCAGGCTCTCCGTGCATGAAGAGGGACTGAGTCAGGCGCTGCAGCCCTGGCACCTATGAGGCCAGAGCCTGTGCACGCCTGTCTGCAGCACCAGAACCCGGAGCCCAGGTGGGAGAGAGCAGGAGCTCCGCGTGAGCTCCACGTGAGCACAGCGGGGAGAGGAGGCCCGGAGCGGAGGGTGGGTTTCTGGGGAGAGTCCACTCAAAGGCCTAAGGGTGGGACTATATTTGGGTTTCCCAAACACAGCAAATTCACCTCCTCCACTCCACAACTCATTCCGGTTGTACCCTTTCCCACCATTCCTAATAATGCACCATGCTTTTGAGACCACAAAAGGCAGTGCCAGCCAGCTGGGAACTGGCCGGCTCAGACAGGGTCCATAGCCCGGGGCAGGGGTCATTACTCCCGAAACCCACCAGGGGGCCCACTCTTATTGGGAATCAGCTCCGGCAGGAGCTGTGGTGGGAGCACCGCCCTTCATCCTGCAAATGGCATTTACAGCTGCCTCTTGGGCAGACCTTTCTCCTGCTGCCCCCGCTCGGCCCGTCTGTCCCCTCTGCACTGGCTTGGCTTCTATTGGAGTTCATGAGAAGAGCTCCACTCTGGGGGGCCAGACCAGGGTCACAGTCCCACATTGGCCTGTGTCCCTGAGTGACCAGGAGAGAGGGTGGGTGAGCAGGACCAGCCTGATGTGAGTCATCTACTTCACATCCCTTCTCAGTGCTCGTCCAGCTTCCTGTGGGCAGCTCACCATTATCTAGAGGCAGTTCCATCACGTGAAAAGTAATACAAATAAAAGTGGTTTTTTGCTGAGCACCTACATGTCCTACCAGGCACGTGACCTTCAACAGCTCTAACCCTCACGAGCTGCTGCCGTCGTGACGCGGTGCCAGCTAGTAGCAAAGGCTCTGGGCTCGTGATGATGGATGAATGGAAGGGTGAAGTGCACACTGATTGACTGCAGTCTATATTTTATAGACAAGGACCCGAGGCTTCCAGTTGAGCAAGCTGTCCTCGGTCACACAGCCCTGGAATCCAGAGTGCTTCACTGGGATCCGCTTTCCTGCGTCGGTCTCTAACTTCACAGCAGATCCTGAGAATTCCCAGCCTCCATAATGGGCAAGCCAGTTCTTCAATAGATAGACAGAGATAATCTTACTGGTTCTATTTCTCTGGAGAACCCTGACTAATACAGCCTTGTACTTGGTTTGGATCTGCTGTCACCGGCTTGAAATTCTGAGGCATTTTGTTTGAACTTGTGTTTTGTCACTGAAGTCTGATGGGACAGTGGAGCAGGTGTGTGAAAGCAGAGCGATCGCACCCCAGGCCACCCCTGCTGTCCCTTCCGCACTTCCCTCTTCAGTGCCCCGTGAGCACAGAAGGGTAGTGGATCCAAGCTCTAGGCGCTAATGGGAGTCTTGGGGGGCACGGGGAAGTGTGCCCCGTCTATGATGGGTGAGGGGGACACAGAATTTGCTTCAAATACAAAGAAAAGCATCAGCATTCTAAAACATGACCAACCACGGAACTCTGTCATCCTCTTACTGTTACTTCCATTTGAGTTGTCCATTTATGCTAAAATGACGGAACAGAAGACAAAGGGTAGGACAAAGCATACTTCCTTTTCCTTTAAGTCCTTCTTCACTCATCAGTGAGCAGAAGGTAGAGTGCTGTGAAATGTGTAAATATCAATGTATGAAACAAAACCAACTGAGTTACTTTTGTCCAGCATTTCCATTGTACGGTAACATCAAAATACACAGGCATGTAACAAGCTATGAAATCTGAATCCTGTAACTTCCGTAAGTCTGCATACGAGTTAAATGCTTTTACATTTGCATTTAAAACTGGCATTGCACAGTATGAAGATGGCTGGGAAAATTCATGCTAGCAAGGTAAATTTTTAATTTTTCTTTATTTAGCATGACATTAAATAGCAAATAAAAACCACAATGATAGCTAGAAAGAGTGGTTGTGAAAAAAGGAAAAAGCTGTCTCTTTGACAGCACTTTTCCCCTGCTTTCTGAACAAGGGCATTTTCATTCTGTACTAGACCGTGGAGAGTACATAGCCAATTCTGAACAGAATATTTTAAAGTTGAAAAGGAATCTGAAGGATTTTATTCGAACTCTCTCATTTCACAGATGTGGAAACAGAGGCCAGAGGAGTGAGTGGGCATGAAATCGGGGACATTTCAGGTCTCCTGTCTCATTCAGCCCTGGTCTGGTCCCACATGGGCCCCACATGGGCCCGGCCCCAGGCTCTGCATGGCTCACAAGCCTCTCAGGGCTTTTCTTAGAACCTGCCACGGGCCCAGGACCCCAGCCAGGCTGGCATTCTCTACTGGCCTGTTCCAAGGGCAGAGGCTGTCTGTTTAACTGCTTACTGAGAAAGTCCCAGCAACCCCTGCCCCTCCCCAAGGACGTGTCTTTAGCCATGTGAACTTCCCTGCTGGGAGGCCCGTGGCCCACCAAACACCCCTCATTATGGCCAACACAATGCATAAACGTCCGACCCGGCCAGGGATCCCGTCCTGGAATCCCGGCTGTATTCACTGTATTGTACCCAGAGAAAGAGGGCGACTGTAAGTATGCAGAAAAGAGGGGGGCATGTCTTGCCTTGAGCACCCTCTGATTCGTGGGGCCCCACTTTCCCATGACTCCTTCCTTCAGCTTTGGCCTCATCCTACTGGCTTTGAATCTGAAGGTCATGTCCAAGGTTGACCTGTTCAGTGCATCTTGGATCAGTGGAAATGAAAGGCGCTTATGCTGGGTAGGGGACAGAGCGGTGGATATAGAAAGCTGTGCTGGGCTGGGCTTTGGGGGTGGGTAGGTGGGGGCTGGGAGGGCAGCAGGCCTGGGCAGTATTCTAAATGGCCCGTGGCCAGAACAGGCCTATTCCTCATAGCACCTTTTCTCCCACATTGGAAGCGTCTCATTTGTTCCACCCCTAACCAAATCTGTTTGGTCATTCCTTCAAATTCCCCAGCTCCTTCCTCCTTCCATCTCCCTATCTGACCTGCCTCCTGCACCTGGTTAGGTCAGGACAGCAAGGAAGAGCTGTCCCCATGGTGCTGGCTGCTGGCTCCAGCCCCTATGGCTCCCCCCTCCCCTGGTCCCTGACCCTATGTGCAGCTGTGACTGGGTCTTATCGGCGATTCCCATGCTGACACTGGGCCTTACTCCTAATATGTGTCTTGTAGCCACTTTTTTTTTTTTTTTTGAGTGAAACTCCTTCCTCACTGTATATGCTGGCCTCAAACCCAGGCTTCCATTCTGGACCTGCCACTGTCCAGCAGTGGGGACTTGGGGAAACAGCCCCTCTTTGGGCCTGCAGTGTCTCATAACTGTCAGGGCTGCGGAAAGATTAAATGAGTCAGAGCTTCTAAGTTGGCACTGTGGGGACTAAAGGCTGACTCACCTTTAAGTCTCCCCACGTGACTGTGAAGACCCATGAATTCTGGAACCACTCAAAACAGAGGGCCACAGGCAAACAGCAAAGAGGCTCAAAGGAGGGTGAGGGCTGCGGGGTAACTCCTTATGGCTGGATCTTTGGTTCTCAGAGCCTTCTTTTACAAAAACAACCATATGCAGGAAGAAAAGCCATTTGATCCTCTAGGAGCCACCAACGGCATAGGTAAAGAAGAACTCCCAAGTGCAAATGGCAGTGAGGCTGGTGGGGAGGTAGCTTGAGGACGTTCCAGGCCACAGAACTCAGAGCAGGAGGGAGGGCCCTGGAGCTTCTCTTTGTAAACCTGGAGTCCACGCCCTGGTCCGGGGTCAGCTGCTACTTCCCAGCCCCTTGACCTCAGACAGGGCACTCCCCTTTCCAGCACCAGCTCCTGCATCTATAAATGCAAAGGATGAGCGGTGCATGTTGCTCCAAGTGTGGTCCAGGATGGATGCAGCAGAATCGTGCTGGGGATCTGTCAGCAGCAGGTGACTGGGCTCTGCCCCCGACCTCGGGGTCATGGTGTGTCTATACCCCGACCTTGGAGCCACAGTGTGACTGTACCCCAACTTTGGAGCCATCGTGTGACTGTACCCTGACCTCGGAGCCATCGTGTGTCTGTACCCCAACTTTGGAGCCATTGTGTGTCTGTACCCTGACCTCGGAGCCATGGTGTGTCTGTACCCCGACCTCGGAGCCACAATCTCCAGTGTGTCTCAGCAAGTCTGAGACCCACTAAAGTTGGAAAACGAATTGCCTAAGTTGCCAAGGCCTTTTCTAGCTCTAATGTTATAGAATAATGTTTCTCAAAAGGTATTCCTTTAGTGAAGAAGAAAGCGGAACACTATCTCAATCAATGTATTTTATTTTAGAAAGTATGCATGTCTCTCATTACTATATTTTGAATATTATGACACACCCACAAATAACAAATTTGAAGTTTGTATAAAAATAAACAGATCTAAAGTTTATACAGAGAGACAAAAGATCCAGAGTCACCAATACAATGTTGAAGGAGAAGAATGTGAAGTTGGAGGACTGACAGTGTCTGACTTCAAGACTTACTATAAAGCTCTATAAAGCTTTAGTGATCAAGACGGTGTGGTATGGGCAAAGGAATGCACCAATAGATCAATGGAATAGAATAGAGAGCCCGGAAACAGATCCACATAAATATAGTCAACTGATCTTTGACAAAGGATCAAAGGCAACAGAATGGAGCAGAGATAGTGTGTCAACAAATGGTGCTGGAACAAGTGGACGTCCACATGCAAAAAAACTAAATCTAGACGCAGACCTTAGATCCTTCACAAAAACAAAACGAAAATGGATGATAGACTCAAACGTAAAATGCAAACTTTAAAACTCCCAGATGATAACATAGCAGAAAAGCGAGGTGACGTTGGCTTTGGTGAAGCCATTTTAGATACAAGACCAAACACATGATCCATAAAAGAAATAATTGGTATTCTGGACTCTGGTAAAATGAAAAACTTCTACCCTGAGAAAGACAACGTCAAGAGAATGAGAAGACAAGCCACAGACTGGAAGCAAATACTTGCGAAAGACACATCAGGGCACTCTGTATAAACTTTAAAGGACTGTTATCCAAAATATACGGAGTACTCTTAAAACACAACAATGAGAAAGCAACAATTAAAACAACCCAATTAAAAAGGGCCACAGATACTAAGAGACACCTCACCAATCGGACAAACAGATGGCAGGTCATGTATGAAATGATGCTCCACATACGTCATCAGGGAAATGGAAATTACAACAATGAGCCACGACCCACCTGGTAGAACGGCCAAAATCTGAACACCGACACCATCAAGTGCTGGCGAGGACGTGGAGCCCCAGGAACCCCCATTCACTGCTGGTGGGAATGCAAATGGTGCCGCCACCTTGGAAGGCAGCTTGGCGGGTCCTTACAAAACTAAACGTGGTCTCACCAGACGATCAGCAGTCATGTTCCTTGGTGTTTACCCAAAGGAGTGGAAACGTACGGTCACACAAAACCTGCACATGGACGCTTAAGCAGCTTTACTCATAACTGAGAAAACTGGAAGCCGTCAAGATGTCCTTCAGGAGGTGAGTGGATAAACTGGTCCATCCAGAGAATGGAATCTTATTCAGAGCAAAACAGAAAGGAGCTGTCAGGCCATGAAAAGACATGGAGGAACCTTAAATGAACGAAGCCAATCTCAAAAGGCTATGTACTGATTCCAACTCTGTGACGTTCTGGAAAAGGCAGCACTGTGAAGACGTGCAGTGAGAGGAGCTGGCTTGTGGGTGGAGGGATGGATGGGGGTAGCAGAGGGTTTTCGGGCAGTCAGAATGCGGTGTGTGATACTGCAATGTTGGATACGTGTTACTATACATTTGTCCAGACCCATAGCATGTACAAGAAGTGTAAACTATGGGCGCAGGGTGAGTATGTGTCCAGGTAGGGCCCCCAGGTGTCACAAACGCACCATTTTGGTGGGAAATATAATGAGGGGCCTATGCGTGCGTGTGTGCGTGTGTGTGTGTGTGTGTGTGTGTAGCAGGGATAAGCGGGAACTCTCTGTACATCTTCTCAATTTTGCTGTGAACCTAAAACTAATCTAAAGAAAAATAAAGCTTTTTAGAAATATAAACAGAAGTCAAATACAATTAAAAATCTACCATCACGATATAAAAATGGGCTCCAAAAATTTAATCACGGAAAATATCGGTTCACATAAAAATAAGGTGAAAGGAAAGCAGTGTTTTAAGGGGCCTGAAATAAGCCAAAGAAGATAGTGAAACTTACATTAGATGCAACTGAATGAGCACAAACAGAGGACGTTGGAGCCATCACGAGGCAGGCAGTTTCCTAAGGCACACCCCACACCAACCCCAGAGACGGCAAGAACTGTAGGTGCCTGTCTGAGAGCAGGGCTGGGCCAGTGAACACCAGTCACTCGAGTGGTCTCTGCGTGCATGTTAGCATGGCTGCCCCGTATTCTGTCTCTGTGCCCTGATGTATTTTCTCCTTCACCCTCAGAGCTGCATGCACCCTAAATGCAGACCACACTCCTGAGACTGTGCAGTCTCTCAGAGGACCATGACTGACTTTCCTGAGCACCTACTAATGCCAACACTGTGGCTAATGTCACATAAGGGAGGTCACTGACTTCAGGAAACTACATCGTAGTTACCCTTGAACTATATCCTTGAACCCATGAGACAGAGGCCACGATACAGGGCCAGGGATGCTGATGGGTAAATGGCCAAAGGTTATGCAGCCAGGTAAGTGGCAGAACAGGGCTTCTAAGTTAAGGCTCATCTCTCTGCTCTGTGCCTTTCAAGGGGGTGGTGTTCTGACTTCAAGGCTTCTCTCTGAGGCTATGCATGAGGCCCCTCCAGCCCTTGGAAACACAACAAAGCCTGTTTCAACCCTTTCCTCAACCAGGCAGCCTGAGGTCTGGGCTAGTCCAGGGTGGACAACCTCCCACCCCAGCTTACTCTCACTCGGTAAACATTTTGGGAGCCCTTCACACGGCCAGCAAAGGTTGGTGCGTGCACAGCTGGGCGTGTGAGCGCAGGAGTTTGTCAGCATAATTGATGGTGCTGAGCCAGAGGCCAGGACAGGGGGTGCTTGGCGAGCAGATGCGGGAGGATGTGTAATCCCTATAATACACACAGAGGCATGTAATTTAGGAAAGTGGATTTGTTTTCCTTGAACAACAGAGAGGAAGAATGCCACTCCATGTAGTCAGGGCCATCCCCGGAAAGTTCAGACACTCAATTGTTTCTCTGTCCTGCCTCTCTAGCTCTTGCTCCACTGGCAGCCATCACAGGATGGCAGCCCTGTGAGCCCACTGGCCTCCTGGCCCCGGTCTCCTCACCCTCCAAGCTGCCCACACATGGACACAGACTGACCTCTGGGTACAGCGGGGTACCCAGCAAGTGGTGAGCCTCTCTGTGCTCCCGTTTTCTCATCTTTACACTGAGGACAACAGTGCTGTCCCGACCGGCAGGACAATGCAACGTGGGACGAGGGGAAGAAACCTGTTGAGGATGAAAAAAAAAGGGGAGACAGGAGACGCGAAGAATGGAGGCAAGACAGGGATCTGATCAAGCCTCAAAATTTTATTACGATGGCGGGTTATATATATAGCTATGTCAGATGGGGGTGGGATATGCTATGTCATAGGGTGGCGAGGTACTTGTCGCGGGCTGATAGGCTAGGACAGGGCGATGCCATATGAGGTACAAGGAAATGGGCAGGCTCTGGGTTTGGCGCGCGCGGGCTCTGGGTTTGGCGCGCGCGGGCTCTGGGTTTGGCGCGCGCGGGCTTTGGGTTTTGTGACCAGGAAGTTCTGCCTAGGCAAGGCCTGGGGATTTCTATGGCTTCCGACATCTCCTCCCTTTTTGTTTGTTTTAAGGAGGTGGGCCTTGACCGAGTGAGGGAACAGAGGCCTGGTTCCTCCAACGAGCAGAGCTCGTTATTGGATGGTTTTGGGTATCTTTTGTGGAGGAGAGGTAGAGATTTTTTGATACCAACCTCTATGCAAACCAGGTATGTTCTCAGGAAAGTTAAAGGGAGCCGACCGTTGTGAGTCGAGCCCTTTCCTTGCAAATGCTTTGCTTTGCACTCACCTCGGTGCCCATACCCCTCCCCAACTCGTGGGGGGAGTAGACATACCCTTAGTATTATGTCGTCCCCCGTGGGGAGGAAGCCAAGATAGCCTTCTTCGAGGCCGTCCCCTGTTGCTAGCCGCTGATAATGGATTTGGATTGGTTTGGCCAAAACAGCATCGATTTGGTTTTTAATGAGGTCAGTAATGCGCCTAAAAGCCCATGGCCCGAAGGCTATTAAGAGAAGGATGCAAGGATGCATAGGAGGGGGCCAAGGGTGGGGAGCAGGTAGGGGAGAAGTCCGTTGAGACCCGTCCAGAGTGGGTTTTCGAAGAGTTCTTTGCGTCTTTTTACTAGGTCCTCTTGTAGTTTTTTGATCTTGTCTCGGACGATCCCAGACTTGTTAGCATAGAAGCAGCAGCGTTCCTGTAAAGCTAAGCAGATACCTCCCTGTTCTGCAGTGAGAAGATCTAGGCCTCGACGGTTTTGTAAGACTACTTCAGCTAAAGAGTCAATCTGATCTTGGAGATCATTGATGGTCCCAGAAAGTGTTTGGACATCATCTATCAGCTGGCGTGATAGTTTATTGTAGGACTGGACTGCAACACCTACTCCCGCGGTACCCGAGGCTATTCCAGCAGTAATTCCTAGCCCTACGAGTAAGGGAATGGCTGTAATAGCACGCTTGTGGCGCCCGGTGGCAAATTCTAGGCTGGGGAGAGGGACAGGTGTGTCTCCTGGGATAATAGAGATATCAGGGAGGAGACTAGCTGAGACACAAAGTCCAGTCCAGTTGGTGGGTAACGTGGTGTAAGCGAGGCTGTTCCCACATATGAAAACTTGTCCAGGGCTAGAACACAAGGTTCCGTTAACTTGAATGATGTCAGAACAGTTAGTAAAAGTGACAAACCCTAGATCTACATCAAAAGTGTTGTTTTGAAATCGTCCCTGATAGCAGGGGGAGGTATTAAATCCTACAGGTTGAACTCTAAGAGGAAGGGAGAGACGGGAACAGTTAGAGATTTGTGTGTTTACTGTGATATTGGAGGGGATTGCAGTAGGTATGGGAGTTCCCATAGTCATGCAAAGCCAGCAGTCCTGGGCAAGAGAAGGGTTGGAATGATTTAAGGCCCAGAAGGTGGATTCGAGAATGTTGTTGGTTTGTGTGTCTAAATCCATATCCCGGGATTTTGGGAGAGCCAAGGGGTGGTAAGTTAAAGGGGGGAATAGGTGGTGGAGTATTTTTTGAATGTGCTCAGTGACAAGAGTCTCTTTTAATATGTCATTTGGCCCTCCGCCATCTGAAATGTGGACAGGCATTTTAGTTGGCCAACAGACTTTATTTCCAATTGTACCACTGCAGCCCGCCTGACTATATTTGTTATTGTCAGAGAGGGAGGTGGAGTCCCAATCACCTCCGAATGTGGCGGACCTACGTCTCAATAACATGGCTGTGAGATAAGTTTGGTTGTCTGAGCCAGTACAAATTTGGGTGGTTGTGTAGCAGGAAGAATGCATTTGATCAAAATAGCTGCATTCGCTGGGGCAGGGCGGTGGTAGTCCTGCAATGGGGGGAATAATGCGGGGCTTATTGGTACAGGTCCATTGTGTTTCATCTATTCCTAGTCCGAATCCCCCCTTTATATTAGGATTATAGGCGAGGTAGGCTACTTTATTACCGCAATCAGTGGATGCTAAGTATGCTAAATCTACCTGTCCTTGTGGGGCTGGCTCCTCGGTGTGGGCACGGAGGTATCCACTGGGCACTGTGCCTCCCGGGCAGTCACATGGGTTGCCATAGAGCTGTCTGTATAGCTGCTCGCGGCTTACGGGGGGCCCAAACCCTCCGTAAACGGGGATGATGAGGAATGTGAAGAGTGTCAAAGTGAAGGACTCCATGAAGAACTTTATGTCCTGTGAAAAGAGAGAGAGATTTTCTCAGGGAAGATATCCCTGGAGTCTTTATGTGTTATTTGGATTTGGGGTGTTGACAGGCTTAACGAGACGCTCTGGCAGCCATCGCGCGCCGCCTTCCTGAGAATCATAAATGCAGGCTGACCCACGTCCCCAAATGAGGACTGGATCGGGGCCGTTCCATTTGGAGGTTAATGGATCTTTCCACATAACTGTAGCATATTGATTTTTTGTTTCTTGGTGCCAGAAGCGATCGGCAGCCGATTTTCCCTGAGCGTCAAGTTGTAGGAAATTAAGGGTAAACAATGCATGGCTGAGAACATTACGAGGAGATCCTTTGGTCGGATAGGCAGTGGTGGTTTTTAACTTGTTGATGGTGTTTTTGAGTGTCTGGTGGGCTCGCTCTACAATGCCCTGGCCTTGGGGATTGTAAGGGATGCCAGTGACGTGTTTGATTTGGAATTGAGCACAAAAGGCTTGAAATGCCTGGGAGGTATACCCTGGTCCATTGTCTGTTTTTATAGTTTGAGGTTTTCCTAGTGTGGTAAGGCATTGGAGGGTATGGGCTATGATGTTTTTTGTAGCCTCGCCCCCATGAAGGGTGGCAACCATGAAGCCGCTGAAGGTATCTATAGTTACGTGTACATACTTTAAATGGCCGAATTCAGGAATATGTGTAATGTCCATCTGCCAGATTTGTCCAGGGAGTAAGCCCCTTGGGTTAACTCCTAGGTGAGGAAGAGGCAGAAAGGTTATGCACCCTGAGCAACTTTTAACAATGTGTCTAGCCTGATCTCGGGTAATTTTGAATAACAAGCGAAGTGTGTGGGCATTGACATGATGTAAGTTGTGGAATTGGGTGGCTCGCGTTATAGGATCTAAGGTTAAGGGACATACTAAGCGGGTATGATTGTCTGCTATAGCATTGCCCTGTGAAAGGGGTCCAGGGAGGTCAGTATGAGCCCGAAGATGACTAAGGAAAAATGGGGTCTGTCTTTGTAGTATGAGATGTTGTAGTTGTTGAAAAAGTTTGGCAGCGCTGGTAGAGGGCTTGATATATGGCACTGTTTCTAGTTGGGGCACAGACAGGGCGATATAGGCACTATCAGTGTACAAGTTAAAGGGTGACTCCTGTAGTTTTTTAAACACTTTTATAACGGCATAAAGTTCAACAAGTTGGGCAGACTGAAATGGAGACTGCACCTGAAATCTTTGTGAGTTAATGACATATGCTGCTACGCCAGAAGAAGACCCATCCGTGAAAACCAAGGCGGCATTTTGTAATGGTTTAGTGGCTGTTATCTTTGGAAAAACAAAGGGATGTAGTCTGGAGAACTGTAGGAGTTTATTAGGGGGATAATGATTATCTATCTTGCCCTGAAATGATGTAAGGGAAATGATCCAGTCATCGTTATTTTGGGTTAGCCAATTAAGCTGTTCTTTAGTGTAGGGGAGAATGAGCTGATCAGGGTCCCTGCCAAAGTGTTGTCGGCTTTTTTCTCTTCCTATCTTAATAAGTTTGACTACCAGGGATGGGTATGTGACTAGGACCTTAGACGGGGAGGAGGGTAAATGAACCCAGAAGAGGGGATTATCTTGCCATAAGACCCCAGTAGGTGTATGAGGGGTTGCACAAATAATGAGGGAGAAGGGCTGTTTGTATGATAGAAAGGTGACTTGTTGTTGTTGAATTGCCTTTTCTAGTAATTGAAGAGAGCCCTTTGCCTCAGGCGACAGCTCTCGAGGGGAGAGAGGGTCTGAGTCTCCCTGAAGAATATCAAAGAGGGGCTTGAGGTCTCCTGTAGTGAGCCTTAAGTATGGTCGAAGCCAGTTAATATCTCCCAAAAATTTTTGAAAGTCATGTAAAGTGTATAAATGACTAGTTTTAAGTTGGACTTTTTGGGTGGTTATGGACTGATTATGTAGCTCAAATCCCAGATAGTAGTAGGGGTCTTTGAGCTGGATCTTATTGGGGGCAAGTTGGAGTCCATAAGTGGTAAGATTGTGAGTTAAGTGTTGGCAGCATTGGAGTACCTCTGTGGTGGTCTTTCCTGCTAGAAGGATATCGTCCATATAATGAATAATATAAATAGTGGGCCATTGTGTTCTAACAGGATCCACAGCTTGTGCCACAAATTTTTGGCATAGGGTGGGACTATTGGCCATGCCTTGTGGGAGGACTTTCCACTGAAAGCGCTGCATAGGACCCTTGAAGTTGGTTACAGGCAGGCTAAATGCGAAACGCTCTCTGTCCAGGGGGTGTAAAGGAATGGTAAAGAAACAATCTTTAAGGTCTATAATAATCTTGTGATAGTTAGCTGGGATAGCTGTCGGGGAAGGGAGGCCTGGTTGGAGGGCTCCCATGGAGAACATGGTTTTATTAATTTCTCTGAGATCCTGAAGGAGGCGCCAAGACCCAGACTTCTTTTTAATAACAAAAATGGGTGTATTCCATGGCGAAGTAGTTGGTTCTATATGTCCTGCCGCTAATTGTTCCTGCACTAACCGAGAAGCTGCGGACAACTTTTCCTCAGGTAGTGGCCATTGGTCCACCCAAACGGGGGAATTATCTTTCCATTTTATCTTCTCCGCATGGGGTGCAGGAGGATCAATGGCCGCTAGGAAAAATCCTGACTGCCTAATCCTTGTCGGTTAGGGTTGGGCTTTATAGAAAGGGGATTTTTTATCCCTTGACCAGCTTTTCCCAGTCCCTGTCCAGGGAGATAGCCTTGGTTAAGCATCTGTTGAGCAACTATTTCGTTGGGGCTGCACATGATAAGTTTGAGTTGTGATAGGATATCACGGCCCCACAGATTAATGGGAATTCCAGAAATAATATATGGCTGGACCTTACCAGTATTGCCCTCTTCGTCTTCCCATGAGAGTATTTTAGAGCTTTGTCTGGGATTGGCTGATTGTCCTATGCCCTGTAGATGGGTATATGAGGCTTTAGAGGGCCATGTTGAAGGCCAGTATCTATCTGAGATGACTGTTGCGTCCGCTCCCGTGTCTATTAAACCTTGAAATTTTTTTCCATCTAAGTACAGGGTTAAAAGTGGCCTCTCTAAAGTGACCTGTTGTATCCAATAGGCATCTGAGGAGCCGAAGGCGGACTCCCGTCTCTTTGGTGTCAGATATTGTTTATTAGAGGTGTCTAATGGGAGAAGCACAAGCTGTGCTATCCTTTGGCCTTTTACTATGGATACAGGGCCCAGAGGGGCCGAGGCTAAGAGTTGTATGAGTCCTGTATAATCATTATCTATGACTCCTGGGATTATATTCAGGCCGGCGAGGGAAGAGCTGCCCCGTCCCAATATAAGTCCAAATGTTTCCGGGGGCATAGGTCCCGTCGTGGTGGTGGGAACGAGTTGGACCCCTTGGTCTGGGGTTAGTATCGAGTCGGCGGCGGCACAGAGGTCCAGTCCTGCGCTTCCGGGGGTAGCCCGGTGGAGGGAACTGACACTTGAGCTGGGAGGATCTGAGGACTTGGTTGTTGGGGAACAAACCTGACAGCCCCTAGGTTGTGTCCTGATGGAGGGGCCAGGGGCTGGCCCCGACTGGGGTTTCCCGGTTTCCTGGAAAGGGGGATACCTTCAATATCTGTTTTAGAATAACAATCAGAGGCCCAATGTTTGCCCCGTCGACATCTTGGGCACACGGTGGAAGGCATTGGTCTGGAGGGTGTCGGTGGGGGCTGTGATGAATTTTGGGGTTGTGGACCTCTATTTTTTATTGGGCAATCTCGACTAAAGTGTCCAGGTTGTTTACAGGAGAAACATAATCTAGATTGTTGATTAGGAGGCTTGTTTGAGGCAAAGTCTCGGAGGGCGGCTCCGATAGCGAGTCCCAAGGTATGGGAGGCTCCAACCCCTGAGCATAGTTTAATGTAGTCAGCAAGGTTGCCTCCACGGTGGGGGTGAATGGTTGCCTGGCAAGTGGGGTTAGCATTTTCATAGGCTAAATGTTTAACAAAGGCGCTATCGTTCTCGCCTTCTCCGACCAACCGTTCGGCGGCGTCGGTGAGTCTGCTGATAAACTCACAATATGGCTCCTCGGGGCCCTGACGAATCTTTGCCAGGGAGGTGGTAGCGGAGCCTCTTGGAGGTAGGCGGCGCCACGCCTTGAGACCAGCGTTCTGAATTTGAGCTAACAGCCCCGGGGGAAAAGTTGCCTGGATTTCATTGGTATGATAGGGTTTTTCTCCTAGTAATTTATCCCGAGTCCATGATCTTGTTGTTCTATTTTCACTATTGCGCTGTGCTATCTCTCGGCAGTTTTCTTTAAACTCTGTGTGCCAGAGGACGTGGTCCCCCCCAGAAAGGGTGGCACGAGCTAATTTAAACCAATCATTGGGTGTGAGCCAACGGTCACTGAGACCTTCAAGAATTGCCAAGGTGTAGGGCGCTGTCGGGCCATAAGAGCTTACTGCACCTTTTAAATCTTTAATATGTTTGATGCCTAGCCGGTGATATTTTTGGCCAGTGGGATCATTGGAGTTGGGAGTGTTATCTTCTGGGTCTTCTGTGTCAGAGGCCTCATCGGCCGAGGGGGGATTATGAGAGTCGGGGGGTTCATTGTCAGTCTCTTCCATTGTATCCTCTTGAGAGGGTGGGCCACGGTTTTGGCTGCGGGTAACTGGAAAGGTCATTAGGGTCTTTTTATTAAGTATTGGGCCTTTTTGAGGTTTTTCAGGGTTTTGGTTAGGCATTAAGGTTTTAAGTTCTTTTTCAAGGGCATGCAGCTCCTTTAGGAGTTGCATATGTTCGCGTTTTTGTTGGAGTGTCTCTCTAAGAGAAGAAATTTCTTGGGTTAAAGATATTTTTGCCTGCCTAATGGGATCGGTTAAGGATGGGGTGTTTTGAACTAGGGTGTCTTGAGGGAATAGGGGTGGGTCATAGAATGTTGGGAGTTCCTGAGGGGGGACATAAGGGGGAGGGGTATGTATTTTTTGTGAAGGGGCGCGCAAGGTTGGCGCGGCAAGGCCCCAGGGATCTTCTTTTTTATTATAGCGGGCAGCTTGTTCCTCTAAATCTATCTGGTCTCTTGGGGAGAGCTGGTCCTGATTATTAAAGGCCAAAAGGGAAGGGTAGATTTTAGGGGGGTCTTTTAATGGGTGATTCTCTAAGGCAGAGGCTTCCTGATTATCAGCTTGTTTTTTAGGTTCCTCTGGCATGTCTATTGAAACAGATTGGCAGACAGAAGGGGGGCGGGAACTCTCTTTTAGGACTGTTTCCCCTGTCTGTAAGATCTCTCTAACATCTGGGTCTGAGGAATGTATTTTTAGGATATCATTAATCAGATTCCAATATGAGAATGCCGATACAGGGACCTTGTTGGGTCCAAAAACCCGATAGTAATCATTAAAACAGTCTCCAACTCTCTTCCAATATTTTTGATCAATCGTTCCTTCTTGGGGGAACCAGGGGCAGATATCAGAGACAAAACTGAAAAACTCACGTAAATCTTTTTTTCTAGCCTTAACTCTCCGCATCTTGAGAGATTCCTTAATACCCTTAAGGAAGAGTTCATGTGAACTCAACTCCTGTCCCATGTCAATCACCTACTCACCAATCTCTCGTCCTTCGCTGGGCGGCTACTCCAACGTCGGGCAAACTTGGAGTCTTTTCTTACGGGTGAATACCTCGTGAACTCCAAACGAGCCTTTTTACTGCCGAGGGGGCTGTCGAGTCTTGTCCCTTACGGGCTCGAAACAAGCCACACTCGCGCCGGGGAGGCCCTCGAGTCTTGTCCCACGAGTGAAAACTGCGTGGGCTCGAAAGAAGCCAGCCCGTGGAGGCTCAGGGAGGGGGGGGGGGCCGCGGCGGTTTCCAGAGTAGGTGTCCTCATAGAATCTTCGTACCTCGGGCCCCACGTTGGGCGCCAAAATGTCCCGACCGGCAGGACAATGCAACGTGGGACGAGGGGAAGAAACCTGTTGAGGATGAAAAAAAAAGGGGAGACAGGAGACGCGAAGAATGGAGGCAAGACAGGGATCTGATCAAGCCTCAAAATTTTATTACGATGGCGGGTTATATATATAGCTATGTCAGATGGGGGTGGGATATGCTATGTCATAGGGTGGCGAGGTACTTGTCGCGGGCTGATAGGCTAGGACAGGGCGATGCCATATGAGGTACAAGGAAATGGGCAGGCTCTGGGTTTGGCGCGCGCGGGCTCTGGGTTTGGCGCGCGCGGGCTCTGGGTTTGGCGCGCGCGGGCTTTGGGTTTTGTGACCAGGAAGTTCTGCCTAGGCAAGGCCTGGGGATTTCTATGGCTTCCGACAACAGTGCCATGTATGTTCACTCTCCATGCACATCAAGCATGTATGCAGCACCAGCATGTGTCTTCCCAGCGATGACAGAGCTGCCTGGGAGCTACCATCATAGATGTAGGAATGAGCCGAGACACAGCAGGTGCCCATACACGCGATCCTTTACTTCCCTTCTCTCCTGTAACACGGTATATAAATCGGCCTCGCAGCTCCAAGTCCCCCATGGTGTCGGCCCTGCCCAGGATGAAGTCCATATTTCTTCATGAGGCCATAACGTTTAAGATACCCCCATATATATATATATATACACATATACACATATATATATGTATATACATATATATACATATACATATATACATATACATATACATATACATATATACATGTATATATTTCTTCATGAGGCCATAACGTTTAAGATACCCCCATATATATATACATATATATGTATATACATATATATACATATACATATATATACATATATATACACATATACATATACATATATATATACACATGTATATATTTCTTCATGAGGCCATAACGTTTAAGATACCCCCATATATATATATGTATATATGGCCACCTCTAGGACCAGCCCTCAATTCACAAACACAGGTAAAGAACAGAGTGAGGTATGCATACAAAGGAGTTTATTGCAACATGCTGTAACTGAAAAGAGAAGTGGAAATAACCATCTATCAGTTGAGAAATCATGAAGGAAATTGCAGCTCTCCATATACCAAGCTTCATGCAGATTTTCTTAGCATGGTATCTGGCATGGGATGGGCATCTAATATTGGTGGAATGAAAGTACAAAAGTACAAACAGATGGGAAGCAAGGTGGCCATTAATGGAATAAGATGGGTCCAAATGAACGGACATTGACAGGTGCCCAAGGTGTACTAGGTGAAAAATCAAGCTATGGGATAAGTTGTAGAGTGTCTTCTCATTTTACAAACTAGGATGTGTCTGAGTCTGTACGAGACAAAATATCTCTGAGTGAACAGAAAATGTTGGGAAAACTACAAAAGCATCTCTTCAATAAAGATTTTTGGAAAGAGAAATGGAGAACCGTGCTTTACTAATCTGATTTAGTTCTTTTCCCCATTTAACAATATAGGGTAGACATCTCTACACGGTAATGAATATAATCCCCTAGTTATGGATATGTTGACTATTGCCAATTTTTCATTTTTATAAACAGTACTGATTGGAACAATCTTGGGAATATCTCTTTGCTGATGGATAACACACTCCTGGAAGTATAACTGCCACCATTTTTATTGATGTTAATTCCAGTTGTCTTTGATCACTGCATGCCATTTAATTGATTGCAAAATCAGGGAATGGCTCAGCCTTTTACTGGCTCTGACACAGAACAAATTAACCTCTGACGCTCACTGGCCTCACCTGGAAAATGGAAGGATGTGACTTGAGGAGCTGCTAAGATGAAGGCTGACAATGGAGACCCCTGGATGTGGGCCGTCATGTCACCTCAGGGATGCCCAGGCAGCTCAGGAGGAGACTGCGCAGAAGGGAGGACTTGTTGATGCTTTTGTAACTGATTCAACTTCTAAAACAGGACACCTGGGGCATGGGGTTCACACACAGGGCAAGAAACTGACCCAGTTAAGTGGCTTTAGCAGGGTCACACCATCAGCTAGTGACACCGTCTCTTTGGTTGAATTATTCTGAATGAAATATTGGGGCTGGACTCAGGAGGATGGAGATTCTAAGTTGCCAGGAAGCCAAAATTTGATTTCTCAGCAGACAAGTGTGATGCACTTTTCAGAAATCAGAGAATCTTAGTGATAAAAGGAAACTTTTAAAGTCATTTTTCAGGTGGGATATAGTAGAATATGCAATTTCTAGAAGACGGCCCTAGATTTGAAGTCAGATGAGCAACTCTGGCAAGTTTCTTATCTCCGAGCCTCTGTTTCTACCTTCGTGAAATGCGAATGTCAGCGCCATCCTGCCAGGTGTGCTGCACGTCAGAAGTGAGTCACAGGAGAGTCTGGAAGTGTGTCCCGCACACAGGTACCTAACCCACGGCCTCTGTTACTGCTACTGCTGCTGTTACTATTATGATTATTGCTCTCTCTCCTGAAAAAGTTAGGGCGTCTCAGGAGGAGACTGTAGGCAATGACTAAGTGCACTCACTCAGTGACAGCTCTTCCCCGCTCTAGCCAGGCCCCGGGGACGAAACAGCGACAGAATTTCCTGCCCTGCTGGACCTGGCTTCTAGCTGGGGAGACAAAGAGTAAACACATAATAATACAAAACACACTGTCGGACAGCACGAAGGACCCACAAAACCTGAACCGGAGCAGAGAGAGATGTGGAGCTGGTTAAGATGGGGAGGTTTTTTAAAATTGTATTTTACTGTGGTAAAAACAGTTAACATGAGATCCACCCTCTTAACAAATTGTGGTGTGTCATATTGTGTTACAGCAGGTCTCCAGAACTTATTCATTCATCTCGTACAACTGAACTTTTACACCCCCTGATCAGCAGCTCCCCGTCTCCTCTCCCCCGGCCCTTGGCAGCCACCATTCTGCTCTCCACATCTACGAATCTGACGGTTTTAGATTCCTCCTGTAAGCGGAATCACACAGTATTGGTCCTCTGGGACTGGCTTGTTGCACTTAGCAAAACACCCTCCAGGTTCATCCACGCTGTTGCACACTGTGAGATTTCCTTCTCCGTGAAGGCGGAGTGGTATTCCGCGGTGGGTCTTCACCCATCAGTGGACATTCACGTTATTGCCATACACTGGACATTGTGACTCATGCGGCAATGAATACAGATGGGGTGGCTGGGAAGGTCTGGGGGGGGGCTTTGAGCCCTCTGTGGAGGGAGAGAACACACGTCTGGGGTGGGCTCTAGTCAGAGGGACGGCCATTGGAAAGGCGTAAGCCGGCAGTGGGGCTCTGGGTTTGCAGAAGGGCAAAGAGGCCATTGTGGCTGCAGCTCCTTGTGAGGGTCCAGGGATAGGCGGGAAGGTGGGCAGCCCTGGGGCAGTCTGTGAAGGAACACGGTGTGACCAGTGACTGGGGTGTTAGATTTGGCTCTCAGCATGAGGGGACGGCACAGGAGGATTCCAGCCGAAATGACAGTTTGGATTTACTTTTCAAAGGACCCCTCTGGTGGCCTGTGGGAGAAAAGCCCGGGGGGTGGGGTGGGGAGTGAGGGTGGAGGGCGGAGGTAGGCCCAGCAGAATCTGAGTAGACCGCCCATTCCAAATATCATCCCCGCCGCCGCCCTTCCAACCAGGTCAATCGGGTCCCATCACTTTTCTGTGCCGTTCACTGTTTTAACCTCTTAGTCTTGTGCATCTTAACATGTCACGGGTGGCCCTGAGTGCATCATGTAGGATGGGGCAGTCTCTCCGTCATTCATTTCTTCTTTCTCTTATTCATTCATACATTTTGCAAATACTGTTGATGCCTGTTACGTGCCAAGCACTACACTAGACTTGGGGATACAGCAGTGAACAAAAAGATGGTATTTACTGCCCTCATCGAGATTAAAGTCAAATAGAAATGCAGGAAACAAGTTTTTTTAAGAGGAAGAAAAAGAATGACAAATTTCAGTAACTGCAGAATTTTTACAAAAGGGTGTGGCAGGTCAGAATTATGACCCCCAGGAAAGCATCCTGCCCTGACTCCGGGAACATTAGAAAGGGAGGAGGTTCCACTCCCATGACTGTTACGTTATGTGGCCACATTGACCTTACTAGAGGGAGGTCATCCAGGAGAGCCCGAGAAATCAGACAACGTTCTCTGGCTGTGGCGGAAGAGGGCAGAAAAGTGTAGGAGAGGCATCCAGCAGGCTCCCAGGATAAAGAAGCAGACAGCTCCCCTGGGAGCCGCGGATGGAGAGGACAACCTCAGAGCCGCCTCTGATGCTCACAGGTATTGAGAAAACAGGGATCTCAGTGCTTTGACCGCAGGAATGAATGAAGTCAGCCAACCACCCAAATGAGCTCTGCAGCAGATTCTTCCCCAGAAACGTCAGAAGGAAGTGTGCTCTGCCAGCCCCGATTGCAGCTCTGTGAAAGCCCGAGCAGACAGCCCCTCAGAGAGAAGACAGATTCATTTCCACACAGAGACCGGGACTGTGATTGGCAATCACCTGAAAGTTATCCGTACATCGATCTGTGACATTCTCACAGCGATAGAACGAGTGAGAAAAACGGGAAGAAACTAAGTCATGGAGACATTCTCTTCCTCTTTAATGTGCGCCCATATATTTTTGGTGGGTATAATGATACATATGCATGTTTTCTATCTCTGTTTAATATGTCTTAGAAATTCGAACAATATGTCATCCTGGCAGAGAAACAGCCCAGAGGAGGAAGGAAGTGAGACAGAGCTTTCCAGAATCATCTTTCCAGAACCCTCTGCCCACGGCCTCTGGCCTCATGGCCTCTCATGGCAGGGAAGGAAGAACAAAGCGAATTCTCGAGCTCCTCTTCTCTGAGGCAGAGCATGGTGTTTGCCAGCCCATGGATCCTTTTCCATAACGAGGTTTGGTTTGGAAAAGCACAGGGATGAGCGTGGGCGACAGTGCTGAGTACACAGCACACACCAGGCCTCTTCTCTGGGCATGGACGCACCTAGGTGAGACGGAGCTGCCGGAGAAGGCCACTGCACTGCAGGGACACTCCAGCTGTGGCTCCCTGTTCCATCTGCAATAAGGGGGAGGACTGGGCTACAGGAAAGCCATGGTGCAGGGTCTCAGAGAGGATTCCCTGTCCTCCTGAGCCAGCCCTTCCACATTGGACCTCAAGGGTCATCAGACAGCAGAGGCTGTTCTGGGGACCCCACTGTGGCTGCCCCTCAGATGTGCCAAGTTTGTTTTCACAGTGAGGGTTTTGCACTTGCTGTTCCACCCCCTGGCTTACTCTTATCCAGTCTTCCCCGTGTCCTTCCCCCTCATTTCATTTCTGTCTCTCGCAGCACTTAGGATACCTCAGCCATTCACTGTGGCGGCCCATTTCCCTGCTTCCTGTCTTTCCCACAGGAAGGTGCTCAGAGAGGACCCTTCCTCCACTCCCCACTCCACCCCTGCACCTGGACTGTCTGGGGTACGCTGGGCTCCTGATAGCTGTCTGCTCCGTGGTGTGCCATGCAGGTGTGATCACGCCCTTCTCTGCCTCCCACCTTACCTGTGGCTCATAAGCAAGGCACCCACCTCAGGCCCTCACACCCACATGCCAGAGCTGGCCTCCCCAGCACGCCTTCTCTGCTCCATGTTGTCAGCAGCCAACACCATCTGGCACTAAGTGGGTACTCAATGAACTGTCGCAGGGGCCGCTGGAAAATGAGGCAGGAGAGGAAGGAATGGGCCAACTGTTGCAATTCCCTGGGTCACAGGTGAGCCCCACACTGTCCTGGCTCTTCAGGACATTATTAAATCCTGGCCCCAATAGACAGCCACATAAAGGTGCCAGGAAGTTCAGGAGCCTGAATGGGGAGGGGGAGGATGGCAGAGATGGCATGAATTAAGCCATGTTCTCATCTAGTTCAAAATACCCCTGCCCAGGCCATTTTCAGGAGCAGAGGACCGGAAGAAAAAGTGGAGGAGCCCCTGGAGCAGCACCTGTTCATTCTATCTGGGGGCTGGGCAGCCCTTTAGGAGAGGCCCACCTGGGCCCCTGCTCTGCTGGGGTCCCTGGCAGGTGACCAGGGCTCTGTCTGAGCCTTCACAGTTCACATCTGAAAATAAAGACATCAATTCACCCCTCCCCCTCGTACAGTGAGAGCCAGTAAACTTGGCCGAAGAGGCAGGTAGGTGCTGAGACAGGAGTGGGCCTCAATGCAGGACAAAGGACAAAGCTCCCCCACTCACTCATCCCTTGTGAACTTTCCAAACTTGCCCGCAGCTGCTGTCTAGTAGGGGCTATTTCAGACTGGGCTGTAAAAGGACCAAAATACCCAGCGAAATCTATAATTGGGCAGAGTTGTCAGCCCCAGTCCTGGGCTTCCTAGGGACGCCTCTTTGCTGCCTGGAACCCAGCGCGGTCCCTGCCCCCTCAGGTCCCTTCCCAGCTCCTGTCCCCTTCTCTTCCGGCCCCCTCCCGCCCCGAGGGGACCGATCTCGGTCTCCCTGGGCTCGCCACCTGCCCCGCCCCGCCGACCCTCCTCCCGGCCCGCCCACCGCCTGGCTCCTCCCCCTGCACTCAGTCTGGGGATCGCACCGCTCTGACCACTTTGGCCCTGGGGGGACTGAGCAGCTTTGTTCTAGGGCGGCAGCTGGCCCAGCTGCTGCTGCTGCTGCATTTCTCCCCAGGAAGTGTCCCCCCTTTCCCTAGTTTTCAGTTTCTCCCACACTTTCTTTTATTTTCTAAGTTCTAAGTGTTACATTTTACTGTATTTATTTGTTTTAAAACTAGCTCTCTCTCGGGACCCCTGGACTGGGTGAAGCCCCCAGACTTATTACAAGTCTTGTTTAGAGACTGAGCTTGCTAGAGTTGGGGGAAGGGTGGGTGGAGCTGCTGGCAGGTGACCCCCAGGAGGGGGCTGCCTGGGGCTGGCATCTTCTCCAGGACTCACTGCTTCCAGCGGATTGGAACCCCAGCTGGCATCTCCCCTTCCAGGTAAGGCCAGCTCTCTTCTCTGCTTGGGCTGCTGGAGGTCAAGGGGCTTCAGGCTTCCACCGTCTTCTGTGATGTGAGGAGACAGTCCTGGTGGCATGACAGCGGCCTGGAGCGTGCCCTCTGCAAACTCAGACATTTCCTTCGGACCCTGAACATGCTGAGCTCCTCAAGGAGTGGGCACAGTCCCCAGCTGAGGGTCTGTGAGAACCTACCTGTCTGATTCTATAAGAGCTGAGCAGCTCAGGAGGCAGGAGTCAGGGGCGCTGTGGGGTGTCAGCTGAGGGGCCCATTTCTGAGTGCTGCTTTTAAAGTTGTTCAGCTATCCCCGGCTCTTCCAACTTTCCAGTAAGAAATTTGGAGTAAAAGCCAGAAAGATGGTGGAAAAAACAAAACCAAAAAGCAAATAAGCAAAACCAGTGGAGGGGGAAGAATACCCTCTCTTCAGTTTTGCGTTTATTGTCAAAAGGAACTCTGCCCTTTGGGTGTAAACTGAGATCTCTTTGCCATCTGAGCAATGTAACCCCCTTCCAATTTTCTTAGCCCAGGGACATGTTTCTGTCCTTTCTTCTGCATATCATGCTCTGTAGCGGCCAGAGATCACGTCCACGTTATAGAGTATAACTAGAATTAGTCATGCTATTGGAAAACGTGCCCTCACCTCTCCTCTCTCAAGCTGAGACTCAGAGATGATGAGATGACGGGTACACCCTTATCAGCATCCCCTGAAGGAGGTCTTTGCTGGGTGCCCCTCCCCAGAGCTTCATTCCCTCACTTGGATCTTCCAGAACCTCATGCCAGCCCCCAATCTGTCTGTTTCACTGACGATGTCTGCCTGGCAGAGTCCTACAAAGCCAGGTTCTGCCTGTGAGAACCACCCGGCTTTGGGCTGTGTCTTTGGATCCTTCTAGTTTAGTCCCAGAGTTGTTCCCAGAAGTGCTAAGCCGCAGGGCTGCTGCGCTGTTGGAAGCCGCTGAGTGGCGCTGAGTGGGGCAGGCTGGCCAGTAGGTGCATGAAGGACGGAGCTTTGATGCCGGTCTTGCTTTTCATTCCCGACTCTGTGCTTTATCTGGGTGCCCTGAGCTAGAGGACTGTGTCCAGTGAACCTCAGTTTCCTCAGCTGCCAAGTGAGGTGACAGAGGGACAACATAAGGGAACCCCGTGAGTACCTGGAAGGTGGTCAGCAAGCGGCATATCTCTGTCTGCTGCTTCACAGACCTGGGGAGGGAGTGGCAGTGGTGTTTCTGTGGGAGGAAGCACCCCACCCCATCCTAGATTTCCCTGTTGCTCTGTGGCTCAGGGGCCTACTGTGTGATTCTTGGAAATTGTCATCCTGTTGTTGGGCCCCTCATGGAAGGCAAGAGGCAGAGGACAGGAGGGTCCCCTTCAGTGGGGATCCAGGAATGGCTCCAGGGAATCCGCGAGCCCTTTGAAATGTTTGGAGCCGAAATTTGTTTGTAACTGGTTTTTCTGGGGTTTCTTCAAAGTGTCATCAGATTCTCAAAAGTTTTTTCACACCAACAAAATGGTTAAGTGTGTGGTCCACAGGCTGATCCAGCCCCCAGACAGTTGTAATGCTCCATAGGTGGTTTGAAATTTGTTTTAATGGCTTGCCAACAGAAAACGTGCAGGACATTTCCTGTACAAATTGTACTCTCCGGCTTCTCATGAAAAATGAGAAGATGGGACGTTTGGCTGCATGCCCTGTAAGGCTGTCAGAGTAGCCGCCCACATTAGCCAGGTATGTGCCCACTTTAGCCAGATATGTGCCCACTTTACCCAGGTATGTGCCCTCTGGTCATCCAGGGTCATCGGGACGACCTACAGGGTTTCCCCAGACACGGGAGTTGGCTGGCTCTGACAGGATCCGGGTTATCTCTGTCCCTCTGATTCCACCGTAAGAGGGCTGCAGATAAGTGGAAGTACTTTCAGGGCAGAGAAACCAGGATGTCCTGGAAACAGAAGCCGTGGCCCACATGGAAAGATAACCGCTACCATAAGAAAGAGCCTCTGGTGTGGCAGAAAGAAGACGCATGGCCACGGGCATCTGGAGGGCTGCCATGCAGAAGAGGCAGTTGGTCTGTTCTCCTGGTCCCCAAAGGGTAGAAGTAGGAGGACTGGCAGGGGAAGTTTCCCTGGGCACTGATTCCAGCCCAGTGCCAGTGAACAGTGGCCAGAGGTTGGACGGCACCTCAAAGGGCTGGTGGGGGGCTGAGCAGAACCTTGACTGCCTGAACCAGGTGGATATTTAAGGTCTTTTCTCAACTGGAGATCCTGTACTTCCTAAGTGCTTCCTTTCCAGACTTAAAATTCTGCTAGTTCTCTCCTGCCTCCTTCTCTTCCTTCAGGGCCGCTGGTGATGACAACAGAGGCTGACACAGGCTGTGTAGTGTCTCGTCTACCTCTGGGCCGGGGCCATGAACTATACATGTCTCCGTCATGTCTAGGTTTTACAAACAAGAAAGGAAAGATCAGAGAGTTTGAACGACATACCTGAGGACAGGTAGAGGGAATACAAGGAGGGAAGATTCAAAGTCACCCCCGAGGGATCAAAACCCATTTTTCTGTCCACAAAGGCCTTTTTCCCCACGTGGATAAAACTTCCCCCTCAAAAGGGGGCATCATTATTGATGCAGGCCCACCAAGGAGAAACAGGAAATGAGACAAGCCCACATGTTTTACAGTTGGAAGGGTCCCTGAGGATTTTTTAGCCAATCCCCTACTCAAGAATTGAAGACATGCCAGGTGGTCCAACAAATATAACCACAAAATCGAGGAAGATCAAGGTCTGGTAAAATGGGCAAGTGAAATTCCCCATTTCACAGATGAGAAGACAGAGTCCAGCAGAGTGTGAGTGACTTGCCTGCTTTGTATTTAGAGACAAGTGGGTCTCAAACACAAGTCTCGTTAGCTAACAGGACAGAGGGTGGTTGACCCTTTGATCTCCTCCCCCAGGACTCCTCACTGGTGCGTGTTGGGCACCGGGCTAACCTCCCCAGAGCACTTTGCCTGGGGCCAACAGTGTTTGCTGAATCGAGCGAGTCAGTGAGTAGACGACCATGTGGACGCAAAGTCCAATGAAGGCATGATATGACACTCTCCTTCCTCACCCAAAGTGACCGTTTTCTTTGCGGATTGCCTAAGGACCATTTCGCAGCGCTTCTTACAGTCCCTTCCGTTAATGAGCCACGGCCCGGCAGCTGTCCCCACTGGCCACTGCACTGGGCATGTTTGTGCATGTGACTTCTGCCTCTTTGCAATGATGTCCCTCAGATTATGGCCAAGGAACAGGATTTCTGGGTCAAAGCCCATGGGCACTTTAATGGTTCTCAGGAGAGGCTAACGGCCGGGAACATCACGGCACAAACAGAGGACGTCTTGGCAGACACCCCCGGAATGTGTGGAGGTGGGCCTGCCAGTCCGCCGTGGCTGTGAAGATGTCACAATCCTTTGTGACAAACCCCATCTGATGGTTAAGCTCCCTCCGTCTGTCCACTCCCTTAGCTGGCACACTTCCAGTTACTGGGAACTCACTACTTCTAGTTAACTGTGGCTGTGTTCTGACAGAGATGCGAGTATCATTTTAAGTTTTTAGGTTTGGTTCATAATAAAATTTTCAACAACTAGGAATGCACACCATCTTTTGGTTGAAAGCATCTCTAAGGGGAAGCCTTTCCTTTAAGTAAACACTGGAGACCCAGGCCCCCTGGAGCTGGCCTTGGCTGTCAGGTGGCTGAGCAGCTGCGAGGGGCTATTCTTGATTCCATAAGGACCACAAAGAGCAAACTAATCTCAGCGCCACCAAGTCCAATCTCCTTATCCGATGACTGAATTACATCGCTCCCCGGTACCTGCCCACCTTGTCCTGGCCCACGTCCAGTGACAGAGGAATCGCCACCTCCCAGGGCAGCCTCTGGTGCACTGCTGACTCTCTGCTTAAAAAGTCTTCCTTTTACTGAAGAGAAAGCTCTCTCTCGGCCACTTCCATATCAGTCCTTATTTCACCTTTTTGGGACTATTTAGAATAAATTAAATCAAATCCCTTTGCCTATGACATTGTTTGAGCTCTGTGAAAACAAAAGAAATGTGTCCCCGGGCCTGAGGTTGAGTGCCAGCGGGTGCCAGGCTGTGTGTCAGACCTTCTCACATACAGCATTACTCCTGTGAACTCGCTGTGTTATTACCCCTTGTACAGATGGACAAACTGAGCCTTACAGACGTTTAGTCCCACAACCAGAAGTGGCAGAACTGGTATTCAAACCCATGCCTTAGTGCAAAGGCCGTGCCTTTAACCCAAATCCCAGACTGCCCTACATGTCTACGGTGAGTGTATAGAATTCATGCAAAAAGGCAAATATGCCATTTGGAATATCTTTTCCTTTTTAAAAATATTTACCATTCAAATGTTTTAAATTATAAAAGAAAACGATATCATTACATGTGTGACCATCTCGGCAACCCTCCTGCGTTCTCATTGCGCCAGCTTAGCCAATAGTAGCATTCCAGCAAATATCCTTTCAGAACTTTGTATCCAAACATACACATCAATCAAAATCCATCATCTGAACAATTGGGGAATAACAACAAGAATAGGAAAACATCTTTATGTAGCACAGTATCTGGCTCACAGGAAGTACTCTGGATTGTAAGTATTTTGTTTCGCTTGGTCTAATGCTCGCCGCGAGTCCCCTGGGCAAGCAGTGTGATGGTCCCCGTTTGTCTTCAGCAAAACCGATGGGCAGAATGAGGCCCTGGATGGGGTGCTTCCAGGCCTCTGGAGAAACACCTCATGGTGACCCCACTTTCTTCCCTGGCTCCCTAGTTGCTATGGGCAAGTCAGCATGGGATTTCCCTGCCTCTTCAGTTGTTGACCTGCTTTGCCCCAGCAGCCCATGCTGCTGACAGCTCCACGTCATCAACGGCTGGAATCCACTATGGCTTGTCTTTTTGTGACACTAGGCAATGAGTCCCTCGAATCCATGGGCCTGGCACTACTTATCTGTACATGGCCAGTGTCTATACAATGCTGGTAGGAACGCAACAAATCTTGTGGAACACAGTAACTTCAAAATGGTGATAATCAGGTGCCTGGCACAGAGATATTGGATGGATGAAATTACCACTGAATTTAAATCACGATTAGATAAGAGAATGAAATACCCAAACTGGAAATGTCCCCCTGGTATTTCCCAGGCCCAGCACAGCGCCTCCCACACAGGCACTCCTGACGGATGCTTGTTCTTCTCGGTCATCAGCTCCCGCTCAGGGAGGGCTCTATTTGAGGACCAGGTGGCTCTGCTACCTTGGGCATTGTCGAGGTCCCCACTGAGCATAGGGGGCCTGGATTCGTGGGCTGGGCTGTATTGCTGGGTGAAGTCTGGCTTGGGTCTGAATCCGGCCCTTCTGTTTCTGGCTGTGTGATTTCCAGCACCTTTCAGCGCATCTCTGTGCTGGGCCCTTCAGCTCAGAAAACATGGGCAGCGTCAGCCTGGGCCCCCAGAACCACTGCTCAGTGAGCAGGTGTGACATTTGGCTCCTGGTAGGTCAGTGCTCCATGACCTCGAAAGGTTCCAGGCCCCGGCATCCCCTTCCAGCCACAGGAGCCTGTCCTTCCACTGGGAAAGAGAGGGCCTCAGCCCACTTGATCTCCCCTCCCTAGAGTGACTTGGTACATAAATACACATTTCTATAATCCCTTGCCTCTTTGGTTTGTCATTTCATGATAGCTCTTCCTACAGGGGTCATCCAGTCATTCATTTAACACACTAAATGCCTGCTACGTCAGGTGTGCTTAGGGAATGAAGGGGCAAGTACAACACGGCCTCCATGAAGCTGCGTCTTGGGGGAAAGAGGAGAACTCACCACTATTTTTAAAGTGTCCCTCCTTCCGACTGTCCCCCTACCATGTACAGTCCTAGAGGCAGACACTCTTCCTTGTTTATCTCCACCTCCAAACTCTGGCACAGGCCTTGGAAAGGGGGAGTTGGGGTAAAGTGTTCGTGGCATGAGTAGACATTTGTGTGGGTGAGTGGGTGGGTTAGTGAGTCGTGTGAGAGGGAGGGAGTGCAGAAATGCATGACTGCGCAGACGGACAAGCGAGTGAGCAGATTCATGAAACAATGAACGAGAAAGCAAATGCATGAATGGATAACTGAGTGAGTTAGAGAATTAATTAACATGGCCGAGTTTTGATCAGCCATGCCTAGAGGGTTTTTCAGGTGGGAAAGAAAGAGGATGGGACGGTGGTGGCCCTTTGCTGACACAAAACCCTTCAACAGGCTGACATTCTCTTGCTGAATTCTCCCACCAAGAAATGCTCAGACTGCATTTGAAAAGACTTCGCCAAACCTAGCAAAGTACAGAGGTAACAAGCAGAGCTCCTGCCCATAAGCTCCCCTGGAAGGGAAGACATTCTGAGCCCCTCCCCTCAGCTTTGGTCCTGGAGTCCCCGCACAGTGACGCCAGAGCCACAGGTTCCCACAGAAAAAAGAGCCAGAGAGCCTCCCACTGTGAGGGGTCCCTGCATTGGACACATCTGCGAATTGATTCTCCCGGAGGAAAACTTGCCCTGCAGAGCCTCCCTTCCTGGTGAGTCCCTGCCCTCTGCCCTCTGCGCTCACGCCTGCAGAGCCAGGCCTGAGGTGATTTCTTGGAAGAAAAGAAACTCCCGTGGTGACTAGGCCAACTCCTATGCCAACCCACATGCCTGCTCTGTTCACAGGAAGCCGAAGTTTCAGATTATTTGAAAAAAAAATTATTTTAGAAAAAAGAAAAGAGAACTCCCTCTTACTATTTAAGTTAAATATAGAGTTAAGTATCGTTCAGACCCTCAACCTGTTGATTCATTGCCCTGTTACACTGATACTTGGAGAGCCTGCTCTGTGCTTGTCACTGTTCCGGGCGCCAAGGAAGAGAGACCAGAGACAATCCCTCAGTCTAAGGAGCTCAGTGGAAAAGACAGATCAATAAGTAGGTGCATTTTAATGCCACTTGTGGGGTGGTACAAACCAGGAGTCTGCGGGGACCTAAAGAAGACAGTGACACACTCCCTGCCCGGGAAATCTGGGAAGGCCTCACAGAGGGAAGGCATATGAACTGGGTTTTGAAGTGTGACTAGGAGTCTGCCCTGCAAGAAAAGCAATCATCTCAGAGGTAACAGCAGAGGCAATGTCCAAGAGTTAGGAACAGAAACTGCTGGGCTGTTGGAGGAAGACAGCGACATCTCTGAGGTTGGAGAAGAAGGTTCTGAGGTGGGGAGGACATGGAGCTGGAAAAGGAGGGTGGGATCAGATGGAAAGAGGCTTTGAACAGAAGGCTTTCGGCTGGGGAATGACACGCACAAACCTGTCACCCCCGAGGACAGCTATGCTCAGGTGACCAGGCCCTTCGCACTCACAGTGGAATCAGTTCAACCTGGTCCAGGTGTAGGAGCCTCAGGAGGGAAGCTGCCCGACGCTTTGTGGAGCGTGTGCCCTCAGACAGAGGTCTGTGCGCTGGTGCACAAGCACGGTCAGTATGAAAGACGTGCTGGAAAGGCTCTCTGGTGATAACAGCGTCTTTGACTTACTTGTAGCCTTTTGTATTTTCGATTGGCAACCAGGCACTGTGCTAGGGACCCTCAGCCATCCAGTCACCTGCTGAGGGAGGTTAACGCTCCCTTCCTGACAGAGGAGACAACTGAAGCTTAGAGGGAGACCCGAGCTGGGCTCCCATAGCCAGTGAGGTTGGGAGCCGGGAACCAAAGCACCGTCTGTCTGGCCCCACGGCCCGTGGCTGTGCCGTCCGCGTACTGTCTCGCATCTCATGGGGAGACACTGATCGGGGCTTCTCATCGTTCTCCCCCAGAAAAAGGGGAGCCTGCTGGGACAGCACCTCCAAAACCAGTGTGGGTGCTGCAACACTATTTATGTGCATTGCTTCATCAGACCAGATGCTGCCCCAAATAAATTAAACAGAAATATCTTCCTGTGTCCTGAGGACCCTGTAACCTGAGACAGTCTCTTGTGAAATGAACTGAGACAGTATATGTGGGAGGGGAAGAAAAGAAAAGAAAGAAGAAAACAAATCAGGAAAAATTCAGTACTGAAAATGTGAAAGAAATAAGCAGAGGGTTATGACAGCTCTAAGACGTGTGAACAGACCAATAGAACAATAAAGAGCGATTAGAGTTTTCCTATGCTGCTGGTGGGGGAAGGGAGGTGTCCTCCTGTCTGTACCACCAGCCATCGGCCCAGGAAGGATGCAGGGGTGGGGTATCTGGAAGGATCTGGAAGTCAGCCCTTGGACAGGGAGGTTGAACAGGGTAATTCTGGGAAAGCCTATTTAAACTGAGCCGTCAATCAAAGATGAAAGGAGAAAGAAAAGACAAGATATAGACTGAGGACGGAGTCTAAGGAAACAGAGATGCTCTGTGGAAGAGGCAGGGTGAGCCCCAGACACGAGTTGGCCGCCCTACGTGCTAGGCCTGCTTTGGGGTTTGCAATGAAAGAACCCCAACTCAAATTGGAAATTGGCTTATGTTTACAAAATAGGAACGGCTATTAATTCTTACCAGAGATAGTGTTATACAACACTGTTGTCAAATGAAGTGGGAATCTTAAAGTATAAAGCTAAAAATGGAGGGAAAATATAGCAGCAGTCAGGCAGTTAATGAAAAATATTTTTCTGGATTTTCTGATGTTTCTGGTATTTGTCAGCTTCTTAAAATTTGTAATTTGTTGTCATTGCTTTTTTTTCATTCTAAGTTAAATATTTACTTTGGCCCCCTAAAGCAAAAACACAAAACCAAAAAATAAAACAGGGTGGGGACATGTTTGCCTCATGCAACACAAAAGTCCTGGGAGCCTCTGGCTTTTGGGCAACACTCGGCTAAGATGCTCAAGTGATGCCCTCTGTCTCATGGCAAGGAGCCTTCAGCATCTCCAACCTTAGCTCCCCTTTGTGGCTTCTCACGGCCGGAGTCTCCCTGATGTACACACAGCTCTCTTGGCTGGGTACCACCCACTAACCCAAGCCTAGCTTCCTCCTGTGGTGGCCATCTGACTCATGGGAAACTCGTGCACCCTTGCCACATGGAATCATGGGAGTGCAGGCTGCTTGCCCCTGCTCTTCCGACTTTCCCATTCTATTCTATGTGTTCACATCGGGCCAAGCCAACAAGCAATCGGGTGCCAAAGGCGAGGCGAGAGGTGGGTAGGGGCCAGTCCATGCAGGTCTGTGACGTGGGAGCTCTGAGCTCTCTCTGAAGGCCGGGACGGGTCACTGCAGGATTCATCCACAAGTCTAAAGACCCTATTTGTGCTTTAGAAGCCTCATTTGGTTCTGGGGAGGACGTGCGGACAGCGAGGTACGGGCGAGTCTGAGGGCTGGAGGCCCCACCCCAGGCTGTTGGTTACAGGAAACAAGACCTCACGGAGGCCTTTCACGCTTCACCCCCTCCCTCAGGTGGCTCCTTCCCATTCTTTAGAGCTCAGTTCCAATGTCGCCAACTCAGAGGAGACTTTACAGAGCGTAAAAACTGTCTCACTCTAGTCACCTTCTTTCACATGACCCTGTTGTTTTCAAATCGATGACTCCTCTTGGAAACCATACTGCTATGTATTTGTGCCTTGTTTAGTTTTTCTCTTCTCTCCCTAGAAAGTAAACAATGCCTGGCATCTAGTCTCAGACTCAGTCATTATTCACTGAATTGGTTAATCACGAGTCCGGAGAGCGCAGAATCGTGAAGAAGTGGGCGATGCTTTAGGATAAGGACGTGCCTTTCAAGTCCTTGGCCAGTTTAAGAAATCTTCATTGATTCAAGAATAGACAGACATGGCGTGAATTTCATTCACAATTTTTAGTAACTGGGAAAGAAACACAACTGACATCTGGCCTCTTCTTAAGGAAAAAAATATCCCATAGGAAAGACTTTTGAATTCCATAGCATGAAGAAGGAGGTCAGGAAAACACGTTTCTCACTCTATTTCCATCTCCTTCCATGAAATGGACTCTGCGTTCTGGCACTGAGGACTTAAGCTGACTGCATGCAGATCTTGGAACGTCTGCATGGAGAAGACGTGAGGCTGGGTGGGGGTTCTTGCTCATCAGCAGGACCAGAGACGCCCAGAGGCTGGAGCTCTTCCTTTTCTTCTCCCAAACTCACACCCCGGGGCTCTGGCTTCCCTTCCCTCTGCAACTTTCCAGGAGTATCTCCAGTCCCAGTTCTCTTCTGAGCCTTAGACTCAAATGTCTACCTTTTCGTAACTTCTCCCCCTGGCTGTCTTCCAGGTGCCTCCAACTCATGCAGTATGTTCAACCCAAACTTATCATCTCCGTTCCCATCAGTGACTGGCTTCCAGATGCTCGAACTGGAACTCTGGCCTTCCTTCCAGCCTTTTCCTCCCTCTGTCCTTCCACTCCCTGCCAGTCCTCTGGTGTCATGGAATCTGCAGCTGGACCACGTGGCCTGCTGCTATCCTAGGAAAGGTCGTTGGCATTTCATTTTGGAGATCGCACTCACCTCCTCATTGGTCCCTCTGTTTCATCCATCCTTCTCAGCAGGGTTTTCTGGATCACAGCAGCAGACACAGAGGTACATGCTTTGGTGCCGGGGGCAAAGTCTGATCCCTGCCTCAGGGTCCACCGCACAAGTTCCTAGACTGCCTGTTTAAACACTCCTTCCTTAAACTTGAATGCCTTCCTCTAAACAAATTCCTACCTTCTGCTTCAGCCTTAACTTTCAGCATTCCTTCCATCCCCACCTCCAAAACAATGTCCTTCTTGCTCATGCCAGGAATGATACTGGAAGGGAAGCAGGCTCTTCCGGGTGAAGGCAGCCTTCGTCTTCCTGCTATTCCCCAGCCATCTTTCCAGGCCAACTCAGGCATCAGCTCCTCCACGAAGCCTCCCTGAGCTCCCAGGCCTGAGTCAGGCACTCGTCCCTCCGTCTGTCTGAGCAGTGACCACATGAAAATACAAGCATCCACTTGCCTGTCTGTGTCCACCATCAGGTGTGAAGCTCCCGGGACAAAGTGTCCCATGTTGTGTGCCTGGCACGTAGTAGGTGCTTACCATGCATTCGGGGCATGGCTGAACTAGAGACTAAAACACTGAAGTTCCCAGGACCCCTGAACAGCCAACAGCTGAGTTCTGCCAACAGCTCTAACTGACAAGTCTCCCCTTTATATGGACTATGACGATAATGGTCAACCCCTTACTTTGTGTGGGATTATTGTGACCATTGCCTCATGAATCTCGTCCACAGATCTGTGAAGTAGGGGATATTGTTTCCATTTGATAGGTGAAGAGACAAAGGATTGGGAAATGACAAAAATAGAATGTTTTCAGCACGCGCTGGTTAGGCATTTGTTCTCAGCTTTTTACATGTATTGACCGAGTGAATGCTCCCAATGCCTGTGACATAGCGGTTATTACCCCCACTGCATAATGAAAGGACTGAGGTCATGAGGTTAAGTGACTTCCCCTGGTTTGCACAGCCAGGAAGAGGCAGACGTGGAATTTGAACACAGGGATTCTGATTGAGAAGCTTCCTCATTATGCTGACTGCCCCAAGAGAAGTCACTCCTTGGACAGTGGCGGGCATACAGAAGGTACTCCGTTTTGGGGGACTGACGGGGACTTGTTCCAGGTCACACAGACTGAGTTCTGAATCCAGGCCTCAGGCCTCCAGCTCTTCCCGGGCAGCCCTGTAGAGACAGAAGCCATCCAGCTTCCTCTTCCCCTCTCCGACAACAAGTGCACTTTGCATCACAAACAGCTCAGGGGACATGTACAGAGGCTCGGAGCTGGGCCTCTGGGAGAAGGCCCTGGCCCGGTGGCCTGGACACAGCAGGCTGTGCTTTTATGTCTGGGCCAGATTCCTACCCTGAGTGTCACCTGTCACCCCAGCAACACATCACAGCACCTCATTCTACCCAGCTCCCTCCCACAGTGGGCAGTGGCCAGACTCTGAATCACAGAGCTCGCACTCTGCCCGGGCTGCCCTAGCAGTGTGCCAAATCTCATTTTCTCCCTCTAAATTGCTTTCTGCTCAGTGTCTTTATTCCCCCCACCTCTGGGTCCCTGAATACGGAATGCTGGTTACTATGGTGATAGGCTGGTTTATGGAAGAAACTCAGCCCGGTAAATTAATTGCTGGACTTTTGGAGACTAATGGCACATCTCTGCCTCCCAGGGACAGGGTGTGGCCTACGTCATGCCAGCTGGGCAGCCAAGCCCCGGAAAGAGCTCAGGGCCTGGTAAGAGAGAAATGGAGTCATGGTACCCACGCTTGCAGGGGCTGCAACATGAGATGGGCTGGAGGGGGTGAGGAAATGGGCTGCCAAAAATCTCACAGTGACTGCACATCTCCTCTGTGCCAGGATCTGTGCTGCATGCTTTGTAGAAATGATTTTGTGTAACTCTCACTGCATCCCCCCGTCCCCCCCCCCACACACTCCTGATAGAATAGAGATCATCCTCATATTATGGAGATGAAATCCTCATTCATACTGACAAAGCACATAAAGACTCCATACCAGGCCTGCCACACTCAGTGGGCATTTATTATGATCACTCCACTTATTCCTGGGTCGAAGGCTATTCTTTTCTTTACAATTTTTCCCAGAATATAGAAGCTCAGGGAACATTTCCTAACTCATTCTATGAAGCCAGCATTAACCTAATTCCCATACCAAATAAATATATTCCAAGAAAAAGAAAAGGACAAACCAATATCTCTCATGAACATAAATGCAAAAATCCTCAACAAAGTATTATAAATCAAACACTACAATGTATAAAAAGACTCACATACCACCAAGAGATTGTGGAGAAGAAGTCCTAACCAGAGCAATTAGGCAAGAAAAAGAAGTAAAGGCATCTTCCTCGGAAAGGAAGAAGTGAAATTATCTCTCTTTACAGATGACACAATCCTATATGTAGAAAACCGTAAAGAATCCACACAAAGTGCTCTAAGTAATAAAGAAAGTCAGCAAAGTTTCGGGATACAAAATCAATTCTCAAAAATCTGTTGCAGGGCTGGACCGGTGGCTCAGGCGGTTAGAGATCCATGCTCCTAACTCCGAAGGCTGCCGGTTCAATTCCCACATGGGCCATTGGGCTCTCAACCACAAGGTTGCCAGTTCAATTCCTCGAGTTCCGCAAGGGATGGTGGGCAGCGCCCCCTGAAACTAAGATTGAACATGGCTCAGCTGCTGCTGAGCTCCCAGATGGCTCAGGTGGTTGGAGCGCGTCCTCTCAACCAAAAGGTTGCCTGTTCAACTCCTGCAAGGGATGGTGGGTTGCGCCCCCTGCAACGAGCAATGGGCAACTGGACCTGGAGCTGAGCTGTACCCTCCACAACTAAGACTGAAAGGACAACAACTTGACTTGGAAAGAAGTCCTGGAAGTATACACTGTTCCCCCAATAAAATCCTGTTCCCCTTCCCCAATAAAATCTTTAAAAAAAATCTGTTGCATTTCTGCACATCAACAGCACGTGATCAAAAAGGGAAATTGAGAAAATAATTCTTTACAATGGCATCAAAAATAGCATAAAATACTTAGGAATAAATTAAATCAAGCAGGCGCATGACATACACTGAAAACTAGAATTCGTTGCTGAAAAAATTAATGGAAGGCTATCTCATGTTATTGCTTAATGGTTACAGAGTTTCAGTTTGGGTGATGAAAAAGTTCTGGAAATAGTGGTGGTGGTTGCACAATGTGTAAATCTAATTAACACCACTGAACTGCACACTTAAATTAGTTAAAATGTCAAAATTTATGTGATGTATTTGTCATCACAAAAAATAAACATAAAAGATGTTCTCTTATGAATATGTTGTTACATGGCAAGGGAGAAATAAGTTTACAGCTGGACTTGAGGTTGCTAACCATCCAACTTTAAAAGATGGAGATTAGCTTGGGGTATCGGGGTGGGCTCAATGAACTCCCGAGGGTCCTTATAAGTCAAAATCAGAGAGATGGCAACCTAAGAAAGACCTGATCAGCCACTGCTGGCTTTGAAGAAGGTAAAAGGGGCCATGAACGAAGGAATGCCTTCCAAACTTGGCTTGGCCGGTGCTAGCCCAAGAAGCCTGACCTTCTCCTGAAATGGTCATATGACGCCCTCCCTCACTGCCCCCTCCCCTGTGCTCCTACCTGTGCTTCTCTCGACCTGCACTCATTTTATCCTACCTTGCAGTGGCTGAGTCTTGCCTGTCTCCCAGGTGTCAATGAGTGCTCTCCAGGCTGGATTTGGTGTCGTTTATCTGTGTGCTCTTAGCATCTGGCACAGGAGGGCCACTGGTAAATATCTGTTAAATGAATAAATCAATGGTGAAATCTATGAACTCTTCCATTTCCTGGATCTTGGCATTGATAATGATAAGTACTTTTTAAAATAGACATCCACCTGAAAATAAAATACACTCAAGAGAAAATACACTTAGCTAGTAAACCTCATGGATCAAAGACATGCATAGGAAGCAAAAAACACTGTCTCTTTATTGACTTGGCAAAGTTTGAGGGAATGGTGAGACTTGCTGCTGCCAGCCGTGCAGTGAATGGGCCCCCCATACACACTGCTGGAGGCAGTGGAAGCCAGACAACTTTTTTGTAAAGCAGTTTGACAGTTCATATCAGGATCCTTTCACGCCTCATATGACCCCCCTAAGTATTTTCCTACAAGCCTGCCCTAAGAAAATAACTAAGTGTGGGTAAAGACAGGTACAAAGATGTCCTCTTATAACATCTGAAACCAATAAAACAACCTACTAAATGTCCAAAAGTAGAAAATATGACCAAAACGGGTGCTGGTGCCACAGGTGTAGCCTTAGGTAGTCAGTAATGGGGACTGGCAGGTCCTCGGGACACATTTGCCAATGGATGGATGGGGGACAGATGGGATCAGTGAAGGGGCGGTGCAGGGCGGTGCTCTTCTCAAGGTCACACTGTCGGCTGTGGGAAGGGGCGGGCCTCAGGGATGGAGACAAGCGGAGCCTGGGTCTGGGGGAATTGCTCCCACTGATGGCCTGGAGGTTGCTTCTTGGCAACGTCTCAGCTCCAGGGCCTGCTCTAAACGTGTGTCTTTCTCCACACAGGAAATGCTCCAGTAGAACCGAATGGTGTCTTTTCCTGGCCAAGAAATGCTTGTCCCCAAGCACAAGAGAGCCATGGCCAGCCCGCGAGGGACCGCCGCGGCCGGCCTTGTCTGGATGCTGCTGCTATGGACGGGGCACCGCGGCTGCCGGGCCCAGAGGGCAGGTGGGGACGCCACAGGCTGCGCCAGGCTGAAGGCACCACAGCCGGCGTGCGTGCATGGGGCGTGTGGCCGTGCGCGAGCTGGTGACTGTGTGTGTGTGTGTGTGTGTGTGTGTGTGTGAGATAGACACAGAGAGAAACAGAGAGGGTGTGCAGGGGTCAGCCAACAGTGTGGCTGTCAGCTGTCTTCCAACCAACGTGTGTGACCCTCAGTTATCCGGCCAGGGCATGTGTCTGTGTGCGTGAGTGTGACACAATACATGTGACTAAGTGTCAGTGTGTGTGAGAGTGTGAGCGTGAGTACCTGTGTGAGCATGAGTGTGAGTGTGACTCATGTGCGTGCAAGTATGTGTGACAGTACGTGGGTGAGTCCGTGTGAGTGTTGTCAACCGGCAAAGAAATCCCTCTCCCGAAAATCCACCAAAAGGAAAATAAACAAGACACACAGCCACCGAGGAGTGTGCACACGCACGCTCCCCAGCCCGTGTCCCAGCGGACACCCACGTGGAGAGAGAGTCCCCAGACCAGCAGGGCTTCCACTTGCATTCGCACCCCCCCCCCGGAAGTTACCACAAAGTCCAACAGGAAGTCAAGACTAGAGAGTTAACAGGGGCCCAGCTCCACCTGTAGTCCTCCCAGCTCTATGGTTATGCATCTTAAGATACCAGTTCACTTTCGTCAGCGCGTGAGCACATATGTGAGAGTATGTGTGTGTGTAAGCATGTATGTGAGAGCGTGTGGGTGTGTGTATGAGTGTGAGAAAGTGTTCAGAGCGTGTGGATGTGCGAGAGAGCCTAGAAGGAGCTGTCGGAGCGCCTGTCTCGAGTCCATCACATAACGAGTCGTGAGTGTGTCTCTAGCACGTGCCTGTGAGGTTTGGGGACAGCAGGCAGCGGTGAGGGCCCTGCCGTGCTGAAGGCTTTGGGGCCACTGCAGGGGAAATGGACACACGGGGTCCCCCCAGGAGAGGAGGCCAGGGCAGCCTGCGCAGTACACGGAGGACGTGGCAGTTTCCAGGAGAAGGGCAGGCCCCGGGCGGGAGGGGGCCCTCACCTGACACGGTGGTTCTGCTCACCTGTCGGAGGGCCTCCCGGGAGAAGCACCGCGGGTGCCGAGAAGTGACGGAGGATGCAGAGCATGAGCCCGTGGTTTTCACAACACGCGGCGGCAAGGAGGGTACCTGTCACTGGACCACTGGACGTAAAGGGCCGCCCTGACGTAAAGCGCCGCCCTGATGTAAAGCGCCGCCTGGACGTAAAGCGTCGCCTGGACGTAAAGCGCCTCCCGGACGTAAAGCACTGTCCGCATGTAAAGCGCCGCCCCACGTAAAACGCCGTCCCATTTTGCAGATGAGGCACTGCGGCAAAGAAAGGCCGGAAACCGTCTCCAGGTGAGGCCGGGAGAACCTGGGACGTGCTGCGCCAGAGCCCGAGCTGGTTTTCCCTGAGCCGGCGGCGTCGAAAACAAAGAAACAAAACCCACATCCCGAAGGTTTGCGTTTCTCTATCGCCGTCACAAAGTTTTCTCATCTGTTTTACTTTGCCTGAGCCTGTCAAAGCGCGGCTAGCTGGAAAGACAGTGATGGCTGGACATCCTGGGTTTCATGCAATGCTGGTTCCTGTGTCCCCGAGGCGACCTCACCGGGCCGTTGACACAGGGCCACCCGTTCGGAAATGGGAAGGCCGAGGCCGTGCCTTCTGCGCGCTCACGTCCTACAGGGGAAACTGGCCCCGAGACAAGCGGTCACCTGCCAGGGGGCACGTGGCCCTTCCTGGGGCACAGCGGAGGCCAGTAGCCTGGGCGCTGGCTCCAGGATGCGGGCCCTTCCTCAGACGTCACTGATTCTCACGGCCCACGATGCAGGCTGTTCTCCAGCCTCCAGAAGAAAATGTGCCCAGAGCTCCAGGCGCCCCGGGGAGGCCCTCTTGAACTTTCTGCAGCCTTAGAACAAATTTGCTCAAGGATTACAGCCTGAAGGTAGGGCCCGGACTGGCCCTCAGCAATTATCCTGAACAGACTGGGACATGATTGTCCCAAAGACAAAAGGATGACCTTTTGTGTCAAGGAGAAAAACGCTCCAGGAATGATCTGAGTCCACAAATCTGGGCCAACACACCCCAAAAGCTCTAATCCTATTAGGGATCCACCCTGGGAAGGCAGGGCTTTATTTACCTCAGCACCCAACAGGCAGAGTGTAACTCGGATTTTAAAATCTAGAGGGAGGAGTAGATGTGGAAGGTTCAGGAATGGTACTGGCTCAGGGTGGGGCAGGGAAGTATCTGTGTGAGTGTGTGAATGCATATAGCTTTACAGTTTTTCTGTTTTTGAACTTAATTCATTGCTTGTAAAGATGAAATTAGAAATACCAAATCATAAAATCACTCCTGGCTCCTCCGCATGTCAGAGGTCAGCAGTGTTCCTTTCTGCAGGTTCGCCCAGGCACGCATGCACCATCCCACACGTAGACAGACACACACAGCTTTTTCACACCCAACGATGTATTGGAAGAACAGGTTCATGTCAGTAATAAGGATTCCTTTACAGCCTGTGTGCACACATGTCGTGCGGGGCGGCCGGCGGGGTCTCTGCTCCCGCTCCCCACATAAGAACACAGGACATGGTGAGGCCAAAAAGGAACACCCACGGAGCCATAGGTAGGGGAGTCATCACTATATTCTAGCCGGCGGCATCTGTCTCTCTGCAATCTGCTCTTGCTAGCCCCCATTTCTTCTGCTAGCGTAGCCACAGCAGTTATCTTAGTGGCCAATGGCTTATGGGTTACAGCTGACGGCCAACTAGCCACAGCTGATGGCCATCTGATCACAGTTGATGGCCATTTACTACCCGAGCCAGCACCTTTCTATGTGAGGCCGAGAGCCTGGAAACTGCTTTTTGGGACTCTGTCCCCATAACACATGATGATTTTTATTTAAGTAGTTCCACATGGGGGATCAAGCACGTTGTCTTCAGGATTTTGTTTGGCAGAGCTGCCATCGACTTCCTTCTTTTCTTTTTTCCCTTCCATTTATCTCATTATTTTCTTAGGGCAAATCACTTAGGGCAAATCTAATTTTGGAATTGGTGGGTTAAAAGATACCTTGTTCTTTGTGACTTTTGCCCATCTGATAGTATAACAAAATGTTTTTTGTTTTTCCTGCGCGCGCGCGCGTGTGTGTGTGTGTGTGTGTGTGTGTTTTGTTTTTACTTGCCACATGTTTGTGGCAGCTGCTGCTATTGGCATGGCCAAGCCCCAGATTCTGGAAGAGTCAAGACTGGGGCTTCTTGTATGTTTGTGCAGCACTTTGGGGTTTAGAAAATAGTTTTATATTATCGACTTCTAAAATTAGGATGAGCAAGTTCTCTGCACCGGTTTGTTCTGAGGATCAGAAATAAATTAAATAGTGCCGTTTTTTGTTTAATCAAAAACATGTAATTGATATAAAATTTATAGTTACAAAAATGTAAGCATATTTTATAGAGTTTTACAGAATTGTATGTTTGTATTTAAAATGTATGAATGCAATATAATATGATTTCTGGTACTGAAATACAGTAAACTATTTAAATATCCAACAAGAGAACACTCCCTAAATGAATTATGTTCATCCTTGCAGTGGACTCTGTAGCCATGGAAACCAGCATTATCACACTGGAAATGGGTTTCCAGCACATTGCTGAATGCGGGGAAAACACCTCATACATCTGTGTGTCCCACTTTCATCAACAACTATATGGAAATAGAAAGTAATCAATTATGTGCACTGTGGTTAGCAGTGGTTAACTCTGTGTAGATGCGAATATGAGCATTTCAAACACTTTTTGATTGCCTTTTCTGAAAAGGGCATTTTTTTTTTTTGTAGCAGGTTTAAAAAATAATGAAGTCACTTTGTAACCAAGTATTTAAAGAAATTGACACAGTGGTGTTCCATGAATGTTAGTCACTTTCATGTAAAATTATATACTGTCCGCTGAACGTCACAGCACTCTGGGGACACCCATCATCATGGGACAGTTAGGAAACTGAGGTTGGAGCTTTAAGGCAGCTGGACAAGTGGGAGGCAGACTGGGTCAGTCTGACCCAGTGACCACACCTCCAGGTCCCCCCAGGACGGCACCCTTTTCGCATCACATTGACCCCATCTTACCCTTTCTCTCTCCCCTGCAGGTTGCAAAACTGTCCACTACGACCTCGTCTTCCTGCTGGACACCTCGTCCAGCGTGGGCAAGGAGGACTTTGAGAAGGTGCAGCAGTGGGTGGCCAACCTGGTGGACACCTTCGAGGTGGGCCCCGCCCACACCCGGGTGGGGGTCGTGCGCTACAGCGACCAGCCCACCACGGCCTTCGAGCTGGGCCGCTTTGACTCGAGGGAGGCGGTGAAGGCGGCCGCGGGGACCCTGGCCTACCACGGCGGCCACACCAACACGGGCGACGCGCTGCGCTACATCACGCGTCACAGCTTCTCGCGGCAGGCGGGCGGCCGCCCCGGGGACCGTGCCTTCAAGCAGGTGGCCATCCTGCTGACCGACGGCCGCAGTCAGGACCTGGTGCTGGAGGCCGCGGCCGCCGCCCACCGCGCGGGCATCCGCATCTTCGCCGTGGGCGTGGGGGAGGCGCTGAAAGAGGAGCTGCAGGAGATCGCGTCGGAGCCCAAGTCCGCTCACGTCTTCCACGTGTCCGACTTCGCCGCCATCGACAAGATCCGGGGCAAGCTGCGGCGCCGGCTGTGCGAGAGTGAGTGGCGGCAGCGGCCACCTGCCCAGGGCATGTGGGCCTGGGTCCCAGTGGGGCTCCTGAGTGGGGTGGCCGGGTCAGGGGGGGCCTCAGCTGCGTGACTAACGTCAGAAACCCAGGGGCACCTGCGCCAGCATGTGCGTGTCCCCAGGGCTGTGTCCTGTCCTCCTGCTTCCAGGGCCGCAGTGGAGGAAAGGACCTCACAGAGGCTGGGTTCTAACCCCACCCGCCCCACCCTGAGACCCAGGACACTGGTGACATGTCTCCGAGAGGCATCTCTGCCATGGGGACACATCCACTTGCTCCCAGAGCTGTGGCAGGCAGCGCTGTGCCCGGCCCCTGGGGCTCTGACCCCTGGTGGGGTCGCTGGGAGGCCAGCCCCTCCCCAGGACAGGAGTGAAGTGGGTTTCCTTGGGTCAGCCTGTCTCCAGCTTCTGTCTGCACCCTTGAGGTGAAGTTTCTACTTTGGGTGGCGACCAGACCAGTGCTGGGTAACCGCCTCCAGGGTGAGAAGGTGGGGCCGGAGCAGAGCCTCAGCCTCACTGGACCTGACTTCTGTGGGGCCTGGGGCGCTCAGGTGGGGGAGGCCGAGAGCGTCCCCTCCGCCGGGTCAGGGGAGCCTTGGGGCTGGGGCAGTGGAGGCCGGGCCGGTGGTGGGAGCAGCTGGGCGAGGCTCCTCGTCCCCAGGATGGGCCTGGCGTGTGCCCAGGAACAAAAGAGCTAAGCTGTGCCTGAGACTGGAAGCCCGGTTTCTCCACCACTCTGTGACCCTTTTCCCTGTGTTGGCTCACTTAACCTCCACTTATTTATTCACCAACACTTACTGCGGAGCTACTTTTTGTGTGGCCTTGTGCTGATTTCTGGGCCTAAAGAAAGAGATAGGACACAGTTCCTGCCCTCAGGGTTCATAGTCTAGATGGGGAAAACAAAATGTGAAACTGCAGGGGTGACATTAATTGAGGTGTCACAGAGTCTCATGAGCAGGGTCCTGCTCTGTTTGTGGTGGAGGGTGGCTCCTAGAATAAAGGAGGGCTTCCTGGAGGAGGTGGTGCTTAGATGGTGCAGGACAAGCCTGAGCTGCAGGATGACGTGGAGACATGGGATTAAGGGAACTATAATGGGCCCATGTGACCAGGGTAAAGGAGGGGAGTGGAGGTTGGTGGCTTTGTCTGGTTGTCAGGGTCTGGAGAAAGGAGAGCCTTGTGTGCTAAGATGAGGCATTGGAGGGTTTTGTGCAACAGTGTGACATGGTTTCTTTGTGGAGACTGGAATGCCAACAGGATACCAAGAAGAAAGGGCGGCTCTTTACCAGACTGCTGGAGAGCTGGAGCACTGATGAGTAGGCCCATTTTACAGATGATTAGAGCGGTACCTGGAGGGCTAGTGAAGGGAATCTGTCCTGTAATGTGCAGGCAGTGGCCGTGGACTTTCCTTAGGTGAATTCATTTGACCCTCGTTACAACCTCATTAGGTAAAGATAATATCCTTTCTACAGTTAAGAGCGTTCAGAATGCTGAAATCCTGGGAGGCCAGCTGCGAGGCTTGCCAGGCCCTTGGCTGGATGCTGAGGGGTGATGGGGCCAAGCTGGAAAAGAGGGGTAAGAGAGGAGACAGACTGGAGGGGCCAGAGCTAACGACGGATCTAGGTGCATACTGACCGGAAACCTGGGCTGCTGGAGCCAGACATGGGGTCCCAGGCCCAGCCCAGAGGCCGAAATCCAACATGGTACCTCCGGCTCGGTGAGCACCCCGCTGCCATACTGCAACCCTTGGTGCTAGGCCCCGGGAAGCAAGACCATTTGCAGGTCCTACCCACTGGCATTTTGCCATCCTGCCATCCTTGGCTTGAACTGGTTCTAGATCTTGGCAGAACTGAATCTAGACTTTGAAGAACTTCTGTGCTTGGGATGGTTCTGGGAATGGTGTGGACAACCATTCTGGAAGGTGAAGTTTCTGGAACATGCTGCTCAGACTGGGACGAGCATCCAGACCCCCACACGCCGGCTTCATCCCGCCGTGTCCCCAGACGGACCTTGGTTCAGGGTGACGGGCGATGCTTTCGGTCACTGGCAGCAGAAAACCCCACTCTGACTGAAGTCAGAGTAGAACAAAGTGGCATCACACACGATGAAAAGGCCGGAGGACAGGCGGCCTCAAGCAGGCAGACTGGCTCATTCCACTCTCTCTATTTCTGGGTTCTTCTTTCTCAGCGTTAACTCTGCTCGTGGCTGACCTGTGTGTGAGGGTCCCAGCAGGGAACAGTTTTCACTGAAGAGATATTGATGAGGGTCCTGTTTAGAGAAGAGTGTGGTTAAGGGGGGGCCTGAGGCACCGGGACCAGCAGCCAGGGTGCCAGCGGGTAGAAGGGATGAGGGCTGCTGGAGCCCGGTGTGGGTGGGCGTGGGGAGGGGGCGCCTCATGCAGGAACACCCTGCTTTCTCTCCCCTCCCCGCCTGCTTGACTGGTACCTCCCATTGGCCTAAACCTGTTTGATGCCAGGCAACAAAGGGGCCCACCTGTGGCCCGCCTGGCGGGGCTCCGACAGGGCAGAGGAGGAGGGGTGTGGGGTGTGGGCGGGCAGACTGTGGCTGCCGACACAAGACAGCTCTCGGTGAATCTCAGCTGCATGAGTCTTCAGCCCAGGAGAGGAGACCATGGCTCAGCAGCCTGGATTCAGTCAGAGGGACGAGTGTGGAGCCCGTGGCTCTTCCCAGACCGTTACGGAGCTGCGAAGTGGAAACGAACTGGCTGTCTGGGGCCCAAACCACGGGCCCCTGTCCAGGGTTGGCGAGTGGTGAGTTACCACTCCCACTCCCTCAAGGAAAGGGTTTGATCTGTGCAGGAAAATTGGGGGGCTGTAACCAACAGAAGGGGAACCAGACGCAGGCCGCCCAGTCGACTGTCTGTCCACCAGGATCTCATTAGAACAAAATCTCGATTTGCTCTAGTCAGGCTTCTCCAACTTCCTAAATAGATGTAAGATTTAAGTTATGCTCCGTCGTCTAAAGGGAATCCTTTTTGGTAAATACAGCTGTAAGCTGACAAGAGCCTGCTCTGTTCTAGTGACAGATGATACAAAATCCTCTCACAATCACTTCAATTAGAAACAAAGCACAACAAAACAAAATAGCTAATAGTAACATTTTGAAAGGAGTGTAGTAAGATTGAATCAAGGAATATCACACAATCTAAACCAGAAATCCCGGGGCACGTAGGAGACCCTGTGGGTAACTTCACAGCCCAATCGAACGTGTTTTGAATGGGGGCTTTGTATGGGTGAGGTGGAAAATCCTAGACTGTTTTTTGGGTGTAGTAATCATTCCATTTCCTCTAGCCTACTGGTTCATTCATTTAATAGCATACGTTGTAGCAGTCGTTGGATTCAATCTAATCCATTCATTCAGTCTTTAACAGCCCAACCATGCATTCATTCATTCATCCATTCATTCATTCATTCCACAACCGCATATTGAGTGATGCCTCCTGGCATGGCTGGGGGACATGCCAGGTGCCCAGGACGCAGTGATGGATCTGACGTTGCTCTCGTCCTTGTGAAGCTTCTGTCTACTTGGGGCAGCAGGAAAGTGGCAGATAATTATACTACAGAGTCCGCACCCTGGGGTTTATCGGCCTTGGGTCTGGCTTCCACTCAAGCAGACGAGCTCCAGGAGGGAAAGGCTATTCCTTGTGGTGCCCCAGTGCCTGGAACAGGGCTTGGTATGTGGGCGGAGCTGCTCAGATGCTGTTTAAAGGAAACGAGGGCAGTGACCTGGCGGTTCATTCTGTGCTTGCTGTTGGCATGTGCTCGTAGCTGGACGTCTGCTCTCGTGTGGTCACTGGCCAGTCGGGGGCTGGGCCAGGCTGTCAAGTGCTGCGAGTCACAAGTACACCGAGGTTTGTGACTTCGTATGAAACAGAGAGTCAAGAATGCCACAGATATTTTTATATTGGTTACATATTTACATGATAATATTTGGGAAATGGAGGTTCAGTACAGTAGATTTATGAAATTAATCTCACCTGGTTCTTTTTGTTTTTTTATGTGGCTAGTAGACAATCTAACATCACATGTGAGGCCCACGTCTAAGGGTGTCTTCCTCCCCCTCGCCCTCCCCCTCTTCCTTCATCTCCTGCTCTGACGCAGATGCTGGAGATGATAAACTGAGGTCCTGCTGCTTCCAGAGCCCATGCTTTCCATCCAGCTTGGCTACCGAAGGTAGCAGTGGCAGCTGAGGGCCAGCAGGCTCCCCGGCTGCCCCTCACAGGGTAAGCTGAGTCCCAGGTCGGGGCACAGGAAGTGAGGGGCTGGCGTGTGGGGCGAGTGCAGCAGCCCTGGCCCCTAGGCTGCCCACACTGGGGTCCATGAGCAGTGGCTGCTCTGCTCTTGGAGCCCCCCTGAGAGCGAGCATGTGAGCAGAGCAGAGGGAGATACGGGAGCAGGAATAGGCCTGGGCTTCAGCAGCACTTTTTTGGGGTGGCTGCTACAGAAGCCTGTCTTTGTCCGGCTGCTCCTGAGCCCCCGTAGGCCTGACCTGTCCTGCTTCTCAGGACCTCAAGGTGCCTCCAATCACCACTCTGCCGAGAGCTTTGGTAGAATTCCAGCTGTATACCGGCAGGTAGTCATAGGTGCACACAGGACGACTGAGTCCGACTTGTTGATTTTCCTAACACACTTATGACCTGTGCTTGTACCCATCGTCAGAGTGAACATGTGCTACAGCCTGTGTTGGAGTTTGCACTCTGCTTCCTAATGGTTTCTCAGCGAGGGAGCTGTCATTAGAGCCGCGCCCGAGGAGGCCCAGCTGGGGAGGCGCACAACTGGGACGCCCTCTGTTATTTGCCCCAGGCCCTGGGTGCCTGTCAGTAAGTTACAATGTTTAGGAAGCATATTTAACTCCACTGTGTCCCTGGAGTCTCACCACACTCCCCTAAATAAGTCCTCCCGTTCCGCCGTGGGTGGTGCTGGGGGCAGAGGGGCAGAGGGGCTTGTCCAGGATCCCGGGCTCCAGGGCAGCACCCACCGCCCGAGGGCTGAGTCCTTCCAGCTGCCCCTCTGTGGTCCTAGCGGATATGTAGTCATGAAGCCTAGCACAGCCGGCCTCATCCACGGTGGCCAATGGCTGTTGGTGAAATGAATGAATGAAGCTCACAGTACTTGAAATCATTATCCCCGTGTTATAAATGAAAACATATCTGCAAACTTATGAGTGGAATAAAGTCAGCAGCAGGAGCGGCCAGTGTTATTAGAGAGGGGTTTCTGGCCTCACACCGTCCTGGGCCTCCCCGACAGACGGTCCGCTCTGGTGCCTGGCTCATGGTCCCCCTGGCTGGGGCTCCTCTGGGAAAGCACCTCTGCCTCGTGGCGTCGCCGCCTGCCTCTGTGGCCGGACGAGGTTCCCAGGGGACTCAGTCTCAGCCTGGCTTCCTGCAGTGCGTGGGGCGGAGGCTGTGGATGGGGCCAACCCCAGAGCGTTGGCTGTAATTAAGAGCTTTCTCCACCCCAGGCTCTGTCGTGGCCACAGAACAGCCTTTATATAGCTTATCGGGTCACTGTAAGTGAGCCGCTGGAATGCCAGCCACCGCTGGCAAGGGAGTCTCCACCTACTGCTATTCTGGGGACACTATGGGGGTCCTCTCTCCCCCTCCCACAGGCAGGGAACACTTCCTGCATCCTGTCCTTTCTCTCTTGGACGACTGGGCTGAGATGTTAGTGTGGCTTACAGCCCGGAAGGGGCCTCTCCCATGCTTCTATGCTGCTTTGTCACACATGGCTCACGGTCACCCTCTGTGTCTCTTTCTCTTGTTGATGTGGTCACTGCTGGCCCCGTTACTGTCCCAATGAGAGCTCTGCTTACTGGACAGTATACCTACCACTCTGACGGGGGGAGAGGGAAAGCGGAGGGTGGGGGACATTCATTTATTGCCCTCCTGGAGTTCCCACTGGAAAATCTCCGCATGTACACGCAGCTCTGTGTGTAGCTCAGCGTGTGACTGCGTGTTCTCAGCCCGTGAGTCTCACCTCCCTGCAGGCAGCCATCACCTCCTGAGACTCAGCTGTAAGGAGCGAGGTTAGCCCCCGGTGGGCACTGAGGGTCTCTCCCTTGCTGTTTACTGTGGCCGTGGCCAGACCACTCCACCTTCTACGGAGGGGAATTAGTAGGTTCCCTTGAAAATTTGTCTACGCTCTGTCGTGCAAAGCATTTTCAGTAAATGACAACTTATTTGTGTGATTGGGAATGGACTGGCTGCGCCTCATAGATACCATCTCACAGCAGTGGACCTTCTAAGGACCCTGTCCAGGTCCTGTTGGGTTATCTCTGTCGCAACGTGTTTACTGAGCCTGTGACCTCCTGGACATTGTGCTGCGGCAAAGGGACCATGTTGGTGAATGAGACATCTCTGAGTCTCCTTCTCCTGTGCTGTTTCCCAGAAGGGAAGGAAAGTAGAGAATCAGAAGTTAGGGGTAAGGTAACTGCAAACAGTGGTAAGTGCTTTGAAGGAAATAAAGCGGGGCCATGTGACAGTCTCGGGTGAGGAGATGACCGGGGGGCCTCTTTGGGAAGAGAAACACTGAGTTGAGCTCAGAATGACATGACACCGCCATCCATGGCACGATGGATGGGCTCGGGGTTCCAGGCCGAGGCAGCAGTGAGTCAAAGGGCCTGGGGCGGGTGCGGGCTCCGCGTGCTGCAGGAGCGCGCAAGCCAGTGAGCTGGGTGCGGGACTGCGGGCCTGGCAGCGGCTAATAGTCCTTCAGAGACAGTGGGCTCGTCCCCATTTCAGGAGGCAGAGTGACGGCTGGCTCTGTGGCTTAGCTTGCCCAAGGGCACATGGCTGGAAGGAGGCCATCCAGGCTACAGCCACGCGTCTTCCTCAGCCAGACCCTGAGTCCACCTGAAACCCCTGCAATACTCTGCGCCCTTGGAGACCGAGCGATGACACCCAAGGCAGGGAAGGGCGTTGGCGCTGGCCGCTGGCAGGTCTGGGGGGCATGGCCAGCCTGGAAGCTCTGTGGGACCAGCCGCCCTCCGAACCTGACTCTTGTAGCCATCAAAGGGCTCTGCCCTCTGGAGGGTGGCATTGTCCCCAGTGACCACACTGTGTTTCTCTTGCCTCTATCTTCATGTCCCTCTGTCCAGCCTGGAGACTTAGTGGTGAACTCAGGACACGGCCACACACCACACACACTTACCATATACACAACACAAACCCCACACATGCCATCCCCCCCCACACCACTCTATACAAACACACACAGCACATGTACATACACACAGACCGCCATACCACAATGCACACGTGTACATGTGTCCCCCGAGACACACCACACACACACACACACACACACACACACACACACATCTGGGCATACGTGTGTGGCCGCAGGGCGACCCATCCAGCTGGTACTCTGGGTGGATCCGAAGGCCAGGAGGAATTGGTGGCAGCATCAGCTGTGGGTTTGGAGCGCCACGTGGAAGTCTGTGGCTTGGCCGTTGGACCTCGTCAGCCTCAAGAAGCAGTTCAGGCCAGGGCCCCACCCTTGACCTGAAGGTCGCTGGGAGTTCCTCCCGGAAAAACGTTATGCTCGAGGTCACCCCTATAAATGGTAATTGGGTTATTTAATTCTGATTATGTGTTGAGAAATTTTATTAGAAAATGACTGAAAGTGACGAAAAATGAAAACACCCATCATTTAGTTGTAATTTGTGTCCTATATCACGGAAGGCTTTGGCCAGCCAGGCCCAGGCCTGGAGGTGACCCCTGGGAGCCCTTGGGGCGTGTTCCTGCCTGAGCCCTGTGTCTGCCTAAGACTGTGACCCATGTGTCAAAACTGAACGGGCTGCCTTTGGCCTCTGTTGGCCCAAGCAGTGCGGCCACATCTTTCTCTTTATAGTGACCACTCGCCTGCGTGCAGACATGTGCCTTCGCTTTCTCCATCCTCCCCAAATGAGCCTCATTCCCTGTGCTGCTGGGACCACGTCACACCAAGCCTTCTGGCTCAGGGAAGTGTGACTGTGCGTTTCACATGTGGCTTTAGCTTTGAGTTGGTAGAGAGATGAAATGCAGTGCCCACAACTAAGTTGGTACTTGCAAAAAGTGTGTCTGCGCACACAATCTCTATACAAATAGATGTCTGCATTTAAATATGCAGCCGTGTAATGAAACACATGGGACACGGCATTTCCAGTGTCTCACGGGGTGCAGCTGTCCCTGTCTCGGCTGAACTGGTTTCTCCTTTGTTCTTGTCAGAGCACGAGTGGGATGAGGGGGTTACACAGTGTTTAGGGGCTTTCTAAGAAATGGGCTGATGAATTGCAGTGCTTCTGATCCAGCCTCACACTTACTGGAAGGCTGAGGGAAAACAGTTGTCAAAACACTGTGTTCTAGGCGACTTGTTTTACGGGAAGACGTGTCAGTCTTTGTCCTTTTAATTACAGACTCTGGTTTCTGGGAGGTTACCCCCACTCAAACACATGCACAAACACACAGTTATACTCACACGCACACAAACACATACTTATATCTACACTCAAACACACGGGGCCACACATACACGTACACTCAGAACATGCACGTACACATAACACACACTCACACCACACACATACACACAAACACACCACACACACCATACACACACACACACACACACACACACCCCATCCCCCCCCACACGAATGAACCTTGACGAGGATGGTCAGCACTGTTAAGACCCCCTTTTTCTGCCCCTTACCCGGGAATAGGCTACGTGCAGTGCTTAGAAAAGCACAGCTTTGTAAAAACCAGTGCGTTTGGGATGTCTGTCTGCACTTGTGAAACACCTACTCCCATTTTCTGGAAATCTGACCAGCCAATTTTGGTTGATAGAGTAACGGACACATAGTATGTTTTCATCTGTTTTTAACAAAAGTTCTTATTTCCGTCTGTCTGACACCCAGCTGTGAGAGGAATGTGCAGAGGGGGCTGTGTGCCAACAGCTGCTCCTGGGGCCGCTGGGCAGGCAGGGGGCTGTGTCCCCGCAGGGCAAGGCCTGGCAGCCCCGGGCACCTGCCCAGAGCGTGTGTGTTCTCTCCTGCAGCCGTCCTCTGCCTTAAACCCCCGAAGCCTGCCTGTGCTCAGGTTCCGCTGCGAGCAAAGCACTCCGGCCAGAGCAGGGCCATGCAGCTTGAGAGTGAGTAGGACACGGGGTCACACAGGCCAGAATGGAGAGCTGAGCACCTCCATTCCCCACGCTGCTCGCCTGAGCGGGGTGTGCCTGGCCAGAGCCTGCTCTACACTTGGGGCGACCCTAGCCCGTGAGAGGCCTGGGGAAGAGAACAAAAGGAGGCCTGCCTACTCTGGGCTTTGTGTTATAAGTTACAGATGAAGTGTAAAAAGTGTCCCAGAGAACATGCTCCATTCCCTGATGGGGCGGGGGGGCAGGTCTGTGTTGGGAGTCCTTGGACCCCTGTAAGTGGCATGCTGGGACGTGGTGGCCCAGCGGAGTCCGGCTTGGCTCCAGCCCCCTTCTCTTGTTTCTTGCCCCACTTCCTGCTCGGTTGGTCTTGCCCCACGGGGGCCTTATGTGCAGGCGTGAGGACACTCCGAGATACAAGGTCACGTTCTGTCCACGATCCACAATTGCAGCCCGTTGAGCCCTTGAGCCCATGACTCACCTTCAGAACCGATCTGCAACGAGGCTGGCCCTTTGGAAGCAGGCATGGGCTGTTTGGGCAGGATTAAAGGAGGGGCGTGGGGCCTGAGTGGGTGTGGTCCCGTCCCGTCCTCCTGGGGCGAGATGAATGTGGAGCACGTCCTGTGAGAGGCCCTCGGGTGTGTCTCGGCCTGGGGTGGCATAGCCCTCCTCTCTCTGTCTCTTTTCAGGGAGTCAACAGAGTTGAGTTGAAAGAGTATAATTTCTGGAATACGATAGGCCTAGGTTGTAAACCCTACTCTGCTGTTTATTACCTGAGTAGATTTGGGCAGAAGACTTAAACCTCACTGTCCTCACCTGGAAACAGGAAGCAAAAATCTCCCCACAGGCACACTGCAAAAAGTCCACGAATGTCCTCAGATCGTAGGCCTGTACAAATCTAGAGCCCACCTGAGAGGCCAGAGCCCAGAGAAGGCAAAGCAGTTTATGTTATATCAGTCTTTAGATGTAGGTTGATGGACCTGGCTTTGAAGTCCTATTTGCCATTTATCATCTCTTTACTTATTACTTAACCTCTATGCTTAGTTTTCTCATCTGTAAAATGGGTATACCTGCTTCTGTGAAGATTAAATGCATTCAGGTATAAAAACTGAGAGATGGCGGGTCCCAGGGCAAGGCATAGAGATGGTGGGAAGTTCCCAGAGGAGTTATGTTTGGAGAAAGAACACGGGGATACAGACCAAAGGGAAGGGATTCAAAACTAATTCCTTTGAGAGTGACACTTAAGGAGTCGGGGAGACTGGGGGAGCGATGGGTGGCAGGGAAAGTGTGTCCTCGTTTTGAACATCATCGAGATCTGGGTGGCTTCCTGGTCAGGCATGTAGAAAATTCACAGGAAGAGCTGGAGACGCAGATGAGCAGGTGGGTGAGGGTGAGGCCAGGGGTGCCCCAGTTTGGGAGGTGCTCACTCTCCGGGTCCTGCAGTGTCAAAGTGGGCACCTGGGGGAGGACGCTTTAGACTGTGGGCCTGGGTCACCCTCGCCTTGGTTCTGCCAGAGAGGGGACCTAAATGCGATGCCTTGTACCACAGAATTGGATGGAATCAGCTAGGGTCAAGGTAGAGAGCATAGTGAGCTGCAGTGTGGGTGTGGGTTGGCTGGGAATCAGGAAACGGGAGTGGAGAGTTGACCAGAGAACCCAGCACACAGTAATGCTCTCATGAGGAAACTGAGGCTGGAAAGCCTGCGAAGCTGGTTCATGGTCAGCTAGAAGAAGAAGGAGTGGGAGCTGCTTGCAGCCAAGGGGAATGGGAGCTGTCCCACTGTCCAGGGGTGGGGAGCCCAGTGCAGGCATGCAGGGGTGCAGTGGCAGATGACCCCTCCCCCCTCACACTCACCGTAGGCCGGCCCCTCTGGCTGCTCATCCTCAGAGATGGAGGCAGTCTGCAAAGGGGAGCAGGCCCAGGGGGTTACCCTGGACAGAGGAGAGCTCATGGGGGCTGGCCCCACCTCCCAAGTGTGGGTACCCTCGCCGCTCCCATAGGCCTCAGCCCCATTGGTTATTGCTCTGCCTTCACCAGCTAGATTTGTCCAGGGGAAGGAGAGGCGGCCCCAGCTGTTCCTCATTGACATCTGGCTGTGATTTCCCACCAGCCCCACCACAGTCCCCACAGGAATGCAGCCAGTGGCCATTCCAGGAGCCCACCTCCACCACCCCTCTGTGAGGGGGGCGGGAACAAATGAGGAGCAGGGCTGGCCAGGTCCCCCTCTGCCCAGTGGCCTGGTACCCAGTGAAGGGGTCCCTGGCCTTGCTGTGGGCTCCCACAAGACATTAGGGGCCTGACAAGGTAGAGGGCTAAGCCTGGCCCCTGCCCTCTCCTGGGGGGTCTGGCACTCCTGTCCCTGTGGCCTGCCCTTGTCACTGGTGTTCTGATTCTAGGGACATGACCCCGAGTCTGGATACAGATGTCTGATCCCACATTCTAATGGAGAGAATGTGGCCACAACTAGAAAAAATAGCACCTTATCTTGTTTGCCCATCTCCCCTGAGAACCACAGGCTACTGGGGGAGGCATTTGGGGCTCATTGAGCCAGTCCTATGTTTTTCTGAGGCTGACGGGGGAGGTGGTTTGTCCTGGCCACAGAATGACAGGGTCCGCGCCCCCACCAGAACCAGGCCTCCTGCACGTCCTGTCTCTTACCTCCTCTCCCCTTCACCCTGCCTCCAGAGTCTCGGCTCCCTTGATGGGCCACAAGTCTGGATTCCTGTGACACATTTGCATTTTGCCATTCCTTAGTTTTTCTGTTTCTTCATCTACTCAGCATCCATGTAGGGAGAAAGGAGGGTTTCTTTTTCCCCCTTGCCTGTTGATCTGCTCAGTGATCCTCTCCCGGCACCGTATGATAAAGTAATTGGGGGTGCCCCCTCCTCTCTGAGCCCGTGGAAGCTCAGGGTTTGTGGGTGGCAGGCGGTAGGCTGGGTTTAGGTGATTTTCACTCAGCACCCCAGGTCCCATGGTGAGAATGGACAGGAGAAAGAGGAGGCCTGCTGTGAGAGCGTGGTGGCGTTAGGGCTGAAATTGGCACTTCGTGTACTTTCTCTTGCCTAATCCCTGTTAGGACCTGAGGGGTGGCTATTAAGAGTGGATTCTGTTCTAGATTTGGGCAAACTAGCCTCAGAGGGTTTGAAAAGACGGAGGGTGCCACACACAAAAAGTATAGTTCACTCCCTAGGAAAGAGCAAACAGATCAGACAGTAGGGAAGAAGCTTCCAGAGATGTTTGTTCACCCTCAACTGATGAAAGTACGACCCAAGGCAGTGAACTTGGATCAGAGGGTTTGCATCAAAGACAGAAGGCAAAGCTTTGGGGAGAAAGTTGGGCACTAGAAGACACGTGCCATCGTCCTAGGACCAGTGTCCCTGTAAGATACACTGGAGGAGGAGCTCATGGGATGAGCCCTTCAGCACGCGGTGTTTCCTGGGTTGGGCTTCGGGGGCCTTGGAGGAGTGGGCTGGACGCTGCAGGCCGTGTGTCTGGTGTGGACAGAGCCCTGGGCCAGGTGGGGTTGGACCTTGAGGCATTTCCCCATTGTTGGCATTGGGTCTCTCGTCTATGCAATGAGAGCGTTTGCTTCTAGGGTCATTCAGGCTTTTTCCTGGTCCTGAAGTCTGATTTGATGTTGTCAGAATATTAATTCCAGATAGAAGTGCCTTTCTCGTTTATTCCCTCACAGTCTGACTCAGCCACAGCCTTTTGTACAATGTTCCTCTTCCACCTAATACCAGAGTTAGGGGGTGTGCTGGGCAGGGGGCGGGAGCTGTGCCTGTCATCCAGCCAGGGGTTTGAACCCCACCACTGTCACTTCCTGCAGGAGGGATTGTGGAAGGGCCAGCCCTCCTGCCGTTTGAGCTTCGTCTGTTTCTCTGTGAACTGGGAGTGACAACCCCTGGAAGGCCATCGAGAGCCTAAATGAGACACCCTGGACTGTGGGCGTCAGGAGGGCTGTGACTTGCTATTCCCAGGGCCCTTTCAGCATCTGCTCAATGATCATGTCCCAGCAGCGAGGGGACACACGGGACACGATAGTTCGTGGCCTGCTGCTCCACTCCTCGGTGAGGCCAGCAGCCGGTGATGGTAACTTCCCAACAGAACACGAGTCCAGCAGTCCTGGGGGGCGTTACCGCCATCCCTGCCCGTTACTGGCCTGCGATCCTGCACTGTTGACCCCGCCCCATCCGTCATGTGACAGTTTCCAAGGCATCCGTGAGGCTCCTCAGAAGCCTGTTCTACAGGTGGGTCCTTTACCTCCACACCGGTGGTGCATCGAGCGTGCCCGTACCCCTGGGCCGGCCGTGCGCACCTCAGCCCGCCGTAATGCAGAAGTGCGGGTGCTGGAGTCAGACAAACCTGGGCTTGCGTCTCGGTTCTGTTACTTGTGGACAAGTCACTTAATCTTGGGAGACTCTGTCCTGTCTTCTGAAATTCACGCTTAGCCGGCACAGTTGTTGGAGGCCTTGGTGTGAGAATGTGCTCAGTGGGAGACATTCACGGCCTGGTCTTTGCTTTTCCTTTCCCTCCATGAACTGCCTCCTCCTTACAGTGGAACAACGCTGTTGGGTTCCTTGGAATAGTGAGCTTGTTGATTTCAAGATGCACCAGGTGACAATCAGTCCACACACCCACTTGTAAACCCCAACTTTGAAATATAGAGTAAGTAATTAGCATCTCTCTAATTTTCTGGGTGAAAATAATTCTAAAAAATCATTAGAGAGGGAGACTCTTATAAAGGAAAGACGTTGTGGAAGCAGGTTTGTTTTCTTGGAGTGCCCCCAAAGAGCCCCCTCAGCCGCCATTCCTAGAGGTAATACGTGGATTACCATTGGAAGCACCCCTAATACCAGCGGTCAGAGAAAGAGGTGCCTGGTCCTGGCACAGCTACTGGCCCTGCTGTCTCCGTCTGCCTCCCTGCCACTCGCCCTGGAACTCCTCCCACTCGAGCACCGATGACCTGGGCACCGATGTCTAACCCCATGGTACATGTTGCCCTGTGTTTATGGGACGTGTGTGCAGGATTTGACTCGTGGACAAATCCTGCTTTCTGGCTCTTTCCCTCCATGTAACCCCAGACCTTTCTCCCTGGTTCTCCTTCTCACCAGCCTCCCCTGTCTGCCATGTCCTCCTCATCTCTCCAACATTTTCATGGCCGAGGCCTGAGACCCAGCTTGGAGACCTTCTTCTCTGTGTCTGAACTATCTGAACCACTCCCAACGCTTTAAACCCAGGGCACTGGCAACTTTCAAATTAAAAGCTGGGAGCTCCTCTTAGAGGAGGTCCTTGCAGTCTCTGGTGACACCTACTGGTGCTTGGCCCATGGGACATTGCCTGGAAGGGAAAGGAGGTCCAAGGGACCCCAGACATCAGAAATCACAACCTCCTCAGGCAGGTCATACTCATACAGTAACCACCGCTACCTTCAGCCTGGTTTCCAGAACACACGCTGTACTCCAGGCAGCACCATCTCCTCATTGTCCAGAATGCCCAACATGCCTGGGGTACGATCTGGCACCTTCCCACCGTCTCATGTCCCCTCTCTCCACTGGAGCCGCAGGGGCCTTCCCTCCCGGCCCCCAGGGCAAGCCAGCCCCTTCCTCCTCAGGGCTCTGTACTTGCTGGAGCCTTCTGCCTATTTGCTCTTCCTCTGGCTGGCTCATACCCTTCTTAGCTTTCAGCTCTCATGTCCCTCAGCCAAGAGGTTGTCCCAGGCCAGCATGTCCGATGTGTGTCCTGGCTCCATGCCCAGCACCCCATCACAGCACCCACGTATTTTGTCCACAGCACTAATCACATGTGATGACCAGCTTGCTTCTCTGTGTCTGTCTCTGCGTTTTCTCTCCGCCTCTTTCTTCAGCAGGCAAATACCAAGAGGGCAGAGCCACCCACCTGTGTGTTTGCATATATGTTCTTCATGCCAGGACTTATGTGCTGGCACATGGCAGATACGTGTTTGCTGAATGAATAAATGAATGAATGGATGAATGGATGAATGAATGAATGAGCACGTGTTAGATGCTGGGTGTTCTGCCAACAACTTCCCACCCACTATCCCATTTAATCTTCCGGATGATCTTGGATGGGGGCGTGGGGAAACAAACCCATAAAGTTTCACACCTATTTCTGGGTTTGGAAACAGACACAGAAGGAGAAACTGACATGAAAGCGGTATAATCTCTGTAGACCTTAGACCTTCTTCCATCCACTGAGGGGGAAACGTAAGCCTCCTGGCCTTGTTTCACCAGGAAGCAGGCACGTGCTCGGGCTGGGAGAGGAGAGATGGCCCTGGCGGGGCTGGCCATTCTTGTCACTGTTTCCTTTGACCCTCTAGGCTCCAAACAGAAATTGGCACACCCCAACTCAGTGTCAGGAAGGACCAGCTGTGTCGGGGCCCAGCCCACACGCCTCCTGCCGTGCCAGCTCCTCCTGAGACGGAGGAGGTGTGGCCCACATCTCATGGGCCCAGCGCTCACAGCTGTCAGCAGGCTCAGGGGCATGTTTCTTTCTAGCAATATTCTGTCACTTTCCACCAGGCTGCCTCTAAAACACATACATAAACCTTTCCCCCAAGGACTTGGCACCCTGATCACCGCCTCCCTCCATCCTGACGAATGTGGGAGATGGAGATTGATCAGCCAGAGGACCTGGGGCCTCTGCCAATGCAGTTTGACCGGGGAGGGAAATGCAGGCCAGAAATCTGCAGAAAATTCTAGGACCATGGGTAGCATTCATCTTCTCACATGGTCCACACCATGACCCCAGGACACAGTTACTAACAGCCTTTGTTTGGTTTCCAAGTGGAAAAGCTCTGTATTCACCTATAAAATACGGGTGGTAATGTCTGTCCTGCAGGGCTGGGAGAGGACTAAATGAGAGCATGTGTGTGATCTGGAGACAGTGCAGCGGTCCACGACTGGCTGGTGACTGTTATATTTGCACATGCAGTGTGCTTTCCAATGCTGAGGTGTACGGCTAGAATAGTGGTCCTGTGCTCCATGCCCAGGCCTCACTTCCCCGCCTCAGTCCCCGCCTCTCCCGCTTGCTAGCTGTGTGATGTTGGCTAAGTTACTTAACCTCTCTGAGTAGCAGCTGCCCCCATGCGTCAGAGACACATACTGTCTAGAGCTGCTTTACCTGGCAGCTGGTACACCGTGGGGGCTCAAGTACTTACCTTCTCCACCATTTCACAGGTGGTATGGAAAGCCTTCCCTGCCCGGGTTGCCATGAGTTCATGGCCCAGGGTCTGTGGTTCTGGTCCCTCTGGCTCCAGAGAAAGCGCTTGTTCCTTTTTGGAGTGCTCTCTCAGCCCGCACTGCTGACCCTCTGAGCATGCGCAGGTGTTCACTGGACAGTGTGCAGAGACTCTCCGTCTCTGCTTTGCTATGTGGTGGCTCCGTGGGGCTTCCCTTAAAACCAAGGGCCTGCTGCCTGTTGGTGGCTCCTGGGTACAGAAGTGCGTGTTGGTCACCACTGGGCCCTCTTTCATTCCCCAGGTCTCCTTGGGAGTGTGCAGGCCCAGCAGCCCCCAGGACTCCCAAGTTCACCTGTGGAAACAGCCCCTCGGGCCACCTGCCGGAAGCTGGGCCTGCTGCCTCTCCCCCTGCAGCCTCCAGCTGTCTCAGCAACAAGGGCCCCTGGGCGGGGTTCAGAGCCGCTTTTCAGAAAATAATGATAACCTAAAAAAGCTGTGCTAGGAAGTCACGTGCAAATCTTTAAAGCAAATTTGAAGATACAGCTGACCCTTGAAAAACACGGTGTGAACTGCATGAGTCCACTTACACACGGATTTTGCCCAATAAATGCAGTCGGCCCTTGGATCTGTAGTTTCGCATTGGCAGATTTGACCACCTGCGAATGGAAAATAGCCTTTCCTGTTCACGTCTGGGAACCTGCAGTTGGGAATGCGGAAATCATTTTCTGTGCTCTGTTGGTGGGATGCCCGGATGCAAAGGGTCAACTGGAGAGTTACAAGTTATATGCGGATTTTTCACTACGCCGCAGTGGGCACCCCTAACCCCACGTGGTTTAAGGCTCAACTGTAAAGAAATGTAAAGAGGAGATAAAAATCCCTAAGCTCTGGCCCCAGAAGTAAGCGCTGCTTGAATGCATGCTTCCAGGCATCCGTTTACACGTGTATTTGTGGTAGCCAGTGTGAGAGTGCTGGAGTCATACTGAATTGGAATCCTGTTTTCACCACTGACCAGCAGTGTGATTTAAGCAGGTCCTCCAGGTTCTCTTAGCCTCAGTTTTCTCATCTGCAAAATGGGTGCGATAAGGAGCCTTGCCTTGCCGAACAGGGTGCTAAACACAGCATGGGTCAGCAGCAAACACGTCAGCTGTGCCTGCGGGAGCTCTGATTCTAGTGTTGCTGATGCTCCTGGATTCTTTCTGCTCCCACGAGACCTTACTCTTTCCACTCTTCTTGTTCTTCTTGGTGAGGGAACTGCCCCCCACCCTTGGGGTGGGGCAGGGTGTCTTAGCTGGAGAAGTTTGCAGAGTGGGAGGAGCGTGCAGCTGTATTGAGGCGTCTAACCGGCTTTGTGAGAGAGAATGGGGACCTGTGACGGGTAGGTCTTGCCGTCTGCCCACCCCAGGTCCCCACTCCCAGCAGCGTGTATGTTGGCACAGATGGCCCTAACTCGGAGAGCATGCCTTTTATCGGCATGGAGTGAGGAAACGCTTCTAAACACCAGGGCTGCTCAGAGGCAGAGGGGGCTCCCGAGGAGGCAAGGTGGCCGTCTGTTTGTGTAGGCTTTGGAGCCAAACAGACTTGGGGCCCTATAGGCAGGTGCCCTTGGGCAGGTGACCTTGGAGAGACTGACTGGGTTGTGGGCAAGAGCCTGTGCTGGAGCCAGCCTGCTGACTGTATCATTTTCTGGTCTGTGGCCTCAGGCAATCAATTTGCTAACTTCTGTCTGCCTTTCTTCTCCCATCTGTAAACAACAGCACCTCTCGTGTCAGGCTGTAGTAAGGATTCGATTAAATTGTGAATGGATTGGACATGCTTGGAACAGTGTCTGATGCAGAGCAAGCTGCCTTGTGTGTCTGCTGATCACGGAGATAACGCCATCCCCAGCAGAGCACAGTCAGCGTAGTACGGCGGGGGGGGGGGGGTTGTAATCATTATCGTATCATGCCTGGCGCTCCCCAGTGGGCATGTGTGGACCATTTCCGGCCTGTGCCCTGTGTCTGCCGGGTGTCTGATTCATCTCGTCCCTCCTCCCTCCCACTCAGAATGTCATCATGTCATCTGTGGTTAGCTGCCGTCAGCAGCGGCTGCCCTGAGGTGATGGATGGACAGTGACTGCTTCCTCTCCCTGCTCTGAGTCCTCAGGCTCTGCTCCCTGCATTCATATCCTGCTCATCTCCTCCACTGGGCCCACCATCTCTCCTCCTAGCTTCTAGATGCAGGCCCATCTTTATTCAAATCCAGATACTCCCCCTATCGCATGAGTTTCTTAACCTCTCTTAGCCTTAGTTTTTACATCTGTGTAATGGGAACAGAATCTATCTGCTAGTGTGGTTGTTGTGGATAACATCCCCAGCTGGGTGATGGGCACACAGCAGGGACTCAGTCATCGCCAGAATCTTCTTTCCCACCTGGAGACACTCTTGGCTGAGAGCCAGAGGACGGCATGGCTGTGTGTTCTCCAAGCAGCCCTGTGGCGTGTCACTGCAAAGCAGAGGGACATCAGAGATTATCTTGTGCCAACCTTCCTCCTCCACTAATATGCAAACACACTCTTCCCTTTGGTCATTTGGTAAACTGAGGACGGGTGGAAGTGTTTTTCCAGAGAAACGACAGTGAATTCCTGGTGTTTCGCATTGGGGTGGAAGTTCTCATCAACCAATATCCGGCCTCTGTTGAAGGCTGGTGAAACAGACCCATACAGTGGGAAGAGAGATCTTTCTTCTCTCCAGAAGTCCAAGATGTTCTACTTACATAAAGACTGCGGGAAAACATACGTCAGGGGTGACAGTTAAAGGGAGCAGGGTCTTTGTAATCAGCCACATCGTTTTCTGTGTTCTCACGCTTTCAAAGAGGAAAATCAACCAACTAAGCAAGAACTACCTACCTACACGTTTTGATTCCTGAGAACTTACCCCCTGTCCTTAATCCCAGAGCTGCTGCTTCTATTGATCCTGAATGATTACCCGATAATTCCATATTTACTGGGATAGTGAAGGTAGCCCAGTCTGTCAGTAGCTCCTTAACCAGAAAAATAATGGAACAGTTCTCGCCACCCTTGTTAATTGTTCTGAGGCATCTGGAAGGAGAAGCTGGCCTTCAAATCCTTTGTCCCGGTTTATCAATGCGGCTAACAGAAAGGGAGTGTCTGCAAGTTTGGAACACACTCCACCATAAACAGAGAAAACCCAACAATAGTGGCTTACACAAACAGGAGTTTATTTTTCCTATGCTTTTCACCCCAGCCCGGGGTTGGAGTCCTGCTCTCCTCAGTTCTTCTAGATTGTCCCACAGATATTACATCCCACATTCGGAGGAGGAAGGGAAAGCAAAGTTGCCAAACCCATCTACCTGTCTGCCCCCTCACATCGGGGAAAGCAACCACTGCTTTTTAAGAAACCACTCCTCTCTCAACCACGGCAAACTTGTGCTATTTCCTTCCTTGGCAGAACGGGGTCACATGTTTGTCCCTAGCTGCAAGGAAGGCTGGAAAAATGGGGGCCAGAGTCACCATAATTGCCTTAGACCAACCAGCCACAGCTTTTCTCCTTGGGCTGACCACTGCCATTCTGAACCAAAATGGCCTTCTTGTAGCCTGAATGGAGCAGGGAAACGACGTTAGGCTGACAGTGGTGCCTGCCACATGTCCACAGCAGGAGCTGGGGGCTCTTCTCAGTGGCTCCCCAGCATCGTGGTGAAGCCCATGCCTGAGCGCTGTCCAGTCCACTGTCCGGCATTTCCTTCTCAGCTCAGGTGTCACGGGTCATTTCTGTTCTGCACGGACTCAAGACCTTTGTGCCTTGAGCTGTGAGAACAGTGTGGATACGAGTTGGGCTGGGTTCCAGCCAGCTCTGCAGACCCCACTCACTGGGCGACAGACACGCCAATCAGAGCATCAGTATAGGGCCATCAGCTCTGGGTCTTGGGCCGGTGGAGGGGCTCCTGACACAGGTTGGGGTGGCTGAGAGCAAGGCCCTGCGGTGGGGGGCTCAAGGCTGCCAAGAGTCTCAAAGGTTCAGAAGGAGGAGCCTTGAAGCAAGGAAGAAACACGAAGGTGTGTGGGAACTCTGACGTTTTCTTGGGCTTACACATCCCGAGTCTCTCACCAAAGTCAGCCCACAAGTGCCCTGAAAGCAGGGACTGTGACTTACCTGTTATCTCTTTGGAATGTCCCTGGAACCAGCTCAGTACCTGGAACATATCTGCAGCTCTAGAAAGATTTTAGTTTGAGTACATGAGTTATTGCAGAAATAAATAGATGATTATCCAAGATATGGATATAGTTCTGGGCTGAGGGGGACTTTGGATGTTAACCCTACTTCCCTGCCTAGCAAGTGAACCCCAGGGGCCCCCAGAGCCCTGGGGAGCCTGGCCAGAGCGGGGATTTTGGGAGCCACTTGTCCTGACTTAAACTAAGTCATCTATAAATTGTCCCTGGGGCCTCTTGAATGCATGAGGCTTCGGGACGGCCCCAGAAGGCCAGTGGCAGCTGGCTTGGGGGGTGATTCCTTAAAGCAGTTTGGGCAAGTCCCAGCCTCTCGGAAAAGAATCTGTCTTTTCTGTGTTCCTGGTCTTCAGACTGTCCTTGCCCGCCACCGGGAAATAGGTTGTCCCCCGAGGATGTTTGCAGAGACAGGGCTCAGTGGTTCTGACCGTGAGCTCCAGCTGGCAGTCTCCAGGGCTTTGCTCATCCTCAAGGAGAGAACCTTCTGACTCAACTCTTTTTCAATGACGCACAATCCCCAGCCAGTCTCTCTGGCAGGCTGCCAAAATTAAAGCCATTGATCGTCACCCCACAGCTGCCGCTGTCCTGGGTGGAGCCGTCTAAATATTGCACGGGGCCTGCATCCTTTCTCGTATTTGGTCCTAGACAGACAGCTCGGTGCTGTTTCCAAAATAACCTCCTCCGTGGGGCTCGTCAGACCTCCTGGTGCCTTTTAGGATAAACATTAAAAATAGCTACTCCCGAGTCAGGGAGGGTCGCATTCATTCCCCTTGCTGCTGATTGGCAGAGAGGCTCCAACCCTGTCCCATCCTTGAACATTTATGTCCCCAACTATGAAAAGAGGTCATTATGGGTGGGACTGATGGGATGGTTACCAAGGGAATGAGCATAACCCCAGTGCTTCTCAGGCAGGCCGGGTCAACTCTCAGGTGCCTCAGGTGTTAATGAGGAGAGGGCCTCCTCTCTCCCAGCCCTGTCATGGGCGTGGTCTTGCCCAGTCCCCAAAGCAGCCCGGTGACAAGTGTGTGCTTCAGAAGGGCCTCCCGTGCCATGCCCCAGCCGCTCACACACAGTCGTGGAGGAGGTGGGTGGCGGAGCCCACACTCGGACGCGGGATTTGAAAATTCAGTGTTGGTGTTCTTCCTGGGACTTTTTAGGGCAACCGAAGGAGTCCCCTTTCCTTCCAGCCTTTTAAAGTGAGTCAGGAAGATGTTTGAATGGACATTTAAATGATATCCTCCAATGAAGTGCTCTTATTGTATGACTTCCTGTGTTGCTTTTGTATGACTGGGCAGTTTTGCTTCTTCTGGAATTTGCATCCTTCTGGAAGTGTTCCGCAGGCTCCTGGGGGCGGGGGGCATAAGACACACCTTTCTGGTGGGTTCCCAGCACACAGCTCCCATTTCACTGACATCCACTGCCCTGGAATTTTCACACAGAAGTCTGAGCCTTATAAGTGACATTCTCTCTGCCCGTATCACCTTTTGTTCTTTTCTGCTTAAGTCTTACTGTCCTTTGAAGAGGAACCTCAGCCATCACCTGTCCAGGAGAGCGTCCCCGACCTCCCCACGTGGGCTCTGGGTCTGGGCCCATTTCTGTCACCTGTTACACTGTTCATCACATGCATTTTGGGGTCTGGAATCTCTGAGCTCCTTCTGGGTAGCGACAGCTCCCTGCTCATATTTGTATCTACTCCAGGCACTGGACATCCTGCGTGTTGTGAGAGACAGGGGACCTGTGTGACGTCACATCCCACGTGACTGGGTCACGCTTGCTCATCCATATCTTTGTCTCCTCTTGTTTTTCTCAGACGTGCTCTGCCCCAGCGTCCGTGTGGAAGGAGATCGCTTTAAGCACACCAATGGCGGCACCAAGGAGATCACAGGTGAGGGAGAAACAGCCACCCCACGTGCCCACTTTGCTGCACTGTTGGCTGGACCAGAGCGAGACCTTCCTTGGCTGGGGGGGCCCCGCTGCTTCTGCCCTCATTCCTGTCTGTCACCAAAGTCCTGATAGAATGGTTCGAACTATACAGGTAATAACTCCCATCAGTGAACCAACAACAGTCAAGAAATGCAGTTTCCTCTTGGGAGTCAGTGGTGATTCTATTGGAGTCTAAATAATGCAGTAGAATGAATGAGTTGTTGATGGAGTTGGTGGACAAGTAACAGATGAAAAGCAGAGTGCTTGAAAGAGTAAATAAATAATTGTGTTGGGGAGTGAAGGGAAGAGTGAATCAGAGTGATCACTATATGGGTGAACAGATGGGTGAGAGAACAAAGAGACACGTGACCGCAGACCCAGCAGCAGAAGTAAGCTCCGGGGACCCTGCCCAGAGGCTGTGTCTGTATGTGACAGGACGTATGGGGAGCACACGGGGGATGGCTGAGGTGGCTTCCCCACACTCCTGATGACGCTGAGCATGGGTTCACCCTCCCTGTGGCCAGGCGTCCTACAAAACACTTTCAGTGCATGACCTACGGAAGCGGTCTTCTCCCCTCCTTGACCACAGCCTGCTCTCCTCACCGACCCTGCTGGGTCAGGTGCCCCTGCTCTCCACCCATGGGGTCTCGGGTCCGCTGCTTACCTGCATTCATGCTGAAGAGTCAGGCTGCCATCCTCAGTCAGGAGCCGTGGGCCATCAGGACCACGTGCTTTGCAGGCATCCCTCCTCCATCACTGGGACCCTGCCATGTCGGTGCTGCTGAGGACGGGAAGACGCCTGCATCTGCGTCTTTGTGCCTGAGGGATGTTTCTAGAATGGTAACGGGTTGTGCTGCCTGTGTGCCCAGCCGGTGAGACATGTCAAGCTAACACTCCGCAGGGGCAGCCCTCAGCCAGGGACTTGATGTGGAAACAGCTCTGCTCCACTGCCCCCCCGGGGGGATCATTCTGGGATCCACATGTGTCCCCACTCCCAGGTTCCCAGTGAGCCAGCAGGCTTTCCTCCTCCGCCTCGCCCCTCTCCCTGGTCAGTTACCTCCCAGACAACACTAGCACTTCCGGAAGGACCCTGACTGAGACGCAGCTGGTCGTCCCTTTTGTCCTGGTGAAGCGCCTGGGGTGTGGGTGGTGCTCAGTGAGGGGCCATCATTCCCAGGGTCTCTCTGTCCCACACATGAGACGACTTCCAGCCGCTTCACTTAGTTGACTCAGTTTCCTTGAAGTGAATAGATTTACAGTTGAGTCACTGTCCAGAGGTGAAACTGCTGGCCGGTTTGACATGGCCGTTCCCACTTACTGCCCCGGTAATCCATCCCTGCCAGCCCCTGGCTTTGGATAGTTCGTTGCCCTTTAACCTCAAGCGTGGAAGGGCCTGCCCGACTCTGCCCAGGCAGCTTCTGTTGAAATCACTCTGGAAAGCAAATTCTCACCTGGCTGCCTCATCCATTCTTGGCTTCCTGAACAATCAATCCTTCGGAGCAGTATCTCCCCTAAATAATTCATTGTCCACAGCGGAACAGTTTCAACAATAACACCATTAATAACCGTATCAGTGACAGTGACCCTCACTGAGCACGTGCTGTGTGCCAAGGGGTTTGCACGAGTGCTTTCATGTAACCACGGCACACGAGATGGGCACCGTTATATGCCTGATAGCTGGGGACCCTCACGCCCCGAGAGGTGAAGTAGCTTGCCTGAGTTTGTGGCGGAGTCTGGGTTCACGTCCAGACCCTGGGAAGGAAGAAGGAAGGAAGGCAGGCAGGAAGGACTCACGGATGAAGAAATGAATCTGCCTCTGCCATTGATTGCTACATCAGATTGAGTCCAAAGCTTTCCTATCCTTCTGCAGACTGAAGAGCCCCGGACATTTCTTTACTTAAGAATCACTGAGTCTTGGGAATATTGAGAGACAGAGAGAGAGAGAGAGAGAGAGAGAGAGAGAGAGAGAGAGAGAGAGAGAGAGAGAGAATCCACTCTTTCCACCCCGAGTCCTGAAGCGCCCCCTCCCCTCGTGGGCTCCGAGGCTCCCGGGGGCACATTGCAGTGCCTGGTGGGCATCCATCAGCACGCCGGACACATGCCATATTTGTGCAGCACTGAGCACACAGAGAGCCTGCGTCTCCTCTAATTATCACCAGCCCAGAAAAGAGCTCCAGCCGTGCTGAGGCTGCAAGTGGAGTTAGGGAGAGATGGAGCCTCAGACTTGCCAGTTTCAACGCAGCTGGGTAATCGGAGAAGCTTTTGTACTGTGGAAAACATGTGGTTCCCCAAAGCCTCACCTCCAGGCTTTTCCTTAAATGACTCTGGCTATTTTTAGGGCGTATCTGGGTTGGAACAGTGAGGATGCAGAGAACAGACCAGGCAGTTTGGAGGCAGTGATCTTAGCCTGTCCTTCCCGACGTCTCTGAGGCTCAGTTTCCCCACCTATGTGACAGTGGGTCCAACCTAATGTTTCTGAAGAGCGCCCTTGGCTCTGATAATCAAAGGTTCTGCACATTTGAGTGACTGAAGGTATTGCAGAGCTTCTGGGAAGTTAGCTATTCAATGCTTACAGAACATGCTAGAGACCGTGCAGGTCTGCAATTTGGCCAGACATCCTGGATTTTTCTCTCCTCCCACATAGGCTCCCATAGCCAGATAATCGCCAATCCCAAGTAGTCTCCAGCCAGTGGCTGCTTCCATCCCTCTTCCCTGGAAAAATTTTACCAAGTCTTGTCCCCACTGGCTTTCCGGTTTGTGCGTCTCCCAGCTGCCAGAACCACCTTTGAAAATAGAAACGAGATTGTGTATCTCCCTTGCTGGAGAACCCTTCCTTGGCTCCCCATTGCCTGCAGAAAGAAACTCAAATTCTGTCATATGACGGCAGCACCCAGAGTGCCCTGCCCCTGCCTGCCTCATTCCCACCCGTGTTCCCCTCACCGTGGCTCCTGACAAAATACCCAGGATTCCCAAAAAGGAACCTGGCTGACTCGGGTTCGGTGCACACCCAGCTACCTTGCGTGGCCTTTCCTCCTCTGTCTGCCCAGATTTTATTTATTCTTCAAAATCAGGACCAGCCTTGCCTTCTCAGGGAAGCTCTCCCTGATTGCCCCTCGGGTTGGCAAGGAAAGTTTTCCCTGTGTTCCTGTACAAGCCCAGCGGTCCCCTTCCTTGTCATTTACCAAGCCTGCTCATTCCCACGTCTGTTTCCCATTAGACAGGAAACTTTGGGGGGCTGGGATTTTTGTCCGATTCATTGTTGGAATCTGAGCAGCTAAGGGGGCATCAATTACGTAGGACAGGCTCCGAAACCTGGACTTAAAGGTCCAGTGAATTCCTTTCTTCTCTCCTTCCCCTCTTTCCACGAGTGGTGCCACACACAGGAACAGCTGCAAAAGCTCCTGACATTTTTAGGGACAGATACCTGAATCAGATTCGACCCCATCCCTCTCGGAGGGAAGCAGCCCTGTGCACAGATAAGCTGTGTGCACCTCCGCCAAACCCACCGCAGTGACTGTTGCACTTGGGGGTGGGGGGGATCTGGCCAAGCTTCGTCCCATGTGGACCTTTGAAGGACGAGGACAGAATACACAATGGGCACCTGGCAGGGGCAGATGCAGCCTGAGGACACTGGGCAGTCGCCAGCGCGCTGTGTCCCTGACGCCTGCTGGCTCAGCCGGCTCTGTGGCGGCAGGGACGTGCGCCTGCCTCAGCGCCCCGCACGAAGCAATTGCTTCTTTATCTGGCGGTGCCTTGCATCAGAGTCCATTTACCTCGGGAACATTTCTCATTTTCTTCCCCAGCCCTTATGTATTGCAGGCAATTCATCTTTCCTCTGGGTGCCCTTGGCTGCCACCTAGGTAATTGCGTGTTATTCAAAGTTTTGTCGTGTTTAAGCCTTTGTTTTTATTCATTTAAAATCACTAAAAGTGGAACCAAAAAGTAGAGCACATGTTTGCTTCTGTAAAACTGTTTTGTTGTTAATTCTCCCACATAATAACTGTTAGAGGGAAACCTGGCTTCAAGTGGCGATTTGTAGCGACAGTGGAAGGAGCTGTGAAGTGAGGAACAGGCCCTGAGCTGTCCTCGGCCCTGGCTTTGCACAGGGCGGTATTGGGCTCGTGTCCACCAGGGTCTGAACAAGAGCCACCTCTTAGTGGAGCCCCCAAGGGCCTCGGGCAGTCCTGGGAAGTGACCACCATCCCGCTCTGTACAGATGAGCAGTGGAGTCTTAGGGGCTGAGGAATTCCACCGAAGTCCTGGAGCTGCAGAGTCCCAGGGCGGACTGTACTGCACGGGCCCAGGTGTGTCTGCCTTCCCCTCCTTCGCTCCCTAAATTAAACCAGCAGCTTCTCCAGAGCAGCGCCTCCCTCCTCCACCGCCCCGTGTCCTGGCAGTAATCAATCCCTGCAGGAGTTTTGCTCAAAGCAGGCAGGAGAGGCAGAGAGTTTCACAAACAGGAGAGCCTCAGAGACCCGCCTGCCAGGCAGCTGGAGGTGACAGGCAGGCCCCCACTGCGTGCATCTCTGCCTGTACAGAGGCACCCTGTCCTCGAGGAGACTATGCCGTGTCCCTGCTCACTGCTGGGGAAGGCAAAGGATGCTCAGCGTGCCCCTGGCCAGTGCTGACCAGCTTTCAGACCCAGGACAGACAGGCTCCGACACGCACTTACGCCTTCTCCTTTCTGTGGAACAGAATCCGAGCCCTAAACAGCCCCTGTGCCCTGTACCACTTGGTGTCCATCCCCTGGGACCCTAGGACTCTGGGGCCCCCAGGGCCTTTCCAGCCATCAGCCCGCTCCCACGCACCCACACCTCCCACTGCTAGGAGCTTGCCAGCCCTGAGGGACACTTCTAGGTGCAGTGGGCAGCCCTTTGCATCTTCAGAAGGTCCCTTCCTGTGTCAGTTCCACCAGCTGCTCCTACGGGGGCCGCTGGGCTCTGTACGATGTGGAGCCCAGAGCTGCAGGGGCCTCTTCTACCTTCTGTCCCCAGATGACGCTTCAAAGGCAGTGTCCAGTCCCTGCTGAAGGCAGCCCAGGGCTGTGTCAACAGAATAATGGGGGCACGGGGCGTGACGGAGGGAGGGCTGCTCTCCTCGTCCACTCAGCAGGCCCTTCCCACATCCTGTGCCCCTGACCCGCCATGGCCGGAGGATCCCAGGGGCCGGTGTCCTCAGGGTCCGCCCCCCTACCGCGGGAGGAAGTGGCTGTCCCTTGCCTGGTCCTCTAACCAGGGCAACAGTGGCAGGTGGGGCTCTGGGGCAGGGCCGGGGCGATCACCAGGGTCAGAGGCTCCTTGTGACTGGATTTCACAGTGGACATGGATCAAGGGTTCCCACTGTGGTCCCCAGCAAGGGCTCGTGGGATGGACTGAACCAGGTCACCGTCTGTCCCCAGCAACCCGCCTGAGCCCCAGGGTCATGACTTGGCCATCGCTTTACATTGCCAGCGCACCTGAGGACCTCTCTGAGCATCAACACAAAAGAAGAAAAGCACCTTTCAATGAGCGCGGTATCATGGAGACATTTTTCTTCTCTGTGATGTTTCGCTCATTAAAATTGTGAAATTTAAAAGCTGCCAAACTATAAGCAAAATGCAGATGAATTGCAGCCCTGTGGCTGTGAGAAGGAAAGCCCGAGGGGGCCTCTGCCTGTGTGCATGAAGGGTCCCCCATGGTCTTACGGAACACCCAGGCTCCCTGCGCCAGCGTCCCAGCCAGGACACCCTCCACGTGCCTGGTGCTCAGTGGTGATGTGGGACGTTCACAGCGCACACACCACCTTGAAAGTCCCGCGTCTGCATTTCTCCTGCACCTTTTGCCAGACTTGGACTTGAAAATGGAAGCTGTGCCTCTCTGTACTTAGTGTCGTTTACATGTTTGCTCCCCAGTACGTCTTTGAATAGTTCCCTCTGCTGAAAGCCCCCAACCGCACGCCCCGGGGCAGGGTGGGCAGGCTGCCTTTGCTGAGAGCCGATTCTCCTCTCTCCAGCCTCACCCCAGCTCTTCTCTTTGCATAGGTTTCGACCTGATGGATTTGTTCAGCGTGAAGGACATCTTGGGGGAGCGGGAGAATGGGGTACAGAGTTCCTACGTGCGGATGGGATCCTTCCCCGTGGTGCAGAGAACTGAGTGAGTAGTTACCTGTCCTTCCAGACCTGCTGCACACCTGGGAAAGTCAGCCACAGTGGCCCCCTGAGCACTGAGCAGGCCCTTAACCTGCTCAGCCAGGGAAGGTCACCCAGAAATGAAGCCCCAGAGCCACTGGCCTGCAAATCTGACCTGTTTCTTAGCAGACCTGTTACCATTGCTGTCTGGTTCCCTGGTCCTTTTACACTCGCCCGCACACAAATCTGTCACCAGTCACTCACTCATGCGTTTCCTCTCAGTTCATTAAACCGCGAGCACTTACGGTTCCAGGTACATGGCACCGACTCTGGACGAGCCACTGCGTTTCCGGGCAGGCATAGCTGCCCCCAGAGTCACGCAGTCATTTTGGCCAGTGGAGACCCAATTTCAGGGTTTCCTGGGTGCCTGGCTGTAAACGTTATTAGGTGCCCTCAGTGGTGGCATGTCCCTCACCTGAGGTGAATGTCCCTGCCTGGCAGCTTTGTGGAGAGGATTCTAACGGAAAGATTAGTCCAGAGTCTCCGGTCACAGGTTTTTGACTACATCACAGTAAGTGCTGCGTTCTGCTCCTCTCGGGCAGGCAGACCTTTTGAAAACAAAACTGAGATTTTGTCCTGACACTCCTCCATTTGAAAACCCTTCGGTGGCTCCCAGGCGTATTTAAGCTAAAGGGCTGGAAAGGCCTGCGTGTGGCCTGGCCCCATCCTGCCTTTCTGGCCTCTAGCTTGTCCCCAGCGCTCCGTTGTCTGGCTCCTCTGCCCTGGAGCCTGCCAGCACCCTCTCACTCCTGTGTTCACGCTCTTACCTCCACTTGGGGCACCTGTTCATCCTCAAAGAACAGCTCGACCGTGATGCTTTCAGAGATGCCTTCCCTGGGGCTGCAGAGTTCCCACCTGCGGACGGGACCTCCCCTGGACTCCCAGACGTGGTTAGGCCTCGCCGAGCATAGTTCCTTGCAACCTGCATTCCCTCATAAGACGCAGCAGAGTTGACCCTAACTAATCAATCGTGCAATGAGTCATTTACGTCCTGCCTCCCCTGCTCAGTGAGGAGTCCCAGCATCAGGCTAAGCTCTGCCCAGAGGAGGGGTCTGGTCGATATCTGCTGAACAGATGAATGAATCGATCAATCCACAGTCAGTGAAAGTCCTCTGTGAGCGTCGAGCCTGGCAGAGGTGGACTTGGAACAGCGGGCCGCAGGTCTGCACTGTGCAGAAGCTGTGCTCGCATGAGGCCATTGTTCTAATTCAGCGAGCGTCTTGAGTGTCAGCCACGCACTCCCACGTGCAATTGTAATTTACGGGTTAATTTTGTTCATAATGAAAAGAAGCGTCACTTTCAATAGTTATATTTTTCTCACTTGTTTAAGGTTTAAAGGGCGTTTCACACACCTTATCTAATTTATTTCAGTACGATAAAATGAGGTAGCAAGGGAGGTATTATTGTCATCATTTATCTGGTGCCACATTTGAGACTCGAAGTGGGACTTATTCAAAATCTCACAGTTTGTAGGAACCTGAGGCCTCAAACTCGGGTCTTCCCACTTCAGGTCCTTACACTTTGCACTGTAGTCTTATAATCTGCTGCATTGTTTGTGGGGAGGAAGAGTAAGTCACTTTGTTTCCTTTAGATATGCTCCGTTAATGACCATTTTCCCTTTTCCTGATTATAACAACTTTTCCTTAGTGTATACATATGGATGTATATATATACACGTATATAGATTCTTCTATGTAACCTAAGAGACAATCTTTTTCTCTCTTTCTGTGAATATCTACATAGAGAAACATAGAGAAACAGATAGAACATACATATAAATATTTGGCACATATTTATATATGTATTTGTCTACAACCTATATATATACTAAATACACATATGTGTGTATTTCAAAAATAGAGGAAGAAGCTGTGTTTAGAAACACCAGCACCACAATTGGCCTCATTAATGAAATAAAAGGAAAGTGAAGTGCAATCTGGCGGCTGTGAGCCTGTGTGTGCAGGCGGGCGGGGAAGCCCTGCCTTCTTCCATGTCGGCCGTGACCTAGCGTGTCCTTGAATCCTGAGGAGGCTCAAGCGCTGTGAATGATGGGCGCTGCTCCTCGTGCCAGGACGTGGTCCTGGGTGAGAGCCCAGCTCTGAGAATGACTGAACCACCGGGCTGACCCCCAGCGTGGACGTGTGAACCGAGAATCGGGGAGAACCAGACTTTGCTCACAGGTTCTGCAGCCAAACGAAGGGTCCCTGAGGGTCTGTGTGTCTGAGAACCAGGAACCCAGCCGCCTCCTCACTTCCCTCCTGGCTCTCTGGCCAGACAGCTTCCCCTCCAGTGGCGAAGTCAATGCCACGTGCGTTCCCCAGGCAGCTGCCTGCCTGCAGAGCAGGGCTGGGCCCCACCTTGGCCATGTCTGCAGGATGAAGGGACAGCCAGCAGCCGGACAAGAGCAGGGCTCTGGCGCCCAGGCCCCTGCCTGGGTGTGAGCCTCTGCCGGCCCCTCGCCGGCCAGGCTGCACGCACGTGGCCCTCAGAGCCTGGCTGCTCTGGGCTGCAGCGTCATCACGTCTTCAGAGGGACAGGTTTCCTTCTGAATTTGGACGGGAGGGCGGGTCCAGGACTGTCTGGGGTGGAGATGCAAGAGTTGAGGAGCTCCCCCTGAAACGGGGTCTCATGCCCCCACGCACTGTGGGGCTCTGTGGAGACTGGGGATCCTGGTACAGCGGGCAGGGGCCCAAGCAGGACATGATCTCGCAGCTGGGCCTTGCTGAGAGGAACGGGCAGGGGGAGGAGAAGGCTGAGGCTCTCAGCGCATGACACCTGGGGCAGTGGTGCTTTCGCATTTACTGGTTCCGTCGTGGACGGCGAAGATGGGGAGATGCAAGCAGCCGTGCCCTGCAGGGTGGATCTGAAGGGGCCGGGACGATGAGAGGGCCCAGCCAGGGTGTGCGGAGGGGCGTACCCAGGCCCTGAGAGAAGGGAGCGCCACCGCGGCAGGCCAGAAGGTGGGTTTCCCAATGCTGAGGATGTGAATCGGCAGGACGTGGGGCGCCAGGGCACGTGGGCTTCCTTTGGCCTCTCCTGCTCGGTCACTGAGCTTGGTATCCCTGTCACTGTCCCCCTCCAGGGATGTGTTCCCGCAGGGTCTGCCTGATGAGTACGCCTTCGTCACGACCTTCCGGTTCAGGAAAACGTCTCGGAAAGAAGACTGGTACATCTGGCAGGTCATCGACCAGTACGGCATCCCACAGGTGGGAGCGGCGTGCCTTGTCACCTTGTCTTAGTGGCCTGCAGCCTTCTGTGTCCTTCTCCTGGGGGCGCCTCTCTCCTGGGCCTGCGGGTGTTGGGAGTGTCCCCACCAGAGAGGGTCAAGTGCCCGCCCTCTGCTGGGAATGAAGACCTGGCTCCTGTCTCAGGGCGGCTCTGCCTAACCAGGGGCTGGCCTGTGGCATGTGCCCTGTCAGCAGCGTGAGTGACACAGCTTGATGCTGTGTGAAGGAAAGCGGCTCAGGGTCGGTAAGACCTGGCTTCAGTCTCGTGTCTGCTCCTTACCGGGTGTGGGCCCGAGGCAGATGGGCTTTCTGAGTCTAGGTGCTCTTGGCTGTAAACTAGAGCACGGGAAGCCTACCGTGAAGCGTTCGAGAAGCCTCTGGAACAGTGCCTGAGGCCTAACACAGTCTTGTCACAGATAGTTCCCGTCTTAGGATCTCTGGTTTTACCTGCGTGAAGCTCTGAGGGCCCATCTTTGCCCACCTCTGGTGTGTTTGGGCTCCATTTCCTAAAAAGTAGAACAAGCCACCAGCAGCCTGTGGCCAAGTGAGGAAAGACTGACCTCAAAAGCGAAGCCATCAAAGCAGTCGATTGGTTTGTGATGCAGGCGACACTCCTCCTATGCGCTGCCAGATCGCAGTGCCATTGTTCTCCGAGTTCATGGGCCACCCGTATCCTCCTCACTCACCATTGTCCTCGTGCAGAATGAGCTGTGTGAGGACACGAGTGGCTTTCAGCAGCAGGATACTGACTGTATTTCCACTTGGGGGTAGAATGAAGTAGAAACATGCTCAAGCCATCGGACCATGGCAGCCACACTCGTGGGCTGCCGGCTGGGGCAGGAGGTGCTCCAACACAGGACTCTGTCTGCTGTGGTCAGAGCCGGACCCTGACAGCGCATGCAGACACTTGTCCATGCCGAGGCGCAGCATGCGCTTATCCACGCGGACACGCACTTAGGAGGAGCTAGGGACTGTCCCAGCGCCTCGCAGATCTTAACTCACTTCGTCCTCATCACACCTGTATGAGTGGGTTCTCCTGTCACCTTCTCACAAGGATGGGGCAGAACCACAGGGCCTGCATTTCATAGGTCATAAGAAGGAAAGGTGGGATGGGAATCGAGCAGCCGAGCTCCATGTCTGTCTCTTACCCACTGTGCTCAGCTGTCACCATCAGTGAGCCGTGGGGAATGAGTCTTCTGTAGCAGCCCTGGTTAGACGGAGAGGCACAGACGTTTGCAGGCTTGCCTGCCGAGTGGCCTGGTTTCGTAAGTGTGGGAGGCAGCGTGGCGGAGATGCGCTTCTTCTCCACAGGCCTTTTCTGGAGAGCAGTGGTGACCCTCGTCTGCCTCCCTGGGCTGGCACACAGGTCCTCTTCTCCCGTTTCTCAGGGTCCGGTGCAGTGGGGCTGGGCGCCTGCCATGACATTCTTGTGGGCGAGCCTGCACCACCCCCGGTCTGGCTTCTCTTCCTTCAAGGTGTTTGCAGAGCTGCGTGGGCTCTGTCTGCCATGGCTGCCTCGTCCCCTCCTCCTGCCAGAACGAGCTGTGGGCTGTGGGGCTTCAGGGACTGCAGGCTCCTTGTCCAAGAGGCGTCTGAGGCTCAGTTTCATTGAGCGAGTCTCGGTGGCAGGCCCTTCGCTGGCAGTGTCCATGGTGGGCACCCCCAGCCTTGGGGAGGTACTGGCTTGACATGGGAAAGGAGGACACAGGTCCGCCAGAGGGTGGCCTGGCGCACAGTGGGGCAGCAGCACTGCCATGGGGCGTCTGTCATCGTAGGTCTGCACAGAGATTCTCATCCAGGGTCTTAGCTAGTGGGCAGTGAGCCACCCTGGAAAGTTGGTGTTTTCTCCTCCGCCATTTGGAGAAACGGAGGGGCCTTCACTCATTCCAGATATGACGAAGGGACAGGAAGGAGGCTGGTATGGTGGGAGCAGAGTGGGGGTGGAGTAGAGACAAGGCTCGGGTGGGGGGAGGCCAAATGCCCCTTGTGTCCACTGTGGGGCTTCTTGTCTGAGACTAGGCTCCGAGAAGTGGCAGGCCCGGCACCAGGAGACTTGTAGTCATCTAGGCAAGAGGTGACACCGACAGCCCCAGCAGTGAGCGTGACTTGTAGGGGACATGGCCGGATTCCGGGTGTATTTCAGAAGTAAAGGTGACAGGCTTTGCTGGCGGGTCTGCGAAGTGCCTTCCCGAGGCCGCCAACCAGCTCCGGTACACAGGACTCAGGCCTGCGGTGCCTCCCCTGCTCTGCCTCATAGAAGGAACAGAGACACAGAGGGGAGGCCATGTCCTCACCGAGCTGAACCCCCAGGGTGGTTTGGGGGAGGTGTGTTCTAAGCAATGTGGCTGACTCCCTGTACTGCAGGGAGTCACTTCCCCCTGCCCCCTCCCCCTGCTCCCCCTTCCCACTTCCCCCTGCCCCCTCCCAGCTCCCCCATGCCCCCTCCCCCTGCTCCCCCTACTCCCTCCTCGCTCCCCATGCCCCTCCCCGCTCCCCCATGTCCCCTCCCTGCTCTTCCTACCCCTTCCCCACTCCCCCTTCGGACTTGGAGCTCAGGGAGCCTTGTCCTCTCCTTCCAGGTGTCCATCCGGCTGGACGGCGAGAACAAGGCGGTTGAGTACAACGCGGTGGGCGCCATGCAGGATGCTGTCAGGGTGGTGTTCCGTGGGCCCCGGGTCAGTGACCTCTTTGACAGGGACTGGCACAAGGTCGCCCTGAGCATCCAGGCCCAGAACGTCTCCCTGTACGTGGACTGCATGCTGGTGCAGACGCTGCCCATCGAGGAGAGGGAGAACATTGACATCCAGGGCAAGACCGTGATTGGCAAGCGCCTCTACGACAGTGTGCCCATCGACGTGAGTACTGGGGGCCTTCGCAGCCAAGGCCCTGGGGCCACCAGGGAGGGGCCTCGGGAGTCACCTGTCCCCAGTGCCCCCACACCTGCCCGTGTCACTTAGCAGTTCATCACCTTGGACTGTCGGGGAAGGGAGGGCCCTGACTCCGAGAAGTGCCGTGTTGGAACCCAGAGTTCCCAGGGCTCCTTCATTCAGTGATTCCCTCAGTCACTCGTCACATGTGGACTGAGTGCCTACTGTGTGCCAGGCACTGTCCTTAGCCCTGGGGACATGGTACATTTATCTCTGTGTCTATATTTATGTCTATTTAGAATACAGGAAACTTGAGATCCCTATTTACCCAGGCATATAACGCATAGGCATAAGTACCTAGTAATTAGTAGCAATTAGTATTATAATTTAGTTATATATACTTGTGTGATTATAGAACAACACTTGTTTGTTTTACTAATTACACGTGTACTTACTTTGGTTTAGGTACTAAAAATATAACCTAATTTGATTCTCATAATGTCTGTGAAGTTTTTAGACCATTCCTGTATTTTAAATAAAGAAGCTTTGGCTTGGTAAGGCTAAATTACCTCACTCAGTACGTGTATATTTTGTTCTTCATTCAGGTGGTACTACGTACAGTGAAATGCATAGATCTTAAGTGTATACTTTGATGAGTTCTGTCAAATGTATACACACCTGCATAACATATATATATACATATATATATATATATATATATATATATATATATATATATACACATATATATATATATATATATAAAATCAAGCTGCCCAAATCCTCAAGCTGTCAGGGACGGAGAGGCTCCTTCTTCCACACCAGGTCTCCCCGAGCTGTGTTCTCTGCGTCCCAGGCTGGCCCCTCCAGTGCACCTGAGTGTGTCAGCGGAGCAGCTTCGGTGCCGAGCGTGCTGTGGGCTCTGTGTCATCACGCGGCCACTGTCTGTCAGCCTTAGGAAAATCGCAGCTCCATGATGGTGTCACTTCACCTGTCTGACACCCCTAGGCTCCCTCTGACTGAAAGACACGGTCTCATGTAGAGGAAAGTGTCACCCCGAGGTTATTTCTGTCTAGTTGAATAAATTCCCTGGTAGCATTAAACGTCCGATATTACTGGACCCAGAGGAAGACGTCAACCTCGGTGAGCAGGGTAGGTGGGTGGGGGATGCTAGGAGAGGGCAGGCGGATCAGCTGGAGGAGGTGATTTCTGGGACGAGTCCTGAAGGGTGACCTGTCTGTGCAGAGGAGCTGGAAGGCCTGTGGCAGATCACGGCAGGTGTGCGTGGTGTGAGGTGGCAGGAGCGTGAAGCCCAGCGTGGGGTGATGCAGGGTGGAAGGCAGGGGCCAGGCCTGTCCCCAGGGCCCAGGCCTTGGGACCCACCTGTAGGTGAAGTGGCAGGAAGGGAGAGTCAGGGCCTGTGCTGGGGACGGCCCGGGTGTGGCCCTGGGGCTGCTGTGCCTCCTGATCACTGGCTGCTGGCCACCTCGGCTTTCTCCTACCCTCTCAGTTCTGCGGGGTGGGCATGGACCCACCTCGACTCAGCGCAGAGCTCTCACCCGGGAACAGCAGCAAATGCCTGGCTGCATTGGGAGCTCCTCAGGCCGTTCAGGGCCGTTCATCGCACTGAGGCTGTTCTCCACGTTTCGGTGCGCGGGCTCCCTCACCATGCCACCCCGTTTAGTCAGTGGTCTCGCGGGCCTCACGGTCCGTATATAAGTACTGTGTGTTACTGTGAGTCTAGAATCTGGGTCCGGCCCTGCCCTGACTCTTAAACTTGGTGATCACGTTGGGCCCTTAACTGAGGCCTTTTAACCGACTGTGTGGAGTCTGGGCGCTTGGGTGGGTCCCTCTCTCTCCTCCTTTTGCCCCCTGCCATTAGCTGAGTCACTTTGTACCCAATACTGGGGAATCCCAGGGCCTCTGATGTTTGTCCATGAGAGCAGTGTACCCATTTACTGTTTCATGCTGGGTTTCTAGAGTTTTAAAAAAACCTAATGAAATAGATGGAGGGGGACCAATAAATGCTGTGCGTCTTAGTAAGTCTTCCCAAGGCACAGGCTGGGGTACTTGTGAGCACGTGGCTCGGGGCCTGGCACTCAGTGGGGGAGACACAGCAGCCTCAGCTCCCCCTGCCATGGCTGCAGCGGCCTGGCCTCCCCGGTCCTCACCACAGCCCTACAAGTCGGTGTTCTCATCTCCATCCCACAGGAGAGGAAACAGAGGCTTGGGGATTGGCATGTCCTGCCCAGCTGCCCTGAGGGGCAAGCAGGGCTGAGACTCGCCTCTGGATCTGGCTGATCCCACATTCCAAACCCCCTGTGCCTCTCGTTGGTCCCCATACTGCAGCAAGATAAGGGTCACCTAGCTGCAGGCCGGTGGAACACGAGAGAAGCTGGGCCCCAGGGGGAGGGCTGTGCAGTAGTTCAATCCAGAAGTGCCTAGGGCCTGACATGAGCAGGGTCTCAGAGCGGAGTGGGGGCCCGAGGGGTGTCAGGAGGTGGCCTCCTGGAGGGAGGGAGAGTCAGCAGGACCAGGGTGGCCAGCGGATGGTGGGATTTTAGGTATTCGGAAAGGGCCCCTGCTCCCCTCCTGGCTCCCAGGCTCTCTCACCCCCCTGGGAGCGCCAGTGCCCAGGCCCCAGGCCATCTGTGCCACCTGCTCCTGGTGGAACCTCTGCCTGTCGTGTCCCTTTCCGCCCCTGCAGCCTTGCCAGAGGCGCCCAGCTGCTGAGCCAGTTGCATGCTAATGCAGAAAGCAGGACCCTCTCTGCAAAATAGGTCTTGTTCAAAAGCACCGTTTTGTGTTTTGTCGTTTTCCATCGTCTGTGGGCTGGTGTCTCTGCAGGAAATGAAACAGACAGACCGCTGGAGGTTTGTTTCTGCTGAGCCAAGTCAGTGGAGAGCGGGGTTCCACCGATGGGCTCTCATACAGCCAGGAGGACAAGGTCAAAAGCTGACCGTGTGTCCGGTCAGTTGGCAGAGGGACTCCCGAGTCAGCAGAGGCCAGAGAAGGCCCAGGGGAGGTGCAGGGCCAGCCAGGCGCGTCAGTGTTCAGTAAAGTAAGCATTCCTCCACCCGTGGATTCAGCTCCAGGCCCGCGATATACGTTGGTCCATGCACACAACCATCCCCTCGGCCGGCCGTTATTGGGCTTTTACATGTGTCGGGAATGGCTCTGCTGCTGGGGGTGCAGTGAGAAGTGAGAGGGACAGAGCCCTGTCTCAGAGTTTGCAAGCGAAACTAAGAAACACTTTACGGTGCTGTAGCAAGTGCTGTTACGAAGTGTATAGGATGACGTGTTAGAGTGACAAGTGACAGGGCCTGGCACGGGGCGTCTATGGAGGCTAAAGGTGAGAGGAGCCAGCCTTGTGACGAGCAGGAGGGAGGGAACCTGGGAACTGGGATGGCAAAGCGTGTGGGAAACAGACTTTGTGTGAGGGCCAAGGTCAGCATGGGTGATCAGAGGGGAGATGGACGGATGTAAATCGAGAATTACCGCACAGCCCACCACATCCAGTGTAGCTGTGTGTACTCGGTGCCGCCGGGGCAGAGACAAGGGCACAGGAGCGCTTCTTGATACTGGAGGGAGCTGTGTCGGTTACCTGCTGCTGCATAACAAACAGCTCCTCCTCCAAGAAAATGCAGATAAAGCACCAGGCACTCGTTGTCTCCTGGTTTCCGTGGCTCAGGCGTGGGAGCGGCTAACCCAGCTGGCTCTTCTCAGCCCTCAGGAGTCGCCGTCCAGCTGTGGGCTGTATGTATGTGTGGTCACCTCAGAGCTCGAACAGGCTGAAAGCTCCACCCACAAGCCCACTCAGGTGGTTGTGAGCTCTCCTGTGGGCTGTGGAGCTCAGGCCTCACTCACTTCCTTGCTGGTGGGTGCTGGAAGTGGCCGTGGATTCTCTACTGAGCTCCCTGTAGGGCAGCTCAGTGTGGCAGCTGGAGTCCCCCAGGGGAGAGTGATGGGGGGAGAGGGGAAGGGAGGGAGGGGGAGAGAAGGAGGGAGAGAGGGAGGGAGTGTGCACCCCCAGCCAGAAGCCAGTGTGTGTCACCTAATCTGGGAAGTGAGCTGCCAACACTCTGCCGTGTTCTGTTTATTTCAAGCCTGTGACTGAGGTCCTGCTTCACCCCAGGGCGGAGGAGCCGCTGTCCTCCTCTTACAGGCCCGTCAAAGGACGTGTTGATGTGTGTTTAAAACGGCTGCTGAGGGAATGCCTGAGCATGGTTTTGGGGTGACGAGGCATTTGCTGGTTTTTTAGGGACTTTCCTAGAAGAAGGTCCATGTGCAAAGGCGAGAGGTCAGATGTTGTAGAAAGTGTGAAGTGAGGAGAAATACATCTGGAGAGGCCGGCAGAGCCAGGACCTGGAGGGCTGCAGCCTCCAATGAGAAGGCCTGGTTTTATTTGGGGGGTGGGGGGGCGGAGAGACAGAGAGACAGAGAGAGAGAACATGCGCCAGAACACGTGTTTAATACCACAGCCACTTTAAATTACAGTAAGGGTTTGTGGTATTAAAGGAGGTGATACCCCACAAAGTGATCACCCCGATAAATCTAGTACCCATCTGACACAAAATTAATTTAAAAAAATTTTTGAAACAAAAGTGATGCTAGAAAGGATGTCGTCTGGCACAGTCCACTAAGTTAAAAAAAAGGAGGTGATAGAAGCAAATTTTTATTTTAAAAAGTTCATTGAAGTAACTGAGAGGTCTGGAGATGTTGAAAACGAAGACACTGACCCTTCAGACACTGTTGTGACAGCCCCATGGGAGGGGCTGTCAGTCAGAGCAGTGGCAGGAGCGGGTGGAGGGCGGTGTGATGGGGTGGCCAGGGCACATCCAGGAGGAAGGCAGCTGTGCTGCTCTGTGCCAGCCCACCTCCTCGCGCTTGGGGCCCTCAGTGTCAGGAGGAGTGTGTAAGGAGGTGTGTAAGGGCCCTCACGTCAGGAGGAGTGTGTAAGGAGGTGTGTAAGGGCCCTCAGTGTCAGGAGGAGTGTGTAAGGAGGTGACTGCTAGGTGCTCTCTGACGTTTAGCTCCGGGAAGCCAGTGACCCGCGAGGGCCCCAGAGGAGGAAGTGGGACCTGGCAGCAGGGCAGGGCTTGGGTGAGACTGTGGAAGGTTCTGGGTCCCGAGTCCCCACGCCTCGCCCTCTGTCCTGTTTCCCTTTGCAGTTTGACTTGCAGCGGATTGTAATTTACTGTGACGCCCGCCATGCAGAACTGGAGACCTGCTGCGACATCCCCTCGGGGCCGGTGAGCAAAGACTCTTCCAGGGAGAGGTTGGGAGCAAAGCAGAGGTTTCTGGGGCCTTGGCCTCCGGGAGGGAAGAGGTGCCCAGGGCCCAGGACCCAGCTCGGGGTCACATGTGACTGGGGAGGAGGCCCGGTGGTCTCCGTAGGGGTCCGTTTCCTGGCCCAGTAGGGCCCTGCACATCCTTCTGGGGTCCAGCTGTGGTCCTGGCCTCAGCACCACCGTGGCGCCCAGCTCTGGGGAGCGAGAGGCAGAGGCTGGTAGCGCGGCCCCAGGAGGGACTGACTGTCCGTGCCCCCAGGGCTCAGCCAGACCATCAAGGCTGGCTGTGGTGAGGACGCGGGGGTGCAGGACAGACCCGAGTTGGCCCTGTACCTCCATGCGGTCCGGCCCCTCCCCGGGACCTCTCCGCCTCCAGCCCTTGTCAAGTCTCTCCCTCTCCAGCCTCTTTACCAAATCCAGCCCCAAGGCTGCTTGGGAGGTGGGCATAGTCATGGAGCCTGCTTCCCAGGGCTGCGGGCTGAGGTCCACACACAGGGCTCGCTTGTGGAGTCCCAGGACACAGTGAGCGCTCTTCCAACCTGCCGCAGCTCAGGGTGATTGTGGCGCACAGGGACAGAGGTGGGAGCCACCAGGGCCGGGGATTGGAGTCAGATGGGCCTGAAAGGGGGGTGTGGGGGAAAGAGGGGAGGACAAGTAAGAGCGGAGAGAATAAAGGGACAGAGGGCGTGTGCTGAGGGAATCGCAGCGGTAAGTTATTGAACACCTGTTGGGTGTGGGACGCTGAGTGGGTGCTTTAAGTGCTGGCCCATTAAATCCTCCTTGGTGCCTTGTGATGGAAGCACTCTTATCCCCATCGTGCAGACCTTAAGGCTGAGGCTCCAGGGGCTTTAGCTGTTCCTGCAGGTGCCTGAGAGGCTAGTGAAGTGGCTGAGACCAGGTTGGCCCAGGGCCCTCTGACTCCAAGGCCTCGAGTGCCAGGACGTGCAGTCAGACACACCTTGCCCTTCGGGATCACACTCAGGCGTCCTTGGGGATCCTGGTTCCCCTTGTATTCTGAGGAAGCTCTGGGGTGCACCCCCTGCCGGGGAGCAGTGCTAAGAGAGAAGCTGGTGCTGACCCACTGGGCTTTCCTTCCAGTGCCAGGTGACGGTGCTGACAGAGCCTTCGCCCCCGCCCCCAAGGCCTCCCACCTCCGGCAGTGAACAAATTGGATTTTTGAAGACCATCAACTGCTCCTGCCCAGCTGGTGAAAAGGTACTTCCTGCAGTTCACCCTAAACCCCCACCCGGAGCCCCAGAGCCAAGCGGGGAGGCCAGTCAGCAGGACCAGCCATGGAGGTGGGAATTTCCCATCATGCACATGGTCTGCCAGGGGAGGATGCTCCCAGGCTCCCGTGGCTCTCAGGTCAGGGAAGTGTTCTGGCTCCTGGGACCTCTCGTTCCTTGATTTTTATGCACGGTAGGAGGGGAGCTCCTCAGAAGAGGCTCTGATTAACACTTTCCTGAAGTTAATAAAGTATTCCCGAGGTTTTCCTGGCTCCTGTTCTATCCCCTCCACTCACATGTGACTAACTCAAACAGGATTTAGTTCAAGAATAAGACTCAGAATGGACCATGGATGAGGGTGTAGTATGCTCTGGGGAGCACCCCCGTGTCCCTTTCGTGTTGATGTTTCCTTTAATTCACGTATTCTATAATCTAAATGTATAGATGAGTAGATTTTTAGGCATCTTGTGTCTCATTTTAAAAACGAGTGTTTCCATGAACTCCACCACCACCATCCATGACTAAGACCATGTGCTTCGTTGAGGGCCTGGGCCCTTCATCTGTTTGTTTGTTTTTTAGACCAGTGGCCCCTTTGATAAGAATAAACATGTTGTCCACTGTTTGAGCTGAGCAAACATAAACACAGGCACAAGCATGGCAGCAGTAGAGCTGTGCTAGAGCAGGTCTCCGTGAGCTCCTGCTGGACCCACAGAGCCTGATGTCCAGCCTGGGCCCCTCCCAGCTCAGGGCCAGCGACGTGCGAGGAGCAAGGGGGAACAGCAGGAAGTCACAGCGGAAGTGCAGCGGGGTGGACACACCTGAAGCATTTCAGTGACAGTTTCCTCTCAATACACCTGTCCTGGCAGGCAGCCTCCTCCCTCCCTTCTTTCCTCTCCTCTGTTCTCCTTCACATCCGCCCTCCATTATTTTCACTGAGAGTGCCAGGCCCTGGGGTGTGCCCCGAGAAGCTCTCTGTCAGGCGGGGTTGTCATCCCCGGCCCACTTTGCTGGAAGGCCCAGAGGAGCCAACTCAGTCCTGCTGTGAGCTGAGGCTTTTTCTAGGCGGATGTGGAGTGAAGGTACCTCGAGCCTGGTGCCTGGCGGGATAGGAATGAGCTGGCGGGGCGGAGCCAGGGTGGGCACACACAGCGGTGGACCGCTGGCAGGCTCAGGATGGCCGCAGACCATCTGCTGATCCCGCTAGGCTGTCAGAGAAACAACAAACACAGCTGTCTAAACCCAGATCCTGTCGAATCCTTGTTTTCGGTTAAGACCCCAAATGAGAGGTGTGCAATGCTGTGAGGTTTGGTTCAGCAGCCACTGTGCACACAGCCAGTGTGCGCCAGGGAGGGGGCCCAAGCCCGCTCTGTCTAGGCCGTGGCTTTCCCCAGCCCCAGACCCCTGCCCTGGGTGTGTCCTGCTGAGGCTCCTGTGGTGCCTGGTCTGGACCCTCCAGGCCTCCACCCTCCCTTCCCACCCATCTCCCCACTCCCGCGATCCCGTGGTGGGTCCCCAGTTGCCCTTCTAGCCTCATCTCATTGCATTTCCACTCCCCATTTCCACGCCAGCCAGGAACTTCCGGTTCCTAGGGGAGTCGTGATCCTTCTCCTCCTGGCATTTGCAGATGGAGCTTCTGCCTGGCACACCTTTCCCCACTTCCCTCCTTTGTGGGTCAGTGCCTGCCCTTCTCTGAGCACATCGCCCAGGCACTCTTCCTGAGCACGTTACTGTCTGTAGGCTCTCCCTCCTGCCCTCTCCCCTGCTCCCTCGCTCCCTCCCTCCCTCTCTCCTTCCTTTCATTATTCACCATCCATCCATTCAATAACTGTATTTAGCACCTGCTCTTTCCAAGATGCTCTGACCCTTTTCTCTGCCTGTGTGTCCATCAACCATGACAGATCACATTAGATTAAGCATGTCTACTTGTCTTTATTTTCGTAAGATGAGTTCTTTTTGGCCGAGATTGAATATTGACATGTCTGTGTTTTCAGCTAGTGATATATAGCCTGATATTATTAAATAAAGGGTGACTTGAGAAGTGGATCAGGGTATGAAAGATGGATGGATGGATGGATGGATGGATGGACGGACGGACAGATGGGAGGGAGGGATAAAGGAACACATTGTCCCTTTCTCACTGCCAGGACAAGGTCTCATTCTTCAAGATTATAATAAACTGACAAACTCTCAGCCTCAGACACTGGGTGGTAGCACCTGGTAACCACTTTTTTAAATTCACTCAATCACCCCTTGTTTTTGACATTAAACGTTAAATGCCCGTGGTATGCTGAGCACCGAGGTTTTAAGACACACAGGACATGGTCCTCAAAAGCCCTACAGTGGAAGCTTACCTCCAGGCCTGCCCGAGAACCTCTCAGGCACAGGGGGGCCTCGTCTCTCCCCCAACCCCCAGAAGAGGCCACATGGAAGAGCTTCTGCAAGCACTTCATTAAGAAGGGGTTGCCGTTCCCTTCTGCACCCTGAATTCCTTAGGAAATGTAGCCCATGGGACCCCCCCGGGAAGTCTGAGCGCTCTGTCACGGTAGGCAGAACTCTGGCCACAGGCCGATTTGGCTTCTGACGGTTTAAATCTTCAATTCAGTTCACAGAACTTTTCCATTATTTCCTTGGGTCTACATGATGCCTTGGGTCCACGTCTCCATGTGTGAAACCACATGTGGTCTTCCCGTGGCATCCTAGCGGGCGCTGAGTGAGCTCAGCACCCAGAGATGATTTCTCTCCACTTGCTGTGCACCTGACATCGCTGAGCGCAGTTTTAAAGCGATGTTCTTGAAGCAGCTCAGTGAGGCCGTGACGGGCGTGCACGCTTGTGGTGATGGATGGTGCGGTGCAAATGGACACAGCGCCCCTGTGCTTGTCACGGCTGGGACGAGATTGACACCTGTACCATCGTCCGAGTCATGTTACATTGGTTTTCAGTCGGGTGGTATTTACATGCACCCGCAACTTAGCGTGTCAGACGTTTACATCTAGTAATAAGGTCTTTCACACCAATAGCACGTGTTTAAATAGTGAACCGCGCTTACATTTAGAAATAGCCTGTAAACATGTCCTGTTTTGTATTTTAGTGACTAATTACATGAAACTTCAGCAGGCCACATGGTTTTTGATTTTGTTTTTGTGTTGAAGGGATGGCATATTCAGGTAAAATAGACCATCGAGTTCCACCTTGTTTGCCTCTCTCTTTGTTCCACCGATGGCTGCATTCGGGGGTGATGTCCAAGTTCCCTGTGTCGGTTTGCAGGTCATGACCTTTCTTGCCTCGCTCTCGCTCCGCAAAACCTTGTCCAGCTCATTGGTCAGCATGTGTCTTACAAAGATCCTGGCTTACAAGCGCTCGGGGTGGATAACCAAGTGAAGAGAGAAGCGGGGGAGATGAAAACAGAGCCTTATTCGTTGCTTTTGTCTTTCTCCTTTTAGGGTGAAAAGGGCTCTCATGGACCCCTGGGATTCCCGGGCCCAAAGGTCAGTATTGCAGGGGGCAGACATTCACTCTGGGCCCAAGCAACCATCTGCTTGGCTAGTATGGAAGGGAGGAAACTCGGCGGGTTCAGTTTCTGTCCTGCAGGATTCTGCTTCTGAGCTTCGTGGCATAGAAGGATAGAGCAAGTGGCATACAATTTGGAACCTCTGGGTCTCTTTGCTTAGAACATCCATTTGTCAGTCTGAAAATGTGAGCAAGAAAGGAATAGGGCACATAAGCCCTTCCTTGGAGCCTGTTTCTTCCAACAGGCTTAGCTCTCGGTGGTCAGCTAATTCTGTTCAATCCTTTTAGGCCTCTGTATTCCAGACACCTGGGGGTTGGGCTTGTAAGAGTCTGTTTAGACTGTTCTGTTTAAATTGCATGAAGTTCTTTCTGCACAAGTTTTCCACAGTTACGAATTGCTCCAAGCCGGGTGCTTCCTCATGGGGGCCCCCTTCCTCAGTCACGTGGCAGCCCCATCTCGCTCCATCATTCCCCAGGTTATAATCCTAGAGCCAGACAGGGCTGTGTTCTCGGTCATTGTTTTGTTCTCAAAGCTGAGGCCCGAGAGCCGTGAATTGCCATCGTCACACAGGCACCAGTGGAAGAGGTCAGCAGTATCCTGGAGCCACTGCCTGGTCTGGCGTTTGAAAGAGGATTTGGGTGTGCTGGCAGAAACAGCTAGAGAAAACCCTTCCTTCCCTTCTTTTCCTTGCCTTTCCCTCCCCTCCTCCCCGCTTCCCACCCACCTCCCGTCTCTCCCTCTCTCCTTCCCTCCCTCTATCCTTTCCTCCCTCCCCCTCTCTCTCTGATTTCCTCTTTCCATCCACGTGTCCCCCATCCCTGCATTACTAACTGTCACATTCATTTACCACATCACTGCTGAGCACCTGCTGAGGTCCGTTTAGTCCTTCTCTTCTGCCTCCATCCTGCCTCTGCATGTACCTCCGTCCCCCTCCTCTCCTCATCCTTCTCCCCTCTGCCCCTGCTCTAATAGGATGGTGAGTGTGGACACACACTCCATCACACACACCATCACGTGTGTGCACACACATCCCATCACACACACACCACCACACTTAGTCACACACTCACATGCATACACACCCACCATCTCAGACACACACATCCCATCATACACACGCCATGACACACAAACACATCATTATACCCACACTGTCACACTTACACACCGTCACACACACACACACACACACACACACACACACACACCATCACACTGGGCTCCCCTACCCCAGTGCTGAGTGACAGCAGGCTGGGGTGGCCCAGGTGGCCACTGTGAGGAGGAGGGCAGGCTCTCTGCTGCACTGAGCACCCTGAGCTGGAAGCCCAGCTCTTGAGCTGCCCGATGGAGGAAAGAGAAAAGACGCCTGGGGGTCTGTGGACCTATGAGTAGAACGCGTTTATGTGAGGCAGTGGGTGTTTGCGGCATGGCTGTGTGCTGAGGTTGGACGGATCGAGGGCTGTGCGGGCACAGAGCCCGACCCCCAGTACCAGGAGGAAGACGGGGAGGGAAGGAATTCCAAGTAGGGAAATGGATACAGCCACGTGGAGACAAGCCTGGTCCTCACGTAGCTGACTTGCAGTCCTGGCCCCTTGTCCCCAAATGGTCCCAGCCATGGTTAAGGCCGAGTAAACCTCTGTGGCTCCCAGTGGCTCCATTTACCTCCATTCACCGAAGTCAAGTCCACCGTCATGGCCGGCTGCCTCCTGGGTGCCAAGGCCCATTCTACGTTTGGGGACATGACAGTGAACGACAGACAGCCCTGTCCCCAAGACTCACTGCCGGTGGGAAGAGACACGTGCCAGAGAGGAACACCGCGTGGGGAGCACGTGGGCTGGAGAGCAGCCACCAAGTTCCTGGGGAGCTTCGGGGTGCCCCCTGTGGGAGGCCCTGCTTGAGCAGGGAGCACGCACAGGCTGCGTGGGACGAGGAAGGCAGGGAAAGGAGGTACGGGCCAAGGGGACAGCATAGGCAAAATAGCTATTTGTTCTAGAGCGTACAGTCTGAGATGGGGATGGGGAGATGAAATTGCACACCAAGAGAGAAGAAAAATAGAAGCAATTGAGGGCTCACGTGTTCTGCAGCCGAGCCTGCCTTGGATGGGCTCATGGGACAGCAGGAGATCGGGGCTCCAGTCCCACACGGTCTTTGGTGACTCTGTTCTTCCCTTGCAGACAGTATTTTTCCCCCACCTTCCCTTCCCTCTCTTCACACACAGTTAGGAAGGTCTAGGACCCTCATACCAATGGCTCAACAGGGGAGCCTGGTTGACCTTTAGAAGGTTTCAAAACACCTTCATGCTCTTAACCTTGTGTGTGCTCGTGATGGTGTGCCCATTTCACAGAGGCGGAGCCTGGGGCCCAAAGAGCAATGATACTGTCACGTTAAGTGGCAGAGCTGGAGTTTGAACCTGGGGCTCCGAGTCCCCTTCTGGGTCCCTGGTCATTGGCCAGGCCAGGCCTAGGGATATGCACTGGCCAGGCCAGGCCTAGGGATACTCTCATCCAGTCAATTTCTCACGATGTCCATAATTCCTGGATTTAAGAGGTTGGGAAATTACTCAGATGCTTTCTCCTTCTCTGGGGGTGGGAAGTGTGGCCTCATTTTGTAGTTGGTTGTGACAACATCAGCTGCTGCTAGGGAGCTGGGGCACCATGGGCTGTGGGCAGCCAGTGTCGGGGAGCCCTGTTGCAGGACCTACACAGTGTTCATTTCTGGTTTCAACTCCTCAGGGAGACATGGGACCCACTGGGCCATTTGGAGCTCCTGGACCCAAGGGAGAGAAAGGCGACTCGGTGAGTGAAGGGCGGCCTGCCTCTCTGCATGGCTGGGGTGGGAGACTCAGGGCTTTTCCCCAAGAGTGCGTGTCACCTAGGATACACTGACCCACTGGTGGGGGCCAGGCACTGAGCGCCACGCTACCCTCGATGAAGCCCAAGCTTCTCTGCATGGGCCCCGGAGACCCGTGGACATGCCCCCAGCCCTCACCACTCCCCCGGCAGCCCTGGAGTTCTGTCCTCTCACATTGGCAGTGGCCGGCATGGAAGCTGGACATTTCTCATACTGGCCATTGCACATGTTCTTTCCTCTAGCAGGAATAAGCTTGCCCTCCATCCACCCTTGTTTTCCCCTTAACCTCCCCCTCCAGCCTGACTCCTGTTTTCCCGTCATTCAACCTCAAGTGGGAGCGGTTCTCCAGGGTACCTGCCTGGCCCCACCACCTCTGTGCACCCACATAACTGGCACTTCCTCAGTCCCCGCATCAGCTGACCCCTGATGTCCTGGTCTGTGGTTTGTCATCACGGTGTCCCCAATGCCTGGCCTAGAACGGACTGTGTTCACGAATCCTTCCTCTGATACTTGAATGCAGTCAATGGTGGGTTAGGAAACACTTACAGAGATGAACAAGTCGCGGTTCAGAGCAGGGTCGTAGGAGTCAAACGACTAGGAAGCAAATCCAGGCCCCACCAAAATCCTTAACCTTTCTGTCCTCGATTTCCTCATCTGTAAAATGGGGGTGATAAAGTTAACTGTCCAGTAGCATTTTGAGGATTAAATGAGTTCCTTCATGTAAATGATTCAGAACAGTGTAGGGAGCAGAGCAAATACTGTTGTCGTTGGTATTATTGCCTGGCTCGGCGGAAGCACTACCCCCACCCTCCAACATGGCGTCAAGAACACACGTGTGGTGTCGGATGGATCTCAGTAGTGATGCTTCGCTCCAGCCTTATTTGTTGTATGATCGTGAACAGGTCTCTTAGCCCCTCTGAAAGCCTATCTGCTCCATTAGCAAATGAAGGAAATAACAGTGACCTCGTCTGTGACACGCCTGCCCATAGAAGACGCTCAGTGAATGACAGCTGTATTTGTTTGTGGTTCTAACTGGTTCCTTTTAGGTTCTCAGGACTAAGAGGGAAACCCTAGGTGACAGGACAAAGTCTCACCCCTAGGAGAACTAGCCTGGCAAAGGCAGTCCCCTCTGTACCCACATCGTCACCCCCCATCGGCTCGATACCATAGCTGCACCATCTGCTGCTCTTCGCAGGCACTCCCTGTGGACTCTCTCATTGCTCCTTAGAACAACCTTTTAAACACAGTCTTGTCACTTCTCGATGGGACTGACACAGAATTTGCAGCCTTGAATGACTTGCCGCCGGTCCCAGAGCCTGGATCCCGCAGAGGCACAGTTGGATCCTGCATCTGCTTTAATCTGAGCCGCGCGCTCACTTGCTGTGCCGTACTTTGCCCACGTGCCTATATCTCTATCCTAAGTATAGGTGGGAAGCACCTGCTCCGTGCAAAATAAATAGGAAGAGCTGCTAACATAGAACAGCACGTCCCACATGCCTGGTGCTGTGTGACGCGCCTCACAGATTTTATTTACGGCTTTCTTACAGGCTCATTTAAACGTCAGGTCAGATTGGGGGGGGTGGGGTCTAGTGAAACACCTATCTTACTCATACCCAGGGGAGAAAAGCAGGCAACAGACCCTGCTTTCAGGTGTCGGTTTGAACAGACAGAGCCTTCCAAGTAGCCCTTATGACTATATTCAAAGAACCAGAAATCACTCCTAAAGAAGTAAAGGAAGGTATTATGACAATAACTCATCAAATACAGAACATAAATAAAGAGACAGGAATTGTTGGGGGGAAAAAAACAATTGGAAATTCTAGAGTTTAAAATTATCACTGAAATGAAAATCACTACAGAGGCTCGACAGTAGGTTTCACGCTGGCTGAAGCGTCAGCATTCTTGAAAATAGATCAATAGAGATTATGTAATCTAAAGTTCAGAGAGAAAAAATAATGAAGAAAAATGAACAGAGCCTTAGAGAAAAGTGCAGGTGCATGAAGCGGACCAGTGTGCACTTAATGGGAATTCTAGAAGGAGAGGAAGGAGCAGAAGAATTATTCAGAGACATATTGCTACAGATACCCCAAGTCTGATGAAAGGCAGCAGTCTGCACATTCAGGAAGCTCAGTGCACTCCAATTGTGACAGCGTGTTAGTGGGTGTTGAACAAAGAGGTGTAAAAATGACAGCATGAAAAAGGGGGCTGAGGGAATAGAGCTGTGGAGGAGTATGTTTATACATTTCTCTGGAAGTAAGTTCTAAATCTGAACTAGATCTTGATAAGGTAAGATGTAGATGGTAAACCCAAGAGCAACCCTGAAGAAAATAATCCAAAAATATATAGTGAAAATATTATCAAAGAGATTAAAATATTGCACTAGAAAACACAAAAGAGAGCAGAAAGGAGGAATAAAAGAACAAACCAAAAAAAAAAAAAAAAAGACCAGAAGACATAGAAAACAAAAAGTAAACTATATCAATAATAACATTGCAGGGGTGGCCGGTTGGCTCAGTTGGTTAGAGCATGGTGCTGGTAGCTCCAAGATTGCCAGTTCGATCCCCGCGTGGGCCACTGTGAGCTGCGCCCTCCTTGAAAAACAAACAAACAAACAAAAAACAACAATAACAATAACATTGCATGTGAATGTATTGAACCAATTAGAGATTTTCAAATTGGACATAAAAACAAGATCCAACCATACTGTGTCTACAGGAGACACTCCTTAGATACAAATACGTTAAAGGTAAAAAGAAGGAAAATATATATTTTGAAATTAGAAAATATAAAAAATTGGAGTGACTATACTAATATCAGACAAAATAGACTTTAAGACCAAAAAAAGATTAATAGAAATAGAGGCATTTTATAATGATGAAAGTGTCAGTCCTTCAAAAATATATAACAATTCCACGTGCACCTGAAAACGGAGCCCCAACACACGAAGCAAAAACAGACAGGATCAAAAGGAGAAATCGCTGATTCAGTAACAATGGTTAGAGACTTGATGCCTCACGTTCAGTAATGGTTAGGACAACTCAGGATGGGGACAATTGGAGCCGTCATTCATGGCTGGTGTGAAATGGTACAGCTGCTTTGGAATCAGTCTGGCTGTCCTTAAAAGGTTAAACAGAATTACTGTAGGGCTCAGCAGTTCCACTTCTAGGTAAATACCCAAACGAAATGAAAACGTACGTTCATACAAAAACTTGTACACAAATGTTCATAGTAGCATTTTAGTGCGTGATGACTAAAAAGTGGAAACAACCCAAGCATTCATCCCCTGATGAATGAATAAATAAAATTTATACCCACGCAATGGCACTTTGTTCTGCAATAAAATGAAGTACTGATATGTGCTAGAGCATGGATGACCCTTGAAAACACTGCTCAGAGAACACGTATCGTAAAGCCCACGTATTCTGACTCCCTTTATGAAATATCTAGAACAGGCAAACCTACAGAAACAGAATATAGGTTAGTGTTTGCCTGGGGCAGGGGTTGGGGGCCGGGGGAGTGACCACCAATGGGTGTGGAGTTCTTTTTGACGTGTCGAAAATGCTTCAAAGTCGATTGTGATTATTGCATAACTCTGTAAATATACTAAAAACCGTTGAATAGGTATGTGGATTCGTATGTCAGTAAAGCTGATACGAAGATAGAAACTAGTACATACTGTTGAGTTGTTGGAAAATTTAAATGAGATGATACTCACGGGAATCCACACTCAGCAGATAATAGTCACCATGTCTGAGAGGCTACTGGGCAGAGCTGATGAGAAAGCATCGGCCATTTCACACCCCAGGGGGCTGCTGCCACAGGTGATATCATGCCCTGCGGATGCCCCGTTGTCAACCTTTGCCTTCTGCTTGCTTTCCTGTTCTAGGGCAGAGGACCTTTTGTCCAAGGAGAAAAGGGTGAAAAGGTAAGCAGCTCTCTTTTATCACACTCCTCCAAGGGCTGTGGGTGGAGGTGGCTGGCGGACAGGGTGGGGGATTTGGGTTTGGGAGATGTGTGTGCTACCGTTGCCAGTGAGAATGTGAGCGGGAGAGCAGAGGTCTCCAGGGCGGGTGCCGGCTGCAGAGTGTGTCCTCCCCTGGCTCAGATGCATGAAGCATGCATGGCGGTCGGTCAGGGCTTCCCAGGCCAAGGGAAGAGTGAGGGCACAGCGCGGTGGGGAAGTGGAGAGGCGTGCTCGTGCAGGCTGGCGGCGGGGGCTCCCAGGGCCCCGCGCAGAGGTTCCCAGCAGTGCTCTCAGGGAGTGGGCACCGGATGCAGGACATTCAGCATCCACACGTGCTAGGGCTTGTCTGCCACGGTAGGAAGGCATCGCAGGTCTACACTTGGTCAGACGTACAGAGAATGTGGGCATAGCAGGTGCCACATAAATGTGAGGAGTGGGGGAGACCAGAGGAGTCTGGGGAGTTGAGATTGTTGCAGAGGTTTCCAGGGGAGACGACAAGAGACAGAGCCACGTGTGGTGGCAGCACGAGGCAGGCAGAGCAATGGAGGAGACGTGGAGGGAGGCCTTGGCTGTTCACCCCAGATCTGAACGTTGTATGTGCCTTCTTTCCCTTCATTGTAACGTGAGTGAGCCTGGAACATAGGGGGTTCCTTCTGAAGAGGAAAGCTTTCTGAAGGTGTTCACCCATGAGGAGAAATAAAAAGCAGAGTCACTAAAAATGCCATTTTGTACTCACACGAGCTGTTAAAAATGTATCTCCCGTTTCCCGGCAGAGGCAGCCACACGCCTTCCTAATGCACGTCCAGGTGCTTACAGACTCAGACCCCAGGCAGGATCATTACTCAGGGAGCTCACACTGCCCCTGGCGTGGGGCTGGTGGGATAAACCAGGGGCCCCTCAGTTAAATTACTGTGGAGGCAGCTTGCACGTGGCCTGCCCACTCTCTCCCTGTAGGTACCGTTTTATTCAGTACTTTCACGTCTAGAGATTTATTCTAAGGACATAAATCCAGGATATGCACAAGTACAGACCTTCATTCACAGTAATTTATGAGGAAGACTGGAAGCCACCATGATGCTCTGTAGCGAGCAAAGGGTGGAATAAGTTAGAGTACAGCTAAATAATGCATGGCGTTCAGGGTGCAAACCGAAGAATAATGAACGACCTGGAAAATACACGGTGTGTGAGAGAGAGAGGGAGATTGAGACGTGGATTGATTCTGGAGGCGAGCCCCCCTTGTTGGCCACTGGTGGTTTGTACATTGCAAAGCGGTGGAAGGTATTCATTTTCTTCCTTCCATGACTTCATGTCTTCATTTATTCCACAATAAACTTCTCTTTATTTTACCCCTATCAGTAGCACAGGCACGCGCACACACACACACACGCACACACGGCACACGCTCTACTGCACGAGAATACAAAGCAGTGGAGAGAGAGCGTGACTCACAGGGTGGCGTGAGCTGTGCACCAGGCAGACAGTGTCACCTTCTTCAGTGACTTTGCCATCAGTTTGCAGGTCTGGGTGTCCTGATACCTAAAACAGGGTAATGGCGGCCACCTCCTGTGATTCCTGTGTGGTGTAAAAGCACAGCACCCCCGGACCCAATGCTCAGATTCAGCAGCTGCTTTGATGGTTGTAGCCGGCCCGGTTCCTGGGGGCCCAGAACCAGAGCAGAGGCCTTCCCAGGTCCCCGAGGTGTCCCTGGGTGTCAGGACTGGGGCTGCCGGAGCCCTGAGGCCGGTCTGGGCAGTGCTTGTGGGACTGCCAGCCTGTCCTCTGACCGACGTGCTGATGTCACCAGGCAGGAAGGGACAGGCTGCCTTCTCCCGTGAGCAGCAGCACGTGTCTGCCTCCCTCCGTTGTAGTCGAGCTCAGGACAGGCCCCATGATTCCCCTGATGCCCGGAGCCCACCTGCAGCCGCACTCAGGACCTAAAGCTGCAGGGTCATGATTGCATCCCCTCTCCATGTGCAGTGTTGGCAGGAGAGACGTGCCAGCTGACCAGGCCCTTTCAGCTCTGTCCTCAGTTGACTCTCTCTGTAGTTGGGTGTTTTTAGCAAAGTCTAGATTCTGCCACGTAGTAGCTGTGTGATTTGGGGTGAGTCACCTCCCTCTCTGAGCCGCTGCTTCCCCATGTGTAAAAACGAGGGGGTGGGATGAGGTGATGCATAGCGGCCCTGCAGGCACAGCGTGGAGATTTGGTAATGAGCCCACCCCCAGCCTGAGCCCACGGGACCTCATCCCAAACGGGGTTCTGCTTTCCTCCCGAGCATGAGGCGAGGCCAGGTGGGTCAAGGGGACGGACAGTCCTAACAGGGCAGAAGGCCACTGGTGACTAAGCACGTGGAGGGCTTTACAGGCCGGCTTCTGTGCTACGATAGTCTCTCCGATATAATCGCAGAGGGCAGGGGGTGGAGGGACTGCAGCCTATGGCTCCAGGCGTCAGATTGCTCTGATTCTGGCTATGTTTTGTTTTTAGTTTTGTTTTTAGTTTTATCTTTTCGGTGTTGTGATTAACCACTGTGATGATGTGCATCAGCCTCTGTGGGGAGCAGACTCTGTGCAAGACACACTTTATGTCTCACTGAGACATTTCAGGGGGAGGTAGTGCTGTGCCCACTTCACAGATGAGGAGAACATAGCTTAGAGGTCAAGTGACCTGCTCAAGGTCACACAGGTTAGGGAACACAATCACTGGCTATTACTAAAATGAATGAAAGCTGGAGGGCTGATTGAATCACCCCCTTCCCCAGCAGCTGAGGAAACTGAAGCTCAGAGAAGGTGAGTGAGTGGCCCAAGGTCACACAGCTAAAAATCTGCAGGAGAACTTGGCCTCCTGACTCTGCCAGACCCCAGCGCCGCCTCTCCTGGGCCCCCCATCAAATGCTCAAAAGTGCATGGTGCCATGTTCCTGGGCTGCCCCTCATTTTGGAAGCTACCCTCCTCTCTGGTACCCCTCCCACCCCATATTCACCACGGGGTTTTGGGGGCAAATCTCCCTCGATTTTACATATATGAAATCAGGCTGAAATAGAAAGGAAAGACAGCCTTTTGGACCTTCCTTCAAAGTGTCCGAGAGACACTGGCATCCAATACGATGGTTTGCAGCCCTCCATCCTCCAGGACCGAGACCAGCTCGATTCAGTAGCGGGATCACAGACTGAAGTCGAGCAGCTTCAAATGTGGGTCCACCGCATATGAACCGTGTGTCTGTCCTTGGGCTGCTCTGAGCCTGTTTCCTTTTCCGTAAACGGGGGGGGGGCTGGGTAGTAACAGTTCCGACTACGAGGTTGCTGGGAGGTCCAGGGAGAAAGGGTTGGACAGTGTGGCTGGCACCTGATCAGCCGGCCCCCGAGCACTGGTGACCCTGCTCTTTTTGCTCTGTCATCATTTTCTGTGCTGTCTGGTAGGGATGGTGAGGGCACATGGCCAGTGCTCTGGGCTGGTTGGGAGCAGTTTGGGTCGAATCCGAGACAGCAGGGAGGCGTGAGGACCTCCGTGCCCCTCCTGCGCTCGGCTCTTCCATGATGAGAAAATTAATAAGCACAGTGAGGAGGTGGGTGCAGGTTGTGTTGGGTGGGCGCCGGGTGAGTGATCGTCCATGGAAACGCGGTCTGCAGAATCTACTGGAGAGCCCCCCCCAAATAGAAAAGGAATTAGAAATAACAAAAAACGAGGCCACAGCAGGCAGTTTCCGGTGAGCTTCCTTGTGCACCTTGAGGGTTCTTCTGCCCCCGGGAACCGGAGCCTTCCCGGGAGGAACCTGAGAGTCGCCCCCTTCCTGGACCCACAGCGCCCTCTGGTGTCAGGAAGCCAGAGCGTGCGCTCCAGGTTTGCTCTGCAGGCCTCCTGCCCACGGGCCTGGCGTTGGCAGCGCTCTGCCCGCGGGCCTGGTGTTGGCCTTCTTTCGTGGCGTCTGGAAGATCGGAGGGCAAAGGGCGCCTCGGTGTTGCTCCAACGCGAGCTCAGGTGGTGGACAGAAAGCACACGTGGGGGACTTGGGTGGAAGCGGTTTGGATCCCAGGTCTGCAGTGGCTGGGTGACCTTTGCTCAGTGTCTCTCGGGGCCGCAGCTCCCTCATCTGTAAAGTTTGGCCGCTGGCGCCCACCCCCGAGGGCTGTGGTGGGGATTACAGGACGCTGATAATGCCGTGCCAGCACCTGGCTTTGTCCCTGGCACACGGTGGGTGCACATAAAAAACTGTTCCTTGTTTCTATTCCTTTCCTTTTGTTGCTAGAAGCTATTGCTAACATCCGTAAGAGTGACACGTGATTCTTAGATAGATGGTGTTTACAGACCTCGCGTGTGGGAGAGTGGTGGGTTCTCAGAGCTGTAGAGCCTGGGTTGGACCCCCCTCCAGGGGCCTATTCACCTGTTCAGGAGAGGAGACATGCACACAATTCTGGTCATGAGGTTATCTTTTAGGAGTGTGATTCTTCATACTGGTCCTTGAGCGAGTCAGGTTGTGCCACCTCTGTCCCCGTGCTGTTACACATGCAGAGGGCGACGACACTGTCAGGTGACCCTACCTAGGCCACCTGGTGTTGGGGACGGAGGCAGACAACAGTGACACCAGTAAGGCACTGTGAGGGGTTCCTAGGATGCTTGGGGTTGTACTGCTGGGAGCTGTTTAGGAAACGGAACCAAAGCACATCTAGGGAATTAGCATAAGCACAGCTCCTCTGAAGGGAAAAACAGAAAGAAAATGACCATAAGCTGACTTTGTTCTTTATAAGTACCCTTTACAAATACAACCGCAGCAAAACATGGGAGCAACCTGATGGAAAATTGCATTAAACCAAGCCGATGGACACAAGCGAACATTGCAAAGACCTTATGCTGTGGAGATGTGCACATACCCCAGTGCACTTGAAACCAGAGTAGAAGGCCCATGTGCTCACATGCAAGACGCGTGTGCAGTGAACACGGCCTACGCACCGGGGAGGGGGATTTCGGATGTTTTATATGTCTTGTTAATTGCTCTGCATGGTGCTACATGAGTACATCAGTAAACATCTAACCAAAGACTGGCTCTTAACATAATGACCATCCATTTAAATATAGTATACGCACAGATAGTAGGGGTGAAATCCTTAATCAGTATGATTTTGGAGGGAAGAGCCCTTTCTCCCAGTGTGGGGATTTGCTCAGTACTGGGTGGTGACAACTGGGGTCCCGATGGCAGAACATGGCAGTGGCTCAGGGCCAGGCTTTGAGAATCTGGCACTGCCTGTCCTGCCATGTAACTTTGGAAAGGTCATTACAATTATTGGTGCCTCAGTTTCCTCTCCTGTACACTGAAGGTCATAGAAACAATAAGACACTCTTGTAAGGGTGACCTGACTGTGTCCATGGATGGAACTTAGCAAGGCACCTGGTAAGTGGTGGCTGGAGAAAGCACGAGTGCGAATCACGTCGCAGCCATCCGGGCACTGGGCTCCCTGAGCACATGATCGACTCAGGCACATGCAGTTCAGACCAGAGGCGCTTGGTGCTTTGGATTGGACGTCTATAGACGTGCTCCTTCCCCTGGGCCTGAGGCTGGCAGGACGGACACCTGGAAATCCCTGCTATTCTGCTGCCACGAAATGCGTTGGCACGGGGAGAGTGAAAAAGACACTCAGAAGTCAGCCCGAAATGGATCCTTGGAAGTGACATTGCCAGGCCAGTCAAGGGTCCCCTACGCCAGCTCCTCCAGTGGCTCAGCTACAGGAAGCAGTACCTTTCCTGCCGGGGGTCTTTGTTTTCTTCCATAGCAGCAGCGGGTGTTACCATTGCCCTTGGAGCTGGTGTGGACGTAGGAGGCGTTCGGGCAGCGTCTGGCCTAGACCAGGGGGGCAGGGCAGGTGCTCAGGTTCTCTGGCTGGAGAGTAATCAGGCAGAGGAGGGAGAGGGCTTTAGTCTGGCCCGCAATGTATGGACGGCAAGGGCCCTAGAGACCCACAGCAGATGGAATTGGGGCAAAGTGTCCCGTAGAGCCATGCTTTGGGCAGCAATTCATTACTCAGCGTTTGCGAGAGGGGAAAAAAATCTCCAAACAACCACCACCAAAAAACCCTTCCTTAAGCATTTTCACAGAAATCCATATGGCAATAAATAAAACTTCCTATGGATTTTGTGCTCAGATTTCATAGCGTGGTGCACCAGAAAAAATAGTGGGCAAATAAGAAACTCAGCTGAATTTTACTGGGTTGGTCGACTCAGGAGCAGATGGAATTTTAGGTCACACAGACGTCGGTGGCTTGTCGTTTATGGTTTTCTTCAGTTTCCACTGTGACCATGAACCTGACAGGACAGGTGTGGTGAAAGAGGAATCTGAGCCAGACAAGTAGCCAAGGCTGCTCTGACTTCCTGGAAACTTCCACTGAGAGTCCTGAAGAGGCTGTGAGAGCCACGGGCGGGCTGGCACCTGAGTGTCCACAGGCATCAGGGGGAGTCCCGGTGGGTGGGCTCACCGTGACACTGAACAATTCAGGTGCCCATTGGAAATGGAGGAAAGAGAGGCCACGGCTAGCAGAGTCACAGTAAGGAGCGCCGTGAGGAAGCCAGGTGACAGCAGGCAGCTGAGGCGCTCTGGCCCCCAGGTCTGAGAAAAGCCGACTCTGCACCTGGTTATTCCAAGCCCCCAGGAGCCCAGGGCTTCCTGTTCTCTGATGATTTGCAGTTGGACAAAGCAGGCTTCTCCCCGTCATGGCTGTTGACCCTACAGCATCCGCCTCTCAGGAAAGGCTGCCAGCTAGCGGGGCATTGGGGCCTGTGGGGACTGAGCCAGGAGTGTAGTTTCCAGGCTCTCGGCCTCACGTGGAAAAGTGCTGGCTCGGGTAGTAGATGGCCATCAGCTGTGACTAGTTGGCCATCAGCTGTTACCAGTTAGCCATTAGCCATTAATATAACTGCCGGGGCTATGCTGGCAAGTGCAAATTGCAGTTAGCAAGTGGGGTGGTTGGCAGAGAAGCAAACGACGATTGCACGTTGTGTGGGGCAGGCTTCCTGTATCTCTGGCCCAGCCACCAGCGAGAATATAGCGGTGTGACTACCCTACCTATAGCTCTGTTTGTGTTCTTTTTGGGCCTCACCATATCCTGCATTCTTATGCGGGGAGCAGGAGCAGAGACCCCGCATGATACCCCGCATGACAGGGACCCACCTGCCAAAAAGGGACAGTGGGCACCTAGAATTCCTCACCTTCACGTGTCTTCCTTTGGCTTAAGCACACTGTCCCTTTTCAAACATACAAGTATGTAAATTCGTGTTTGATTTTAAAATGGTGCTGTTCTTTCCCTGTGAACCCTGCTCAACCACCACGTGTCCCTCTGCAGATGAAGTCCTGTGTGTTTAGAGGGCACTCCCCATCTGCTGCGATGGGGCCCCAAGTGACCCCCCCAATGTGTCTCCTGCCAACTCTGGGTCCATTTTCCCGCCTCCCCGTCCTTGGTTCCTCCCCTTGCACATCCACCCTCCCCTCTGCCTGTTAAAATCCGAGAGGTGCTTCGGGCCTTCTAACCATTGAGGAATCAAGCACGGAGCAGGTTCCCTGGGCCCTTTCTTATTCACTCCTCCCAGGAGTGCAGCTGGGAAGCACCGTTACCCCCATTTCATGGACAAGGCCACTGAGACGTAGGGAAACACCCCCGCACATTGATGTTTTCATTGTAAGGAGCTGTAGGAAGGGGACAAAGTGGTTTCTAATAAGCTCTGGCTTGTTTAGAGTCATACCAACCATCCATCTAGGGCTAGGCTAGAGGGCTGGAGAGGGATGGCCAAACAAGGGTCATGAACTTTGGACCGTGATCAAATCAGCCATGTGCACCTGAGAGGAAAGGTGGGTGGGGTTAGGGGATGCTGAAGTCTAGAAAAAAAGATCACTGGCCACTGCGTAGCTCATAGGACAGAGCCGGTGGTACGTGTCATAGAAGTGAGGATCCCGCTCCGCCGTGCTCTGCTCAGTCCCCATCTGAGCCACCGCAGGTCCTCTCTATGACGCAGCCACCGCAGTGCCTGGGGCCACTGCACGGGACAGTCAGATCTGCTCTCATAGTGACACCGCTCCAATGCCAAGGAGACAGAAACACCCTGTGCCGTCCCCTGTGAGGAAGCACAGGTACCCCCCCCCCCAGCTAGTTCTCTCTTTGGTATCGTTCAAAGGTGTGTGTGTGGAGGGGGTGGGGGCTCTGTTTCAAATTATGAGAAGGTTTCGTGGCGCTAGGATTGGACTGCGAGGTGGGTGGGGAATGAAGAGAGGGCTCTGCTGCATGTGGGTGTCCTTCTCGGTGACTCCTTTTCAGAGCAGTGACCAAGGGAGGGCTGCAGGAACCATACGAAGCTCCTATGTATCGGGGGTCTCTGGCATAGGGGAAATATGTGTCATGGCAAGGCAGAGGGGGCACTCTGTTATTTCCCCGATTCTTTGAAAGGGTAGGATGGGGACATTAGCGATAGCAGCCATCAGAATTCAATGGCCAACACTTGGTGATTTTATGTGGAATGGTCCAGTGACCTTGTCTCAAAGAAGGTGCCATGCAGTGGGAAAAAATCACAATGTCAGCCTGTTACTGACCTCTAGATATGTACCAGGCTGCTCAGTTTATGAGTATCAGTCTCCCGCAGCCCCTTCAAGGAGTCTGGTGCATGTCCAAGGTCACACAAGGTCACCGTGGGGGAGTGGGGCAGAGGCTGTGTCTGTCTGTCTGACTCTAGAGCCCCACTCACAGGTACTGCACTGGCCAGTGCCAGTTTCTTGCCCATTCCCCAAAGTAGTGCTCATATCTGGGAACCCTTGACCCTCAAAAACCACATTCCTGTGGGAATCACCTTATTTTATATAAGGACTGCACTGTAGAACATCTGAGCCATGAAATACAAGTTCTGTGTGTGTGTGAGTTTGTATGTGTGGAATTTCTAAGATGAGTTTATGTCCTTTGCCTGCAGCTCTGGGTCCCTCCCTTTCTTTCTGCTCACGGCTGGCTTAATCAGCACCCCCATCTCCTATTCTTAGCCTGTGCGTTAATGTGCATTATTCATGGTCATCGAGTTGGATAACTGTGGTTGAGGGCCTTCTATTTTTACCATAATTAAAGGGTTTAGGGTAAAATAGGTTTAGCTCTTCTGCACCCTCAAACAGGCTTGTTGGTTGGGGGCAAAATGCTGAGAGTGCAAATAAAGGCGCCGCAGACCCTGTCCGTGGTGCTGAAGGACACGCTGGAGAAGTTGAGTTCACAGCCCCAGGCAGAGTGGGAATAGGAAACTCTGCACGTTTCCCCAGCTCCATGTGACACGCCAGCACTTGCCAAGTCTAAGGGACCAGTCACAGGACCCAGGGCTGAGTTCATTTATGGGGAGGGCCAATGCTGGACTTCTGGCCAGCTGGGCTAGGAAGGCAGGGGAGGCTAAGGGCGTGGACCCTAAACTCAGACTGGCTGGGTCCAACCCCTGCTTAGGCGCTTTGCAGCTGTGTGACACTTGGCGGTGACTGCACCCCTAGAACCCCTGCTTTGCTCATCTATAAATTGGCGGCTGTAATCGTAGTTGCCTCAGAGGGTTGCTGCACTGATGAAATGAGCTAATGAAAATAAATGAGTTATATTTGTAAAAAGTGCTCATAGATGTTAAGTGTCATTACCATTACACCAGCCTGCTGTTCCATTTTTATCCACCGAATGACGTCTTCTGCGCCCTCCGCATCAGTGAGGTCTTATCCCCAGGGGCAGTCACCAGCTGTGAGATGGCAGAGCTCTCTGTCCCCTGAGGAGGATATCTGTCACCCCCAGAATTTCAGGAAGCCTGGAGGGTGTTGTGAGAGAGCGTGTCCAGGTGGGCTGGCTTAGAGCTGGAGGGGTCCTTTCCTTTCTTCAGTTCATCCAAAATGACCTGAAGAGCATCTGAGGATAATAACAGTCCTAGTGTTTTCTCAGTGCTGCTGTCAGCCGGGACTCACGCTTGCGCACACCTCTTTCCCTCTTCCTTCCTCCCCTCCTTTCATTTCCTGCCTTTCTTTTCTTTCCGTACTTGATTGTGGGTCCTGAGCTGCACATATTCCCTTTAAAAATCTCCTGTGCCTCATCTCCCCATTTCCAGGGCATCCGCCAATCTTTTCCTCACTTTTCATTGACCCACCCAGCAGACATGAGAAAGTGTTCTTCGTTCTCAATAGAATACAAACCACTGGAATGTTAATACTATTTTTTACTCTACAAATCATGTCCACATCCATTTTCTCACCAGAAAGCTGCACAAACTTGTTTTACAAATGATGAAACTGAGGCACGGAGAGTTGAGTGACTTCCTGATGGGACATGATGGCTGCCTGGGGCTCTACCTTCCTTTTTTCAAAGCTACCACAGACAGCAGATGGTCAGCACAACCGGAGGGTTTTGGAGGGCGTGTCACTGCAGCAGGGTGGTGGCCTGTGATATGAAAATGAGGTGATATTAAAACATGAGCTGTGTAGGTCAGGTTGACTTTTGGGGGGGTCACAATTTTCATAAGAGCCCGTCTAATGAAATGTGAGGGTCTCAGGATGACTCGAATGGGACATTTCCCAGATTGTGTCTGTCTGCAGTTCTGGCGTGGTCACCCTAACCGTGTACAATCAGAGTCACACAGGTGTTACCCTCTCAGACAGAGAAAGCATTCCACCTCTCCGGAGGCCGCTAGTCAGTGTGCTAGAATACACAGCAGACAGCCCCCTCCCTTAACACAGGGGACGTGGCTGGAGTTGTGACCTCGGCCATCTAAAGCCAGTTTGCCCAGCCGCCCATGTCCTGGAAGCCCCGGTCCTGCAGGCAGGCTTACCGTCCCTGTGTACAGATGACACTGACACTCGGAGCGTGTCACTCACTTGGCCAAAGCCTGAGGGCCAAGCATTGGTGGCAGGATTTGAGGCTGCAGTCTGTTGGTTTTTGAGACCATTGTTTTTCCAACACCCTGGTGTTCCCTTTGTTCCTGGGTGTTTCAAACCCCTATGGCGAATTTTCAAGGAGGAGGGTCTCCCTACTGTCTTCCCCCATAAGCCCGCAGGGCTCAAGAAAGGACCGAGGTACACAGAGCACTGTGGGTCCTTTGCCCAGCGGGCAGTGGTGAGATGGAGGTGATGAAGTCCTGACTTTTCTCCTCACAGAGCAGCAGTCTTGTGAATGAGGCAGATCCAGTGACTTGTTGGGCTTCTGCGAGAAAGTGCCAGCAAAGCTGGACATGTGACAACTGTGGGCAGAGGGAAGGTTCTGGAACTCTCTGGGCTTCCCTCTGCATTGTCTCTGGGCTCCTTCCTGGCTACCTTTATTAGACGGTCCTGGGAATTCCAATGCCCTGCTCCTACCTCCCTTTATTCCTGAGGCGGGAGCCCAACAAGACATCCCTCCCCTTCCTTCGGCTGTAGGACGTCCCCAGCGGCAGCAGCCAGAGGACAGACTGGCCTTTCAAGGACCGGCCATCTTAACTGGGTAACCGAATGCTCGGGTGAACTCTGCATCAGGCCACCCTAATAGGGTTGACTCTGGAGGGAAGTACTGTCGGGGGGCATTTCCAGAGGAAGTCCTTACTCTGTGATAGTCCCCCTTTGGAGCGGTCTTGAGCTCTGCCTAGAATTGTAGAGAAGCAGAGTTCAGTGGGCTGCTGTCCCTGCCGTGCCCTTTGCTCAGATCAGCGCAGTCTGGGGCGGGGGACACAACCTGGGCCTTGCAGCCAGGTGGGGCTCCTGGGAGCTGAGCTAGCCCGCTGCTGCCCCCAGCACCCTGGTTCGGTGCCGACCTCCTGTCCCCTGTGAGGCAGACGAACCAGCTGCAGTGCTTTCCCAGGGAGGGAGGGCGGCCTGAGGCTGCAGGCAGAGACCTCAGGGGAGGGACCAGCCAGGCTGGGCACGCAGGCACTAGCTGCCACCCCCTGGCCTCACCCTGCCACGTAAACCACTGATGCCACGAGAGAGTCATGGGCCGTCTGTGCCCGTGAGCCCCTGTGAACTGAGGATACAAGCACTGAGCTGCAGGACTGCCGTCCCGTGACTGCTGTGCATGCAGACGCTGCTGAGTGCAGTGAGGCCATGAAGAGCCAGACTCAGGCCCCAGTATGTTCTTCACGTGCAAACGCTGTACCTCTGGACAAACTACTGACTGGGCTTTCACTTCACACGGTGCAACATGGTGTAGATGGTAGTTGCCTCTGTTGTACAGCTGCTGTGGGGATGAGTCCCATGCACTGACTTCCGTGAAGTACTCAGTCTCGGCACGTGGTACACGTACCGTGAGGATGGACGGCCAGCAGCAGCTTTAATGTCACTGGTGTTACTGCTGCTGCTGCCATTTTTGGTGCTGATGGAAACTATGCCGATTGATATTTCGTCCGCGTGTGGGACCCCGGAGATCACTTCCATCTGTACCGGTCACCTCTTTCAATGTCTGGATGGTTTGAGTTTCAAAATAGCCAAATGGGGGAGGGGTGGCTCCTTACACAAGTGTGAGTGTAAGTGCGAGCTGGAAATGGTCTGCCCCAGCTGCCCACCCTCACAAGGAGGGTGATGGCAGTGTGACCGCAGAAAGCACCCCGTGGACTCCCACTTGTCCCAAGTAAACAGCCACCACAGAAAACCCTGGGCCCCTAGCAGGAACGACCCTTCCTCTTATGAAACACCCCCAATGAATGGCTCACGGCCAACTGTCTCTGAAGACCAAAGAGGAAGCCCCCCGCAAAGGGCCCAGCTGCGCATGCTTGCCCACCAGAGGCTCTCGGTCTCCTCTTCCTCTGCAAGTCAGGCTGACTCTCCTTCCTCACACTTGGGAACCCCTGCCGATGGTGGCCTCGTCGTCTTGACACAAGTGTATGAAGGATCAGTTTGCCCCCGATTTGGCGCAGAGAAGCAGAGCCCCCCCCACACACACATACACGTATGTGGTTCCACTGCAGCCCCCCCTCACACCCCGTGGGAAGGTCGGGACAAGGTCGCTGTGGAGAAGCACCGCCAACACGGGCGTATGTAAGGCTTCAGAAAAGCCTGCTGTAAAGTGTAAAGGAACCTGTTAACTCAGGGTAGCTCTGCATTTCACAAGCCTGTTTGACCAAAGAACCCCAGCCCTCCCCAACCCCCTCACATATTAATTACAGATCAAACTGGACCACCCACAGCAGCTTTGGAAACGTATTATGAAGCACCATGGAGGCGACTAGTACTTATAGAATTGCACAGTGGCTGTGATTGTTCCCATTTCACAGAGAGAGAAACTGAGACTCAGAGATGAAGTTGCCCAAAGTGGCCCACCCTCCTCTAAGTGAGGGTAGCAGAAGCGGGCATTCAGCCGACCAAGTCCGTGATGCCTGCCCACCAGGCTGCCTTGCCTGGAGTGACCTGCTCTGGAAGTTTCTACCCATCCTAACTCATTCCTCCAGTGTCCAGGACTAGAGCTGACTGGACCCTCCTGGCCCCCAAGCCTGAGAACCAAATACCACTTACTGGCAAATCAGTGTTTGGTGTGAGGCCAAGTTCCCTTGTCTCCACCGTTAAATCGCTATGAGGCAGTAAGACTGTGCATGCCACGCACGGCACGCGGTGTGAGAGGCGTTTCCCTGGTCACGGTGTGCTTCCACCCAGTCCTGCTGTCACTGTGGGCGGGGCAGCTGTGACCCCCCCCCCCCCAGGCAGCCAGGAAGCACATCCTATCCCCACAGCAGACGTGTGTGCTGCGTGCCCCAAACCTCGCCGCAGCCTTGCCGCTGGCACCGTCCACACTTAGACAAGAGGCAAGTGACACACGGAGCCTTCAGAGGCGGCTCAGGGTGCAGAGCTGGGGCACAGACTCCACGTCTGTCTGATGCCAGGGCCGGGCTTGTCTGTTTGTCTGTCTCTACAAAATCACACTGACTTTTACTAGACTGTTGAGGTCATAGACAACACTTCATAGAAATGTAAAACATAAATACATGTGTGTATGTGTCTATGGTACACATACACACGTACGTCTGAATCTGAAGATAAAAAACTAGAAATACTTAATGTCTGACATGCCTTTGAGGAAACAAGCCCCATCTGGCAGGGTTGTTATGGGGACCAAATGAGATGACACGTGGTGATTGCTAAATATTACCTATGGCTGCAACAGTTCACTCTTTCGCCGACTGTCCAGCATCTTCATTTCTCAGCTGGAAAAGCCCAGAAAGAGGCATTGATCTGGTCATGTCACACGGAAGAGTGACAGAGAAGGGGGAAGCTGCTGGAAGTCTCAGGAATCCTTGATTTGAATCAGGTGGTGTGGGAGCTGAATGGGAGCTTCGGGGCCCGGAGGCCCCTGTTTTTAAGTTGCCCCCGAGCCCTCTCCGGGAGGTCTGGGGGGGAGGGAGATGAGCGGCCTGGCCCAGGGCCCCCGTCATCCCACAGCTGCTCCAGCCTCTGCATGTGATTCACTCCAGTGGAGTTTGCTCCAGGTTTAAAACACACGAATTACCTGTTCCAGCCCCTTGGTTCTCAAGTGGGCGGTGGGTTTGCCTCCCAGGGGACATTTGGCAGTAACTGGGGACATTTTTGGTTGTCACAGTTGGGGAGTGCCACTGGCATCTAGACTTGCTGGTAGATACCCTACAAAGCCCAGGGCACCCCCCACCAAACTGTCGTCCAGTCCAGCCGGGTGGAGACCGGGTCCAGGGCGGGGGCCTGCTGCAGCCCAGCGCTCTGCTTTACACGTGTGGCTCTGAGCCGGAGCCAGGTGGCCGCAGTATGTGTCAGGGCAGGGGCGTGTGCCGGGCTGCCCACTGCCGCCCGGTGCATACGGGCCACCTGGGGGTCTTGGTCAGAGGTGAACCCCAGGGGAGCCTGAGACCCTGCATTTCTTATGCTCTGTCACGTGGCCCCCAGGCTACAGGTTGGCGGGCCACCCCCTGACGGGCACTGTCTGCACTGCCCAGCCTTCCAGGACGTGGTCTCCAGTGTTGTCCGTTTGCTGCACTAACCTCTGCTCTTCCTGTCATCCTAGGGTTCCCTGGGCCCGCCTGGTCCCCCTGGGAGAGACGGCAGCAAAGGTGTGCGGGTACGTCTGTTCTGTCTGCCCTTCCCACAAGGTGGTGCCGGGCCTGGGACCCCCGTCAGAGCTCCGTGTTCTCTAGGGTGGGGTGTTTGCAGGGCTCGTTAGCCCCAGCGTCTCCCCAGGTTCCTGGAGGGCAGCCTGATGGTTGTAACAGCACCAGCAGCCTCTGTCGCCATGGTACCACCTGCGTGTCCTTGGAAGCTATACCCTCACATAGCTGACACGCAGCTCTCCATGGGAGGTCTTGTCCCCAGTGCCCAGACTTGGAACCATGTTCCCGTCCCCGGTGAGGGATTCACCCAAGACCCCAGTCCGTAGCTCGAGGAGGTGGGGTGGCACCCGACGAGTCCGCCAGACCCTGCACGGCCAGCCCGCGTCCCTCATGTCAGCACTCCTTCTCCACCTCTGCACTGAAACACACTCCAGAAACCCAGACAAAAGTGACCTCGACTCGGGGGGGTCAGCCTGCTCCGCGGGAAAAGGGGTGCTCTTTTCTACAAGGGACCCCCTCAGAAATAGCTTCTGGGTGTCCCGCCTCTCTGCTCCCTTGGAGGTTCCCAGCCTCAGAGTGGGAGCTGACTTGTGGGGGCCTCCTAAGGCCACAGCTGTTACACTTCAGGACAGGAGGTCTGGGGTGGGGACTAGGGGAGAGTTCAGGAATCTGCAGACCCCTCTCACTCCCCTCTGGGCAGCCAGACTTCTCCTCCGTGAAGAAGGCCTGTGTCGTGCCCACCGCTGTGCACTGTTCTGTCTAGAATGGGGTTCTCCAACCTCCAGGCCAGAGCAAGTGGGGCTTGAGAGGACATCACCTGCGGGAGATCAGCGCCTCTGCTTATAGGAGGTTCTGGAGGGCGGGCCTGGCACCTGTGCCGAGTTCCGAGTTCCAGGGACGGAAGTCCCCAGAGGCTTTGGGTGGCCCGGGCTGCTGGGCCTGTGTGCCCCGGGGTTGTAACTGTGCACTTTTTCGTCTGCAGGGGGAGCCAGGAGAGCCTGGGCTGCCTGGTGAGGTGGGCATGCGGGTAAGTGTCACTTGAGCCCAGTGCACAAACCTGATGCAAAACCAATTGCTTTAGGTGTAGGGGAGCCGCCCAGAGGCATCCCTGCCTATCCTCCTCATGTAACTGCATGCATGCTAGGTGTGTATGTCCACGCCTATACAATGTTTCAAAATTCTTAGAAAAAATTGGATCATACCATACTCTGCCATTTGTCTCTTCCATTTAACAAGAGATCAGAGGCATCTTTTCACACCGATACATAGATACCAGCCATTCTCTTAATCTGTGCACACTATTCCATGATATGGATGCATTGTTATTTACATTTACCTTTCCCCATCAGTGGACCCTGAAGGTGGTGTCTCCTGTCATTTGTTTTGCACTAAAATCAGTGAAGTGATAAATGCATGCACGTATGCATATGTATGGGTGGGTGTGTGTTTCTCCTTACGTTTTTATTTCATTAGGGTAGATTAGAAACATTGGGATACCTTTGGCTGAGGAAATGCACAGTTTGATTTTTTTCATAACTTTTCATAGATATTGCCAAGTGAGTTGCTTAAAAGCTGTCGCAGTTCTTGGTCCGGGCGGCAGAGGCGCCTGTGGGCTCTGCAGGCTTCTGTTGGGCTCTGTCGGGGCTGCTCCAGGCCGTCCTGGCCCCACGGCCAAGTGCACCTGCTGAGCAGCGAATCAGTTGTGTCGATCAGACGCTGTGCACGTTTCCTGGCCAGAAGATGGGACAAGGGGCCTGGGGTCGGGGTCTGGGAAATTGTTACACTGGCCCCATTAGAGCTCAGCTAACACGCTGCTAGCTCTTCCTTGAAGTTGAGCAGATCAGGTGTGAATCTTGGCTCCACCAGGCAGGCGATGGCATAAGCTCTAAACAAAGGAGAGGCAATGGCGGTGGGTCCCTTGGTGAGACCTGTGCAAGCAGCGTGGCAGCATGTGGTGGGTGAGATGCAGACGATCTCTTCCCCATGCCTGGTAGTTACTGAGTGTTGCCCCCGCTCCTGCATTTTCTTTCCGTTCCCAAACCTTTCTGTGAACACTCTGCAGGGATTCCATGGACCCCCAGGACTTCCCGGCCCTCCCGGACACGTTGGAGCTCCTGTAAGTAAGGGTGCTTGTCTGAAAGGGGTTCTTTCCTTCTCCTGGGATGGGCCCCAAGCCCTCTGATAAGTCCCCCTCCTGCTTCTGAGCACAGGGGCCCCACTGCCTTGGACGTGGCAGTGAAGTGTTGGTCTCTCATCTTAGACCAGAAACACTTCGCCGTTTTGGTACTTCAGAATCTCCTGGAGAATAAGTTTAAATACACGCTCCCAGGACCCTGTTCCCAGATTGTGAATCAGTTGCTTTTGGTGGAGCCCAAGAATTTGCCTTTTTCCCAGATGCCCCAGTGTTCCTGACACGTGACATAAAGAAGCCATTTTTACCGACCTGTCTAGTCCATCACTCTGGAAGGGAGTGGTGTCTTTATTAACTCCCAGCCTGTAGAGCAGTGCCAGGCACGTGACGAATGTTCAGTGACCTTGTACCCACGGAATAAAGTGAAGAACAAACAGGTGTGGTACGTAAGGAGCAAAGTGGCTGCTTGGGTGTCTAACCCTGCTCTTGGTTCTCATTAAGAAAGACGTGAGCTTATCTCCAAGTGAAAGGGGCCGTGTCATAGGTCATTTTCAACCAAGGCAGCCTGCATTACCTTGGGCATCAAGCTCTCTGCTCTCTGTGTGTTTGGGCAAAATACTTGGACGGAGGTAAAATGCCGTGGAGTCCAGCTTCCCCCACAGGCCCGGTGGTCGCACACCCTCTGCCCTCTGGGACAGCGTCCCGGGCTCTGGCCTGGGCCCTCCTCTCAGGGATGTGTTATTCCCAGAACACAAGTGGGCCTGGACCGTCTCCATACAATGTCCGAGGGTCCGTTCTCTGGGAAAGAAGAGGACAGAGAAGGGCCACACGGGGCGTTCCCATAGTAACGCAGGGCACAGCCAGCGTCTGCAGCGGGGCCGGGCACCCCCTGTGTTGGCCTGCCCTGCCCGGGACAGGCCGTGGTTCCATCAGTGGGTGCAGGTGGCCCCGCATTTCACCGCGTCTCCTGCACATCTGGGAAGGACAGACAGCGCTGTTCTGCTCTCTGCACCTCAGCGTGGGCGGTACCTGCCGAGATGCTGACTGACCGCTGATTGATCCGGTCATTCACGGAGTCACTCAGTCAGCAAGTGTTTGCGAACAGCGTCACGTGTCAGGCCCTGTTCCAGACACCCCTGAAGGAGTGAAGGCACTGCACTCAGGGGCCGTAGTTCTCCCTGGGGGAGGCAGAGCTGTGTCACGGGTTGAGTGCTATGGGACAAGGACCGCGTGGTAAGGAGGGAGAGTGGCTGAGTGGGGGGTGGGGGCGGGGGCGCGGCAGGGAATGCTTTTGCACATCCTGCTGTCAGAGAGCCCACACCCAGTCTGCTCACCGTGGGGCGGGAGACGCCCTGAGGGAGGCCGGGTGCAGGCAGGACTGGCTGTGGCCCTCTCCCTGGGGCAGGTGGAGTAAAAGGGCCTAGGTGTCCGGCTCAGGGGGGGGCACTGACCACAGTCACATTCCTGCCCTGGCCGCGGAGCTCAGGGACACGGGTGTGTGCCAGCCTGTGAGCAGCATAAGCCTGTGAGGGAGGAGAGCAGGCCGCTGCGTGCAGTGCGCCTCCACGGGGGAGGGCGCGGGCGCAGGCGCCTCACCGTCCCTGGCAGCCTGTCCATGGGCCCTCAGACTTCAAGGACAGAGAAGCGGGACTGAGATGTTGTGTTGCTGATCGTTCCCTCTCCCCCAGGGTCTCCAAGGAGAACGAGGGGAAAAGGGAGCCCGAGGAGAAAAGGTATGTAACTACCAACCCACCTTGCCGTAGAAAAGGGGCAGAGGGCACCTGCGAACGTCCACTCTGCTTGCTCGTGGGCACACCTGTGTGTTTGTGTGGCTGTGTGTGTGTATACACGTGTGCACATCCATGACGTGCGCTGAGCGCGTGTGCTTGTCCAGGAGAGGACGTCCCACCAGTGTCCCTGTCGGCCACAGTCCCCGCAGGCTACACCAGGCAGCAGCACCGTGGCACAGAGGAAGCTTTCATTGCGATTCTGGAGACTGCCTGCCTGCGTTTGAACCCCCGCCTGGATTCCGCAAGCACTGTGCCCTTATTTAACCTCTGAGTCTCAAATCTCCTCACGGCTGAGAATTGTATCTATTACAGAAGGCCACCATGAGGATTGAGTGAGTTCAGATTTATCCTGAGAACAGTGCTGGGCAGCACGTGCCATCTATATGCCGGCTAGGAAGACAGATAGGCAGAGAGACAGAGACAGAGAGACAAGCAGGAGCCTGCGCCCTGCTCGCTCCGCCTTGGGTGTGGTTTCTGACTGCCGTGCTCGGTTCCTGGGAGACTGGCACAGCTGGTCCCTTCTCTGCACCTCCATCTTCCCATCTGTCAAACAAGCCTGGACTGCATGATGCCTTAGGCTCCTTTCCAGTTCTTGCCTCTGATGGATACTTAAAGCGGTTTATTTTGTCTGATTTCTTACATCAGCAAGAAAGAAGTTTCCACGTCCCCTTCAGACAGGCCTGTCCAGCATTGTTCTAGTATTTTCCACATAGTAGCTTACTTAAGCCTCACGGCAGCCTCATAAGGTAAACATCATCCCTGTTTGGATGGGAAACTGAGCCACAGAGATGCTAAGGCTTTGGCCCAAGCTCACACAGCTGGAGCGTGGGAGAGCCAGTGTTGGCTTCCGAGTTGTGAGGCTGACCACTGAGACCGGCCCTTCTCTGCCCCCGAGAGCCCCCGCTGCCACTCAGTCTATGCCAGAAACCAAGCTGGTGGCCCTCTGTCCACACCTTGTCCTCTGTCATGCTTGTGTGGGCAGTGCAGTGGCAGCGACACCCAACACAAGTGAACAACAGAACAAAACAGGGTCAAGCCTCCAGGTGGGACTCACTCTCTCAGGTTTGACCCTCTCGTTTGTAGCCCACCTCACGTGCCCCGGATTTCGGAAGGCCTTGCAGTTAGAGACCCTGCCGTGTAAGCTGTCATCTTCTGTCTCCTGGCCGTGTCTCTCCCTCTGCTCTCCCTCAGCTCCTCTTCCCTCATGCACCCTCTCCTGCTCATGCTCGTCCTCTCGGCCCCCACTAATGAGAAGCCACATCTGTCATCACCCCGGCTGTGTCCCTCCTGGCCCCGCTGTCCAAATGCTGACACCACATCCAGCCCAGCCCTTGCCGTGCTCCCGCTGCTGTGCTGAGTCGCAGCTGAGAGGAATCTTGGCTGCAGGCTTCACTGATCTTGAAATACAAGTGCAAGGAATTAGAAACGGGGGCTTGGGCAGCAGGCAGAGCCCTCTGCCTCCAGGTGGAACATGGGCAGTAACGAGCTGTGAACCTGGTCAACACATTTTCCTCTGCTGAGCCCGTGGGACATGCTCCAGTAGTCGGCGGGCTGCTATAAGGAGGAGAGCCCTGGACGGGAAGTCAGAGGCCCTGCCTTTCATCCTGGCTCCGTCACTCAGTGTCTGTGTGGCCCTGGACGAGAGATACCCCTCGGCGTCTCAGTTTCCTCTCCCAGATGAGGCAGCTGGATTCTGTGGACTCGTAAGATGCCGCCAGCTCGGCCACCCTGAGAATCAATGCATGAGGCCAGCGTGCTGCTCCAGGAGCCCGGGGGGCGGCAGCAAGAGAGGATCGCGGGTCAGGAGAGCCAGGATGTGGCTCCAGTGCAAGCACGCCTCACCAGGCGGAGGTGGCTTTACATCTGGCCTCAGTTTCCTCACCTGTCAGCGGCCCCTGAGCCTGTCAAACTCAGAGTGTTCGGAGGAAGAGAAGATGTGGTAACAGACATGGAATCAGTGGGCAGAGAGAGAAAAGACAGGCAGCTCTCTTCTCTGTTCACCCCAAAACTCACGTAATGAAGACCTTTTCAAAAAAAGAATTGTATGTAATAGTGCTTGAAAATAGAAATGGGTACATGATTGTGCTAGGATGTTAAAGTAATTTATGGAAGGGTATGATACATATGATTAAGTTTGCCTAGATGCAAGATGGAGGGAAACTACAAACCAAATTGCAGAACTGGGAAAGGTGCTGGAACAACCCCCAAGTTCAAGTTCAAATCAGTGGAGGTAAGGAATGGGGCGTCCTGAGCAGTTGTCAAGGATTGACTGGGGCCGTGCACTGGGCTGAGCGGGGCCCCTCCTCCCCTGATCTCTGCTGGAACCGGCCAGTGGGAGCATCTGCTTTTACCCAGACTGAGACAGAACCACTGCCCAGGTAGCCAGCCAGCCCCAGAGGCGTGGGAGCATGCCCCCCGAGAAAGACCTGCTGACACGTCCCACCGTGGCCAGCAGTCACGAGAGGTGGGCTGTTGTAAATAGAATCAACCTCCACAGGCCGGCCACCCAAGACGAGCACAGCACAAATGAGCAGAAAAGCACGAGTCCTGTATCATCCAAAGAAAAACAACATCCTGAAAGAGACACACCAGCCTTAAAAAATGAAAGAACAGAAGCAATAAAGTCATAGAGAAATAGAAGCAGAGTTCGAACTCCTTTTCATGGGCAGTCTTCTGGTCGTTTGATACCTGTCACCTGGGGCCACAGTGTGTGTCTGGGCTGGGCACTGGGGACACTTATGATAGACTGAACACTCCTCGTTCTCATGTGAGAGAGAAGGGTGGTAACACATGATAAATTGAAATTAAGAGCTGGCGGGACATAATTATGAGACCGTGGTGGAGAAGAATAGAGCTGATAATTTGGATTAAAAGGGCAAAGAGGTGACATTTAAGTGAGCCCCGAAGGATGCCGAGGAGCCATCAGGAGGGCAGCGAGAACAGTATGTAGAAACAAGAAAGAATTTGCTGTATTTGAGGAACTCAGAGGGGAGCCGTGGCTGCTGCAGTGCCACGGGATGGGCTGTTCACATCAGCGCGAACCCACCTTTTGGAGTCCCTTTCCTCCGACAGCTCCGAGGGCCCCGTGGGCAGAAGGACAGCGGCTAGGAACACTGGACACGGGTAACTACAGGTGGCACACACCAGTGTCTCTGGGCTTTGGCTCAAGAAAGCCAGTGCTTGTCTGAGAGAACGCTTGCGCCTGCTCACTTCCTACCTGTAAATCAGGTGTTTTAGACACGTTATCTCATTCCTTAGACACAGGTGTCTTTCAAGGGAGGGATTATTATCATCCCATGAAACGTAGTCCACAGAAACATTCCCGAGAGGGGCAGTGACTTGCCCATGATTCGACAGCTCGTAAGAGCCTGAGACCCAGCTCCGGACGTAAGCAGATGGGTGGCCATGGGACGACTTGTGCATGACGGCGTGCTGTTGGCCGACGATGAACTCACTCTCAGGTCTCCTGCAAGCACTGGGCATGCAGTGGGTGTGCCCACACACTCCCCGGTGCATGAATGATGAGTAAGGTGTAGCCACACTTTACAAACCCCACATACATGGTACTTTGTTTGGCCCCCATCTGGACCCGTGAGATGAGGAGACGGGTTCAAAGAGGGTACCTGGCCTTCCCCTGGTCCCGGGTCTGGGAAATACAAGACGGAGATAGGAATCCGGTTCCTCTGACCTTTGTCTTATGCTCCTTGGCACCCACTACACTTAAACTCCAGGCTGGTGTGTGTGTGTGTCCTGCATCCAGAGATGCCTGGCGGAGAGGAGCTGAGCACGGTCGGACACTATGGGCCTTTGCTTGCTTTTCCTTTCTATGACCTCCACCCTGGGGATGCCCATCTGTTCTTCATGTCTTCTGTCTCCTTCTTTCGCCAGGGGGAGCGAGGCCTGGATGGATTCCCCGGGAAGCGCGGGGAGACTGGAGAGCAGGTAGGCAGACGTTGGCACCGCTGGGGTGAGAATGCTGGAGGACGGGTGAGTGCAGCCTGGCACAAGGCTCTGTAGGGCCTGGGGCCTCGGCCTCCGTCCTGCTTGTCTGGAGGCTACAGGAGGCCTAGCGACTGACCAGCCCAAGCCCAGCTTCTGTCACTAAGAGTACAGGGGTCCCAGGGGAACACAGCTCCTTCCTGCCATGCTCACCTCAGTGATGAAGTGTGATCATGAATGTGAAGGTCGTGGGCGACGTGGGCATGTTCCAAGCAATGTGTTCATTCCGTCGTGTCCACGAGAGTAGGTTCCAGTAGGAACCTAGTTGACTGAATCGGGTGTATAGCTACAGGGAGGTAACATGAGGCCTTGGAAATGAATGAAACTCCTAATGGTGAGCTGCTACAGATATTCTGTAAGATACAGAGTGGAAAATATAGGAAAGTGCAGAATGGAGTGCAGAAAGTGCACAATAGCTTAGATAGACACGGACGGTCTTTGGAAGGGCCATCGAAAACTGAGAACTTGTTTTCTTGGTTTCCGCAGGGAGTGAACCTCCGTGGGTGGTGGCTGGGAAGAGAAGAACATTTTTATGCACTTAAATTTTGAACCATGTGACCGTATTATCCAAAAAGGAACTGAGTTTAAATATTTAAACGGTTACTTGATTAAAACGAAATAAAACCTAAAATCATACATCTGCTTGAAAACAATTAGGGAAATCTTATTTGCATAATATAATTTGACACATGAATATATCAGTCAATTAATACGTTTATATAATTAGCTTAAAGATAAAATAAATACATAAGTTAATTATATTTGACCTATGCATGTATTATAATAAATGTATTTTAATGTACTATATTAACATAAAATTATAGCTAACCTCATCACCCTGAAATAATACCCTGATTTATATGTACTGTTATTTAGCAAATTGGAATCACGTCTCTTTATCTTATAACTTGCCCCCTTCCCTTACCATTATGTCAGAAACACGTAACCATTTTTTTCTCAAATATTCACTGAGGGCCTGATTCAGATGACCCCTGTAATCTAAGGAGTGAATGTACCACAATTTATTTGTTTTTATTGCTTAAAAATATTCATTGTGTGCCACCTACGTGCCTCGCCTAAAGCTTTACTAGAGATACCCACATGGTGATGGCCAAGAAACGAAGGCCCCGTCCCACAGGAGGCTGGTGACAAAACAGTGAATCAACCAGTGGATGGTACAAAGCCACAGAGGAGGGTGTGAATCAGGGGAACAGTGAGCATTCTGGAAGGTCTGCTCCTGTTACGGGATGTTTACGTTCTGTCTGCTCTTTGCTCTTCATAAAAAGGAAGGGAGCGTGCCTGCATATACATTTGTGAGTGTATCTCTGATTATTCCTTTAGGATGAATTCCAACAAAAATCACTTGTCAGAGGATGAACACTGACTGTGTAACTAACTGCCTTCTAGATACTTCCTCATTGCTGAGTGGGGTGGCTCCTGGGCCCCCCTCACTTCCTGCTCTGCTGGGAGCTTTAGGTATTTGGGCTTCCGCTGGGCCAGTCTCAGAAGGCTTCCCCGTGGGAAGAGCGAAGAAGAGAGGGCTTGCCTTCAGCACCTCCTATGTCATCCCTCGGGGGCCTGGTCTTTCCTGTCGCAGCAACTAGTCCTGGTCCCGAGTTCAGGCAGCCTTCCCCTCCTCCCGGGGCCCTGGAGACTTGCAGGCCTTCAGCACTTGGCCCTGCACGGTCCCTGTGCCCAAAGCAGATATTGGCTGCTGGCTTTCTGCCTCTTGTCCCTCGTGTCCCTCAAGAAAAGGTCCTTTGCTGGCTCAGAATGTGTTCTCCACACTGCGGTACCAGCATGAGTCCAGAGGGGACCCCCGGAGATGTGGCATTTAGGTTCATTGAGGAAGAGCTTTCTAGCAGTAAGCACACTGCAGGAAGTCTGGTCTGAGGGGACCTGTGCCTTCTGGGAAAGGCACCTTCCAGCTTGGCAGCTGCGCCCTCTCTACCTCTTTCCTCTCACTGCCACGGACAGTCCACCTTTTCTTTCTTTCCTCCAGGGAAGGCCTGGCCCTCCCGGTGTGGCGGGACCCCAGGGAGAGAAGGTAAGACCGCGGGTGGAAGGGGCCGGGTTCTGACAAGCAGGCATGTGTGCTGCGTGCCTGGTCAGGACGAGAGGCGGGTGGAGGCCGGGCTGCAGCTCTGGGGACCGGATGCAGACAGAGGTCGTGAGTGGGCGTCGGGGACTCGGCTGCAACTCGTCTTGCTCACAGTATTTAAACTTTCTTCTACTTTTAGGAACAAAACTCCATTTAATAAACAACAAAAAATCCCTGTTATATCATATCTGGACATTCTGGACATTTTATAATATTATACTACTTCAATCTTTTTGGACTAAGGCAGGCTAGTAATAAACACAACAACAACAAAAAATCTTATAAACTCGTTTTCCTTTACCTCCTTTTTTCCTTCTCGGTTTTCTGTCACATTAAAACCTTTTTTTTTTTTTTTTTAAACCGGAGTATAATCATCCTGAAAATGTGGTAGATCTTATGTAAACAAAGAGTGTCTCTTGCCATACTAGTCATCTACTTTAGGATGTTTTCTTAACGAGGCTGAACTCAGTCAGTGTGCTGCTTAGAATGCGTGTATCTCTGCTGAACAAACTGCGTGTAAAACCCCTCTGCAGACCAGGAGGTACAATAAGAGTGAAGATAATAGCCGTCCTAAGCACACTGGGGAAACGAAGGCGGTGTGTTGTTGTGCTGGCTCACAGGAGAGGGGAGATGAAGGGCAGCCCTGCGTGTGCGTGCAGAGACAGGCCGGCCTCCAGGCCCTTAGGAGACACCGACGCGGGGTTTGAGAATAGCCGGGGGGAGGCCAGGGAAGCAGGAGGGACCCCTAAACTAAGGTGGGTGCAACCAGAGGTGCACCATGTCCCCTCAGTGTCACAGCAGACCCCAGGCAAGGGTCGCTGGCCGACTCAGACTAGTTCCCAGCATATGATGAAAATAAAGGAAGAGGAGAAGGCCACGTTGACTATAGCAGACGTGGTACATGGTGTAAATAAATAAAGAGACCCACAAGCTGAAAAACCCTTCGCCAAGGACTGGTGGCTGGAGAACGTCGATGTCTTCCCGCTCACTCACTTGGGCCGCAATTCTAACAGGGTTAATTATTCTCTCTCTGTCTAAGTTGAGATTTACATTGTGCTATTATCCTGGCGTCAGGATATTCTTGCAGTTCCCTGACGGGGTGCTAAATTCTAAAATAAGTAGTTTATTTCAAGTCACTGAGAGAGAAGGATCCTTTAAGTTTGGATCTGGTGACAACTTTCCTGCTGCTGCCCATGTGCACAAGCACATGTGTGTATGTGAGTGAGTGTGAGTGTGAGTGTGCATGTGTGTGAGTGAGTGTGCATGTGTGTGAGTGTATGTGTGTGAGAGAGATCACTATACATTCTGAACTTCTACCTCATTTATAGACTTTTTTGGGCCCCTCCTGTTTGGGAAACAGAGGAGTTATCATTGCTTAGTAAGATGAACGCAGCAGAAGTGGGGACACAAAGCCAAGGGCCGTGGTACTCTTTAGGACGCTCATTGGAATGGTCGAGAAGCCAGTGGTGCTCAGGTGATGGGATGCCTCCTAACCCATCTGGCGGAGCGTCACCGAGACAAACCTTAGCTGCTTCACAGTTGGAACCACAGAGCTGATCTTTATAAACCCCCTCCTTTCACAGACGAGAGAACAGAGGCCCAGAAAAGTAGTATGTCTTGTTCCAAGTTAAAGTGGATTAAAAAACATTGTCAATTGAGATTTTAGAAACCACCTGATGCTACATAAAGAGAGGCAATTTTTCCAAGTCTTGGGCAATAGTGGGGGCAGTCGTAACTGTGTGAGTTTTGGTGTTGGAGAAGACCTGCCCTGTCCGTACATGAGAACCTTCGATGAAGTGAAGGATGGCAGACAGATGTGCCTCCAGTCATTCGCTCTCACTGCACGGCCGTAGGATGTAATGGATGCTTTTTTACTTAGTCAGCGACACAGCCATTCTTTGCCAGCTTAGTCAGTAGTAGTGTTTGAATGCTTCCCGTGCTCCCTGAGGTGGCCTGTAGGAAAAATGAAAAGTTACATCTTCAAGCCATATAAGGAGACACGGGCTGTGGGTCCCTGTTTTAGTAGAGGGCAATGGTACAATAGCAGTGAACATTTTTCTGTTGCCACAGTTACCAAGCATGCCCTTCATAGAACCAAGAGGTAGCTCACATCTGAGAAATCCGATGTGGCCATGGTCATCATTGTGCAGGTGTCCTGGAGGAAGTGAAGAATGAGACACACTACCCGTCTTGTGTAGACCATGGCTTGTTGAAAATGGATGGGTGTCATACAGGATTTGTGTTAGTTAGTTATCTGATAAATATCGATTGAATGCTGGCCATGTGTGCAGAACCATGGACTTGGCAGGAGGGACGTCCCATAAGGTGTCATTCCACTCTTGGTGCATCTAACACGGAGCCTGATGGAAGCCGGTGAGGTGCTCACTGAATGTGGCCCAAGGACTGTTCTCGAGCAGAAAACGGTCGTGAGGGTACTAGCCAGATCTAGGCAATGGAGTGGGTGCACATAGAAGGGACAGGCAGTCTCCTCCAGGTTTGATGCCGAGATCAGCATTAAACACAGAAAGTTGGAGACCATCCCAAGAAGGGAGCCAGACCAGGCATGTCACCAGCACATACAGTTGAGCACAGGAAAGGAAGTGGTCCCCTGGATTTGCACAAATAAGCAAGAGCGTCGAAGGGGTGGGGGAGGGTGGAAGAAGGTGGCAAAACTTGTACTCTGTTGAATGTCTGTCATTCCCACGCAGGGTGACGTGGGGCCTGCAGGACCACCTGGTGTACCAGGCTCTGTGGTAAGTGGCACCATCCCCAGTGGCTGGGACCATGGACTCATAGGCTGACATCACTGGGTCATTGGAAGGATTCATGCCTCTGAGAAGAAGGCAGAATTCTTCTGGCAACATGAGCTGGATACAAGGCTTTCAGCACAAAAACTGGGATACAGGCAGAGAAAAGTCAGAAATTGCTGCATTGACGTGTAAATGCCCTCCGTGGAGCTGGGAGAGGCTGATGGGTGAGAAAATGCCACCACCTTTGCTGACACCTGGTTTGTCCCTCAGGTGCAGAGAGAGGGCCTGAAGGGCGAGCAGGTAAGAAAACAGGGGGGTCTCCCATTGTGGGTTTTAGGTGGAAGCAGGGATAGAAAGGCCACAGCCGTGAAGTGGGCACTGCTCTTTGAGGTCAGATGGAGCCGCCCAGAGATGTGCCACGTTGACTTTCTGCCTGGATTGTAAATGCCCACCCTGTACCTCTGGGTCCCCATTGGGAACTTGGGAAGTTAACTTAGAACAGCAGAGGACCATGGGTGGTGGCTGTCAGATCAGGTGGAAGGGGAGTCGTGGTTAATGCATGTCTGTCTGGCTTGTGTTCCCAGGGCGCGCCTGGACCACGAGGTCACCAGGGCCCGCCCGGGCCCCCAGGAGCTCCAGTAAGTGTCCCTCCCCAGCCCAGGGTCTGCTCTGAGCACTTCTAGGTCTGGAAAATAGTCCGAGTCCTTCTTGGGACTGAGCACCGTGTTATTCCAGAAACTCATGCCATTACTCTGAGTGACAGGCAGTGGTGTCGTCACCCACTTGCACAGGAGACCGAGCCTTGAAGAGTAAAATTACTGGCCACTGACGTTGCGGTTCCCAAGCGTGGAACTGGAGTTGAAGCCCAGGCAGCCTGTCTCCAGACCCCCCAGTCCCAACCAGACCACGATTAGGGTTTCTAGTGTTCAGTCTGGTGTTTCAGTTTCTTTCCAAATCAAATGGGATAAAAATATTGGACACTTTACTGCCGGATGAATCGTGTCCAGTGCGCGCTGGCTGTTCACATGCTTCCGACTGATACTGATGTCGCAGTTGCTTGGAAGCATTCAGCCTTTGGTTTCTGCCTTTGTTAAGAATTTAATGATGTGTAAATAACCATTTGGGAAGAGGCCATTCAGAGGGACTGTGATCATTTTTGATGTGACTTCTGATATTAAGGACGAGTCACAAGAACACGGTCAGTTCTGTGGGTCGATCATTTAACTGTGCTCCTAGGTTCTTTCAGGTTACAGTGTTTTACTGAAGGAAATAGTATGATTCTTATTTTTGAAATATCCATAAATCAGATTTATATTCCACCATCAAGGCCCATTCCTCATTAGGATAAATGGTTTTGCTGGGGTAAAACTGGAAGAAACTTAAACATTTAATTCCAGTATAATCTGAACAATGTCCTATCAAAGAGTTCAGGTTAGAAAAGCTACCTTCTATCTCTGTAACCTTAGATGTCTTGTTTAACCTCCTGAAGGCTCAGTTTCCAGAACTCTCCACCATTCTTACAACTGTCGTAAGATTTATAGTAGGCAAAGCAGGTGATGGAGCCCTTGGTCAATTTTAGCTCTCTATGCAGATATAATTCAGATCTGTGACTGGCCAGTGCTGAATGTCTATACTGTAGTACATTTTTATGCACAAGCACATGCATATTCAGTCTGTGGGGATGAGGGTGTTGTTTTTCTTCTTTTACCAATGAAGACATCGGTGCAGATGTCTTGCAGCTGGCTTGCACAAAGTCACACAGCTGTTAAGAAGCAACCCTGAGCTTTGAACCCAGATCTGGGAAGCCCCGACTCCCCTCATCCCTGAGTGCACCAGGCAGTGATACTTCCCCAGGGACGTGTGGCGGGGGATGGCTTTCCTTACAGCCCCCACAATGGCGTAAGGAGCTGATGATGCTTCAGCTAACTTAGCCCTCTTAACCTCTCACTCTGAGATCTGGAGTGAACTAATGGTAGTTCTCCCCACAAATGCAAATTTTGTTATGTAAAGGAGGGAGGGAGAGAAGGAAGAAACCCCAAACATTGGTGGCCACCTACTTTATATAAAGCAAAATATTATGGCTGGTGATATAGGGATGAGATATGGACGGATATCCTCGTTTGGTGAAGGAGGGATACAAAAGAGAAATAATTGGGAGTGAGCCCTGTCATCTCTAGATGATTAACGAGGATTCTCTGCAAGTCTCTTTCCCACGCCGTCCCACTGTGTAGGACGAGGAGAAGGGCCCAAGTCCTCAGGACCTCAGACACCTCAATATATCAGCCCAGCAGCCCAATGGAGCTGTCCAGGGTTCTGCAGAGCTCCTCTAGGCTAGATGCTCTTGATAGAATGGGATTTAGTACAGTCCATGGTGTTGGTGATGAAATTCCCTTGGAAGGAGTTAAAAAACCCAACAGCCTACCTGAAGAGCTTGTTAAAAGGGAGGAAGAGTGATAAGAGAACCGGACTATAGATTCTTAAGGCCAGGCCCAATGTCTCTCCCATGTCTAAACCCACAGACTTTAGCACATGGTGGGGTCTTGCTACATGCTTGTAGTGGAGTGGCCTCATGGTAGGTACTCAAGAGGGACATGAAAGTGGGACCTGGTTGTGGTGTGATCTCATAAGGAGTGGTGTGACCATGGGAAGACCTGGAGTTACGAGCCCCAACATCTGGTATCGTGTCCCAATTCCTCCACCAAATAGCTTTGTGTCTTTGGTAGCTTTACTTAACCTCTCTGATCCTGTTGCTTCACTCCTTACTTGGAAATCCACCATCACCACCATCATCAACACCATTACCATCACCATCATGATTTCCCACATAAATGTCCTGTGAGGGTTAAATGAGCTAATGCATCAAGCACTACCCTGGGAAACCTTATTAACCATGTCCTGATATCAGTGTCCACTTCTTTCTTTTCTGAGTCCCCGTCAGCACCTAACCCAGGGCCTTCCACAGAGCAGTCACTCCCTAAATATTCAGTGGTTTGAATCAAATTGAGAAGCTGGCTCAGTGACTCCTGTTGAGAATGGAAAATTTTGAGTTTAACAATCCCAGTAAGAGAAAAAGGTCTCCTGCTCTCTAAATGGAAACAGCCTCTTGCACTCAAATGCTGGAGTCACCGAGCAGGCGTGCGTGCCTCTCTCATTCTTTCCTGGAGATGAAGTGGGCTCTGGTCGTCTTACCGCCGTCTGGTTGAGCATAGTAAAGAAAGGCCAGCTGGACAGATCCAGTGTGAGGCATTTCTTGATACTTAAAAAAAACACGCTTCTGTGGGGTCTTCCCTCCCTGTGTGCCCTGAGCTCAACAAAATAGTCCTTGTGAGGAAAGGAGATGTAAACCTTTAACTGGTGCAGATGGTCCATTTATGTGTTCATCTCCATGCTGTTATTCAGAGAAAAAGCCTTGGACCTAAATACAGCCACTTAACAATTATGCAGAATTTGGCAATCGTAGCTATTTGTACGAGTATGATGATAATGTTTATGGAATATGAGGAAATTGAAGTGCAGAGAGGGAATTTCTGGCCAAACCTCACCCGGAAAGTTGGTGAGAGAGTCTCAGCTAGAGCTGAGGGTTTCCTTTGTCCACTTATGTTTCATGGTGTATTCGAGGTGCCATCATTTGGATAGAAATCTGGGTGCTGTCAAGAGGTCTGGGTGCTGTGGGAGGGCTTTTGTCCCCATTCTTCACAGCCGGTAGGGATGTATATTCTCCTCACTTCGGAGATGAGTCAGCTGAAGGTCAAGCATGCCACGGGACTGTCTGAGGTCATGCAGCAGACACACGGTGGGAGGTGCGGGGGCAGGACTTGAATGAGCTCAGTATGACCTCTTCCTCTGCCCGTGTCCTGCTTAATAGAAACCGATCTTTCTTAGACAATTTTATTCATATGTCCAGACTGTCACCTTTTACCTATTGCTGATAACAGAGAGTCAGGTGACCACAGCCAGTTCTTGCCGAGCTCGTGAACACTCGGTGTGGGGAAGGAGCACCCAGCTTCGACCCGAGACATTTGGGTTCAGACACCGCTCCCGTGAGCACTTTACACAAAGCACTAATGCGGGGCACTGGTCCTCACTGTACTCATTGAAGTGTGAATGGTGTTGCCTGCATCGTGGTGGTTAAATGTACTTAATTAGGCCAGGTAGGTGCACGTGTTCTAAAGTGCTGTAATTGGAGAGGGTAGGGGGTTGTTTTCCCTCCTGACCTACCGGTTTCCCCAGGGGACAGCATTTTCCTGTCCCGTGAGAGTGAGGGCACAGTATAACCGGTGGTGATGGACGAGCCCTGTATTTATCAGCATCTGTTTCTCCTCTCTCCCCCTCCTAAAGGGTCTGATGGGTCCAGAAGGCAAGAATGGACCTCCTGGTCTGCCAGGTCTCCGAGTAAGTACACTCTTTCCTTTCTCATTTTCCCAGTAAGCTCAATGCCAGTCTTGAGAGAAAACAACAATCGCTGTGTATTTTGTAACTGATGTGAAGGTGAACCCAGTTTCATCTTGCCTTGAGCTGCTGTCTTACTTTTCCTAACAGTGTTAGATGGTGAGTGGAACTCTTGATGCAGAGATGACTGTGAAGGGTTTCTTCTTTTAATCTACATCTTTATTTGATTGAGTCTTACTGAGGAGGGGACCCATCTTAGAGCTTGCTTGTCAAGGCCCACACTTCCTTGGCCATGACGTCTTGGCCCCCCAGGAAGTGTCCTTGTGTTCCCCAGGTGTTAGTGGTTGTCACCCCCAGAAAACCTGTTATCCCTAAGAGTAATGCCAGCCACTGTGCATTGGGGTCTGGCCTGGTCTCACCTTGACACTGGCCGGAGGCCTTGGCTAAATGAGCCAAGACTGGAGATTTGAGGACTAAACAGGCAGACCCAGAGGAGCAACCAGGGTGGAGCACAAGGGAGGCCCGGGAAAGGAGTGGCATCCTAGGTGACCACCCTAGGGAGGTGCTCACCCCCCCTTTCTACAGGGGAGGGAGGCCTCTCAGGGATGCTCCCCGGGACTGTGTGTCTCTAAGCCTGGCTTCTTCTCTCCTCCCTTCTTTCCTTCCGTGTGTCATTCTGTTGCCAAAGCTCAGGTTATGCTCTGAGGACACACAGGTGGCACTTGGCTAAATGCTTCCAGAATCTCTACAGAGATTCAGGTCTCAGCCTGCAGGAGTCACAGTCCGGGACACTTGAGACCGAAGAACAGATAACCCAGGCGCCTCTGTGGGGGCGCAGAAAGACTGTGGGTGCTTAGAGGAGACAGGGACCTCAGCTTGAGGGTTGGACGCTGAGAGGGGGTGGGGCTGGGCACAGGGAGGGGGCATTTGAGCAGATTTCAGCAGGGGTTGAGGGGAGTGCTGAAGAGAGTAATTCAGGTGCAGGAGGTGCCCCCTGGAGAGAACACCTGCCTCTCAGCCACCGGATTTTATGGACACTCCCTGCTCTCCAGCTCATCAGTGTAAAGGGCTGTGGACATGGCTTCTGGTTTAAGCTCGGCAGTCATCATACGGGGCTCTGGACAGTCCTGCTCCCTGTTCCTTTTATGTTTCTCTTCTCCTTTCTCATCTTTGCTGGTTTTCTTCTCCTGCCCTTCTCACATCTTCCCTTCCTCTCTTCTCTTTCCTTCTTTTCACAAATTCATCCATTCAGCAAGTATTTCTTCAGGGTCTGCAGGGTACTCGGCATTCTAGGCGAGTGGGATCTTTCAGTGAGAATACAGATCCTGATGTTTACATTCTGGCAGACAAGGGAAAGGAAACATAACAATTAACATTGAACTAGACCATGTGGCATGGATGTGTTTGAGCAGGGAGACCTTAGCAAACAAGGAGCCAATAAAAGGAGATGAAGTCAGGATCTGGGAATTTATTTTAACATAAAAAAATTAAACATAAATAAAAGTAGACATAATAGTGAAATGATCCCCATGTACCCCCAATCCATCTCACCACTTACCGAGTCTTTGGCCAGCTTGTTTCATGCGTACCAGCGCCCCTTCCACCCCTCTGGGTTAGTCTGAAGAAATCCCAGGCCCATCACATCGCTGCATCTCTAAGTATTTCAGTGTGTCTTTCTAAAAGATAAGGAAAGGGAAAAGGGAAAAACATCATAGCATCATCCCACCCAAAGCTGTGAACAAGTTTCATCCCGTACGCGTCTGTGGTCAAACTTGCGCCGACTGTCTCATACATTTCTGTCTCATACAGCTGGTTCGCTGCTGGATTTGGGGCCAGGAGTGGCGTGGCCTGGCTTACAGTCTAAAGATATCCATGTGGCCACTGTGTTGAGAACAGACCCATTAGGAGGTGACTGCAGTGACCAAAAGAGAAAGGGCGGTGGCCCGGAGCAGGGGCAGGAGCTGGAGGAGCATCTGGGCCGGGCCGGGCCGTGGAAACACGGGAAAGTGCAGGGCTCAGGCCCCTGAAGACCCAGTGTCTGGCAGGGGATAGGGAGCCACCGGGCAGGGTGACGAGAGTATTAATAGAGGCGCTCCAGGCAAGAGGAGCGTCTTCTCTTGTCCTGCTCCCTCTAGTTAATGGACGCCAATGACCAAGTGTGGCCTCCCAGTGTCGAGGATGATTCTCTGATCAGGCCGTGGTCCATCTGCTGAATGTTGCCAGCTCAGGGGCTGCACCTGTGGAAAAACAGCTGAGTCACATCCGATGCAGCTGAGGGCTCGAAGCAGCTTCCTGCGCAGCGAGCCTCCCGCTGAGCCAGGAAAACCAGACAGAATGCCTTACTCCAAAACTTCTCTCTCTCCTGCCTCACGGTGACCTGTCATTTCTTCCTCGTCGATTTCGACTGAAACACCACTCTGAAGTATTTCTGTGCACACTCAGGCTGTCATAAGGGAAGGGACAAGACAATGACAAGCCACACGGATCGGGGAGCCGAGAGTTGGAGGCTCAGATACCGGGTGGGGAAGGGGATGTGGCCCTTTATTTTAGAGATTAGCAAGAGGCAGACAGTGTCATCCCCGGCACGGTACCACATTCATTTGGAAAGCCGGTGTTTTTCCACAAGGACACAGTGAAAGGGGCCGTCAGGGGCCGGGCGCCCCTGCACCATCCCGCGGAGCCCTGGGCGCCGCCCGCCGCCCCCTGCTGGACGACGCCCGCCAGTGCTTGCCTGGCTGGGCTCCCCTCTTAGACCCAGGTAGGGAAGGTGCAGGCTGGCCTTCTGAGGTTCTCATCTCCTGCTGCTTGTCTGAGCTGGGCCTTGGCAGGGCTGATGGGGGAGTGCTAGCACTTAGCTGAAACGGGCGGTGCTCCAGCCTCAGCTGACCCCGGCATGTTGCACAGTAGAACCAGCTTGTCCTCAAAGCCACTGAGGCACTTGAACACTCAGAAGCTTCCAGGAGACTCTTTTTCCAAAACAATTTGGTCGTGCCCTGGTCCCCAAAATAGACGTCCTGTCACTCTACCACCGGCCTGTTTTAATTTCCTGTAGAGGACTTACCTGGTATTCTTGTCTGAGCATTGAGTTTTGTATTCGACCCTGGAATGTGAGTCTGAGAAAACGTTCCTTATTTCCGTATCTGCAGCATCCAGCAGAGTACCTCACGCTTATCAAACATGCATAGCTTGTACACACATCAAACAGGTGAACGTAATGTATGTAAAGGTAAATATGCATACATTTATAATGGCATTAATGAGCCTCTAACACAGTTAATGTCCAAGAGTCAGTGAATCACGTGAGTGCTGCGTGCTGCTCTTGGGCGGCCGACACCGTTGGGTGGTGTGAGGGCAAGGACAGGACCTAGACCTGGCCATCAGGTCACCTGGGTTCTGCCCTCTGACAGGAAACGTCCACTTTTAAAGTAGAGAACTTGGTCCCTTCTATATCGTTACTTGTACTTTGCCTTGACCTTGCTTTAGATAATTCAGTCTAGATATCTTCTTTCCTCCTCTGGACAAAAAAGAGAAAAAAACACTTTTTGTTTAAGAGAAGTTCTTAAGTTCTTAAGAAGTTGTCAGGCACTTTTTTTTTCCAATTTTTCAATTACAGTTGACATTCAATATTTTATTAGTTTCAGGTGTACAGCATGGTGGTTAGACATTTATATGACTTACAAAGTGATCCCCCCGATAAGTCTAGTCCCCATCTGGCAACATACATAATTGTTATAATGGTATTGATTATATTCCCAGTTCTGTACTTTGTATTCCAATGTAGGTTGTCAGGCATTGAAATTTAGTCTGAAATTTGGAATGTCTGAACTATACAGTCACCACGATGGAAGGGGTCCCTGAGTTTGGCAGTGAGAAATTTAATGTCCAGAAAGGTTAAGTGACCTGCCTGCTCAAGGTCACTCAGGCCTGTGTCCCTGTTCTTCCCACAAGCCGGGGACAGTCTCTTTGGTTCCTTTCATTGTTTTCTTAGTATCTTCTGGTTTCTCTCTCGTCAATTGGGTGAAAACTGAAGTGTCCCTATCATATATGATACTCCCCTTTTTCCTAAAAACAGAGTGATCCCCAAATGTCTCATGGTGTGCCTGATTCTGTCTGTTTCTTTAAGAACATATTTTTAGAACATAATCCTTCTATACTAGTATAGGACTAATATAACATAGGAAAGAAGTAACTGATCAGTCAGTGCCGAGTAGGCTCTTTGCTAGGAAATGGTTTGCACTCGTGTTTCTCGCTTAATTCTCACAAGGATCCTATGACAGGTGGCAGTTTAATCCCCTTCTGCAAATGAGAAAACCGAGACATAAAGGTATAATAAATCAAATTACTCGGTGCCACACAGACTATAAATGGTGGGGCAAGGATTGACACTCAAGTCTGCCCGGCTCCACACCCTTCACTGTTTTTGCTTTAGGATAGTGTGTGTGTGTGTGTGTGTGTGCGTCCACGTACATGCCACCATTTTCAACTGGACATTAACAGTCCTTGCGGTGGCTGCCTGGAGATGTCCGGGACCCCTTAAGAAGCGACAGCACCTGTTCCACAGGATGCATTGAACACCCATGGCTTTCATCTTTGGCTGCTGCCCTTGAAGCTGAGGGTCTCATATTGCTGAAAGCTTTCAGGCCCATTAGCTCTGACTTGTAGTAGATTTAAGGAGAGAAACATGGGTGGTCTTTTGTCAGTGGCAGTCTGGGTTGAATTTGTTTTGTTTTACAATTTTTAAAGCCTGTTTTTCCTTGCCTTTCCCTGCTCTACCAGATGGTAACAACATCGTTTGGATCCCAGGCTACTGTTTGCTTCATTTCGTGGCATGGAGCCAGGGTGTATATGAGGACAGCACCTGGTTTCGTCTCTAACCAGTAGAAAATAATCATGTTTGACATTTGGAGGCATGGAGAACAGGAACTGAGCAAAAGACCATACGGCACATATTAGAATCACTTGCACAAGCAATCCTTTTATCTGTTAATGGCCCCTCACATGGCTGAGTTAACTCGTCCTGGCTGGGAAGGAATTGCTGTTCTGAATTTATAGGCCTCCCCCTTCTCCTTGGGCACACAGGCAGTGTTGGAAACGTCAGTGCCGCTCAGCATCCTGACATTCAGCATGGCTCGAATTATCTGCCTTCATGATAAATTACAAACACTTATCCAGATATTGTGTTGGGTAGCAATTTAAAAGAGAAGAAAAGAAAAATGACAAGACACAAGCTTATTGTTAGTGAAATCATTCTTTATTACTGCAAAACTTGCCTCGGCCAACACTTCTCAAATCCCCATAGCCAACTATAGGCCCCAAATGCAGAGGTTGAATAACTGCTGCTACATGCATTACTAGAGCTACCACCTTTACCACATGCACCACCATCACCACCACCACCACATTACTGCCACCCTACCACCACCACCACCACCGCGGCCGTCATTCCTACCATCACACCACCACACCATCATCACCATCACCATCATCACCACCACATCACCACCATCATCATTACCATCACTATCACCACCATCACCACCACCATCACTATCACCATCATCATCACCACCATCACCATCATCACCATCATCACCATCACCATCATCACCATCACCATCATCACCACCATCACCATCACCACCATCATCACCACCATCACCACTATCACCATCATCACCACCATCACCATCACCACCATCATCACCATCACCACCATCATCATCACCATCACCATCATCACCATCACCACCACCATCACCACCATCATCACCATCACCACCATCACCACCATCATCACCATCACCACCACCACCATCATCACCATCACCATCATCATCACCATCATCACCACCACCACCAAAACCACCACCAACACTACCACCATTACCGCTGTACATTCCCTAATGTCAGATCCTGTGCTGAGCGTGTTGTGGGCATTATCTCATTGAATCTCCATGGCACTGCTGGCAGGCAGCAGTTTTGAAACCAGATCTGTTAGACATGTGGTCTCTCACCCACCCTGGGAAATCAAAGGAACTGGAATCCTGCTATTATCATTTCTTCTTCATTATTACCACTGTCATCTTCCTCCTCAATCTCATAATTATCTGTTACATTTGCATGATGCTTCATTATGCTTTGTACATCACTCCCCCAAATATTGAATTATTTCTTCCACCACTATCCTTTCAGGTAATTACACTGATTATAGTTTTCACATGAGGAAGCTTAAGAGTCAGCAAGTGACGTGGCTTGCCCTACCTTAGATTTAGAACTTCTCTCCATACAGAACTGGAGAGGAAAAGGGTTGGGGAAAGCGCACGTGACACATTCCTTTGATTGCCGTGAGTGGCCAAGTCCTCCTAACTGCTTACTTAGAGCTTCATACCTCGCCTCCGAAACTCTAACTCATTAGCTCTTGGGTAGCACTCGGGAATCTCTATCTCAAATGTGTTTTTGTCATATCTTACCATATTCTCCCTTATTACTTGTGCTTCTGGTAGAGGGGGCAGTGGACGGGGATCTGATTTTGACAAGTTGAGATGGATTGAAGGAGTTACAGGGGAAGCAGTGTAGGCAGAGTCATTGAGGCCAGAAGTCCTAAGGCGAGGGGTCTTTGGGGCCAAGCTAAGCAGCCTGTTTGAGCTGTTGCTTAGGGGATGAGAATGTGGACACTGGACACTAACCTGGAAAGGGATGTTAAAATCCCGGAGTCTGGCAACTTCCACTAGAACGTTCACATATTATGTCTTTTAGATACGGAGGGCCTCTGACTATTTGAGAGGTGGAAAGTAACTTGCACAGGGCTGCTCTCATCCTTTAGGAAGCCTAACCTGCTAGCACGGGTTGCCCAGAAGAGTGGAGGGAAAGAACTGGGCACGTGAGAAGGGTTGGCTGTGGCTGCTGGCAGGCAGGCAGGCCCTGGGTGCAGCTCCGGACGCTGTGGCTGGAGGAGCTGTGGATGCAGGTGCTGGAGCTGGCCAGAGATGGTACCCTAATGTTTCTCTGGGTGATGCCCTTCATGGGTGATCAGTGAAAGACTATGCCTTTCTTGGGGGAGAGGCTGCCTTCCGACCCTGCTATGGTCACATATTTCTGACACTTTTCTTCCTCTGGACTCTTGCCACCTTCCTGCTGAAATCCTGAGACTTGGGATATGTGCTTCTCTAGGTGCATTTCTTGGCATTTCTCTGTCTCCCAGCACACCTCTACTACCTGCCCCATTTCTCCTTTTCCAGATCAGTTTTTTTTTTTTAACTTCCGTGGCATGGGAGTACCTCCTGACTCCGTGCCTTCCACACATTTCATTACCGTCCGAGGTGTTCATAATGTTGTTACGTAAGATCCCCAAACCCGCCAGGGTGCAGAGATACAACCTCAGGGATGACTGGGTCATGTGAGCTGGGGCGATGATGCCCCCCCAGTCAGAGTGGCTTCATTGGTGATTCTGCTCCGAGACAACCCAGACCTCCATGCTCCTTCTTCTCCCCACTGAACCTTTTCTACCAACCATTGCATGTACTGGCCCTCACGTCACTCAACCTTCCCTGTAAACAGAGTTACTTTGCGGGCCTGGGTTCTGAATTCTGAGGACGACTCACCAGGCCATAACAGTGACATTGAGGGAAAATGCTTTCGTCATCTTGTAAATGACCGGTGACTCTCTCTGGAATAACCTGGAACCAAATGGAGCGGGTGTCTGTCTGTCCAGATAGAAAATTGAAGATGTCTGGCTTCCGTTCCCTGAGGAAGATGAGCTGGGAGCCCTTAGCTTGCCGATGCTCGGCTCCAGCTGTGGGCATCATCGGAGCAGGATCCGGTGGAAGCCGAGACAAAGGCCTCCGGGGCCAGCTCACTTCTGGAGGTGGCTGTGACCACAGTTGGAATTTTACCCGACAACTCAAGAAATTCATTCTGACCGAGACCTCACTGCACCTTCCAGACTGATGTATTCCATAGCTCGTCGTGTGGAGCCGGAAGGTTCTAAATCAGGCCAGCTCACTCTCCCTGCAACTCAGTAAATCTCCAAGTTGTGTCTCCCCTTCCTGATGTCACGCCTGTCCCCACTGCGTTGTCACAGCTCAGGAGCACACAGGTCCCCAAGGGATTATTTATTTATCCAGCCCACAAAGGTGGATGGTGCTGTTCTGGGCCTGCGGATACAGCAGTGAACAAAGAGCCAGCCCCCATTTTCAGGGGGCTCCCACCCCCTAGGGACGCACAGTTCGTGGATAACACATACACCCCAATGGTAATATCTAGTGCGGCACAAAGGACCTGACAGCACGGTAAGGGGACCTTGTACAGAGGGAGTGCTGTCCAGGAGGCTGGTCTGAGAAGACATTCAGGTAGGGGGGCGTGTAAACAGAGGCCAGACTCTGTGAGGGGTGACCCCTGGGGGGCCAGCATTATAGGCGGAAGGAAAAGCCAGTGGTAAGACCTCCAGGGGGGAAAGTGTTCAGCAAGTTTCAGGTGGAGGAGGGAGGCCAGCCTGGCTGGAGTATGGGAGAGAGTACAAGGAAATGAGAAGAGCAGTTAGGGGAATGCGGCCATGGAAAGGAGGCGGGAGGTCGATGAGGGTTTTGCTCTGAGGTCTGCAGTGTTGCAATGCTTTGAGCAGAGGAGATAATGACCTTTTAGGTTTTAAGAATATAGTTCTGGCAGCCCTGTGGGAGTGCAGGGGAGTGACGTGCATGGGCCAAGTGTGCAGGGTGAGTGTTTGGGAGGCCCCTGCTGTGGCCCGGGAGAGGGTCACTGATGGAGGCCCAGCAGCTGTACGGGTTCCATGAGCATTGAGAGCTGGTTTGAGCGGCCTCACGCTTCCCTCCATCCTTCCTGCTGCTTCCAGAATCCGTGCAGATTGGGCCACACCACTCAGAATCCTCGAGTGGCTGCCCGTGGTGCAGGGCACTCACGCCCTTCATGAGTCCCTGCTGACCTTGTGTGGCCCACCCCACTCCTCCAGCCTCTCATCCTGGGTCCCACAGGGCTGTGCCAGTGTCTGCTTCTGAGCACGTGCCCGTCTGTTCCCTGCACCCAGGTGTCCCACAGGGAAGCCCGCGTTTCTTCTTCTCACGTTGCCTCAGTGCTGCCCCTCCTGGAATGTCTCCGGGGACCTCCAGGCAGACCTGGGAGGTCCTGGTGCCCATGCGTGTGTTTATCAGACGTGTTGTAATTGCACCGCTCGTGTCTGCCTTCCTGGGCAGCGAGTCCCTTATGGGCAGAGGCTGTGGCCTAGCCTTGTGTTGTCCCCAGCGCCTGGTGCAGAGCAGAGCTGAGTGTTTGGGTGAAAAAGCAGGAAAAGGTGGCAGAGCTGTGGTCTCACTGACCACAGCTGTGAACTGAGACTGGTGAGATTAGAGGGATGGAGGACCCGAAGCTCCTTCAGGACGCTTCCTGAATTCAGCTGAACTTCTCCCCCGTGGAGCCCAAGACCCTGAGCCTCGAGTAAAACCAACAGAATGGATCCTAACAGCAGATCAGAAATGGCCCGACTGACATCCATCCATGAGCAATCACATTCCATCTTATGGTGGAATCTCTGTGTCTGTGAGAAAAATGGAGCCACTCTCCCCGCTGACACAGGGTGAATTCAAGAGAAATTGTTAAGTGAACATAAAGAAAAGTGTACCAGCAGATTGAATGATAAGCTACAGTTTGTAAAGAAAAAAAGGGAAGGACAGGAATAGAGAGCGCTAGCGTGTGTGCGTGTGCGTGAGCGTGTGCTTGCGTGTGTTGCTTGCCTACACATAAAATGCCTCTGGAAAGATTCACCACCATCAAGGCAAGGAACTGAGTGGCTGAGGTCAGGATAAGCAAGAGATTGTTCTCAGGTTTATCTTCTGGTCCTTTTGAATTCGGGGCCACGTGGGGCCAGTACCACCTACCTAAGTAACAGCTGGAATCCACAGCCGAACCAGCCTGACCCCGAAGCTTGAGCCTTTTCCCCACGCCCACACTGCTTCTACGTAGGGCATCCCAGGGGGCAGTTGTTCATCGAGATTAAGAAAGACTGACATTTCTACCGAGACATGTGATCAGACTGGCTGTGGGTGCTGCCTGCCTGCCTTCTAACGTTGCCGTCTTTTTCTGCCCTCAGGGGAAGAAAGGAGATGTGGGCCCACCTGGAATCCCTGGATTGCTGGGGCCGCAGGTAACCGCCACCTGTAAACTCTCTTTCGTAGCAACACTGCTTTGTCTGATGAAATACGTGATCAGGTAGCAGTTCTCAGGTTGGTACCAGAATCTGGCATGACCACCACACCAGAGCATTGAAAAGTGTGCTCAGTGGGTCATTCGTCCTTTCTCCCGAACTGGCTGTCGTGTCTCCTGGTTCCTGGAGGAATTTAGGTCCAGAGGAGGGCAGACAGGTGATGACCAGTGTGATGAGGATGGGAGTAGTGGAGGCCTGGGTTGGGGCACCCAGTCCAGGTGTCCGTGGACGGACAGTGTGCAGTTCGCCAGGCAGAGGCGGGAGGAGGGGTCTTCCCGGCGGAGGTGCAGCTCTGCAGGGACCCACGGCCAGTAGTGGACACAATGTGTGTGCAGGATAGACAGACCCGAGCTGTGGCTGTAGTGCACGGCACCAGGGGCGTGATGGCTGGACAGTGAAGTCAGACTTGGGACGGCTCGGCCAAGGGGCTAGAAAAATAACAAAGGCAGTCACTAGCGTCAAGAGACTCACGTTCTGGTCTCAGTCCGACTTCCGACATTGCGACGTTGGCCAAGTCCCTTCCCCTCTCCAGGCCTCAGTTTCCCCATTTTAAAGGGATGGGGTTAGGGCCCCAATCGCAGAGGCCATTTCCCAGGCAGGCGCTCTTTCCTCCTGGATGCCCACCTCCTTCTCTCCCTAGCTCCCCGCGCCCCCGGCCTTTTAGGACTCAGCGCTGACTTAACTTCCTCTGGCCCCACACTTGGCCCCACTGTCTGCTCCCCCACCCTTCCACATGTGCTGTCACTGGTGGTCCCCTGTGGGCCCTACAGCCACCCTGCCAGATGGCCCAGCTCAGCGTCACTGTCCCTATTTCACAGCTGAAGGGCGAGACCCCAAATGCAGAGACTCGCTCAGGGCCACCAGCTGCTCAGCAGATGCCGCTCTCACTCCCTGGGGGACCTTGGCCCTAAACTTAGTTCCCCTGGTTTGTAAATGCTGTCACCGTGAGCCCCCGCCTCCTGAGCGTGGGCCTGGTGTTCGGTTCCCCTTCATTCTCCCCTCGCCTCCTGCATCGGTGTCCCGTGTCCCCCTGCCCCAGCCTTCCAGGGACCAGTAGATGCCTGGGGAGTATCCCCAGTGAGGCGAGGGCACAGGGTTACAGCGTCGGGACACCTGGATTCCCATCTCAGCCCCCACTTCCTGCTGGGCATCTCGGACACGTGACTCCCCCTGCTGGACTTCCGTCTCATCACTAGTTAAGAATGACAATACTAATTGGAAAGGAGGGCAGTGCTGTAGGTCAGAGAAAGAACGGGTGTGACCAGGTGATGAGGGTCCAGGGCTGTCCCTGTCCTCCTGCAGGTAGTGGCAGCAGCAGGTGTGCTGGAGCTGGTCGCAGGCTCCTCCCTGGGCTGTGGTCAGGCAAGGCTCCGGCGCCTGCCTGCCCTCGGACACCTCCGTCCCCTTGCCCAGCTCTCGGGGTGGCAGCCACGCTGTCTGGCAGGTGTTGGTAGGGAAATGCTCACCCAGGAGACACTCCCCAATGCACTTTCCAAACCAGCGTCTGCTGCCGCCACGCTAAGCGTCCCAGTGAGTGATGGCCACCTCGCCCACAATCTCACACTTCATTTCAATGCCTCACCTTTGGGTCAGGACAGAGCGTGGAATAAGGGAACACAAAATCAATCATAATTCACAGTCCTCCAAAGAGTCCACTTTCACTGTGGCATTTTGATGTCAATAGAGAAACACAGAATGATTTTTGCATTTGTTTTATTACCTCACTTTCCAGTAAGCTAAGCTTGTGTATTGCAGAAATTCACCATACATGCAGCTCCAGCAAATTACTTTTAAGCTGCAGTTTTTTTTCTTTCCCCTGAACTCCTTGTTTGCTTCCTTGGGAAATATATTTCCTCTTTCATTTTAAATTTTGGAGTTATTTTCATTCTGCACATCTTTTCTGAATGCCAAGCACTGAGCTGGACACTGTAGTTATAAATACAATCAGGATTTCAGCAGCAGGGACCTTTCAGAAATAGGGCACCCTGGTACATGTGGGGACCTCGGTGGCTCAGAACCAGGCGGTCCCCAGTGTATAGTATACCCTCCCGGGCACCCCGGATCAGACCCCTACCCGATTGCACCAAGCTGTGTTCATGCCAAAAACACCCGGAGAGGCAGCGTTGTGTGGTGGCGTCTGCCCATCTCCCCAGATTCTTTCTTCCTGATGTATCTGCACACCCACCTTTCCTGGCCTGGCCGTGGTTTGCCCTTGCTTGCCATCGCTGTGTGTGTTCATTTGTTCATTGATTCATTGATTCAACAAGGATTTATTCAGTACCTACTGCGTGCCAGATGTGAAATCTGAGCAGCCCTCACCCATGCCCGGAGGAGCTATCCGTTAGTGGGAGATACACTCGTCCATAGGGCTGACTTCTGGGAGAGGGGTCGTCAGCCTCTCTCGGGGCCCAGGGGGTTGTCCCTGTGCTGACCGGGAAAGTCAAGGGTGATTCTGTAGAGTCTAAGTTACAGAGTTTTCTGCTCTGATGAGAAGGGAGACACACGTCTTTCTGTTACTGCGAAACTATCTCGTTAGCGTTCGTATATAATTGTGTCTGTTCTTTATAACCACCTGTGAGAAAAGAATGCTTCTCCCATTTAAAATCTAAAGAAACTGAGCTCAGGGCTCAACTCGCTTTGACTGTGACGGGATGAGCCCGCACAGCAGCTCCAGGATGTAAGGAGCCCCAGGGCAGCTGGCATCCTGTGAGAAAAAGTTCCCCAGCCAGGATGTTCTAGGGTAAATACGCACACTTGTGACATCACAGGTGGTGGCTCTGTATCCCGACAGCCTTTTAGGAAGAATGGAAATCGGTGGATTGTTAGGTCAAGTGTCTGCAAAGGCAGTGCTGCGTGGTGCACTGTCTGGACTGACGGCAGCCCCTGCAATTGGTGGGGACACAGCCAGGCGAGGAGCTGGCCCTGGAGGGCAGGGTGGGGTGGGGGGGTGGCTTATAGGCCTGGAGCCCACACAGAGAACAGCTGGCCGGGTCAGTCCTTCTGGTTCTGTCCCAGGAGCCGCAGCCTGAGGGGAGGACTCACAGATTAGGAGCAGCTTCTGCCAAGAGCCTGCATGAGGAAGCCACCCTGGGAATGTGCGCGCTGTGCTAATTTATGCAGGTCGTTTAATGTGTCTTCTGTCCGACTTCTTAAGTCTACGCCAGTCGAATCTAGGTGGTTATTAGGAATAAATATTTGCCATTCCTTTATTTATGATAATTATGTTAATTTGTTATTTATGCCTCATCATTGTAATTAGTAATCATGTGAAATAGCTGTTCGGTCACTGTTGTATTAGAAGGTTCAAATATCGTTTCATTAATAATTAGACTGATTTGGTTAATTAACAAGTAGAGTCATTACTTGCTGTTTTCATTAGGATTAATTTTAAAAAGTCATTATTTTGTTAACATTTAAATATTGGCTAATTTGTCACTCATTAATTAGATTAATTGGTTATTGAGAAATGTTTAATAATGATGAAACGAGAAGAGAGTGAAGTCACATTTGTGAAGCCTCCCTGGGGACGGGGGGCTAGTTTGTACCCCTTCATTCATTCATTCTACAATGATAGGAGGAAGGGGCCTCCAACCTTTGCTATAGTTGGGGAGACTGAGGCACTGAGAGGTGACGTCCGTTGCCTGGGTCCCTTCAGGTAGCATGAGGTGGCCCAGCATTCAACCCAGGCCCGCTGAAACCAAAGCCCTGTTTTTCCATCTCTTTGTGCCATCAATGCTACCTCTACTAACGTTACTAATAGTCAAATGGTTTTAGTTTAAAATAACCTTCTAATTTATCATCTGTAATTGAAATGCTAAGATAGCAGACAGGGACTTTTGCCCTTGGTCGGAAACCCTACGAGGGCCAGAGGCATGCGCTGCTACCTTGGTTGCCTGGAGAAATGAAGTGAGTGGTCTTGGAAGTGGCGCTGTTCTTGGAGGGCGTCTCATGTGCCAAATCAGCTGTGGTTCCCGCTCGTGGAGCCCGTGGTCAGGAAGAAATAAACGGAACCTCGCAGGAGGCCAGCATTCACACTTTGAGTCCTGGAAGAAGTCCTGACACCATCCACCCCGTATATTGTTCAGAGTTTGGAGACCAGGTTATTGAAGTGGTTTGGTCTCCTGTGGAGAGAACTGGACAAGGGATCAGGATGAGTCCATTCGTGTCATCGGCCACCTCGGGCGTTTCTCCCTCCTGGGCCTCACCCTGCCCTGGTGTCCGCTTTCTGCCCTGTGCAGTCACACGAGGCTGTTTCCTGGCCTGAAGCTCCGCACCCTCTCTGTATGCACTCCAGTGCCGCCCTTCCTGGGTGACAGGCCCTCGGAGGGCCCAGGACGTCTCTGGTGTTGCCAGGACGGTCATGTCACCTGCTGACTCACCTCTCCCACCCACGGCCACAGACCATGGTACATGCAGAGCCAGCGCTGACGGGCAGGCGCAGGCCAGTTCACACTCGGACCTGTGGGTCCCCCATACCCTCTGAAGGCCTTCGGGCCTGTGGGTGCCCAGCAGCCTGTGAGGGCCTCGCCCTGCACTTCCCGGAGGACCTGGCCGAGGCAGGGGACACCTCCGCCTGCAGTGGCCTCTGCCCCTCCCCTGGCTCCCCTGGGAGGGGGCCCCGCCGTGTCTGGGACTGCATAGTGTGTGTTGTGTGTCAGCCCTCCCTGCCTCCGGAAGGATCTCCGTGGCCTGCGGCCCCTTTGCAGAGCGTCACTGCCCCCAGCTCACACATGACATGCCTGAAGAACAGTGACTCACTTCAGCCACTGCCTGGCCAGCTGCCGCCTCACTTCCCTGTTCCCTTCACAGCAGAACCTTCCAGAATCACCTGCGCTCCCAGGCTCAGCCGCCTCACGTGCCTCTGCGCGTCTCCCCAGTTCACCCACATACGCTTCCTTCTTGACGCGCCCCTGAAACAGCTCCTTCCTAGGCACCGCTGCCCAGCACCTTCCCAAGAACAAGGTCGATTCTCCACCTCTCTGATGATCCCTTTTCTTCCTTCGAACACACTTCCTTCTCTGGGTTTCCGAGAGCTCAGACACTTCCTTTTCCTTCTACACTCCGGCTGCTGCATCTGGGTCTGCTTTGCCACCTGTCCCAACCTGTCCATGTTCTAGAAGAAGACCAAGGAACACCCTGTGGGCTCCCAAGCCATCGTCTCATGACCTCATGTCGCTCCTTGGTTGGACAGCCATCCAGGGAGCGGTGATGACAGATCTCAGTCCCCCCCACATACCTCTGTCTGAGCCCCCGCGTCCGTAGCTGCCCCGGAGCTGCACACCTACCAAACACTGAACGTTCTCCGAAGGAAGGAACCACAATACCCATCCGTCTTCCAGATGGTGGCTCCTACAGTGTCCTCAGCCTAACGCAGCTGCCCGGGGGTTACCCCGCCTTGGATGCCAAGCCCGCTGCTCTCCCAGGAGGCCACGGGCATGTGGTTTATTCATTCCATCAGACCGCAGTCTTCTGGAGGGGAGGATAGGTCATGTGGAGATCTCGGGGGACATAGCAGGTGGCCAGTGTTGGCTGGAGGAAGGGTCTCCGTCCCCCACCATGCTGGGTCTCCAGGAGTAACTTCTCCGAGGACCCTGGGGCATTGCAGGGGCCTTTGCTTTAAGGACCAAAGGCCATGTCTGCCTCGCTCTGTGGCTCCTTTCCCTCGAAAGCAGGAGGACAGCGCCCCCGCCCCACCGGATAGACACTTCTGTGGTCCATGTCGTATTGTGCACAGCTACGGGTTAGAGACAAGAAGTGTGATGCTCGTCTGAGTCTTGCTGAGAGTCCATGGGGACCTTGTCAGGGCGTCCCCACCCTGCCCCGCCGGGGGCCACCATTGTCAGTGTATTCTGCTCTGTCCAGCATCGGCTACACCGGCGTTGCCAGACCCTGGGCCTCCCCGGTTGTCTTCTCTGAGTGGGACCACATCCCACACCTGTTGGCAGTTTGTCCCCCTTAGAGACTGAGACGTACCCGCCGTAGGTTGCTAACCCGAGCACCCTAACTGGCCACAGATGTGCTTTATCTGGTTGCACAGCTGTTTTTGTTGCTGTTGTTTACTGCTCAAAATGGTTGGCAAGAGGGATTTTTTAAAGTATGCGTAAGAATCTAGATTTCCCAGTTTCCTCCAGGAAATGTCAGTCGCCTGAACTTGCCCGTGTGTCCAGGTCCCACCCGGCCCCTGCTACTGCCTCCTGGCAGGTCCCGCCCGGCCCCTGCTACTGCCTCCTGGCGCCGGAGGCTGTGTCAGAAACACTGAGTGTCCCCAGAGCTGAGGAGCTGAGTTCCTCTGCACGACACGTCCGGCAAGCAGGAGGAAGCTGGTCACAGCCTCCGGGGAGGCGGCCATTGGCATCTCAGGAGCAGGCTCCACCGCGCACCAGAGGGCAGGCTGGCTGAAATGGCATTCTGATTGCTGTTTCCAACCAACCTCCCCTCCACTGAACCGTTTCCCACCTGGATTTGCAAGAAGCTCCCAGTCAGTTGGAAAGGAGGCTGGAGGCCACAGCCCGCCCTACCCTCTGTGTGTGGTGCCTGCTGGAGGCAGTTTCCAGACTCCCTGACAGCTGTTCCACCTGCTTTCAGCTTCTCCCTCTGTGTAAATGGCTCCTGCAGTTGTTACACTTAGTTACTGTGTAGGATTTTGCTCTCATTCCTGAGCTTGGGGCATCAAACAGGTGGGTCGTTATTAACCCCCTACTGTGTGCATGGCAATGAACCAGGTGCTGTGGGTCCCACAGAGGAAGTGGGCTTGGAGAGCTAGGAGCCTGTAGGAAGCCCCAGGTTCTCGTCCCACTGAATATGCAGACAGCTTTTTAGGAGAGTACACAGTATACAAGGGTGGGATGGGGCTGTGACAGGAGGGGACGAGACCCATGTCCCCAGAGCTGTGTGGACACTTCCTGAGGGTGGAGTAGTGTGGGGAAGGTGAAGGGTCATGAGTGTCATCACGTGGGAATGGCAGCTTTGTCTAGTTCCAGTTAATTTTCCTCCAACTTCCAGTTCCTCCTCGTTACAATGGATGGAAAAGCCCTGCCTCACCTGATCAGTGGGGGACTCACGTGAACTCAAGTGCATAGTAAACACTAAATGGAGGGGCGCTGTTCCCTCACCCTTTCCTACGTCTGCGTTTTCTCCCTTCTTCCATGAATTCCTTCGTGTGTCAATGTGCTTGTGGTATTATCAGCAGTGCTGATGGCAGTTAGGGTGGTACATAGACCTAGTCAGACCTCGTCGCTCTCCAGACTTACCAGGGGATCCTTTCCAAAGCCACTCACCCCTTGGACTTGTCTGAGACCTGTGCCTCAGAGACCAAAGAAGGGGTCTGTGTACCTGTAATTATGACAAGCTCTCCAGGGGGTTCCGTAGGAGCCCAGCCGTTCAGGATCCACTGAACATGATGGCTGTGTGACCCCAGGTGGGCCCCTTACCCTCTCTGGGCCTCAGTTTTCATTATTGTCAAATAGGGATGTTTAACTTCCAGTAGATGATGATGAAAGACCTGTCTACTCTAACATGCTGTGAGACTCCGGAACACACAGCAGCCGCCTGCAGGGGCACGAACCCAAATGGCCAGCAAAGAGTGCTGCATGTGGTGAGAAGGGGCCGCAGAGAAGCTCTGGGGTTGCGGGTGCTGTGAGAACCTCAGGCCACCTCAAAGTAGAAGCAGATCCCTAGACCACACCTGCTGGAGGGGTGGGTCCTGTGTTGACATCAGGGCGGTTGGAGCAGCATGTGAGCGGAGTAAGGCTGAGTGACAATGGGAGGCCGGGAGCCTTTCGTGCCCTTCCCCCACCCTCATCCATTGGGGGGACCAGGCATTGGTACTTGCCCAGGTCGCTGTCCAGCTCTGTGTGACTCCTCAGTTGCTCTCGCTCCAACCAAATGCCTTCCAACAAAAGTAGATGCTGCCCCAAAAGACTCACCAAGACTGAGCGAGCCAATAGAAAACTAGGCTCCGATGCCACCAAAAAGTTCTATTTAGTAATGATCCCTGTGGGTGTCTATTGTTGACTCACGGGTGCCCCTAGCGGGAGAAAAAGGGAACTGTCCACGGAAGTGGCCGCCTCTACCATTTTTTAGGTATTTGTCGCCCTCTAGTGGTGATGCGATGTTCTCTATGCACAGCCCTCCTCTTAGCTCCACGTTCAAGTCAGTTGACTTATTCAAACATTTATTGAGGACCTGCTACCTTGTTTCTCCAAAAGTAAGATCTAGCCGGACAATCAGCTCTAATGCGTCTTTTGGAGCAAAAATTAATGTAAGACCCGATATTATATATTATACCTGGTCTTACAGTAAAATAAGACTGAGTTTTATATTAATTTTTGCTCCAAAAGACGCATGAGAGCTGATTGTCCGGCTAGGGCTTACTTTCCAGGAAACATGGTGTACAGCAAGCCCTGGGTGGTCACTGTGTCAGGTGCAGAGGAAACAAGAGGGGCCTCTGCCTTGGAGGGCACGGGGATCAGATGAACATAGTCACACTGGCCTTGAGCTTGTGGGAGGTGTGAGTCATTCGCCTGGGGAACTGGAGACCTGGAGATGATTGCAGAGGTGGAGACATCTGAGGGGGAGGTGAGGAAGGGAGGAGGGTAGGTCTGGAGAGAGAGCTGAGCGAACTGGGGCCGGAGTTACTTGTCCTAGAACTAGTGTGGGGCCTGTGATGGAGGGGGGAGAGGAGAGGGGGCCTGTGGACAGGTTCCAGTGAAGGACCGTGTTACTCACCCCGGGTGATTCAGTGCTGACTGCAGTTTGGGAATGACAGTTCTAGAAGCTCTTTGTTGGTGGTTAACGCATTGTGTGTGTGTGTATACGTGTGCACGCACATATGCATTGATTTGTAATGCTCACATATTTAACAGAGAACAGAATAGGTAACATAACAAATAGTTATATTCCCATCCCATGTTGATATTGTATACATTTTACTTCTGATCTTTTGTTTTTGTTTTTCTTCTTTGCTTAAAAAGTAAGACATTCCCCATCAAGTGGAATCCCCACCCCAGCACTGTCCCCTCCCCTCCTCCTTTCTCAGAGGACCGGAAGGCTTCTCCAAGCACGTCTGTAACCTGCTGCACACTCCTCCTTTACAGGGCCCCCCTGGACCACCTGGCATCGCCGGCCCCCCTGGACCTGGAGGCCCCCCGGTAAGACTGGCTTTGATTTTGTCTTACGAGGCAAATGTTTTACGAGATGGCGGGTTCATGGCCTGTGGGAGCCGGGAACACTGTCGTGTGTCACTACCAGAGCAAAGGCCTGAACAGAAGGACCCCATCTGCAGCCACACCAGGCCTCTGGGCTCTCTGGCGCTTGAGCCCCTTAGTTTAGAAATATCACCGGAGCTCATGTAGCCTGTTGGTTGGCTGCGTCTAGACAGGGGTCTAATAGTGTGGGGCTGGCCACTTGGGTAACTTGCAGGAGTCTGCACTTTGGCTCTTAGGCACGAGACGGCCAGGGAACGTATCTGTCAACGTTTCTGCTCCCGCACTTCAGGTGCAGCTGAGAAAGTCCTGCTGGGGGCAGGGGGTGGAGAGAGCCCCCACCCCTGCCCAGTGGGTGGGGCAGACCAAGCAATCATTCTTTATGGGAGGCGGCTCCACCTATCCCATCAGGTAGGAATCAATGTGGTAGTGGCCCCCGACTGTAGACCAGACACGCCCTGGACTTGCCAACCTTAGAGGTGTGACAACTCCACCTTCACAGTGGCCTGCACTGAGGATGGCCAGGTGCCCCCGAGGCCCAGCCTCCCTGGGTGTCCTCATCAGAGCCAGCAGCCTGGGCGTGTGCCAGGAAAGGCGGGAGGAGGAAGGATCTGTGGGGGTCAGATTGACATTGCCGTGTGTCTCCCTTTTCAGGGCTTACCTGGAGAGATCGGCTTCCCGGGAAAACCCGGGCACCCCGGGCAGGCGGTGAGTGCCCTGGGGCATGCCTGCCTACACTCTCCCCTGTCTCCCATCGTTCCGTGTCGGGACGGCAGGGCCCTTCCAGCGAGGGCTGCTTCCTGGAGCTGGGGGCTTCTCCCCGACAACGGGGCCCAAGACCCCGGTGCTCAATCTGCCTTCTTCCTTCTGTGGGGTCTCTCCTTTCCATAGGCCACCAGCCCAGGCCAGAGACACAGGAGACGCGAGTCTTCATGGATGGCAGGGGGATCTCTGGGTAGAGGAAGCACAGGGTTTATAAAACAACAGTCACTTGAACAGCACTCAGAGCTGCCAAAGCGGTGACGTGTGAACTGTTCTGTTGGGGAAAAGATTTCCCTGTGTCCATCATGGAGGCATCTGTCATTTAAGGCCCAGAGAAGAGCAGAAGGGGAAGTGACCCTAGGGGAGTGGAAGGGTCCCAGAGGTGTAGCCCGAGGCCTGGGTGTAAACCTGTGGGTTTCCATGACTAACCCTGGGACCTAGAGCAAGTCACTCAGCCATTCGGAGCTTGTGTTCCCTCACGTGCAAACAGCTGCAGCGGCACCTGTCCTTGCTGTGTCCCAATAGGGGAGGGGGTGGCATTTGGTATTGGGCAATGGGACATGGAGCTCCTGAGTGTCATTGTCAGAAACAAAAGGCTTGATTCATGCCAGTGGGAAGTGAGAAAGTGACAGCAGAGAGATCAGGGAGAGGAGACGGTGGGGGTCAGTGGCCAGTGCTCTCCCAGGGACCTCGTGGAGACGGGGCGGGGGAGAGGGTGCAAATGGACCCATCAGAGCCACATTCAGCCGAACTTCCCGCCCCCTTCCACCCACCTTGCATGTCCAGGCCACTGGAAATCGGGCATTGTCCAGGTGGACGTGTAAGAACCTGGTCCCAGAGACCATGGCACTCTGGGCAGGGCAGCCGCTGCTAAGGATGGGGAGGCCAGAGCCCGCCAGCTGCTGGCCGCAAACCTAGCTCCTGGCCGGAAATGCCGAATGCAGTGCTGCCCTAAACAGACCTTCATCCCTGTCTGTCTTTCTCCCTCTTGGCCAGGGGCCACCTGGAAAGCATGGGCTGAGTGGACCCCCAGGCCTGCCAGGACCCAAGGTTGGTAATCTCGGTGGCAGCATGGGCTTGGGAACCCAAAACACAGCAGGAAAGAGATATTTGGTTGTCGGGGGAATTCTAAAATAAGTTGATTAAAAAGCCATGGATCAGGACTCAGAATTGTTTGGATTTACAAGGTCAGATATGGCAAGTTCTTTACTTCCATGGAGGTGATGGGGGAAAGATTTGGAAGCCTTGGGCTTTCAAATTAACCTGTTAGAAATATGTATTTCATTTGCAAGGAAGACAAACTTTCAGAGACTCTTACTAATACGGTAAGGGATTTCAATTTTAAAAAGTATTCTGTTGGGGCTCATTATAGTAAGATCATTAAGAAAAGCATCAGGTTAAAAAATACCATAAAATCAGGAAGCAAATTCATGGTTTATGCACTGCTAGTAACAATTACAAAACAATACAATACATATTTTAACAAATGAACTTGATTCTTTTATAGCAAACATAAGCCCAACCAAGGGCACAGGTCAGCAGTCCTTGAAAAACTATGGGAAAATTCATCATCCTTTTCAATAAGCAGGCTCAGAAACTCAAGTTTTTAATGACAAAATACAGAATAAGTAGGAATTGAACTTCTTTTCATGGGCACTTAATGTAGGTATTCTTCACTCTTCTCCCTTATCTTTCCAGACAAAGGGTAAGGGCTAACCCAGGACTCTGTCTTCTCAAAACATTTGTGGAGTATCTTCTGTATTCTAAACCTCTCAGCCAGACAAGGCCACCATTTCTACCCATGTGTTTATGAAATTAGTCAAGAGTAGAGTTGCTGCACATAGATTCTAGGAGGCAGTAAGAGCTGCTGTTCTGGGCCATCGTGGTCCCGCAGAATGACAGAGAGCACCACTGAAGCACACGTGGTTCTCTTCCTTACCCGCCTGGCACCAGCCCTCAGTGTGCTCCCCCCAGCCTGGCACCCTGTTGACTGGACTTTGTGCTCCTTACAGGGCGAACCCGGAGACAGAGGAGAAGACGGTCTGCCTGGGAAACCTGGCCTTCGGGTACGGACTCTGCCTCCTCCCCGTCACGCGTGTCCTTCTAGGTGGTGTGTTTGGGGCTGTGTGTGAATCTCAACTGATGGAGCAGAGTCAGTGTCAGCTGGGGTCTGCAGGGGACAACTAGGGTCATTGGGAAGGGTCTGCTTGAAAGGGTGAGGGGCTCCACCAGGGATGGCGACACTGGAGAGTCACAGGACAGAGGAGCAAGGGCACGAGGGGCTTCCTGGCACCCAGGGAGACCTGTAGCTGGAGGAGAGACCACTCTGTCTCCTCTCCTGCTCTCCCCACCCCCTCACCTTGCACTCTGCCCTCCCTGCACTGCTCCCTCAGGCTGTCGGACTCCCGCAGAGAGCCTGGAGGCGGGGACAGCTGCTGCAGCCTATAGAGTCCGCCTCCTGGGGTTTTCGGCATGGTCATTGTGACAGTGAGGGGCAGCAGAGGCCACTGCACATGCTGTTTGGAGGGGGCAGCGCTTGTGGGTCAGTCCCTCCCCGACCTCTTCATATCAGTGATTTGTAGGGACCTGGTAAGCCCAGCAGCCATGGGGTCAGAGAACCAGCCACTCTGATTGTGTGCCCCCCACTTCACGCTGACCACAGAGCGCCCGTCAGAAACCTACTGGCTTAGGACAAAACTTCAGCCAACCTGCTAGAACCCCTATGTACCCGCTTGGGGCTCTACGACGTGCCTTCGTTGTAACACACTGTGGGGGACGGGAAATCACGCTCTTACCTGCCTCTGCCACGGGCTGCCTGTGTCTACGAGGGACAGTGGTCCGCGTGGCACGTTCACCCGCAGCCTGTCTGTCACCACAGGACCGAGCCAGCCTGGGCTCTGACTTTGCCAGAAGTGCAACAAAACTCAGAGTTGGGGAGGATGTAGGAGCCCTGGATTTTAGCCCCTCTTGTTTTGAATTGTAAGCCTTTGCACTCAGGCTCAGTGGATTCAACCTGCACAAGGTCTGCCAGGCAGTCCCCGAAGTCGTCTGCCCTGGCGGAAGAAAAACTCATGAGGGTCTGTGGAACCCATTTCTCCAGAAAGGTGAAGCACTTGGGTTTCCACGGCCTGTGACGCTTGAGCTGTAATCATGCCATATGTTTGAGAATCAAGGGTTGTGGCTGGCGGGTGCTTTGAATGTGTGGGGCCAGCTGGGGAATGACAGCCATCTCTGTAAATGCGAGTGGAAAGTAATGGGGTGTCTGTTACTCTCTCTCCAGGGAGACGTTGGGGAGCAGGGCCTGGCTGGCCGACCTGGAGAAAAGGTCTGCTTATTCATACCTTCCTTCCCTTATTTATTTTTCACTCCGTGCTTCTTCATGCAAAGCATTCATTCGTTACTAAACACCAGGCCTGTAGCACTTGTCTGCTGGGGCTCCTACATTCGTTTCATGCATTTCTTTACTTACCTAATAGTTAGCAGCATGGTCTATGCATCGGCACTGCACTGGGGTCACAGTCTTGCCAGGAACAGGAGCAGTAAGTGGTCACATGCAGGTGAGGGTGGAGGGCATAGGACAGGTCCCTCACTGAGACATGACGAATGTCAGGAAAGAGGTTCAGGAGGTGACGTTTTTGTCTGCGTCCTGCAGGATGAGGAGTTAGACACCAGGACAGGCCAAACAAGGGTCCCTGGGAGAGAGAACAGCCCAAGGGAGAAAGAGCTGGGAACTTCTAGTGAAGAAGCTCTCTAGAATTCCCGTTTCTCCGTGACTTTGCTTCCTGTGTCACTCCACTAAGCCACCCGTCACTGGGAGACTACAGGGCAGGAAGGAGAGTGCACGCGTCCCGCGGCTGGGCCCCCACGACAGCCTCCTCCTGGCTCGTAATGACAGGTGCCATGTTGTTTCCACAGGGAGAATCAGGGCTCCCAGGTGCTCCAGGATTCCCGGGCCTGAGGGGAGAGAAAGGAGAGCAGGTAAGGTGGCAGCAGCGTCTTCCCACCAAGCCACCTCCCCTGTGACCTTGGAAAGCAACCCCCTTTGGAGTCTGAGTCCCTTGGGGGCTGGATGGGATTTGGGCTGGGTTTAGCGGGTATTTCCCCAGTGTTTGTGCAAGAGGAAAGGAAGGGAATCAGGCTGCTCTGATCTGTGAGCTGGAACAAAAGGACAGAGGCTGAGCGATCTCTCTGCAAGGGTGGAGCGTCTTCAGAAGTAGATGGGAGCGGGGAGGGGGGGCGTCATCTCTTGGTGCCAAGTGGAGAATTAGGTTAACAGACAGGATGGCCCTTGGAGTTGGGCCGCATCATGGCGTTTCCTGATAAGACGAGCAGATCGGAGAGAGAAGGATTTATCCAAGATCCCATTGGTCTTACCTGGAAGAGGTCTTACACTCAGTTGGGTTCTAATATTTTTCATTTTATCTTTTGCTGTAGGGAGGGAAAGGTGAACTGGGCCTCCCAGGACAGAAAGGTGACCGAGGTGAAAAGGTAGGAGCTGCTGTTGGTACCCTGCCACCAGTTACATTAGTTGCAAACCCTCCCTTCAGTGTTTACTGTGTGAGTTGCGTGCAGTAGTGGGGAGAGCACTATTCTTGGAGTCAAAGTGGTGGCCTGCGCTGTAAGCCTGATTCTACCTGCCGTAAGGTTCTGAGCATCTTCTCTGACCTCCCTGTGTCCGGGCCTGTGGGCCAGGATGGGAACTCACTCAGAGGGGCCTTGTGCCACCCCTCTCCTGCACAGCACAGGTCCAGGTCCCCTCAGCCCCCCAAGTGTGCACATTCTTCCCCTCCAATTTCCAGCTCTCCCTTTGCACTCATCCTTCCTCGGCTCCAGGAGGGCCTCCCCTCTCTTTCTCGTTCTCCATCGGAACGCTGAGGGCTTGGCTCCAGACAGACCTGCAATCTATAAATAGAGAGCCTGGAGGAGAGCCATCCAGGCTGCTGCTCTCGTGGACTTCTCAGAAATGCAATTTTTATTTGAGAAACTCATTTCCAGAATGCAAGGGACTCAGCGAGACCATAAAATCCCTTTTATTGCTTTGGCAGGATTGCCAGGGTCACAGCAGAATCACATTCAAGCTTCCAAAGAATCGGGCCTGTGTTTCTTTTCCTCCAGAGAAATACATAATAACAGACAATTCAAGTCAAATCATCCAAAGTAAAACATTAAAGCAGCACTGCCCCTTTATGACTGCCCCCTTATGACTGCCTCCCCATCTCTGCCTCTGCTCCCCCACCCATTTCCTCTCCACCACCCACTGTGAGCACGTAAGCCCCAGGACATCTGGGAAAGTAGGTATAATAGTGGTCCCTTCTCAGCAAGGGCTACTGCGAGTGAAACGACTCTTGCAGGAGGAGTGGGGACTTGAACCCAGGCCTCTCACGTTAACTCATAGATCCTTTTTCAGCCCACCCTTTTTCTCCAAGTCAGAAAGCCACCAGGGGTCTTTCCCTCCCCTGCCCACTGGTCCTTCTGTAGCCTGAGCAGCAGTCAGGAGGCTGTCTGTCTGGGTTGGAGATGTGTCTCTCCTCCAGTCCACCCCCTTCTGGTTTGTACCTACTCGTGTATTTGACTGGGGAACACTCCCATTTGCTAGTTTGGACTCTTTCATGTGGGGTCGGTTGGGTTAGCTGAGATCTGGAAAATGAGGTCAACACTGTCCCAAAGGTAATGCAGACAGCACTGAGGAAATACTTTTCTTTCCGAAGCTTCTGGAAGTTTAGGCAGGGCAATGCACTCCATAGTTAAAGGCTCAGAATCTGAGTTTAAAACCGGGCTCAGCCAATCAGTGGCTCTGTGATTTGGGGCAGGTGAGCGGATGTTCCTGCTTCAGTTTCCTCAGCTATGAAATGGGAATACTGAAGTATTCTACGTTACAGGCATTTGTCTAGAGAGTAAATGAGTTCAGACGTGTAAAAACGTCACCCAGTGCCTGGAATTAAATACTATATACCAATGGAAACAAGAATGGAAAACAATATAGGAGCTACGGCATACTGTATCATTGTTGTTTGCTAAGGCAGGTGTCCCTCTCTAAACCAACCTTAGTCATTCATTTGTCCACTAATTACCACGTGGGAAGGCCTGCAATAGACCTAGCTCTGGGCTGCTGGGAACACAGGTGGGCAGACACACTTCAGTACTGTCACCATCATGGCACAGGTGATAGGGTGGGTTTTGGGGACTGTGCTCCCACACTGTGGTTCCTCCCACGTGGAGCAGCCTAGTGACCTCCTTTCCTCAGGGCAACTGTAATAACAATTTCCTCTTTATTGGGTCCTCGGTCCCCACCTGATGCTGTGAGCTGTGTGTACTATTACCATTATTTTGCAAAGAGGAAAATCAAGAAATGATAGAGTTAGGTTTTGAGCTTAGGGGTTTCGACTCCCAAGCCTATATTGTGAACAGGAACATAATATTGTCCCTCAGGCCCCCAGAACAGCCTGTCCCCTTCAAAGGGGGTGGGACAGGGCACGGTGTCAGGATGTTTGCTGAAGCACTGGCTGTGGGAATAGGGTGATATAAATGATGTACATCTGTACATATCAGCATAGATACTTCTCAAAATGTAAGGTTTTTATGTGTCTGAATTATTTTATAACGTGGAATCTGTCTTATCTACCTACCTGTCCATCCATCCATCCATCCATCCATCCATCCATCCATCCATCCATCCATCTACCTGTCTGTCTGTCTTTCTGTCTATCTTTCTGTCTATCTATGTATCTACCTATACATCTGCATATCTATATATCCACCCACCCACCCACCCATCCATCCAGGTAGATGCAGGGTGGGTGATTCTGTTGTCTGGGGACAGGTATCCCAGGATAGGCAGAGTTAGCAGGAGGATTGCTGGTCACGTATTTTCCATTTCTTCGTCCAGGGTGAAGCTGGCCCAGCAGGCCCCCCTGGGTTACCTGGAACTGTAAGTGACTCTGCTTCTAATCTTTTCTCCTTTGAATTTCTAAGATGTTAGGACACCCTCTTCCCACAAACACACCACTTAGTTATAAACATCTTTCTATTAGAGTTAGCCAATAGCTAGGCCTATTCCTAGGTTTTCAGTTCAAAACTACGTAAGCTTCCCTAAGAATCACCTTGTATTTATTGATTTATTGTATCCAGCAAGCACATTACTGTTTATCAGAACATTGCTAGACACTGAGGATACACACCTACCTGTGACACTGGGGACACTGAGGTCCAGACACAAGAAGTGGTTTGTCCAGGGTGAGAGTGCAATGTGGTCATACAACCATGAGGCTGATTCCATGCGCTGAGTTGGTGTTGAGTAGTGAGTGGTGAGTAAGAATATAGGCTTCAGAATCAGAAAACAGTGGGTTTGAATCCCAGCTCTGCCATTAACCAGCACTGTGGTCTCAGATATATTACATAAGTTTAAAAAGACTCAGCTTTCTCATCTGTTCAAATGTGTATTATACCCAGCTATCTTGTCCGTTTGTAGTGACAGTTAACAGAAACAATACAAGTGCCTAGTACCGTTTCTGGTACACTAATAAGTTTTAAATATAAAACGAGTGCTATATAAAGATAGGAGCATATTTGGCATTTTTTTTCCCTTTTTCATCTTAATCCTTTTTCCCAGGCTTGATAGTCTGTGCTTTGATGGGTTGTTTTCAGGGAAGTTTCAGGCTTCAGGTGCTGGCCCTGACTGGGGAGCGAGCAATTGGTCAGTTGTTCCCCACAGCAGGGAGCTGCCTCAGTGTGGAGGCCTGGAGATGAGGGAGCCTGGACACACGGTGTGACAAAGAATCTCACTCTGCGGTTTTTATGGACGTTAAATCATTTTGCCACAACTCAATATCCTCCCCACACACGCCCATCAAAATGAGACTCAGCCATCCCACAAAGATGTCAGGAGAATCTCAGAAGCAAACTCAGAGCCAGAGCTGGTCCTATAAACATTGTTTAAGACTGACGACATCTAATGCTGGCAGGCATGAAGGGAAACAAGCACTATCACTTGGTGGGTGGGCAAAGTGTTAACGCTTCTTTGGAAAGTTACTCGGTATCAATATATCAAAATGTGTCCACCTGTCAGCTTAGAAATTCCATTTCTGGGCATCTACCCTAGAGAAATATTTGCACTGTGTGCATTTTAAAAAGCATGAACAGGGGTGTGCATACACTGTGCTGTTGCTTATAATGAAAAATTGTGGGCCACCCAAATGACCATAAGCATAGACTTAGGTAAACCACAGACTATCCATATCTTGAAATTCTGTTTTAGAAACATGAATTCACAATGCGTGCATGCACACACACAGACACACTGTGTATTAAAAATATACCGATACTCAAGAAAAATTAGTGGAAAAACCAGTTTGTACATCATCTGTGTGTGGAGGGGAAGAAGCTATGCCCCACCGCCACCCACGTGCTGTTAGCTCCTGCTCCAGAACTCATGGGCTGCGTGAACTTCATTAAGTAGATGCCTCTGTGCCTTCCCATTTCTTACCCATAAAGCAGGGCAAAAGCAGGTAATCTTCTGCTAAGAGTTGTTGTCAAAACTGCATGTGTTGGTACATGCAAACAACCATAAGTAACAGTGTGTTTGCTGTTACTAGCTCTGTAACTCCCATGCAAAGTTAAGGATTTCTGTACATTCATAATTGTGTGGAAACATATAAAAAAGCGTCCAAAAATTTGTTAAATCAGAGACAGTAGTTTCTTCTGGGGGAAAGATTGGGATTGGGGACGTGGGGGGCAAGGCACAGGAGATTTCTTTTTTCACCTTTCATTTTGAATTCATTGTGTTTGGGACTAGAATCCATGATGTCCTTTTGTCTACTCACTGTTGTAATTTTTTTCTGAGCATCTGCTGTGAGTCAGGCATTGGACCCGATAGAGGTTACAGCTAGTCAGGCAGGTAAACTCCAGTCACATAGCAGCTCAGATAAGCATGTATTACATATGGTAGGGAATGCTCTCACGAAAAAGAACAGGGTGCATCAGGGAGAAGGACAAGGGCCCCTGATTTATATTTGAGTGGCGGAGGGGGTCTGGGGGTCATTGAAGGCATGACATTCGAAAGAGCCCCGAAGGGTGGGCTGTAGGTAATTAGATAAAGGGAGGAGGAAAGTGTGTTCCAGGCGGGAGAAGGAAAGTGTGTTCCAGGCGGGAGAATGTGGAGAATGTTTGAGGCTGGAGCAAACATGACTCTGGGAGGTACTGAGTACAGCACGGATTGGGGGAAAGCTGGGGGGCCACACAGGCCAGGCCAGGGGGGTCTGTATATACTGAGAGAACAAGTTTGCCTGAGCTGGGCTTCTCATGCCCAGAGGCTGAGGCCATCACCCTGGTTTCCTTCTCACCTGTATCGTTGCCAGAATCCCCGAGAGTGAAGAGGAGACACAGAGGGGAATCTAGTGTCCCAGGCAGAGATTCCGCCCCACCACACCCTGAGTGGAGAATGTTCCATCCCCATTTTACAGATGAGGACATAGAAACTGACAGATGTCCGAGGTCACACAGTTTTTAGGTGGGGATGACAGGGCTTGAGGTCAGGCCGTGTGACTCTGGGGTTCCCACATCTAACCACTGTGCTTTCCTGCCTCCATCACGCTCAGGGACGTTAAGGAAATACGGGATTCTAACTGTGAAAACTAATAGCCATTAAAGGAAATGCTGGGACTGTATCTCACTTGGCAAATCAATCAGAGGCAGGTTTTTGAAATGGATTCACATCTTTCTCTTTTTTGTGGTTTCCTTTCAGACGTTCACCCCGCACCCGGGAATGCCAGTAAGTAGGGTGGACACTTGGTACGGCCCAGTGCCCCTTGGCTGGGCTTGTGACGCCCCCGGGCTGGTACCCTGACTCTCAGCTCACTGTGGAGTCACTGCCAGGCTCCTTCCAGCCCTTGTCCTGGCAGCAGGTTGGGACAGGTCTTGTAAGGAGCAGACCTCAAGGTCAGGCAGGGCCTGGAGGTCACCTCCCCAGAGCTCAGGGCAAAGGGTGGACCCCTCCTTCGGTAAAGTTCATTCTTCACTACACACAGAGTCGCGGGTGGTTTCAAGGAGAACAGACGTGTGAGAGACAGCGGAAGATGAACGGATGCTGGCAGTAAAAGAGGCCCGGGGAGTGGAGCGCCTTAAGGGGAGCCTTCTCTAAGAGAGGCTGTTCAGAGGACCAGGCAGACACGCCTGCTTCAGGGTGCAGCTGATGGGGGGCAGTTTATGGCTTCCTGTCAAGACTGAAATGTGGGCAGGAGAGAAAGCTTACCTTCACTGCAACCTCTAGGACCCGTTTCCTCCCCTGTTCGTGGGTGGCTCTTACGAAAAGAAGTGTTCTCAGGATTGCTCTGCTCCTGGCGACGCCGAGGCCAGACAACGGGCTGTGTGTGTTTGCGCTCACCGATGGATGTGGCTCTTCTGTTCTGAGGCCTCGGCCGGCTGCCCCAGGATTGCCACCAACAGGCCTGAATGGAAGACCACCTCCCAGTGTTCTGTGATGAGGAGACCCAGCTGAAAGGGCTACAGAGACCTGTCCATGTGGAAAAGAACGGGGCGGCGCGGGCAGACAGAGCGAGCCGGGCGCATTGCTGCGGAAGGAGACGGAGGACTGTGAGCTTCCTGGGAGGTGACATGGGAGGAAAGGGGCCATCACCCGGCAGCGTGGACTTCAGAAGTTGTTGGAAGGTGCCAGCGGGCAAGACCAGGTTTGGGGGCCTCCGGCCATGCCCCCTACTCTCTGAAAGGAAGGACTCAAAGCGACATGGCAGGCCCAGCACAAGTGTCACTCAGACCGTCCTGAGGATGTGCCCACGTCACAGATCGGGACCCCGTGACTCAGGGAAGCGAAGCAGCTTGCAAAGGAGATGGGAACTGGGAGAGGTGTCAGCCAAAGGGCCCTGGCTGTCCCCACCTGCTGCTCAGAGCCAAGGCTCACCCCCAGGGCGGCGGCTGGCATCACTGCCCCATCCCTCGCCCCCTCTTCAGGACCACCTCCATCTACCCGGCGGCCACACCCCCTTCATCCCCTGGGTCCCCTCCGTCAGGCCCATCCTGAGCCCCTCAAGCTTGAGACAAGCCTACACGTCCAGCCTCTTAAAGGAATTGCTCCGTAAAAGGTGATGTCCAGGGCACTCAGTGGGAAGGAGTCAGAGGAGGGGCTGGGCCTGGCGGCCACCCCTTCAAGTCCCCTAGTGACATCTTCCTGCAGGGCCCGAGCTTTGCAGTAACCAGGAAGCCACTCACAGATGCAAAGAAAGGAAATTGAGTCTATGGGAAAAATAACACGAGAAAGATTCATTGTGGATTATTGCATGGATGTCTCTGGGGCCAGCCTCGTTGCCATGGTAACCGTGCTTGTATCGATGGTTTTGAAAAGTGTTCTGTTGCCATCTGCCTGCTCTCCTCAGGTGTGTGCCTTTGGAGCCCCTGCACACAGAGAGGGGCGGGGAGGTTTGGAGGGGCGGCAAAGTTTGCAGCATCGTTAAGGCAGGGAATAGCAAGAGGGAGGAGGGCTGGGAGGACAGACCTGACTGCTGGGGGTGAGGAGCTCCTGGGGATGGCTGGCGAGCCACCAACCATGTCTGGGGAGGCCTCCAGGCGGCCTGGTGACGGCAGTTTGTAGAGAACACAGTTGGGACCATTGGATGGTGTGGAGATCTGGAGATGTCAGAAAGGAGAGGGAACCCATTCCTCAGCTGGAAGAAGGAGGAACAGGCAGCCTCAGGCTTGGGGAAATTACAGATGAGAAACCAAGAGGGGCTTTGTAACCTGCGGGCTTGTCGGTGGTTCTGAAGCGGCCATCTCGAAGGCTCTGGGCCGCCTGACTCCACCCCCTCTGCCTGCTAAAATGTCTTCCAGGACTCCCAGCCAGTGCTGAGTTTGCAGGGACAATACTGAGCCCAGAGAGGGAATTTGGCTTGGCTGGCATCGCTGGCGGGGGCCGTCGGAGGACACAGAAGCCAGTTACGCTCATGCATTCGACCATTATTGAGGCGCGCCTGCTGTGTGCCCCAGCGTGAGGGGTGCTGCCTCTGGAGTCCCAGGCCCAGGACGGACATGGCTTGAGCTTCATGCCCATGCTTTCCCCAGGGTCGTCCCTCTGGCCTGCCACTCGTGGGTCCTGGGCCTTCTTCCTGCCACCTGCAGTCCCTTCCCCCAGTTGGCAGAAAAAGAGTATGTATGCAGTGTCCTCAGCTCATCACCTGACGTGACCCTGTAAACCCTTTTGTCTTTATGGATTGTGTTCCCAGCGGCTTGAGGACCAAAGAGTTTCACAAATCCCCACCGTGGGAAAGTTTCTAGGGGAAAGCAGGCTAGAAATGAAGGTAGTATTGTTTCTGGTGAATGGAGCCAGAGTGTGTTGTTGGAAACGGAGATTCTAGAAGGAATGAATGCACATCGGTGGGAAACCTCTGTGTCGGCACCACGAAACACTTGGCGAGAGCCATGTCATTTAACCGGGCCATTGTCTGCAAGGTGTACCTGTGCACATTCTACTCACCAGACAGTGCAAAGCGGGAGGAACGTGGTCCAGAGCCCTGCAGACACTCTCTGGGGCGTCAGCGACCAGCCTGGAGGAGGACGGCAGGCAGGAACCTCTGGGGCGCGGTCCCCAAAATCTGCCCATGCGTGGATGGAGAGAGCTGTGTGGAAACCACTTGGGGCTGTGCCTCTGTGTGCCGCCCTGTCCACCAGTGGAAGGTTCCCCAGCCCGCCCCAGGCTCTCAGACTAGATGATACAGTCGCCTTCTAGAAGCTTCCAGAATCCCCTCAGCATCTTTCCTTCATTTTACATTGATGACCTACTGCTTGCCATGCTCTGAGCTTGAGGGGTCAGGAATCAAACGATACAAATAAGTGTAAAAGTGCTGCCGTAATCAGAGCCAAGGAGGAGAGGACACTGGCGTGCGAGCCCCTGAGAGGAAGGCGTGGTCCGGTTGGGGGCAGTGGGCTGAAGAAGCGATTGTGCACCTTAGATCTGACTGATGAGGAAGAACGACGAGTGTCGGAGGGGAGTGGAGGGAAGAGCCTCCCCCCACAAACAGAGAGAGCAGTCTTCAGTGGGGGTGGGGTGCGCAAAGGACGTGGGGGTGCAGCACGTCCGCTGTACTCAGTGCTTCTCCCCCCACAGGGAGAACAAGGTCTGAAAGGAGATAAGGGCGATCGCGGCATGCCTGGGGAACCGGTGAGTGGCCTGTGCTCTGCACCCCCCCAACCCCCCCCGTGCTGCTGGTCACCAGACACAGGGCAGCTGAGGACGAGCAGCTGTGGGTCTGAACTGCACAGCCCACCACAGAGCCCACTGAGCTGAATACGGTCCCTTCCTCCTCCCTCGGCCCCAAGACGTCCTCCCATCCGTAGATCTCAACTCAGACCCACTGGCCCCATCTGCTCACAACAAGGGTGGTGACCTTCTTTGTCCATGGGTTGTTTCATTGCAGGGATCACAGGGCCGTCCTGGAGAACTGGGGCCCCCAGGAGCCGCTGGACCACCGGTAAGGAAACCCTTTCCCTATCTGTTGGCCCCAGACTCAGATGCCCCCCAGCCCCTCTGTCCATCCTCTGCTATGTTGGTCCTGCTGGCCTGGCATTTCAGGAGCTCCCACCAGGGGGCGCTGCCACAGGTGCTGCCAGGACTCAGCCCAGCACCCAGGGGTGGAGAGGTCCTCTCACAGCCCCCCCACAATGGGGCTGCTGCACGGGCGCTGCCTCCGGCCCCCTGGGCCTCCTTGCTGTGTCACTAAATGTCAGATTCCGTGCAAAACGGATAGCGGTGCTCAGGACGCAGGACGGTTCCTGGCTCCCTAAGGCTGTTCAGATGCTGTAAACCCCTTCTCCCTCTGGGCCCTGACTGGCAGCTCTGGCTTAAATGACACGGGTGTGGATTACATTTGGCTTTTGTTGTTATCTTTCTCAGTTTCTGCCTCTTAGCTGGCTCTTTCTTGGGCACATGTCCAGGTTCTCTGGAGAGTTCCTGTGGCAGTGACCCTTCTGGGCTCAGGTCCCAGGACTGCTGCTGGCCGTCTGTGGCTGAGCTGTCCTGTCCCTGGGCTGGTGAGGATGGAATGCCAGATGCCAGCGGCCGGCCGGGAGATGTGGTTTCTGCACCTGTGGAGCCTGCTGCCTGTGCTTTCAGTTTGGACCAACTGATTCTGACGAGCAAGGCGTCCCCGAGATGTGCCTGCGTGGGGACGAGGACAGCGTTGCCTGTGATGTGTCACCTTCCCTTTTTATTTTCTGTGCAGGGTGCCAAGGGACAAGAAGGTGCACGTGGGGTGCCGGGAGCAGCTGGAAACCCTGTGAGTCCTGCCCTGCCTGCCCCCCGGGGCTAACGGGGGAGGGGGAGGCCTGAAAAAGTGCAGTGCACACTTGGGTGGCTGGGCAGGGCTGGGGCCTTCTGACCAGCAAAGACCAAAGATGCCTGTCAGGGACCAATCCAAGTACTTTGGGGTTTTGTCCATGAGCCCAACCTCCTTCCACACACAGGACGATACACACGTGACACACAGACTCCCACTCACGGATGGGTTCTGCCTCCAAGAAGTATGCTCGTGTGTGTCACATACACACATCTGAAACCCGGGCACACACGTACTGTGGTGCACATGTGTATAACCTCCCAACACACAGATGCTACCAGGAAACACACAGGCACACGCACACGCGCACGCGCCTTCAGGCACACAGCTCTGAGCGCTTCTGCTGCTCCTGCCTCACCTCCTTGGGGCCGGAATCTTGGTGGGGTTGGCGCTAGTCCCCCGGGGCCTGTGCGAGTCCTGTGTCACGGTGCAGAGCTCAGGCTTCGGCATAGGCGGCAGGACGAGGCCACCTCCCCGAGTGGTGCTGGTGGTTAGAGCTGCGACAGCAGCAAGTGTCCACTTGCTCCTGGAACCACAGGCCCCGCGTTCCCGGCGGCAGGCCGCTGGCTTGGCCAGGCTGCTCATACCTATGGCTGAGTGGGGACAGGCTCAGCCGAGGGCCGTGACTGCTGTGGCATCGCAGAGAAGGGGGCAGGTGGCAGGTTTCTTCCTGTTAGTGGAGACGGCCCGAGCACAGCCTGGTGGGGAGTGGGGAATGGAAGCCTGGTGGAGGCCTGGAAGGAACGTGAGCATCCTCCAGGACCTGGGGCGTTCCCTCTTCCCTTTCCATGGTGCTGACCCACCTGAGAGCCTCACCTCCTCCCATGGAATCTGCCCAACCATCCCTGTCAGTTTAAATCCACTTCCTGCAGGAAGCATTCCTGATTCAGCAGTCAGGGCCACTATGCGTGCGTGTGTACACACACACACACACACACACACACACACACACACACGACCTCTGTGCCTTCAGGAACTCTGCCCCCTGCCTCCCACCTCTGTGCCAGAATGCCACTCCTTTGAGGCTAGTTGGGAGCAGCACTCAAACTGGAGGAGGTTCAGCTTACCTGTGGAGGGAAATTTCAGGTGAGACGTAGTTCTATCTCAGGTGAGATGTGGCTCCACCTAGTTACAGGGAGGTGAGCAGAAGGCAGGTTTGGAGAGAGACTGGGGACAATTACTCTAATCAATACCGGGGCCTTTCTGAACTTCTGCCTCTGAATAGGGCGCTCCTGGACCTGCAGGTCCCCCCGGCCCCAGTGGCCCCCCAGGAAGTGTGGTGAGTAATCAGGGTGGGGTGGGGTGGGGGCCGGGACATGAACACTGGCTATGGATCCATAATGCCCCCCCCCGAGTTAGCTGACTTACCCCCCCCCCCCGAAACTCTGGACATAAGCATCCTCAGTCCTGGTTTACAGATGGAGAAACTGAGGTCCCTGCAAAGGTCACCTGGGAAGTCAGGTAGCTCACCAGATCACCAGTGGTAGATGAAGGTGCTGTAACTGCCCAGAGTCTGCGAGTGTCACTGATGTTGGAATCAGCGTCGCGTTTGCCTTAGGAACACAGAAGCAAAATGAACCCAAGGAGGTTGAAGGGGCCTGACTGCTGGGAGCGCTGGCTTCGAATCCCAGCTCTGCCACCAGGTGGCTGCAGGGTGGCTCCAGGCCACTTCCGAAGGGCAGCAGGGGCTGTGCTGGGTCACCTTTCACACCTGCCGTGCTGAGGCCCCGCCTCCCGTGTGAGCCGCCAGGAGCCTGCTGATGGACAGCTTGCAGCCCCACCGGAGACACTGCCTTTGACCTTAACATTGAGCAATGAAGCACCTGGTGGCTTCTAGTGACGGGCAGCAGGTTCCGTGCTCCCAGAATAGATGGAGGTCAGCTGTGCAGTCACCAGCCTTCCGGATGATGAGCGCTGCAGCTTGGTGGGCAGCTCTCGGCTTCTATCCAGCCGGGCCTGTCTGAGCGCTTCGCACGTGCTGGCTCATGCCACCCTCACGACCCTGGCAGCGCGTGTTCCCACAGCCCCATCTCCCACAGGGGACACTGAGGCACTGGGAGGCGAGTCACGTCCCCAGTGGTCTCTTTGGTGCTGTGGGGACACTGCTCGCACCACACCACCTGCCACCTCAGCGTGTGCCGCCCGCGGACCTCGAGGAGTTACCACTCCTTTGCCTGAGGGTTTCTCTGGCATTTGGTGACCGCGTTGTCCAATTACATGTCACAGGGCCGGTAGCTCCACTAGAAGCAGCCCCGACCGATGGGGGTGTCAGTGCCAGCCCCTCAGCTGCTGGAGCCGCTCTGGGGCTGTGTCCGCATCCTGCCTCCGCACTGGCTCCCAGGGCCCCAGCAGGACTGAGCTCCAGTGGCACCCACGTGTTGCCTGCCACCTGCGGTCCTCCCCTTTCTCACCTCCTGCTGATACCCTGGGACACGTGCACTTAGCCTTGTCTCGGCGACTGAACACCTGGGGAGCAGGTCTCCGTGCCAAGCCTGTGCTCCCAGGTCGTCCTCCCTGATGTCCCCTCTGAGCCAGGCCCCGCCCTGCCCTCCGAGAGCGACAGCCTGGGGAGGGGGTGGGGGCAGAGCGTCAGGCAGTCCGAGCCTACGTGTGAAGGGCTCTGATGTGCAGGCCTGTGTGAGCAGACCCGGGAGGGGACAGTGGAGAGGCCGTGGGGCTATCTGGGTCAGGGATGGAACGCCTGGGCACAGAGCTGTAGTCATCGACTAAAATGAGGGCCCTTCTCTGGGGGCCACTGGTCATCTTGATCTTGACCATGTGAATAACCTTCTTTCTTCAGGGCCCCCCTGGCATCAGAGGCCCCCCTGGGAAAGATGGGGAGCGTGGCGAGAAGGTAAGGCACAGTGCCGTCTCTCAGCACGCAGCATCTGTTCTCAACTTCTGAGAAGCAAGGACAGAGGGACCCTCACTCTTCAGGCCTGGCTAGAATCCATGAGGCGGGGCGGTCTCCGAGGAGAAGGAACGGAGCAGGCCCTGCAAACATCTCACTTCACTCTCACAGCAGACCTGGGAATCAGATGTGTTCCCACTTGACAGATGTGGAGACTGAGGCCCTGAGATTAATTGGGTTGCCCTCCATCTCATAGTTTGGGAGCCACAGAGCTCAGTCTGTCTGACTTCAGATCCCTTTTTCTCTCAGCTCAACGCACCAGCGTAACCATCCCACACCTCTGAGTGCATGGTTAGAACTTCCCATGCTACGAGAAAGAGCCTTATCTATTAGGAAGAAGAGAGATACGGTGTACCCCAAAACAGCCACACCCCAGAGGCAGAGGAAAAAAATCCGCAGCTTTTTGAAATCGTATTTCACAGTTCTCTGACCTTGCATTTTAAGAAGTGTTTCTGACGTCTGCTGGTGACGGACTGCTACTGTACCGGCAATGCTGGGCCAGGTCAGGGATTCTGGGAAAACCTCACAATCACGGGACAGCACCCCACAACACAGTAGCCATCTCAGATGTCAGTTGTGCCAGATGGAGAAACCTCCCTCTCAGGCACCTTCTGTGCACCTGAATTTTCTCATGTGTCATATAGGGATGTTAATATGCTGATCACAGGTGTGAGGATTAAGTGACAAATTGACCCGTCAGAGGGCTCAGCAGAGAGCAGGTCACGTGGGGTGATGGAGGTTGGCAAACCTGGTCTCTGCACGTGGACAGGTGTCCCACCGAGCTCCCCAACTCCTGATGTATCTTCTGCAGAGGGCCCTCCTCCAGCACACAGGCCTCTGAACTTCTCGGTACAAATTTCTTCAAGTCCACTTTTCCCGGAACCTTTTAAAGGCGTGATCTTTTTATCTTTTCTGTTTCGGCAAAATGTAACAAGAATAGATGTAAACATTTGCATTCTGGTGGGAAGGCTCGATTTTAAAATAGTTATATCAGAGAAGAGAATGATTAATTGCAGAGGAAAGTGATCAGCCAGCCTGCGGGAAATATCGTGGCATTTTGGAATGTTAGTGGATTAGAATCTCAGTAATAATCTTTAATTTTTTTTGAGATAATACCATTTTAGACTGCAGTAATGAGAGCAGAGCGCACAGATTAAGCAAGGGAAGAAAATCTTGCCCATCTGCTCTGCCTTGATTATACCACGTGGGTCCGAAGGAGTGCGTTTGATCCGGACATATAAGTCGGGCAATGACCACATAGAAGGGGGAGGTGGAGATGTTACAGGTTGTTTGAGGACTGGTTGAGCAGATGAGAAAATCAGGGAGCTCTTGGCACGTCAGACCTCTAGGGGGAGCCAGACACCTCTCCGTGGCCGAGCAGAAGCCCAGGCTGAGGTCCAAGGCTGGATGGACTGCGTTTGGAAGGGAACCCGAGCGCTTTGTGAAGTAGCGCAAATCCCTGCCACCAGGGCAGGCTCTTGGTCTCCCTCCCTGTGGCCAGTGGCTGTCCCGTGTGGCTCATGTGGGTCCACCCAGTGTTCCACAGCCAGGGCCATCCCACAGGGCTCGTGGCTTTGTGCATAATGAGTGAGCATTTGCCTGGAGCCAGCACGGAAGCCAGTTCCCTCATCAGATGCTGCACTCCTCCTTCTCTCTTGTTCTCTTCACTCTGGAGCCTGGAGCTGTGTGTATTACTAAAACGCTGTTGTATGAAGAGGGATTCGATTTTGTCTGCAGATGTCCCCAAGTTTGAGTGTCAGATAGATGTCCGGAAAGTTTCAGACAGGGCTGTCTCGGCCGCGTGTAAAGAAACACTGGGAGATAGGGCTGCCCAAGGAAGGAGTGAATGGCCCGGGGAAGTGGTGAGCTCTCTGCTCTCGGAGGAGTTCAAGCAGAAATGGAGGGCTGCCCGTAAGAGATGCACCTGACAGTTTCCTGCCCTGGGTGGGGGGGGACTGGAAATGCAGTAAGGTTCCCCTTGCCATGTGTCACGTTGTATTAGTTTGCTAAGGCTGCTGTAGCAGAGGGTCGCAGACCAGGTACTTAAACGGCAGACATGTATTGTCTCACCCATCGTCACCATGTCTGGAAGTCCTAAATCCAGGCGTCAACGGGGCTGGTTCCTCTGAGGGCTGAGAGGACCGCTTCCCGGTCTCTCCTTGGCTCATTGACGCCCATCTTCTCCAACCTGTTACACACAGTACAGAGTCCATCTTTCTATGCTCTCAGAAGGGGTGGGTTTTTTGAAACAGCATGTTAACAGGAAGCCTTTCAACCCCCTTCAGGCTGGTTCACCGTCAAAGAGCTGACCCTCTGTGTCCGTGTTCCTGTAAACCATCCACTTCTCTTTCCAGGGCGCAGCAGGTGAAGAAGGGAGCCCAGGGCCAGCGGGCCCCAGAGGGGATCCTGGGGCTCCCGGGCTCCCCGGGCTGCCCGGAACAGGGAAAGACGGAGAGCCGGTACGTGTCAGGTCTGGGAGTTTCTGCACCTGTGACAACCTGCTAGAACTAGAAAGGACAAGGGAAACAGAAAAGGCACTCACTAGCCAAACTTTGCACTGTGTGCGTCAGAGCCTGTGAAACGGGCTGGTGGGGAAACGGTGTGGCGTGGGGCAGACAGCGACCTCTGGATCGCCATCTAGCACGATGTCCCGTGTGCACAGCTTGCTGTGCCAGGCTCGGGGCCAGGGGCGGGGGTCACGGACCTGGATTAGAGTCTGCGATGTTGAGATGCTGCTGAGAGAGTCAGGCAGACGTAACCAGAGCTTGAGCCAGTCATCGGTATGCACGTGGAGAAGGGACTGCTTGGTCCATGTGTAAAGTCGGGGAAAACCTCCCAGAGGAAGCGGCCTTTGTGAAGCCTCTCGGCCTGAAAGGGAAGACTTTTCCCACTGGCTCCCCCAGGTCTTGGTAATGTGGTAAACAGGGAAGAGATCAGGCTTTGAAACATGGCCTCGCCCTTATTGGGGAGCCTATGAAATAAGCATCTTAAGTGGGAAAGCCGGGTAAGAGAGACTGAGGGATTGGCTCAAGGTCATGCCGAAGCTGTCGGAGGTAGAGTTGGGATTTACCTCCAAGGGCCTGTGGCTCAGAAACAGGTTGTGTCCTTTGTGCACCAGAGCCATGGGGAGACTCCGGGGCGTCTGTGCTGCTCCGCCCAGCAGCACAGGGTGCACACAGCCGGGGTGCAGAGGACCGGTGACTACTCACTCCTCCTGCCTTAGTGATCCCTGTATCCTTCATTCCCCCAGGGACTGCGTGGACCACCTGGCTTACCTGGCCCTGTTGGAACCAAGGTATGTGTTTATCCAAGCAAAGTGTGGATGCCGGGGGTTGCACGTAGGAGGAGACCGTGGAGATGTTGCTTGTAGGTGCTTCTGGTCCCCTCGGTCCACTTCCATGGCCCTCAGTTCATCACCTCCCTCTTGAGGAAAGGCTCTGACTCTGCACTGTTGCCACGCAGGTGGAGCTTTATGCATATTTGCTGATTGAATGAACTAGCAAAAGATGCTTGAGCTCAGCAGTCTTGGACTATTAGTCTAACTGGTAAAAGATGACCCCGGATTCCAGATGCTTCCCGCACTGAGTGGGTGGAGGCAGCGCTGGGGAACAGAGAGGCGGCTGAGACCCGGGGGTGAGGAGTAGACAGCCTGACCGAGGGTCCAGCTGACCAGCCGGGGGCAACTCCAGGGGGCCCAGGGCAAGGCACACTGTTCCCCTGGCCAGATGTTCCCTCCTGGTGAAAATGTGTGATGTGTGAGCAGATGACCCCTTCCATTTGTAAGTTAGAATGTGGTTTGGGAATACCGGGGCCCGCAGTCAGTTGGCGTTGGGAAGGGAAGCTGGAATTCAGAGAGGTCTTTAGCTGGAGAATGGGGGTGTCGGGGAGACGGGAGGAAGGGAGGGATGGATGGACAGAAACACTAAAGGGAGGGCCTGCTGCCTGCCTGGCCCTAGTGCCATGCTGGTGCTGACTGGACAGCCCGTGGGGGAATTAAGGAAGGGAGCTATGTAAAGACTTTCATTGGCACCCGCTCAGCCCATCCTAATTACTTTATCTGCAGGAAAACTCTGAAAGATGCCCTCTTTCTCTCGTGACACCTGTGTGTAGCAAAAGCAACAGGCTTAGCCTTCATACAGAACTGGGTTAGAATCCCAGCTCAGATACCTACAAGACAGATAACTTCAAGGCGAGCAGCTTTCTTTCTGAGACTGTTCCTTTTCTGTATAGAGTAAACCCCCAGAGCAGTGCTGTAGAGAGAAACGATCTGATCTTATGGCATGGAGTTGCTCAGTAAATATCATTCCCCGCCTCTGCCACCCCACACTTCCTCACGTATTTATTCCCGGACACTTGTACTGGCCCACAATGTTTGCAGACAAAACAAGCTCCTGTGCCCCTTTTTTCTTTATGCTGAGCCTTTTTTGCTTTTGCTGACAAATCATTAAAGTCTTTTGCTCTTTTCTTGGGGCTATTTTCTAACATTCCAGTCCATTAAGCTGTGAAGTGTAGTTGCTTAGGGAAAATGTTAGCATCACAATGGGCCATAAACAACAGATGGAGCCCAGCCAGGTGACCCTACAGAAAAGAACAATCAGTGAGTGGCTCAGATTTCAGGCTGGGCTGGGAGAGAGCTTCCTGTCATGTTCCCTCCTCTGTGAAAAGTTGATTTTGGTCAGAGGCAGAATTTAGTACCCGACAAAATGAGTGAAGATGGGTTCATTCATTCTGGCATTCAGGAAATCGCTCTTAAATGCTACCAGTGGTACCAGCACCTCCTCTGGGCACTGTGGATGCAAAAATTTATGCACAGTATATGCAGGATGGGGTCTGACTCATTGTAGCTGCTCGACAAATATCTGTTGATTTGATGGATAAATGAATGAATGGCTAGGTCCTGCTTTTAGGACACTTACATCAAAGTCACAGGGTCAGATAGACAAAATGAGAGGGCAGTGTGTTAAGATTCATGAAGACATGTACAAAACGCGGGAAGAGCACAGAGAGGAGGGCAGGCAGAGGCTTAGGGAAATAGAACAATCGGGCTAAGTGGGAATGGAGGGGCAGGTATTTGGAAGCTTACCATGGGTGCGAGAGCCTCCCTGCCAGGGAAACAGCATGTGCAAGAAGCAGGTGTAAAAACTAGCCTGGGAGGATGCAAATTCAGGGGCTGGCCTGGTTCAACTCGCAGTAGTCAGGGTTTCCTGATGTGCATGAAAGAGCCTTGGGAGGAAGAGAAGAGCTGAGCAAATAACAAAATCATAATAAGAAACGTGTGGTAACTCTTTTAAAGGGAAACCGAGATGCAAAAGGATATGGAGTTCTCTGACATTTATGTGTGGTTAGTTTATTTTCTGGCTTCTCATTTGGCTGATAAAACAATGCTAAAACGCCTGTAATACAATGTTATATGTAGTCTCTTACCTTTTAACTGAGGTTTTATGGGATACACTTGAATTTGGTAGGATGTTCTCTTTTTCTAACTGATGAAATGCAGAGAGGTTGTGGGACTCACCCAAGGTCACAGGACCAGGCTGACATTGTCCTAAGACTGTACCTAGAGTCACCCGGCTGTCAGTTTGAAACCTTCCTCCCTGACCCTCTCCCTGTTGTAATATGCTGGTGACAGTACAACACGGATCATATTCATTCTTAGTTCATTACACTTTTCTCCAGATTTGCCTTATTTCTTGACTTCCTCCCTTCCCCAGCTTCCACATGCATACAAATTAGATGTTCTAGCAGTGCCAGAATCAGTCCAACCATGTTTTTCTAAAGAAACAGAATGCACCATCTGGGACTTTAAAGAGAACTTCAGGAGGGGACTATTGACAGAAGCCAGGTTGGGCAGAGCCCTCCTGAGGCTCTCAGGAAGCATGGGCCTGAGGGGTAAACTGATATCTCATGGGATTTTTGTTTAAAGACAGAATGTTTAAAAACAGAAAACAAAGCAATGTAGTGTCAGGTTCTACCTGAAGTCAGTTTGCTGCCCGTTATCTCATTGGCTCGTCATAACAAGGCTCTTTCCATTTGTCCTACAAGGTACCTCATCTGGACATATTACGTGACTTGAACAAGGTCACTTGCCATTTCAGTGTTAGGTTTGGCTGCAGTTCAGCTACTCTGACATAGGTACACAGCCTCTCCCACAAAATTGTTGGGACCATGTGTGTTTTGGATTGAATTTCTCTTAGAATTTAGAAAGGTAGTCATTTGCAAGCGATATGTATGTAACATTTACTCTGGTGAGTGGGGCAGCATTCCTAACCAAACTCATTAACATTGATGCAACAGAAATGTGCAGTGATCCATAAAAACACAGGATAACTAAAGTCTGTAAATAGCCTGTGTCAGTACAAGCCAGGGTTTCCTGCCAGCTGAGTTGCCATCAGCCCTTGTCTTCAGAAGTTGAGGATTTTGAAATTGTGGATAAGAAGGTATGATTCTGTCTGAGCTCCCGGCTGTAGGAAATGACAAATGGAATTTTTTTCTTTTTTTTCTCTCTTTTCTTCTCCTTTTCCTCTGCCCATTGAAGCCCAGACTGAGAGGTACATGGGAACAGCAAGGACCACAGCAGCTAACTTGCATGGGGATGAGGGCTGAGCCAGTATGAGAAATCTCATCTAGTGAGCGTGACATCTGCTGATGCTGCAGTCCCTTCTGTTACCTCCCCTTTGCAAATAAAGAAGCTGAAGTTCAGGGAACTTGTCACATCCTGAAGTCAACAATGCATCAGTGTTGAAGCCAGAGCTTAAACCCACACTCTATCAGCCACTATGCTGGACAGCAGAGATTATAGCTCAGTCATCGTTGCCCCGCCCCTTCCCTAGACAAATGACCCCCACAAATATAGCTACCTGACAAATTACGGGTAGATGGATGAATTAATTTACTGGTGATTTGGTGATTAATCTACTGAGTTGAAATGTGGGTACGGGGTCAAATCGGGGGTGTGTTGAGGAAGGAGGCACAATGAGGTCTGGAGAAAGCACAGTAAAATGTGGAGCTGTGGTCGTATGGGGGGGTTACATTGTTACAATCACATTCGGAGCCATGGTCCAGGTTGGGGCACGGCCAGCCCTGAAAGGTGTGTGATCACGACGGTGGCTGTGGTCCGTGGGTGTCGGCTGCAGAGGGGAGTGTGGGCTGCGTAGGTAACCTGCAGAGAGCATGCAGAGTCCAGGTGGGGAGCGAGCGGTCGGGACAGTGGGACAGCATAATTCCTTTTGAACTCTGGCCCTCTCCTTCCCGGAAATGATGTCCTGATCTTATTTTTTTCTCTTTCTAGGGGGCCCAAGGTGTACCTGGGATCCCTGGCTCTCCTGGCAGTCGCGGGGACCCCGGCTTCGGGCTTGCTGGGCCTCCTGTGAGTCCTTACTTATCCAGCACCTCCTAGCTCTGGGGCCACGCAGCCAGTCTGCTGGCCCCCAAATGCACCCCGGGCCCTGCTGCAGGGCTCTCCTCTCCCAGCTCACCTGGTGGTGGCTCACTGGCCCTCAGGTCTGTCCACTGTGGTGACACTGTTACGCACCTGGGTGCCTTGCTGATGAGGGTTAGGCTTTGGGGGAGACGAAGACTTGTCTTCTTCAAGGAGGCCTCACTTTGCGAAAACTGATCACAGCCAGTGACACTGAATTGGTGGCAGAAGTGGAGTGAATTTCTTAAAAGTAATTCTCAGCTACAGTTTTTGATGAATAAAACCCTTCGCTTTATGACATGAACTTGATCTTTTGCCTTAGGCTATCTTTTTAGTCTTTTGGTAACTAGAAGGAACTATATCTGGCCAGTGGTGTCGTGAAGAAACAGAGTTGTTCCGACTGCCTTATTTCTGAAGTCCTCCCCTCACTGGGGCCGGATCTGTTGGAGTGAACATCCTGAGTCATGCAAAATTACCGCCCTTAGAATAGGAAACTCACAACCTGGGGGCTGTCACCTGCGTGTGGTCGCCTCCGTCATTTAACAGGTCCCCTCTCCATGGCCCAGTCTGCTCCCTAAGGATTCACCACATCAAGCCCTTAATCAGAAAACCAGCTGGCAGAGGTGGACACAAGTCACCCTCCTCCCCTGTCAGGGCCGGCCAAAGTCGCCCATGACATATGCTCCTGCCTAAGTGATTCCACTTGAAAAGTAATTGGCAGATTGCAGCCAAAAGGCTGTAAATCAACTGTGTAGTGTCTTTCCTCCACTTTGGCTTATTAAAAGCTTCCATGGTGATGAAACCTTATCGGATTTTCATAAATCCTGTCTTTGGCCACGAGCCGAGGCTTCTACTGGCCTGGGAATCTGAATGGAGGCCTGGAGTTGTGCTGAGAGCAGGTGCGTGAAGAGAGGGTAACGACAGGGCTGTGACTTCGTCAGGGTGCCGTCTCCCCGTTACCGGAACATTGCCGTTTGCGGAGTGGTCTGTGTCTGGTCCACACTTGCCGCCCACTTCATCCCGTGAAAGTACGCTTATCACTCTGCGAAGGCTGGGGTTCTGCAGAAACATCTCCTGAGGGCAGGATTCAAGGGCAAGGACTTTATTTGGGGAATGATCTCAGAAATCACTGCTCAGGAAGTGGCAATGTGAGGGAAAGGAAGGGAACCAAGGGATATGTGTTGACGAGCAGGTTCCACTCTGGGCCCCTGGTGCAGTTGAGAGTCTGAAAGGGGCGACACATTGGAGTTTGTGCACCAGCTCCTGTTGTCATTGGTTAAAGGCTGCTTCCTGGGGAGCTGACTCCCAGGAACTCTGAGCCTGCCCTGTACTCGGGCCAAGTGTCCTCCTGGGGCTCCAGAAGGCCCTGGGGCAGCGTCTGCAGCAGGGAGATGCCAGGTTGCCACGTGGCCAACAAGTCGAGCGAGGCCCTGAGGGGCCTCCTACATCACTGTCTTCCAGGTAAGCAGTCTGAGGTCCAGAAGGTGAAGGGACTTGGCCAGTGTCACATAGCTGTTCCAGGGCCAGGGCCAGGATGCAGGTCAGTTCCCACAGCCTCCAAAACCAGTTCTCCTCCCCACGTTGCCTCACCTTGAGGCTTCCACGGGATGAGCAGGATTATTCATTTCCCGAAGTTCTCCCGTTAAGGATGGATCTGGTTATAAGTTATTCTTCCCATTAATCCTTCCTCCGGTGGCATTATGCCCCATGGCCTGTGGCATTGGTAGATGGGAAAGGGAGCTTGGGCCTTTGTCTGCCAGCCTCTCACCATCACCGGCAAGAGAAAGGATGGGAGGCAGCTGTTTGGAGTTTTGGCCTCTAGCTTCAAGACGTTGACGGAAAACGCCTTCGGTCTTCAGGTTGCCTCTGACCTGCCTTCAGCAAGTCTGCAATGCTTCACAATGACCCCACGCAGGCCTGCGTGCAGACCAGAGCTCTAATGAGTCTCACTGAGCCCGGGACTTGAGGTGTGAGGTCTGCAAGGCCAGGCTTCCCGCTGACAGCCGTGTGCCCTAAGCCTCGGGCCTTCCACCTCTGAGCATTAGTTTTCTCAGGGATCAAGTACCAGCAGCTGCTCCTGCCTCGCTCCTGATTTCCACGCTGGTCTCCCGACCTGGCCTGTGGAATCTATTCTCTTCCTTCCAGTGTTTCCTCCGACCAGAGCCTGGTCAGTCACCTGGGAGGGCTCTCGAGAGGCCCTGCAGGCCCACTCACCTGGACCCCAGCTGCCAGGCACGCCACATCAGAGAGAGGACACCTGCTGTCCCTGTAGAAAGCCTGACCTCTGCAGGTGCCTTGCCCTTCCCTTCCAGTGGAGCCCACTCGCTCCCGAACCCCTTCGCACTTGGGTGTCCTCTGGTCAAGGCTCCCAGACTCTCAGGCTATGCCAGCGCCTCTGGCTCGACTCAGCCCTGACCCACTGAGCCCCCTTAGGTATATAACAGGCCATTTTCCTCACGCCTCCATCTCTCAGTGGAGCCGTGCTCCGTGTCCCACTGCCACCTGCCCTGGCGCCCAGCACAGAGCCTGGCACATACTCCCTTTCAGATAAAAGACTGTGGAGAATTAAATTCACCATGTTGTCAGGTCCATGTCTGTGGGGGCGAGGGGAAGAGGTGTTGGGCCTTCAGAGGAGAGAAACGGTGTTTTCAGCAAAGCTTTATAGCACAGAAAGAGGCGCGGTGAGCACATTCAAAACCCCTGGGGGCTTTCAGTTTTATACGTTTTCACTACCTGCAGTAATCTGCAAGTAGCATAGCATAAGTACTGCAGTGCCTGTGTGTGCGTGCGTGTGTGTATGTGTGCGTTATGTGTGTCTGTGCTGTGTATATGCCATATGTATACGTAACAGGACTTACATGTTAAATAGGGAGAACTTCAGATACACCCAGATTGACAGAAGAGTAAAGTGACCACATGAGCCCTGACAGCCAGGATCCCTGTTCCGTGGCCTGTGCCCCCTTCTCGTCCTCTGCTCCTCTTCAGTATTTTGAAACAGTTTGCAATATGCATCATTTCATCTCTAAATATTTCAGCATGTATTTCTAAAAGATAAGGGTATTTTTAAACGTAACCACTGTTTCACTATCACACCCCCTACAATAATTCCGTAAAACACCATCAAATAGCCAATCAGTGTTCAACTTTCTATGTGTTCCATAAATGTCAGGCCTCGGCAGTTTTCCTTTGTTTGAATCAAGATCCAACGAAAGCAGACAGCAATTGGTTGATTTTTTAAAAAAAATTTCTTTTATTCTAGGTTTTCCCTTTCATTTTTTTTTCCTCATTGTGCATTTTTTTATTGATTTCACAAGATGGTGTTTCGGCCTCATAGAGCTGCGCCCAGTCTGGGGTTGGCTAATGACTAATTTAACACCTTGCTCTGTTTCTGTTACTCCCTGTACATTGGTACTCGGTACTCGGGCCTAGAGCTCCGTCAGATTGCACTTTGAAGTTTCCGGCAGCACTTTCACAGGTAGTGCATTCCCCCCAGGGGTCACGTGGTGTCTGCCGCTCCCATCTTGTGAGATGCCCACCCTTTGACGTCCAAGCTTAGATCAGTGAGCACATCAGGAGCTGGAGTTGGTGCTAGGCTCGTTCTGCCAGTGTTCAAACATCTATTAGCTGGAATCCTTCTGTGTGGTGAAACAGCTCCTCATTTATGCTTTGGACACCCCGTGGTGCAAATCCAGGGAAGGAAGAATGTGGAGACTACAGTTGTTCCCTTTAATTATTTCCCAATAATGACTTGGTTTCCCAGCACCTTACAAAGATGACTAGGTAGGTGTCTTGTATGAATAATTTTGAACTCATCGATGGAAACACATTTGGGGTGCCCTCATAGACTGCAGTTACTCTTCCTTTTGATGCTCAAATGATCTTATGCCAGTAGAAGCCCGTTCACACCGACCTTGCGTCCATTTGACACAGGCCTGGCCATCTTTCATTGCTTTCTGCTCTTTGGGATGACAAGATGTTCAAGATTTGTGTACACTCCTTGCCTAGATCTGGGATCAGTCATTTTTCCAAGGAGTTGTAGTTCCTTTTAGTGGAAAATGTATCAGAGGTGAAAATCTGTGTGTTAGGGTTAAGTGACTCTTGAATACACACGTCTGTGGGCATTGTCTTGGAAGAGAGGGTTGTTATTGTTGCAAATATGTTTAGACATCAGATTTAGGAAGTCTATTCACCCCGTCCGACTGGACACGCTTTTATGTTTCTGCAAAGTATGCTAACTGAGCAGCGGTGGGAATCCTTTCCTGGGCCATACACTGGCCTACTTCTCTCCTCACAGCATCTTCTTCATTTCTGATTCCACAAGGCAGGGTGATCGTACGGCTTTGTGGTCCAGTTGAGGAAACTGAAGCTCAGAGAGACTAAGTAACTTGCTCAAGGTCAAACAGCTGATAATTGATAAAGCTACAATATGAAATGAAGCTCTTCTTGATAATAACATTCATCCTTCCCATGTGGATTTCACGCTGACATGAGAGAGGAATTTGGAGCTTAGACTAATGAAGGAGTTAAATGCTTTAGGTGGATTGTGGACTTTAATTAGAGACAAAGGGTGACTCTCAGATGACCTGGCAGCATCCCTATGTCAATAATGCACCGTCCCTAAGGTCCCTTCCTGGAGGGATAAGTACACAGTCTGAACTGGACCTACTTTGAAAGGATCAGCGGCCGGATGCGTGTGTCCCGGTGTGTGTCCTGGATGCGTGTGTACCGGTGTGTGTCCCGGATACGTGTGTACCGGTGTGTGTCCCGGATACGTATGTACCGGTGTGTGTCCCGGATGCGTGTGTACCGGTGTGTGTACTGGAGGCGTGTGTACCGGTGTGTGTACTGGAGGCGTGTGTACCGGTCTGTGTACTGGAGGCGTGTGTACCGGTCTGTGTACTGGAGGCGTGTGTACCGGTGTGTGTACTGGAGGCGTGTGTACCGGTGTGTGTACTGGATGCGTGTGTACCGGTCTGTGTCCTGCATGCATGTGTGCTGACACTTGACAGAAGCCGTGAGAAATAATGGAGGGAGATGGAACCCAGGTGGAATCCTGAGTCCATCGTCCCTCCTCCTTGGCTGACCTGCTTGGCTTTAGGCCGCTGGAGAGTCCCCTCCTTTCCTCGTGCCCAACTCTGCACTTCCAATGATGCCCATTTTGTTTTCTCAGGCAGTCCTAGGACATATTTCCATGGCAGGCACTTAAGTTACCCAGTGTGTCATTCTGCCAGAAACCTCTGCACTTGTGTGAAATCTTGTCTCCCTGTTGGGAATATGTAAGAAAGTTCTTGTGGGCTTTGCTACAGGGAAACACTACAGGGAAAGACTGCTACAGGAAACACTGGACCGAGAGCAGGAGGTGGGACTGACCCCGCCTGGCCAGTGACTGGTGTGGCTGGAGCAGGTCCCTTGTCTCCTCTGGCCCCTAGTTGGATCATCAGTGACAAGGAAGTGGAATTACAGACAATTCCCAGCTTCTCCTCATGCTCTAAAATTTTAATTTTGAGGACGTGCCATTTGCTGGCTCTTACTGTGTTCTGTGCGCTTACGGGCACTGCGCTGAGTCCTGAAGAGACTGGACTGGCCAGGGAGCTCGTGCCCCGTCCCAGGCAGCATGCAGTCCATTCCGTAGAGAGGACAGATGGTCAAGAAGCGATGGCCACACCAGGCTTTACATCCTCGACGGGATACACAGAGGGGCCAGGACCATCTCTAACAAGCGTCCTGGGGAAAGCTGGGCAAAGCTTTCCAAGGGTGGTGATGTCTCCGCTGAGAACCAAGTGTGACAAGAACATGTCCAGGGAGTAATGCGGGGCAGAGTCTTTTGTGCAGAAGCACAGCAGAGACTCAGGCAAAGGAAGACTTCTGTTCCCCACATCCCTGAGCCTGTGCATGAAGGCCTCAGTCCGCGAGCACCTCTGAAGTGCAGTATCTAGAAGCCACATTCAAGGCTGGACACGCTTGTAGGAATGCAGACCTGTGTATGTGCGCGCGTGCGTGTGTGTGTGTGTGTGTGTGTGTGCATGCGTGTGTGTGTGCGCACATGCACCCTCTTGTAGGAGCGGGGAGGGGCCCTTTTGCAGTGTCTGCCGAGCAGGCCACGCTCAGGAGTGTGGCCCTGAGTGTGCCCCCAACCTGACCTGGCAGGGGTGCAGCAACTGGGTGCTGAGATGCTGGTTCCCACCTCACACCAGAGCTACAAACTAGGGATAGACTCTGGTGTCAGCAGCCAAGTGGATGCCACAGTAGGGTGCTGCCAGTTCAAGGGCAAATGGAGAAGGTTCCAGGAAGGTTTCCATGTGTAATGATGGTGGGTGGTGAGAGGGTGTGGCAGTCTGGGTAAGGATGGGAGGAAGTTAGCTACTCTTTTTAGGGCAGTTAAAGACCTGGCCTAGAAAGAAACACCTCAATGTATTTAAATGAATGTTTCATTGCTACTTGGCTTAGTTACTGCTGGCTTGTTTGTTTCTCAGGGCCCTTCTGGACCACCAGGAGACAAAGGACCCCAGGTACAGTATGATTTAAATAAAGGGCTGGGATTTGATGGGATAAATTCTTTTCTAATCAAAGCGGTTTTCAATTAGAGGGGCCAGGAACTAGTTTCAGAAAATCACTGCCATTAGAGAGTACAGACGCCCCCACGTGTTAATATAAGCACTGGCCTATGGGATGGTAGAGCAGGATGGGCATGGAGGGGGGCCATCCAGTCCGACACGCCCATGCTGTCCTTGGCGGGGCTGCCACTGGCTTGGCTTTGTGGCATTTCTGCATCACAGAGGGACAGCCGTGCTTTAATGAATTTATCAAATTGCCAGAAGTACTCATGTTGAATCTTGGCTTCTTCACCCCCAACCACACAACCGTGAGCAGGTGAGGGATTTCTCTTACCTGTAAGGTGGGCGTGGTCACACCCACGGGCCACCGTGGGGAGCTGATGGACGTGATGCGCATAAAGCCACAGGAGGACTCGCAGTAAACGTGTGTTCTTAGGACCAGCCAGCAGCCATTGATGATAAACATATACATGTGTTTATCAGGAAAATGTGCATTATCTGTGAACTCTCCCCATGCGGGAGGAGCCGCCTGTTAACAGCTACGACGGCACTGTACCTTGTGCCATACTGCACGTGTTACATTCTGCCCACTCATGTGACTTCTGCACTAAGGAGGAGAGAGGTTTTATACCCATTTTCTACAGATGGGAAAACTGAGGCTCAGGACAGTTAATGGGTAGGCATGAGATTTCCGAACAAGTTATTGTAGAGGTCAAGTTGGTAGGACTCCTAGTGGAGGGGCTGGTGTGAAGACCCCGGAAGAGGCAGGGGTAGCTTCTGAGCAGCCAGGGGTCCAGTTTCAGCACCTGCCAAGACATACAGCTGGCCCCGACCTGCAACTCCATTTAAGGAAAATTCGTACCGGAAGTGAGAACTGTAATGAAAGACATTGGTGCCAAATTCCTGATATTGTCCAGAAATTTTTAACCAAATGGGAGTGATTTGCTTATAAAAAATAAGAACTGTCATCGAAGGGCTGGGCCTCCCACCGATTAACATGGCCAGTTGGCACCACCGGGGCTGCTTGTGCCCAGGACACAGGAGGGTGAGCCAGGATTTGAACTCGGGCCTGTATCACTGCAGGAGCGACCCTCCCTCTCAAGCAAGGGGCCTGTGAGTGGGGCCTGCATAGTAAGGTTTGCGGTGACGGTTTTCAGGCGCGTCCTCTGTGTATTTACACGTGCACCTCCGAGCTGGCGAATGAGGAAGCTCTGAGGGGGCTTCTTGGCACACGTGTTGTGTCAGGTTCCTCATCGCAACTGACCATTTCCATGGGAGAAATGGTACTTGCCAGGGAAATGGTAGGGGGCTTATTTTGCTTAAACTATTGTGAGACCTTTGTCTTCTTCTTCCTCAGGGATCTCGAGGTTTACCTGGGTTCCCCGGCCCCCAGGGACCAGCTGGCCAGGATGTAAGTAAAGAGAGATGGTAAGGGGTCAGCTGAGGTTCCTGTGGACCCCCAGGAGCCCACCCTCCACCTCCCGGCCTCCCTTGACCAGGAGACCCCCGGCCCTGCCCCTTCCCCACGAACAGTGTAAGAGTTTTGCTCTCGGTTCGTTGCGGCTACAGCTTTGCATTGTCTATAGTTTCATGTTTCACGCTTTGTCATTGCTCTCAGGACCTCGTAAGCACCCGGCTATCCCATACAGTGCCTTTGTTTTTCGGTCGCTTGTCTCACATATCTAGCCAGTCCATTCTGCTCAAATCAGGTCCAGCTTCTCTTGGGCTTTGTTCCTGACCCTGGAATGGCTTTCTCCCTTCAAGGGGATACCGCAGACTTTTCGGATGCGCATTGAGTACGCGTCCCTTCCCACTCATATCTCCACCATCTGGCTTTTGCTCAGATACCCCTGAGCTCTGAGAAGATAGGGACCGAGTGTCTTAAGCACCTCTGGTTCCTTGATGCCTAGCATCTCGCCAGGTACATGGAAGTTACTCGATCCTCACTCACTGACCGAATGGTTAGAGGACAACAGTGAGTGCTTCCGAGCAAAGGTGTCGAGTGCCATTGCTGCAGTGTTTACGAGTCAGACATGAGCCTTTCCATCTCTCTAGTTTTAATTCACTATACGCACGGACAACAAATTACCCTTCCTTTCCCTTGGGTTCCATTTCAGAGAAGAAAATTACCCTCTAATTCCTGTCTTCCCCTCTCAACATTATATACTTATAGCCAGTCCAGGAGAAGAACCCTCCTTATTTTCAAAGCTGGTCCTTCCACCTGTGTTTGGAAAAGGATGGTGGAAGTTTAAGATAGGCGTGTGTGTACATTTGTAGTTTTGTGTTTTGGATAGGAATTATAGAACGGAGAGCTTAACTGTTCTAAACATTTGCCACAACTGAACTTCATTTCGTGGGAAGCCTTCAGTATTCAACTGAGACCAGAAACCATGGCATTTTGCTGGTACCAGTCTTCACGGTTGGGTGTTTTTCCCCCCTCTGAGTTACAGCTGGCAGATAGAGGCAGAGGGAGGGCGGGAGAGTGGATCGGGATTCTGTGCGTAGCACAGTTAATGTTCTCTTTCTTCCCTTAGGGTGTACCAGGAAATCCAGGAGAAAGGGGACCTCCTGGCAAACCAGTATGTCATCTACCTGTTCTGGATGAAAATTGACTCTCAGGGCTCCAGCGAGAATAAAACTCAGACAGTTCAAGAGACTTTTTTAAAAAGGGACTGTGTATAAGGCTGTGGGCAGAGAGCACTCCTCTGAGGTGCTGGAATGCCCAGGATAAACCTCAGTGGGCAGCCCATACCACCAGGATGCGTATTTTCGGAGCCACGTGAGAGTGTCAGTGATGGTCAAGCGACTGATAGGGGCTGTCGGGGGGGTGTCAAAGCTGCCGCCAGGGAGCTTGGCCAAGGCAGGGCGGGAGCATGGTGTCCCAGTCCAGTTCCTGACGGCACCTCTCAGTGCAGCTCAGTCGCAGGCCCCGGGGACGTGAGCCCCACGTTAGATTCCCAGGGGTGCAGCCTCCAGGGCCCCGGAGCAGGACCGGGAAGGATAAAAAGTGGGTCTGGATGAGCAAAGGGGCGGTGGCAGCATACACTGCAGACCCGTAGCTGCCACATTTCCTGCCCTTTGTTCCTAGTGTCATCACTTTTCACAGTAGCAGAAACGTCCTTTCCTCTCGCTCCATGGGGATAACGGACGCTGTCCAGGCTGAGAGGAGAGGACGGTGCTGGGGGTGGCCCTCAGCGCTGTGGCCACACGCCCACCCGGGTTCCCGCAGCTCCCCTTCTGTGCAGCGTATTCACGCTGCAGGAAAGCCCCTGATGAGTTCCCAGTGCCCGAGGAGCCCGGGACATGTAGCCGAGGAACCCGCCCTGGGTGGGCCCACCGGGAAGGGAAAAGTGACGATGAGCAGGTCTGGGTGAACACAGAGCAGCCGTGCAGGTGTGGGGTACACGAGTCCATTGCAAGACGTCACCTAAGATAGAAGAGGCAGTGGTGGTGTGGACGGGGGAAGGTCAGGCCTCAGGACAGACACCGTGCAGTCTGGTTTCAGAAACCAATACACCACCCTGGGCGGAAGCCTCACCTCAAGGTCAGTCTGATAGGCCACCTGTCCCTTGCAAGCCTGGCCTGTTCCCAGTTTCAGACAGGGACCCAAGGCACAGAGGCCCCTGTGGGCTCTAACAAGGTCCCTTACTGATCAGGCTGCTGGGCACAGCCTGGACGGTCTCCAGCCCTCCCAGAGGTCAGACTGGCCCACGGCCCGAGGTCCCCACCATAAGTCAGCGTTAGCTTAGGCTCTGCGTGGCCCGAGCTCAGGTAAACAGACACTGTTAGAAGGTGGGGCTGTCCAGGCTTCGATGTCGTCCCTCAGGAGCTGGCAGGGCCAGACCTTTCTTTGCCACGTGCAGGGTTTGGACAACCCCGGCCTGCTGGGTTCATCCTTACTGCACCACGGCCATCCGTCGGTAGGTGGAGACTAGGACCTGGAGTATTTTCCCAGTGCTGCATCTGCAGGGTTCCTGTACCAGGAAGCCCCCGTCTAGAGTTGGGTCCTCTAGAAGCAGAGCCTCTGGGTGGGGGGTGGGGGTGGATTCTTGTGTACGTGATGGATTGAGGGAGCAGCCTCGGGCGAAACCTGCAAGGACTGAGGGGAGCAGGACATGGCAGGGAACAGGCCGTCAGAGCTACGCCTCGGCCTACGGCAGCTGTCCAGTGGGCATGGCCCCACAGAGCAGTCCCGTCTTGAGTCGGGGGGCATCTCCTTCAGCTCCATGCCGGTCTGTCATTGGCATTTCCAACCAGTGTTGGCGCAGCTGGCAGATGGGCCCCCCAGGAGGTAAGGAGGGCCTTGGCAGGACACCGGCTGTGTCTTGTACGCCCTCAACTCTTCCCACTGTTTGTTCCCGTATCCCGTCCCGCCTGACAGTGACCCACCGCGTGTGACTGAGCCCTCTGAGGTGGGCGTGCTGGTCTCTTACACGCCCTGCGTCCACCTTAAAAAGACCACCGCCCCGTACAGACTCTGTTCTGGATCTTGAGATCCATCTTGTGAGGCTTGCAGAAATGGGTCAGAGCAATTTTAATTAAATTACCCCCAAGGCCACGCTGTACCTAGATGGAAAATTCACTCCTTGTTCTCTTTCCCTTTGTAACGAATGCCCAGCCATGTGGTGTAATACAGCTCACTCTAATTATACAAAGAGCTCAAATGACAGCATAAAAATATCCCAACAAATAGAATGCCAGCAGCAGGAAAATGCCCCGATTTTAACAATATGAATCTTCTACTGTTATTAACTTCCCAGGGAAAAATACAAGGCTTCAAAACAAAGCCCCTTTCCCCCTTTTAAAGTTCCCATATGTTAATATTGCAAAGCGTGGTCATCCTGCCGAGGGTCTCCAGATAACGGGAAGGTTTCGGCTTTGTCTGAAGCAGCTGTAACCTGTGTGAGCTCCCCTGCAGGCTGGCCGTTTCTTCAGCACCCCCAAATCCGAGTCAGTCCCACCCCAGTCTGCCTTGGAGGTCGTCCTCTTACAGTAACCCAGAGGGCTGACCAAATACTTGAGCATATAAACACAGAAAACCACACAGACCTATGCCCAGCCACAACCAAGGTGACGTAACCCTGTGCAAACGTTTGTGAGGCTGGTGTCATGGTTTCATTAGCCACCGGATATGGCAGGAACCCCATAGGGTCAGGACAAGAGGAGTGGCCAGGACAATTGTCCCGGTTTCAGCCTCCCCAAGATGTAAGACTCGATTCGTAATTCGTCAACTCGAACTTGATTGGAAGAAATCAGCCCCAAGTTCAGTTGCGGCCCTAGGCTTCCCACATTCTGGAGGACAACCTCGCACCTTCCCTCTGGAGAATGGGTGCTCTTCTCCTTTTCCATGACAGAATTTAGAAGCTGGCGAAGGAGCATGCCAATCTTCATCCTTACCTAAGATCCCTTTCCCTTTAGCGCTGCCCTTTCGTTTGCGTTTTCCTTCCCAGCCTCTTGTTCCGTGTACCCAAAGTGAACCCAGCCTTCACCCCATCTGGGGCTCCTGGCTGGCCTCAGTCACAACACTTCACGCTCCCACTCAGAGTGGGACTGACGGCGATACAGACTCCTGGGCACCTCCAAAGCCTTTGTAATTCCTCCTGGTGTCTGACATATGTCCCTCCTGGAGTGAGAGACGTTCAACCCATAATGACAGATGAGGTGTAAGGTACTGTTCCACCTGAGAGCTAAAGAAATGGCTTTACCGTCATACCAGGTTGTGAATGATTGATACCAACAGCTATTGCCGATCTGGTCCACCTTTCGCTTCTACAGAACCCATGTCACCTGCAAGGGTTTGATGGGAGTGGGAGGAGGGACCCGCAGCCAGCAGGCGGAGACTGGGGACCAGCCAGGCCAGTGGGACGGGCAGCCTGCGTGGCCCCTGCCTCGGAGGGTCCTCTGTGTGGGCTCCCCGGCGTGGGGTGTGCACTGGGCCGTTTGCCTCCCGTGCTCCCACAGCTGTGTTACGATTACAGCTTACACTGTGGGGGGCTTTCACTGTCTGCAGATGCATGGGTCTACTGTCCACATGCGTGTGTGTGTCTGTATTCAGCTGTTTTTACTTTGGCAGGGCCCGCCTTCTCTGCTGTCTCCAGAGGACATAAATCTCTTGGTGAAGGTAAAAGCATGAAATCAATGTGCATGTATTTGAAAATGGTGATGGGGGGATTGGAGAGCTCAATAGGAAGTTGTTTTTTTTATGTCTGAACAACTGCATTACAGTATTCACAGGACCAGCAGTGTTTGTTGAGAACTGGCAGTGCGCTAAATCTGCTGTTCAATACGGCCGCCACTGGCCACGCGGAGCGATGGAAGTTCATTCAAATGAAATGCAATTAAAGTTTCAGGTTCTCGCAGTAACCACACTCCAAGTACTTAATAGCCCCATGCTGCTCACGGTTATCTTACTGGGCAGTTCAGATACCGCGCGTTTCCATCATCGCAAAGTTTTCCAGGGCACTGCTATGCTTGATGTGATCTCTGATTTAATTTTCACAATTACTCTGCGAGGCTGGCACTGTTTTTGTTCTTGTTTTGCACGTAAGGAACCCAAGACGTGGTGAGGGTTGATGACTTTCTGGGCGTACAGTCCACTCCTCACTGATCCCAGAGACGGACCTTTAACCCCACACAGGACTGCCTCCTCTGGAGAGAGGCAGACAGGTTGCGTGTGGGTCCTCCTGGGCCAAGAACCAGAGCACAGGTGCAGGCAGGTGGAGACAGGCGCGGGCCCTTGAGCCAGGGTGAGTCCAGGTCTGGATGCAGACGTCGCTGGTTTGCAGAGCCCTGTGCACTCTCTCCACGAGTGGGCCAGGCCCTGCCAAGTTGAGCATAACTCTGCTGACATAGAGCAGTGAATGCCGGACGGCCAGGTGTCTGTCCAGAAACCTTAGGTCTTACATGGCAGAGAGTGGGAAAGGCTGAGAGCAAGATGGAGACACTGTAGGAGTTCCGTTTGCGAAAGAATAGTCTCCCTGCAGTGAGTATGGGGGGCCTGTGCTGCCTCTACTTAAATCCTTTGTCTTCACTCTGGCGGAAGGCTGCAACTGGATTCTGTGTGATCAACTCCTTCTTCACCGCCTGTGTTAAAACAACACCTGGGTGGTATCAGAAAATACCTAGTTCGTGCATGAAAGCAAGGGAGGAAAACAGAAGAGACACAAAAGCTTCTCAGAAGCCTGGGACTTTTCACCTCTCTTTACATTGAGATGCTTGATGGAAAATTATGCATTTTATTAAAAAATGAGTAGTTGCACGGCCTTCCCTGATTTTTATTGACGAGAGAGATTTTTCCCCACAGTCAAGGCCATGACAAGAAATCATTGCCTATTGATCCAGTCCCTTGTTTGTACAGGCTTTGATTAGCCTGGATCCTTTTTCATGAGTCCATCACTCTGGAAGGAACCACGTTTGCATCAGCCTCGGGATTTCAACCTCAAGATGCCCCAATCTCTATGCCAATACTAACAGGAATGGGTTTGGCGAGGGTTAAGCATCACGCTTCACGGCTACAGCGTTGAGACAGACTCTGTTTAGTCAAATCGATATTTCCCAACTCCTGAAGCACGCAGCTGTGTTCAGCGGCCGCGAGGAATCTGCAGGGCGTGCGAGCACCTACATTCAGGGTGGCACCAGAGACCCCCCTGGTCCCACAGAGCTGCGCTGTGCCTGGAAACCCTGCAGACGAGCTGGGGCCATGTAGGTTTGCCCAGGTCTGCAGAGCTGACTGTCACAGCTCCCTTTCATAGTCACTGCTGCCATCTCGGTGTTGTAGATTGAAGCTTGTTGGTCTGGCCCAGGTGACTGGTCCCAGCGGACCCTCCCTTGCTGAGAAGACATCTTCATTAAAGAATATTTACCTCTGCCAAAGAGTTTTAACATCGTAGAGAGCTCATTCTGAGAGCTGGAAACCTGCCTGGGTAGAAAGTTCATCTTCTGAAAGCCCCTGTTAAATGGACTCTTCTTTGGGTCTGTATCCAGGGAGGTTATCATCAGGATGTCTCTCTCAGGTGATTCCTGGGATACATGTGATTTAATCCGATCCTTGCAAACAACCCTGTGGGCGGGTACTGTTCCTGTCTGCATTCTGCAGAGCACAGATGGGCACATCACCTGTTGAAGGTAACAGGTGGCACAGCGCAGAGCCGAGACTCAGACCCAGTGTGTCCAACGCCAGATCCTTTTGCTTAACCGCTCTGCTGTCCGAGTTCACCTCTGCATGAGCCAGAACTTCCTGATGGCTATCCGGTGAAACCAGGCAGGTGCGGATGTCCTGCCCGTCACCTGGAGGTTTGAAGTACAGACTACGTGACAGTGAGAACTCAGGTGTCCAGGCAGAGGTGACAGGAGGTGGCCTGGAGGTTAGTTCTGCTGCTGAGAAGCAACAACTGCTTTTTTCCACGTAGCAGAGACTGCAGTATTGCTCCCTTTTGTAGACGTTTTATTGAGCACATACTTGGTGAGCTGTTCCATGCTGAATACCCTGACACAGGGAGCGAGTGTATTGAAAATACCTGAGACAGTGGGAGGAGGATAGAGACAGGAGCGAAGCCACATTTCTAGATTGTGCCCAAGCAACATGCGAGGTGCTTCCGTACAATATTTCTTCCAAATTTTGCGATGATCTAAAGAGGGTGATCCTTGTTAACAAATATGGAAATAGACTCAAAGGGGTTGAGGGAATTGCCTGGGACAGCTCGGTTACAACCAACTTCCCAAACCAGTCACTGAAGGAAGATGGCACAGGACACCGAAAGCTCACGTGGTCCGTCCATCCGTCGATTGGCTGGTTGGTTGGCGTGGCTGGTTCATTTGTTTGCAGAACTCACGCTCTGCGGGAGGCTGCTGGTTATGAATTGGACATACAGCGAGAAGGCAATTCTACCTGTGTCTTCTGAGTCCATACTTTCTATTTGCTGGGTGTTGGGATGGAGCTATAAACAGACCACTTCAACAGCAAGCCAGGGGCTCCACTAGCAAGAATTAATGGGTTCCATGCGGGCGGGAACCTACCCCCAGTCTGAAGCAATCAGGCGGGCTTCTTGGCATGCGCGACGTCTCAGTAATCCTCAAAGATTGAGTAAGAGTGGAGCAAGTAACAAGATGGACCGTTCAGAGTTGTTGCTTTTGTGATGGAAGAACCCTTCCGTCCTGAATTAGAGACCGAGAGAAAGCCAAAGTGTCTGACACATCAGCTCCGTGAATATGTCAGCTTCCACGAGCCTTTGCAGAGCTGCCCCGCGGAGCGTTCATGAGACCATATTTAGTGCATTGGTTTTGGGTCAGTTGTCACCGTTTAGCCATGATCTCTTCAAGACACACAGCCAGGGTGGTCTCAAAGCGGAAAGGCCTCGAGCCTGATTGAGGGGATGCTTTGCACGTGGCACTGAGGGGATCACTGAGTGAGTACTTGGATTAGTAGTGACAGCTGAATGTGCGGGGAATTATGTGACCCGGTCTAAGTGCCTCCTTTGTATTATTTCATTTCACCCCTATCACAAGGAGAGACGAAGGGAGGTGGAGAGGGTGGATTGGAGAGAAGGGCACGGAAGGGGCACTGTAAGACAGATGGGAAGAGGCCCCTGAGCTTCGTTTTACCTACTGTGCTCCAAACTGTACCACCTGGGATGACATGCCCACTGGAGAACGTGTTCCCTGGGCTGAGGGAACTTCAGATTCATTCCAGGGGCAGCACTGACCTGCCTCAAAGAAGCAGAGTGAAGCTTAGTCCCGGGGACATTTATTAAACACCTGCTCCGGACAAAGACTAGTTCTGGGCATGGTCAGATTGGGTGTGTGTCACAACAAGGGCAGCTCTGAGGGTATGTGCCAGTGGCCTCGTTTCCCTGCTGCTTTGTTCAGACACCACTCTGGCAAAGCCGCCAGGCGGAGGACTCAGCTTCCCGCTTTGTTTTGTCTCTCGCCTTAGGGACAGGCCGTGCTGTGCCGGCCACTACTGGATGTTGGCATTAAGTCGGCACTGCTCGTGTTTTCCGGTGCACTCAGATGCCAGTCTGCTCACTTTGGACATTATTGTCTTGGGCTATCCTCCCAGCACTCTGGCTGCTGGGAGTAGGGAGAAATGAGAGGATAACTCAGATAAGTCAGTGCTGAATCTAATGTAAGATTAAGACAGAAAAATGCCAAGTTTGACACAAAGTATGGCTGCTTTCGGTCATCATCGGCTGGCAGCCCCCTGTCCGGAGAGGCTCTGCACCTTTGGCTTTCCGAGTAACTGTTGTTTATTCTCAGGACGTGTGCAGAGAGTGCCCCCCCGGCCCCCCCGGCCTCCCGGGTCTGCCAGGTTTCAAAGGGGACAAAGGTCTCCCGGGAAAGCCAGGGAGAGACGGCACAGAAGGGAAAAAGGTGAGGAGAAAAGGGGAGACGTAGTCTTTTTCATCGCAACGTAATGCAGCCTCTGGGACATCCTGGCACCTGTCTGGCCCTAGTCAAGGGTGCGGATGCAGGAGGCAGAGGTCACTGGCCCCTTTGTTGTGGGTTATGCCCCGAGTGCTCAGCCACACCTGTGCCACCCTTTGCTCAGACATGCTGGGGGGTGGGCGTGGGGATAGGGAAGTCCCAGTGGGAAATCAGTGAATGGGTGTGTCAGGGTGAGGGCTTGCCGGTGACTCTGGGCATGGGCTCCAGACACTCATTCTTGCTGTTTTTCTCTTTTGTTTCTGCTACAGGGCGATGCTGGGTCCAGAGGCCCCCCAGGAGCCCCGGGAACAGTCGGAGCACAGGTCAGGGAGCATTCATAAGCTCTGTGTGCGTACATTCTGCTCACCCCACTGGGTACTCTAAGTTTGAACAATGCTTTAAAATCAGAAAACCCACATTCAGGGCCTCACCATGGCACTGACTCAGGGACCTTGGGCAGCAGGGTCATTTCAATGGTGCTCTCAGGTGGTTCATCTCTAAATACCGGAGCAGTTGAAAGTATGAAATGAGCTGCAGGATTGGGACGTGTGGTACTTACTGGTTAAGACATGTGCCCCAGAGCTGTGTGGCCTTAGACAAAATCCTTGACCTCTCTGGGCCACAACTTCACCTCTCACTACTGATTATAACAGGAAGTTCCAAAATATGTTAGAATTGAACGATATAACACATAAAAAAGAGTTGGCATTCAACAGAAATTATTGCTAGGAAAGTGCTGTACGAAGGCGAGTATTAGTAATTCTCATAAGAACGACCAGCCAGGTGGCCCTGTGCTTTCACAAAGCCAGTGGGCGAAGCCCTGGCTGCCAAAAATGAGTGTCTGGGCTGTGGCTCTTTGGGCTCTTGTTTGGGACAGCATTTAGCTCTAAGAAGGGACTGCATGGGGACAGGGAGGGAGTGAGGGCGGACAGCTCAGCCTCACCTCCCTCCCCCAACACGGGGTCTCCCCTGCAGCCCTCCTTAGCAGCTGTGGTCTCTGTGCTGCTACAGGCGTGCACACCACCCACCTGACGTTCAAAAGTGCCACTGTCTCTTCCTATGGCCCGGCTGGGACACAGTGTGTCCCAGTTTTATGCAACATAACATTGTCTGTAGGAAAGAGAGCTCAGGAGCCAGACCTCTGGGGCTGGAACCCCGTTTCTGACCCTGGGGTCGTTCTTACCTCTCTTCCCTTCTGCTTCCTTGCAGTCAACTAGGGATTGTAAGCGCAGTGATGTCACAGGCCGATGGCCATGACTGCTGCTCACGAGGTGCCCACTGGCACCTGGTACATGGCAAGGCCTCCGTCAGCCTCAGCTCTATTGCTCGGTCGGCCCTGGGGTCACAGCCGGTGCAGGGCCAGGATCCGGCTGAGGACCTGGGCGGAACCCGTAAGGGGAAGCCCAAACCTTAGGACCCAGATAAATAAAAGTCTAATGCAGGACTTTTAAACTTTTAGATTAATGCAATAGATTCATGAGAAACAAATACGAACATTTAAAATAAAGACAGGACCCAGCCCTCCCCTTGAGCAACTCGCCTTTTGCCTCCCCCTAATTTCAGCTCCATCGGAGCAATGTGTTTATTTACATTCTGATATTTTGCTCCTCTTGGGTTGTTTGGCATTAATTTTGACCTTTTAAAATAAGGCACTGGAGGATTTTGTATCTTGGGCCCTGAGGTTTCCAGAGCGCCTTACATTTTACAGCCCAGGCTAGTGCCTCATGCCTCACGCTAGCCTCAGCCCTGGAAAATGGGGTTGGGGCTGTTATTATTTCTACTTCACATCCACATTTCCTAGGTCCTGGTTGGCAGGTTAAGACACCTAGCATTTGTTCTCCATCGGTTTTGGGAAGCCTTGTGGGGTTTTCACATACTCAGAGCCCCTGCCTCAGGAATTACAGATACCAGGTCTCAGTGTAGATGGAACAAGCGATTTTGGTTGGGCAGTGTTAGGTTGAGTGGAACATTCGCCAGGTAATTTGCTGCATATGCCTTTCTCTTTCTGGGGTCATCAACAGAGGCTAAGCTTTTCATTTAGAAGATTCTGCAGGCTGGTGATTTCAGCTCAGCCCTCTGTGATCTTTGCTGTCAGCTTGCTGGCTTCTGGGTTTAGCCTCTGCTGAGGACTGGCATTTATTCAGAGAAACAAAAGCCAATAAATTAAACAGATAAGTAGGGATAGTTTTCTCTATCAGCCCAACACTGCTTGAAATGCTGGTATCTTGGGCTAATGGCTCTGCTTTGTTCTTTTATAATTTGATTCAAGAGAGGGTTTGTTTCTTCACAGAGAAAACCAAAGAAAGCTTTCATCCAGAAAATACCCAAAATTAGTGCTATGTCTGAAAGACTGGGTTTTTTAGCTTCTCCATTGAGGAGTCCCTGGTGACCTTGAAAAGTTCTCAGGGCTCCGGTCCCCCCTACACAATGAACCACCAGGTGATTTCAGTGAGCAACATACCCAGTGTTCTGAGGGCCAAGGGCCATGTTACCTGCTTTATAATATTATCTCCTGCAATGGTTGGCAGCACTCTAGGAGGTAGAGATACTGTCCCACTTTACAGATGAGGAAACTAAGACTTAGCAAGATTCAATGCCGGTATTGCAGTAGTCGGTGACACAGTGGAGGTGAATCCCTGTTAGTCCAACTCCAGGATCCCCACTATTTACCGTGTTTTCCCGAAAATAAGACCTAGCCGGACCATCAGCTCTAGTGCATCTTTTGGAGCAAAAATTAATATAAGACCTGGTCTTATTTTACTATAACACCAGGTCTTTAAGATATACTATACTATACTATAATGTAACATAAAATGTAATGTAATATAATACCGGCCTTATATTAATTTTTGCTCCAGAAGATGCATTAGAGCTGATGGTCCGGCGAGGTCTTATTTTCGGGCAAACACAGTAGTATCGTGCCAACCAGCACCAGCCCAAGGACAGCTCCCAGTGGGGAGCCGGGCTTCTGTCTACAGGCCTGTGTAGAAATCCCCACGGGGCCCTGTAGTAGCACCCCTTTACCAAACTGCTGGGAAAATGAGCTGCCGAGGAATTCAGTGTCTCATCTGAGGACTCACAGGCTTGTCTTGCTCCTGGATTTCCAGCCCAGGCCAGTCTCTATGCTCTTCGTTCATCCCACACCGCTCTCCAGAAAACAGATGGGAGGACTGTTTCATTTCCTCTGTGTGGAACTTCACTGATCACACAAAATCTCTGCCAGACGTGCGGACGTGAAGATGAATTTGTCAACTGGTGGCAAATTTGCTACTGGTGGCAAAGCGCTTAGGATCACTGTTCGTGCTCTTTTACAACCAGAGGCCCCGCGTGTTCACTGGTCACGTGTTATCGCCAAGAGGGTTTGGTTCACTTGTTTGTTTGCAATTATAATTCAGCATCTGGGAAATCAACTTCCCCAGGATTTATCTTGCAGATTTGCAGCTGCTGTCTCTGGTGGCTGGGTCTGGGGAGGTGAATGCCATAGTCAATTACAGAGCCCCTTCTACAGCTTTCAAACTGCAGAAAACACTGGCTGAGAGAGAAGGGCTGGAGACAGGCTGCTGGAATGATCATGATCCAGGTAGAGGAAGAAGAAGAAGCAAGATGGTAATAAGAGCAAGGACCCTGGAAACGTGTATTTCCACAGAGTCCGCTGTGAAATCCTCTCCTGGATTGGAAATGCTGATTGTTCTATCCCCCAGGAAAAGCATCTGGTTTCCCTTTCGTTCATGTGTCCACCAGCCAGGTGATGGGAATTGTGGGGACTGCGGATACTGAATGAACAGAAGTCTCCACTTTTGGGACGTTCTGGATGGTTCTGGAAGGCAGAAATAATACGTCCTGCTGCTAGGAGAGCTGCCAGAAGAGGCCCTGGAATTCCATCCTGTCCAGAGGTGCCCCCGAGCCATTAAGTACATGCTCTGTCCAGGAGCAGAGGTCCCTTTGCTCCCATAGCTGCCTCGATCCCGAAAGACTCGCACCAAGCATCCCCTCGACCAGTTCCCTCCAAGTCAGGAGGTGTAAAGGTCGGTCAGATCTAGGCCATGACTTCCAGAAGCTTGTCCTGAGGACTCCAGGGTCTGGGCTTGCTCCCCTGCAAGCCGGCTGTGGACCAGGGCTGGGCCTTTGAGCATCAGGAAGGTACTCGCTGCTGCTGGCTGCCATCGTTTCAGCTGTCAGGAGCCTGACCTTTCTAGAAAATGGTACTGATGCTAGTAATGCCTGCATTACTGCATTATATTGATGTTGTGTTGGAGAAAAAAGATCTACAGGCTGGCGTCTCGCAGAAAAGTCAGACTGGGCTGGGGCCACCTAGAGTGGTGGGCACAGCCTGGGCTTTGGGCGTTAGGCGCTTCCCCAGTCTGGCTCTGCCTCTTACCAGCTGAGTGAATTTTGCTGAGGCAGTTTATTTGACTTCTCTGAACGTCAGGTCCCTCATCTGTAAAAGAAAAACCATATGGCCCATCTCCCAAAGAGGATAGGCGGCGTAAACAGGAAGCGTTTACAGAACAGCAGGTGTGGTGCCAGCACATAGGAAACGGGTCGTGGAACTGCGAGCGGCCCTCATAATCGTTGGTCTGTTTGAGTTAACAGCAACTATACCAAGTACCTTCAGATTTTTCACCTGTACACTCTAACAATAACCCCTACCTCATGGAGTAGTCCTGCTGGCTAAAATAGATAACATAGACATATTATTTTTTGGGGCGTCAGCTCAGGATATAAACAAAGAAATACTTGAAATGGGATATTATTTGAAGAGCCCCGGCAGAGTGTCTGGCAAAGTCGGGACCCTGTAAATGTCAGTCCTTTCTTCTGGAAGGAAGTGAGTCAGGCTTGGGGGTGGCCATGTTGGCTTTGGTCCCCATCTGCAGTGGAAAAGGAGAATATGGCTGTGGGGATTCCTTGAGCTGCTGACATTTTCATTGTTAAGAGGTGAGGATTGAAACCACTCCAAGCTCAGCCTGAGGACTGGAGTTTGAAAGGAAACCATTTACTTCTAAGACAGTTGTCCTAAATGTCAGAGAAACAGTGTGCTATTCTCTGTCACTTGTTTTCATTGAGATTATAATGAGGCCTGCAGACAGTATGCTGCTTTATAGATTTAAAAGCAGTAGAAATTATCGCATGCTAAATGTTGGAACACATGCTCTTCCCCTCTGAACCTGTCTTTTCTTTTCTTTTTTTTTTTCTCTTTCTCTCCGCAATGGCATTTGGCAGCGTAGAGGTATTACCTCACCTGACAACCCCCTTCCCCCAGCATACCTCAGGGAGGCCGCCAGGAGTGTCACTAGCTAGTTGTCATTACCAGTCAGCTGCTGGTCTAGGGCACCCATCTGGCTAAGAAGAATGCTGGACTGGATGTTCCAATGAGAGATTTGTAGGTTCTGGGCCTGGAGGGACCCTCCTAGATTGACCTCCCACACCCTCCATTTACTGCATGGACAAGCTGAACGCAAAGAGGGAGCACGATCTGCTCAGGAATGCAAAGATGAGAGATGACAGGCCTGGGACCAGAGCCGAGATTGACTTCCTGCCAAAGACTTACTTCACTGCATAATGCGTTCTTTTAGAGGAACTGAAATGCTTTTGTTTAATAACATTTTACTGAAATACATTTGTTAACACAATAAATGCAGAGCCAAAATAGATGACACTTAAGAGAGATTGGAACCTGTGAATGTAACTTTCAGGGTAGGTCTGTAAAAAATATTTTTGGTAGGTTGCATGTTTTGAGTGTTTCCATGACCACGGTAATGACAACGATGGTGATGGTGGTGATGATGGTGATGGTGATGGTGGTGAGGGTGATGATGGTGATGATGATGGTGATGATAGTGGTGATGATGGTGGTGATGATGGTAATGATGGTGATGGTGGTGGTGATGGTGGTGATGGTGATGGTGGTGATGGTGGTGGTAATGATGGTAGTGATGGTGATGGTGATGATGGTGCGGTGGTGGTGATGATGGTGGTGATGATGGTAATGATGGTGTGGTGGTGGTGATGGTGGTGATGGTGATGGTGGTGGTGGTAATGATGGTGGTGATGATGGTGATGATAGTGTGGTGGTGGTGATGGTGGTGATGGTGATGGTGGTGGTGATGGTGGTGGTGATGGTGATGGTGGTGGTGGTGATGGTGGTGATGATGGTGATGATGGTGTGGTGGTGGTGATGGTGATGGTGGTGGTGATGGTGATGGTGGTGATGGTGATGATGGTGGTGATGATGATGATAGTGATGATGATGGTGGTGATGGTGATGATGGCAATGATGATGGTGATGATGATGATGACAATTATGAAGATAATCATGATTATAATGGTGGTGGTGATGATTATGACAATGATGATCATGGTGACATCATATAACATGATGACAAGATGATGGTGATGATGATGGTAAAGATGATCACGACTGTTTATTGAGAGCTAATAATGAACTCATCATTAGCCTAAGCACTTTGTAGATTTTAGGTCATGGAATCCTCATGACAACCCCATGATAAAGACTATTACTGTTATTGTCATTTTAGAAGTAAGGGAACAGAGTTGAAGCACCTTGCCAATGACACAGTACATGACAAAGCTAGTATTTATATACAAAACAATGTAAAATAATAATCATAAATGTTTATTGAGCTCTCTTACTGTGTTCTCAGCTCTATGCTAAGTGTTTTCCATGTATTATCTGATTTTATTCTCCCAACAGTTCATGGGGTAGGTAATCATTATTCTCTCTATTTTGTAGATTAAAAAAACTACATCTCAGAGTTTTCGTGACCTTCTCAAGGTCCCGCCAGTAAGGGAGGGAGCGAGGGGCGTATGTACAGAGAGCATCTCCCTCAGCCCTCGTGCAGCACTGCCTGAGAAGCACCATCTCAGCCCCCCCCCACACACACACACACTGCTGCCTCTGCACCTTTCCCTGTCACACCTGCAATATCCCATTTCCTCTTCACATCCTCCTTTCTTCATGCTGAGCCAAGTCCACCCCACACCGGGCCAGAGGAGGCCTCTGGTAACTGGGGCAGTCGTGCACCCTTCTCATGCTGTCCAGTGCCTGCAACTCGACCCATGTTCAAGGGTTAACATAGGGGGACACAAGACTCCGAGTGTGTCCCCAGCCCCACTTTCCAATGACCCCCACCAGCACCCCACCACCAAATTAGGCCATTCCATCAGCAGTGCCTTCACCAGGACCTCTTTTTGTCTGCTGCCACCATGCCTGCCTGTAGCACACACTTGATAAGAGATTGGTGAAGAATGAGGGAATGAATGAATAGGAGAACCAACACATGCAAACTTACTTCTTTTGCAGCGTCGCTCTAGCAAAATTCCCACTAATTTCCTTTCTTCTTTCTCCCAAGGGAAGTAAAGGAGAGCATGGAGCAGATGGTGAGGCTGGACAGAAAGGCGATCAGGTAAAAACTTTGTAATGAACATCGTCCTGAAGTGGCATCACTGTTTCTCCTACGTAATGGTCTCCCATTTCTGACGACATTCCTGGTCGCGTCTATGTGTGCAGTAAGAGTTGTAAAATCACACTTCCATGGTTCCCATCTTGATCCCCCTGGTTTGTTGTCACATTCCCCGTCCCCAGTTATCTGAGGAGCCTGACTTTTCTTTTTTCTTTTTTTGGACTCTTGCTTTTAGTGTTTCTTGTCCACTAACATAGTAACCATTCATTGCCAAGTGCCCCCTTCTTTCCCCAACCCTCCCATTATTTCTCAAGCACCTGTTTGCAGGACTCTCAATGCAGATTCACGTGCTTCCCAGCTGCCCCGTCTCCACTCAGCGCCCACCCACCCCTGCTGGACCACTTCCCCAAAGGTGCTGTAAGGTAGTGCCAGTGGTGGCGCCAGTGGTGGCATGCCGCTTTTCCTATGGAGATGAGCCCTGCATCACTTACCCAGTGTGACCAGCTGGTTCTGCAGTCTCCCCTCCTCAGCCTCTAGCAGGTTCTCTGCCATTTCGCCTGATGACTGCTTCTGACTGTCAGTCTTTTCCCTGGATTTTTTCCCCCTTTCCCTCTCTCCCACCTGCCCTGCCCCTTTATTGCTCACTGTTGTATTCATTTCTCACTCGGTACTCATATCGTAAACCAGGCCCGTGGCAGGCACTGCACCAGGCTCTGACATACAGAATGAGGAATGGCCAACCCCTAACCTCACAAGACTTTCAATTCAGTGAGGGAGTGGGGCACACGAACCAGAGGCAGTGAGACGGGAGCAGCGTTCAGGTCTGAATGACTTACTCAGCTCAAATCCCACCTGTATTTGGAAAACCAAAATGGGTTTGGATTATCCTCACCAGGATGATTGGTCAAAGGCAGTGGTATCTGTCGTGAGGGCTACAGCTTGTGTTTTCTGGTGGCGGGAAGTGTGGGGGGAGGGAAGGTGAATTATTTATGTCATGGTGCTTTGCTTTTATAATATGATTGTACTAAATCAAATACTTATGGTTGGTGCAAAAGTAATTGTGGGTTTGCAATTATTTTTAACCTATAAACCACAATTACTTTTGCACCAACCTAATATTTCAATGCATGTTACACTAGAACTTGTTTAGCTCATTCTGTAGCACACAGACTCCTCTCCACATGAAGACATGCATCTCTTTCTTAAAATAACTGCCATAGTACAGATGCCATAATTCAGTTAACACTGTCCATTGTGGGCTTATGTTGTGTGTGTATGCATTTATTTGTTTTTAAGTGGGACACTCCAGACGTACGCAAAAATACGAGAGTATAATAAAAAGAGCCCCCTTTGCTCCTCTCGCCCAGCCGCAGCTATTATGGCCACTCTTGTTTTCAGCTACTTCGTCATCCACTTCCCCACTTTTTTCCTTCACATTTTTTGAAGCAAACCATTTTCAGGATAGGTTTGTTTGTAAATATCGTCAGATACTTTCTCAACCTATTGAAGCTCTGGCAATATATTAAAAAAGAGGTCTATAAGTGGGTGTCTTCACCCAAAATTGTCACTGGAGTTAGAAAGTAGATTCTGGATCGTGGTCTGAAAATTGGTAGTTGCACGAAGTGACAAGGTTTTTGTGAGTCACTTTAAGGAATTGCCTCTCATGTTTTCCTAGGGTCATCCCGGAATTCCAGGTTTCATGGGGCCCCCAGGGAATCCCGGACCACCGGTAAGTAATAATCTCTAACCCACTCCTTTCTTGGCCTTGACATTTGAACTCCCTCCCATCCTCACTGGAGATGATACCACACTAGTCACACCTTTTATTTTAAGGAATGGGCTGACACCCAAAGCCCAGGGGTGAGCTGAAAATGTAGGTCCCGGGACCAGCTGGGGAGTGGTCAGATGGACCCGAGTAGCAGTGATGGACAATGAAATATTGTGCTATTGGGACTGGGGCATTGGCAGGAAAGGGCAGGCTTCATCTATTATTATTAAAGGTCCAGCTTGGGAGGTGGCAAGCCTGGGACAGTTTCGTGGTCAGGACCTTAGGTAAGGAGTGTAGAAGCAGCCTGCCCTCTTCCATAGGCGGCTGTTCCGTGGTGAGAAGCTCTGGGAATCATGGAGTGTCCATATCAGCCCAGACTTTCCTGGATATATTACAATCAATAACAATAATGACGACTACAGATTATTGCCATTCATGATTACTATTTTCAGCTGTTCGTTCATGGTTATTCTAAGGCACGTGTTATTGTTTTAACTGTAACAAGTACCATTAATGTCACCCCATTGATCCGCCCTGGGCTCCCCGCTCTGGCAGTAGTTCTGGCTCTGACACTGACCGATGCCCAGCTTTGCAAATTTACTTCCCTTTGGTCTGGGCTGCGGAGGAATGAGTCTTGTTGCTCTTCACTCAGAGTCCGCTGTGGTTGTTACCAGTGGTAGCCATGGTAACAAGGAGTGGGGTTTACCGTCTCCACCAAGCCCAGGGCCAGTCCCATGGTATTTCCCATGTGTTCTCCCAGACCTCGCCCAAGAGGGCCACTGGCAATGGCTAGAGGACCCCTGACAGGGACCCCACTTCAAACACAGACCGACCTGTCAAACGAAATAGTGAAAAAAAGGATCGGTTAGGAGCACAGAGTTAACAATGTGTGATATTAAGCTTGCTTTGTCTTCTTTGTGGCAACTTCTAACTACCTGTTAATTCTTAGAATAAATCAAGTTGTTTAAAACGTATTTTTTTCAATAAAATCACAAGAGAGCCTGAAACAGCATCTCTCACTTCGTGCCTGAGTTTTATGGCAAACTCATAAAAGGTAAATTATCTGCATAAGTAGTAAAGCTTTCCCAGCGTCATGGAGAGGCGACCTTAAGTGTTTGATACTCAGCTCACTTCCTTTCGCACAAGTGCCGCTCTCATCCTTTTCAAGTTCTCAGCCTCGATTCGTAACTGTCCGAACTCTGCCCTGTGCATGCTTGTGAATGGCCTTGTAGGACAGCAATCAGTCGCTACCGTTTCATTCTGTGATATTCTGCATTGATTTTAAGATGTATAATTTGACTTAGGAAATTGATTTGCATTGTATTTGCAAATGCTATTGGATTTTGTGGCATCTGACAATCAGCGAAAAGGAAAACATCAAGGTGGCAATAGCATGGGTCGAGTGGGAAGGTATTATTAGCATTAAGTGAGGGGGGATGCTTAAAAGGGACCTAATTGTATTTAAAAACGGTTCACTCGTGAATACTTTTATATCGCGGTGACTTCAGCTTCCCTGTGAAACCTAAGAGCTGAAGGACTCAGGCACTGGATGTTGGGCTTATGCCTCATCCCCACCCCACCCCGGTAGTTCCAAAGCCTCTAAGACATCTCCAGTGGAAACGAAACCCTGTTCCCTCCTCCTTGGGAATTGCTGCAACTTAGAACTCTCTGACCACGCTAGGAAATGACTCCTGGTTTATTATTCTCGTACTAGATGATGAATCTGAGATTGAGAAACAATTGTAATCAGAAGCCAGCTTGTCCATCTCCAGCTCATTAATGCTTACAATTCACTCGGTGGTGTTTATTGAGCATCTACTCTGTGTAATGCCTTCTACTGCTAATTGCCTTTGGGAATAGATACTGAGTCAGCTGCCCATTCACGTTCAGCAGTCAGTCACGCAAAAGCAACTCAAGGACAGGACAGTAACCCTCCAGGTCCCCATACATTTTCCCCATCCTTTTTCCAGATAAAACCTTTACCCTGTTCTCCACCTGCAGTAGGGAATTGAATTTTAGCTTCGCTAAATTCCAGAGTCTGGGATGTCAGAAGCTATTAGCCAATTTATGTAGAAGAATCCAGATATGGAGTAAAAACTCCATTGTTCTGTTAAGTTTGGACTAGATGTGTAATTTTCTCCTTTAGCATCCCAGGCGCAGGGACGTGTAAAGGTCTATTTGTTTAAATGTTATTATCCTTTTATTTCATGAACACTTACTGGGTCTTTACGTAATGGAAAAGGTGGGGCAAATCAGACTGCGTTTGTCCCCAGGATTTGTAGTCCACGGCAAGTTAGACACGTATCCTACAGCTATATCCAATTTCCTTGAGCTCCAAGACCATGGAGTGGCCGTTTCTGTACCCGTAAAACTTTCCCAGCACCCGGTACAATGTAGGCACCCAATAAATGTATGTAAAAACAAGCGAATAAAGACTGCTGCAAAAGTATCAGTAACGTACACTGAGAGCTTGCTGATGTGTTGTCCCTTATTTAGTTGTTACCTGCAGTGTTCCTGGTCAGGCTGGCCGATAGACACACACTGTCATCAGTACTTACGGTAATGATGGCCCTCAGTAGGTGCCTGGTGCTGGCTGACTCTTTATTCATATGTATTAACTTACTCAACTGTCTCAGTGATTCCAGTGACATAGGTGGTGTCTTTTCCTCCATTTTACAAAGAACTTAGTTGTCACTGGAGAATCAAGACTTGGAGCCAGGCACTCTGGCTCAAAGAGGGGGGCACGCCGAACCACAGCCTCTGTCCTGTGGCAGGCACCCCACAAACCTTGCCTCATTCACTCCTCACCTCGCAGTGCTGTGGGCAGTGGCACCTCTACCTTTTCCCTTAGGAGGAAACTGAAGCTTAGAGATGTGATACCGCCCGGCCAAAGCCAGTGAGAAGCGGTGTATTAATGAGTCTAAAGAAGCTCTCTCTTTATCCCCGCCAGCCAAGCCAGCTTCTAAACCCCTCATTTATTCAAGAAATAGTTCCGATCCACTACCTCCAAGACGCTGTTTTAGTTCCCAGTAAACAAGTCAATAAACCCTGGGATGTCAAGGCTACGGGGAGAAATAAAAACAGGACAGGGGTGACAGAGGGCAGAGAGACCTGCAGTGTGGGATCTGGTGGGCAGGACAGTGTCTCACTGAGAAGCGGGAGCTTGAGGCAAGACGCAGAGGAGGGAAGGACCTGCATTCTGACGCGTGGGGTTGGAGTGCAGGCAGGAGGAGCAGCATGTGTGGGGGCCCCCGAGGCAGATGCGTGTGGGGGCTCCCCCTGCACCACTTACCTGCCTGCGGAGAACTTCTCTTGCATGGATCTGTCTATGCATTGCTCCATCCCTGAGTTGACACAAGCAATGAATTCTTCCTTACCTCCCTGGAAGATAAATCCAATTGTTCATTTCTTGCCTTCTGTCTCGAAATGTTCCCTCTGAAGGGAGGCCATCTACCATTGCCTTAAGAATGACTGGCTGGTGAATACTGGGGCCCTTTTTGAGATGTGGCTGCTGTCCTCCCACCATCTCTGTGTTCCCAGTGACTAGCCCAGTGTGGTAGGGAAGGCAATTGCACCTTTGAAGTTTTCATGGTTCCGGCCCCTGGGAAACGGGCAGGATGTCAGCCCTGTGCATTGATGGATGTACAAACAGGAAGTGCCGGTGATCTCTGCTCAGGTACACAGCAAACCAGCTTTCTGCTTTCTCATCCTCAGGGAGCAGATGGAGTCGCGGGAGCTGCTGGACCGCCAGGAATCCAGGGACCGCCGGTAGGTCCCTCACTGGACAGGACCTGCCTTTAGTCTGTCTTTGGCCTTCCCAGAAGCTCACGTGTTCGCCCACCTCCTGTGGCCCACACATGCTGGGGGTCTGTTCAGTCCCCGTCGGCCACAGGAGGAGTCACTTTCTCTTAGAGCCCCAGTTAGCTCACTTCTCAAGTAGAAGGTGTGGATGAAATGAGCTGCCGATCTGTGATTCCAGAATTCAGTCTACAGCCAACTCGAGCAGGCCCAGGGTTCAGCCCTGTCTGTCTGCTCCTTTTCAGTGTGGTTTCTGTCTGAACAGGCTCAGGGGTGTGGAAAGGCTTGCTGCTAACCCATCCTGAGCCGATGGCTCGCACCAGGAGCATGTCGGGTAGGAGATGGCTGCTGTTATCCAGTTGTTCAAAAAGCAGCATAGTTATGGAGGGGGAAGTTGTAGGTCAAGGTTCTGAAACCACAGCTGGTGGCGCTGGCATTGGAACCCAAGCCATTGATCTCAAAAACCGTAATTATGTTCATTGCCTGTGGCTGCCACGACCTCTTTCGGTTTCAGTACCGTAAGCTGAGGGTGAATGAACCTCAGTGTAGCCGGCGTCCTGCGAGTCTCCACTTCAGGCATTTACGTAAGGACCACACGGTGAATTGACACCCCTTCTCTCACCTAACTGCCTTAGACATTCGAAAGGTTCTGAAACATTGCCTCCATTTACTTCTAGAAAAGCCACTCAGAGACTTAATGGTGCTTTTATGTCTTGGATCTTTTAGGGGAAAGAAGGACCCCCCGGTCCCCAAGGCCCCTCTGGATTACCTGGAATCCCAGTAAGTGTTATTTCAAAAAAAATCTAATATCGCTGCTACACAAATCAGCAAACAAAAATACACGTTATCATTCTTAAAGTAAGATGTGGTCACTAGGGGAATTTTGTGTATTATAGAATAGGAGAAGAAAAATAATCACCAAATTTAACTAGATTGTAATTATAACTTGATTTCATGGAAAGAAATGTGAGGTGTTCGTGGCCTTTCCGTCACCCCGACGTCATCCTTCTGTCATTGTCCCGGCCCCTCGTGAGCTGTGCTCGGCACTGCCCTGCTTGTCCCTCAGCGTCCTCGTCATCTGTCAGCACCGGCGTCTCCCCTGCTCACCGCCGTGGTCAGGGCTGACAGGAGGCCGTATCAACCCAGTGTGACTGCATGAAAATGTCCAGGAGGGCTTTCTGTAGTTCAATAGCGATAACAAAGAAACTATTGGTATCGATTGCTTTTCCACTGTGTGTCAGACATTGCAGGTCACATGTCCAGGCCAGAATCTCGGTTTCGGGGAAAACCAGGAAATCAAACCCGTTTTGCCGGTGGAAACACTTCCGTAGCTGCTGCGTGTGAATGGAGCTGGGCACCAGGCCAAAAGCTGTGCTCACACTGCATGATACCCCCTCCTTCTTGGCATCTTTGGCCAGATAACCGATTTGAGTTTCTCTTGCAGGGAGCAGAAGGCAAAGAGGGCAGAGATGGAAAACCGGGTCCCCCTGGAGAGCCGGTAAGGGACCCTCAGTTCTTGCCGCTTTTCAGGCCAAGTTAGTACTTTCTCAGTAACAACTGCTGTGTGACCGGGAGCTACTCTGAATTGGGCACAATGACAAGTATTTTCAATGCGTCATTTCACTCATTTTCCCTGACAACCTTGCCAGGTAAACACTGCTGTCCCCATTTTATAGCTGGGGAAACTGAGTCTCAGGGAGGTGAAATGAGGGGCCCAGAGTCGCATGGTGGGCTGGTGACAAAATCCAAACCTGAGCCAGGCTTCTGCCCTTCCTCTGCAGTGTCAGTCCTACTGATGTGGGAGGGGAAACTGAGGCAGGTAAGCACTAGCTAGAGTAGAAACCTGATATCTGAAAAGCCTGTTACAGCCTCGGAAACCCTGAGCTGCACCTGCTAGCTCCCGTGTGCATGCGTGCGCGCGCACGTGAGTGTGTGTGTGACCTGTCCAGGACACACAGTGAGGCGGTCTGAGCCCGCATGAGGAAGTGTCTGTGGCTCGGGAGCTGTTGGTTGTGTGTGGACAGAGATTTCCACAGACTTTTATCTATGACCTCAGGGTTGTGTTTCCTGAGGTTGGTGAATCGGGGCTCCCTGATGACAACGGGTGTTCAGTTCCTAGCAGCCCTTTTTTTCACAAATACCTCGGTATCGAGGGGAAGGTGGGAGGAAACATCTGGAACTTAGAAACCTGGGTTCTCCGAGTGCCCACCTGTGGGAGACGAGGTAATGATGGGGGTGTCCCCAATAGACCCTGAGCAGCTGTGAGGACGAATGACGACATTCTCTAGGCTCTCACATGGGACGTCTCCGGGACGTACTGTTAAGTTATAGATCTCGGGCAGATAGCCTGCCCGCTTTTGTGTAAACATGGGTCTACATGTATTTTTCCAGTATTTACAATAAAGAAACCCTGGGAGACTCCAAAACCACAGAAAAAAGTACTTATGTCCGTAAGAGGGTGATTCTGAGCAGAAGGGGGCATGGGGATGGAGGCAGATTTGTACCCCATAGTCTGTTATATTATTCTCTTCACAGTTTGGGAGGTCACAACATACATTACTTATTGATAAAATCAAATTAAACGTACATGAACATATTCTATACGGAGCCTACAACCACAACGACACAAAAAAGCTGGCTCCAGTCCCCACAGGCTCTCTGACCTGGGATGGGTCCAAACGGGTCTCTGAGCCTCAGTTTCATTTTAAATAGAGTGAGAATCATTGTAGCCTCTTGCCAGTGTTTCCAGAGCATCACAGGCCGTGAGATGTGTGTGACCCGCATCGGGCTTGTCTGTCTGTTAATGGTTTCTGTAGGTTACTTCCTCCCCTGCCCTAGTTTTACCTCCTGCTGAGCTCAGGCCTGCGGAGCCTTTGGAAGAACCACCAAGTGAAAACACATCAAAGTTTCTACAGCGAGGTTTACGTCCCATTTAATTTGTTTGGCCCTAAGGTGTTATGACTCATTCTGTGTCTTATGCAACTTGCTGGAAGCACCGCCTTTATCACTGTTGCCTGCTTGCCAGATGCTGAAACCAGAATTCACTGCTGAGGGGAAAAGAAAGAGCTAAGAGCAGCAGCAGAGCACAAAGCTCCTGCTAAGCCCTGAAGGCTGCTGCCCAGTCGAGCTGCCCCAGGCGGGCAGATGGCAGTTAGCCGGGGTAGGGGGGGAGAGGAGGTCGGCACCCCCACCCTGGTTGATGGCGCCTGCTCACCTCGGGCAGGGCCTTGTCTGCTTCTTTACATTTCCCACTGTAATCCCCAGAAAAACCCTATGGGACATGGGTGTCATTATGTCATGAGGCAACGAAGGCCCAGAGAGGTTAAGTAGGCTGGCCAAGGTCACACAACTGGGGAATGAAACCTCTCGGACTCACACCCCAGAGGCTGAGCCCAGACATCAGTACTGCAGAGCAGGAAATCAGCTTTTCTGCAGAACGTGTCTGATCCTGAAAGGCTGCTGTTTGTGGTACATGATAACTGAGGCTTTGGCCTTCATTCAGTCTGTGTATGGACGGCCTCTGGCAGATGGGCCTGGGCCAGGCACTGGGCACAGACTGATGGAGGACCAGGCCTGTTCTGGGTGAGATGCATGAAGAGGCAGGGCTGGTTCTCCAGGGAGAGGGGGGACTCAGCGACTCCCATCCAGGGCCACTCCAGAGGCCACCAGCCGGTTCATTCTGCAATCTCAGTGTATGGTCACCCTGACTTTATCCCTCTGCACTGCTTGGGAGGAAATTGGCACCGGGACAGGGGGCACTGGGGAGCCCTCAGAGCAGACTGCAGACAAGGGTTTGGAGGCAGGTGGAGTATTGGGGAGGGGATCCCAGGAAGCACGAGGGCATGGGGCAATGGAACAGGGAAAGAAAGAAAGCCGCTAAAAGCGGGTGAGTGAGTGAGCTGCTCCCATGGACAGCCCGGGCCCGTCTCGCTGGAGACCCTCTGAGGGTTTATGAGGAGCACACGTGTAATCCTGCAAACCACGGCCAGGACCCAGGAGGCTGGGCTGTTCGTCCCTCAGCTTCAAGCCTATTTGCATTGGGGATTATTCCCTGAGCCCTTAACTCCATGTCCTTGGCCTTTGCCCCTCAAAGTCAAGCACCCCCAAAGGCCGCCTGTGTAGGCCTGTAGCCTGGGCAGGAACTGTGTGTTCAGCGAAGGGACCGGGACGTCCTGGGTAAGCCAAGGGGATGGGGCTGGGAAACAGCAGCATCTGCTACAGGTGGTCACTTCTGTGCTTGACTTATGCCTTCAAGTTCCTGTACTTTAGGGACTCAGCTGCGCAGACCGACAGGAGATGGATGGATAGATTAATGATGGATCTGTGGATAGGTAGGTATATAGATAGATGGATAAATAAGCAGCTTTTTGAGTTTACTATTGAGTAATTTTTATTAAGAGGTATTTGAGCAGAATTGTAGTTTAGGATTAAGTACAGACATTCTGGAGCCAGAATGCCTGGATTAGAGCCCCAGCTGTGTGACCTTAAGCAGATCACTTAACCTCTCTGTGCCTCAGTGTTTTGCTTGTGGGATAACAGTAGTGCCTCCCTCAGTGGGTTAAGGATGAGGACTCATTGACACAATCATGTGACACACTTCAGTTGTGTTTGCCACGTGGAAAATCCTCAACAGTTGCTGGTCGTTAGCATCTTTCTGCTGGTAACGTGGGCCAGTGATGGGTTGGCCATCCCACCTTACTGGGGCAGGAGCCAGGCCAGGCCCGCATACCCTCGACCACAAAGACCTATGGGGGGGGGGGTTGTCTTGAATTTACAACTGAGAAACAGATCTGGGAAGGGAAATGATACTGAGAGGTCACCCAGCTAGACTTGGACGAGCTGGGACAGAAGCAACTAACAAGGCAACCTGGAAATGAGAGCTTTGTGCCCCACCCTCCTCCTCTGTAGTTTTCCCTCCAAATCCAAGGATGCCCTTTCCCTCCCCTCTCCCCCAGTGGACCCTATCTGATCCTCGGGTTTATAAGCTATGCAGAGGAGACAGTTTGGGGGACTGGGTGTGCCCTCTGGTGACAGTGCAGGCACGGCCAGCATGTCGCTCCAGGTCCCAATCAGAGGTGCCGTTTCACCCGCTTTGCCTGCACCCCACATCCTCCCCCACCTCTGGCCTCTTTATCTGGACATGAGCACCCATCTCTCACTGGCTTTTATTCATGGCAATACCAAGCTTCTGGAGGTGCAGAATTTTAAATAGCCAAGGTGTCCCATAACTTCTTTATAATTATGAGAAGGTGGGATTGAAAAAAAAATGAGTAAATTGTGGGCCCCTGGCAGTAGGCACAGCCGCTGGGGTGAGAAGAGCCTCGTTTTGGGGTGGCCTGCAGTGGGATTCGGGCTGGCTTTGCCATGTTGAACCCGGTAATTTCTGAACTTCTGAACGTCTGAACTTCTTTGAGCCTCACTGCCCCATCTGTGAAACGCGGTAATTAGTAGCTGCCTGGAAATGGTTCCGTGTGTAGGTAGGAAGTCACTTATAATGAGGGTCTCTGTATGATTTCTCAGCCAGACCAGAACAGTTCCGAGAATGCAAAGGGGCGCCCTGACTCACTGCCCTAGGGATGACCCTGGGTAACCAGCACCGTCCCGGGAAAACCAGGACGTAGGAGACCTGGGTACAGGGTGATGGGCATGGTCTCTGCACGAAAATGGACCCCAGTGCCGGGGCCAGTGACTGGCTTGTGTCAGTGTAACACCAGGAAGCCCAGGCAGCCCAGAACAGGAAGAGCCTTAAAATGCTGCCCTCTTTTTTCTTTATCCTCAGGGCAAAACTGGAGAGCCGGGTCTGCCAGGACCAGAGGGGGCCCGAGGCCCCCCGGTAAGTGCCTTGTGTGGGGTGGGGGTTTGCTGAGACTGGCAGACCAGGGGGTTCCAGAAGTTCTTCTCCGCCAAAACAGTGGGGCGCCCACGTGATACGTTCCGTTCTTTCACGTGCCATGGCTGTAAACTTTATTTTCAAAACTGCAATCATTGTTATTACCATGTTGTCCTAAGTTTTCTTGGTTCTTAGCCTATTTGTTGTCATTTGAATGGGCTTTCTCTGGATGATAGAACCTAAAAATGAGTCTTAATTTTAATTTTGAACATTTTCCATAGATAAAGGTTTTTTTTCCTCCAATTATAAAGTAGCCAATTCTCATTGTAAAAGAATAATGATGATGGTAATAAAAAAAAAGAATGAAAAATAATTTTATAGAGAAGAAAATAGTTACTTATTAGTATTCTGTAACACACAGAGGTAAAGCTCTTAACATTCTTGTGTGTGTTTCCTACTCTTTTTTTTCCCTATGCATGAATTCTGATATTTGTATACCTAAATTCTAGCTGTCAGCTATTGTAGACATAACATATATAGGTACTTTTTCTGTAAAAATGAACTCAATCTCTGTATTTTGGGGTTGTTGAGGGTTTTTGTGTGTATTTTTTTTACTCCGTCATAATTTTAAAATTGTTTTCACAATTCCTTAAATTTGTTTTTGGAACAGTATGATTTTTAATGAAAATGCTAAAACCCAATTATCTGGCAAGAAGGAGGCGATGGAAATGCTAGTTCTCTTTCCTTAATGTGTCTTTCTGTAAAGAAATCAATAACTCACCTGGCTGGTATTCAATACTGAGGAAACGAAACACAAAATCAATTTCCTGTTTGCTAAATCTCTTTGCTTTTCACCTGACCGCGCCAAGAGAAGGAAACTAAGAATGGAGAATACCACCTGTCTGGGGGATTAAATCACAGAATTCGTGGTTTTTGTTAAGATGGCTCCTGGCTAATTGGATGAGAGGGCTTTTTTTTCCCCAAGGAGACAGATGTATTTGCCGGGACCCAGCTTGGGGTAAGACCCATGTGTGGAACGAGAGTTGTAGAGACTCCTGCCCCAGTGCAGGGCAGAGCTAGAGACCCAGGCAGGTGACAGAAGACCCACCACTGGCTGGGATGGCGTGAGTCAGAGCAGAGCTTTGAAGAATGGCACGGGCTTTGAAGTGGGCAAAGCTGGGTGCAGCTTTCGTTTTCATTTATTCACTTTGTGATTTCTGTCAGGGACCTCTCTGAACCTCTGTTTCTTCTTCTATATAATGGGGATCAGAATAGCTCCCACTTCTGTAGGGTGGTTGTGCGAAGGAGAAGGTTAACTATGTAAAATTCCCGGCCGTGTGCTTGGCACACTGTGTGGCTCCCTCAGCTGGTGCTTTTTGTCTCTGATTATATGGGAAGAGTGCCCAGCAGGGTCCCTGCCTCTGAACCACCTGGATTTGGGATTCCAGTGTCTTTGAGGAGGACGCTGGGACCCAGACAGGCCCCGTCCCTCTCCAGGGAAAGGAAACGCCTGTTTTGAGCAGCGGGGAACACTGTTAATCTCTTATTCAATCCTTATGGCAACTCTGCAGAAGAAGGTTCTAGCCTCGCCTTACAGATGTGGAAATTGAGTCACAGTGGACAGAAATAAGGCTCCCGAGATCCACAGCTAGAAAGTGGGGAGCCACGGTCAATTCCAGACTCAATTCCAAAGTCAGCCCTGCTCCACCAAACTTGAGGGCGTATGAAGCCCCTTTGCACAGATTAGTCCTGCACAGCTCAGCCAGGTGGGCCCTTCTTTCACCCTCCTTTTATCCATGGTGGTGTTAGCATTCCAGGGGATAAGATGACTTTTCCAAGGTCACAGCAGTTGAATCTGGAATCAGACCGGAGGTGACTTCATCTTCTGCCTCCCCCTCTTTCTCCTCAGTCACTGACGCTTCCTGACAGGCACCAGGTGACAGGCCCATGTGCGGTAGCAACTTCTCATCTAGTCCTCCCCTACCCAACAGGGCAGGCTGGTTTCTCGGTGATGGAGGCGGAGCTGGGGTCAGAAGGAGGCATGGAATGTAGTCATTCAGCTCGGGTTAGCAGGGACTGAAACCCGCCTGGCCAGACTCCTGCCCCATCGTCCCCTGCCTCCCAGGAGCCAGGCTGAGGGGGTCCCAGCCACATGGTGTGAGATCAGGAAGAAAAGAATAGGGAGTTCAGGAGCCACGCAGGCTGATGGCTCAACACCGCGGCATTGGTGGGATCAGCCCGTGCAGTGCTGCCCACACTACAGGCTGAGGCGGGAAGAAGCGCACAGTCCCCCGGGCCCCAGGCGTCAGGGCATGGCCTGTGCTGGCCCGAGCAGGACCCAGCGCCTTGCAGCTGGTCGCGGCTGAGGGGAGTCGGGGAGCCACAGTGAGAGGCTCGGGATCCGGCCGGACCATCTCCCCAGATGCCCGTGTCCCCCTTGTCAGCCTGCTCTTTCGGGGCTTAATGTCATTCTCTTTCTTCTAGGGCTTCAAGGGACACACGGGCGATGCGGGTGCCCCTGGTCCCCGGGTAAGTGGATGCCTCGCCGTGGGGGTCGTGCTGGGTGGACCTGCGCTGGCACTTCTGGACTTGGAGCCCCTGGGCCCTGCAGGCCAGGACAGCGCCTGGTCACCTGAGAGAGGACGAAGTAACATCCCTTTCTCGGTCTAGTTTCTCCTTGGGGCCAGACACTGACTGACCACTAGTCTGACCAAATCAGCCTGCGGTCAGGTGTGGTCACTGTGGGCTGTGCTCCGTGTAAGCTGTGTGACGGAGGCCTAGCTGACAAAGGTGCTTCCCTCAAGGCCCAGAGCAAATGTGTGCAAAGCACCGGGCTCTCCTGGATGACTCTTTTCTTATCCTTTACCTTCTTCCCTCTTTCGAAAGCCCCAAATGGGAGGAACCTCGGGGTCTGCTGGGTACACCCCTGCCATTCTCTGTGCACTCCTGAGAGAGCTGACGTGTGCGAGTATCAAATGGGTCAGCAGGTCAGGAGGCAGAACTCCAAGCAGGTTTGCCTGACCCTTCAGCTGGTGTTTCCTGTGACTCCGAGAGGCACACACGGCCCAGGGCTGGAAGCTGGCCTGGGGGGCCCTGCGGAGCCCAGCTCGGGGCCAGGACTCTATGCGCTGCTTTCTCCTCCCTGCTGCTCAGACACACTGCTGGAGGCAGCTGGCAACCTGCTCTGTCTTCTTCACAGCAGGCATTTTGCTTCTGCTTTCCCCCTCTAGGGAGAGTCTGGTGCCACGGGACCGCCTGGCCGGGAAGGGTCACCAGGAAAAGATGTAAGTGTGGGCCTCCTGGGGGCCTGGCTGGGTCTGTGGGAAGAGGGGGTGCAGAGACAGTGGAAGGGGCTGCACTGCAGGACCAGGGGACACCCAGAAACTAGCAGGGAGGTCAGTACCGCTGCAGAGCTCTCAGGAGAATTCAGTCGGTCAGTGACGTGTCACCTGCCCGCACGGCGGTCCCCAGGGCCCCTGGGCATCCCGAGGAGGCCCCTGGATCTGGGCTTCATGCCTGATGGGTCGGGGCCTGTGCGGCAGAGTCGATTCGGGGCTGTGCTGAGTCGAGCGCCACCTGTCTGTGGACACGAGTGACGCCCCAGTGGGTCCAGGCCTGGATGGACTCGAGCAGCACTGTGGTGTCTGTCCAGGCCGTCTCTCCATCTCCACTGCTCTGCAGTCTCAGAGCCCGTCACGGCCCCCACTGCCACATGCTGTGTGGCCCTTCACACTGCTCCTTTGCTCCCACTGAGTTTGGTCTTGGGACCAGGACAGGACAAATTGTCTTTTAGCTCAGTCGTACAGATTGAAAAACTGACCGAGAGGTGAAGACACGTCCCTGTGGTCACACGGTCAGAGGTGGGAGGCGGGAGCCTGGGTGGGCCAGCTCCATCCACCACAGGGCACGGCCATCGTACATGACAACCTGCAGGGCAGTCTGCCGTGTGGACACAGTGCCCTGGAAGTGGGTGCTCTGTCAGGAGCGTGGGCACGGGGTCCTGGGTTCCGAGAGCGCCTGTGCCTGCCCGCCCTGTGCGTCCCTGGTGCCTTTGGTCTTGGGTGACTTGGTTTGTTGGTCTTGGGTAACTTGGTGAACTTTGGTCCACATTTAACGGTGACTCCATCGTCTTCAGTGGCTCTGTGATGACGTGGCTCTCTCTGTTCCAGGGTGACACTGGACCCACCGGGCCACAGGGTCCCCGAGGAGAGAGGGGTCCACCGGTGAGTTTTGCTCCGTGTTTCTGTAGAGCCTGTTACCATGGTGATGTCTGGTTGGTCCATCCTGGTGCAGTGTCTGTGGTGTTGAGAATGGCAGTGATGTCCTAGCAGATGGAAAACAGTCACTGCCCTAAACCCCCCAATGCCCCACCACACACCCCCCAGGCTGCTTCTGGGACCACCGGCCCACAATCCAGAAATTTAAAAGGAGCCAGCTGGCGCGGCCAGGGCCCAGGCCCTCTGGTGCATGCATTCCCCATGTGGGTGCTGTTGGGGCAAACACTGGTTCTTGGGGTGCCCCAAACTCCTACTCTTCATATATCAGATACTGCAGAAACACACGTATAGTATAGCTGTGATGCTAAATTTTCATATGGGACAATTAGGAAGAAATATGTCTCAATAGGTGACGAGAGAGGTAGTGTAATGACAAAAAGGTGGGGAAACACTGCTCAGGAGACCCCCAGGCCTGGAGCGGCCCCCGACTGGGGCCCCTGCTGGCCGGCATAGGGCTTCCTCATCCACGTGCACTGCGTGAGTTTCTTCAGCTCTCCTGGCCCTCAGTTTCCTCATCTGTAAAGTGGGGGAGGTAGAAGGAATCCTATAGGTCCGGTGAAATGACAGGACAGTGGCCAGCACACAGAAGGTGCCAGGTGGCAGTCAGCCTGAGGCCCCCACCAGCCTCCGTTCCTGGAGGGAGGGGCCTTTGCTCTGCTCCCCTCCAAGGGGCCCGAGGAGCACTCAGGAAAATGGGTGCCAGGTGGAGGGTGCCGGCGGCAGGGTTGTGGAGGGCGGCACGCACCACTTGCAGGAAGCTGGGGCGAGGCCCGAGGCCCCCACAGGCAGTCTGTGGTTTTCTGGCTCACTCATCAATTCTGAGGTACATCACAAAGAATTTGAACCAACACTAAGTTGCCAAAGTTTACCACGGACTCATTTTTCTGAACATACGAGAGCCGGTTCCAGGGTTTTTCTCTGGTAGCCTCACTGTCACTCAGCTGGGATTGATAGGCTCTCCTGAGTGAAGAGAAGGTTCCTGCCGACCTCAGCAAGTTCACAGCCTTGAAGGAGACGCTGAGTGTCTGTGGGTTTGGCCAAAGTCTGGTGCAAAGCCTGCAGGAGTGTTTCTGTAATTCACTCAGTGAGTTCTCCCCAGACCCTGTGAGGCAGGTGCCATCACTGTCCCCGTTCAAAGATGACAGATGGAGGCACCCAGAGGTCAGGGAATTGGATCACACAGCAAGTAAGAAGCAGAGCCAGGATTTGGACTCGAGCAGTCTGGTTCAAGCATCTGCAGCGTAATTCAGCACCTACCTGGCCCTCGTGTGAGATTTTCTTCTCAGAAGGATCAGCTGGTGGGAGGGGGCCTTGGAGCTCAGCCGTGGGGGAGGGGACTGTGGACACCATTCCTGGCGGCACAGAGGCTGCGGGGCTGCGTGTGGATATGGGACATGAGGAGTGGCCCAAGGCCCGGGGTGGCCAGGCCTCAGCCCCACTCGGCCTCCAGCACACAGGTGATAGGTGGCCACCCAGAGCCACCCTCCTGTGCACATCCGCTTGTGCTGGCACCGAGTGCTGCTGTGCCTTGGCCCTTAGCCTTCCTACAAACGGAGAGGACCAGAGCGGGGAGGAGAGATAAAATTATCACAGGGATGAGCCGCAGTGCATATTTTTAGAGGCACACAGATGGGTGGGGGGGTGGGCGGGGGAGGTGCAGGGAGGAGCCGTCATACAGCGTTGCCTGGAAGGGATGAGTGGGGGAGCAGTCACACACAGGCTGGTGTGATCCTCTGCGGGTCCCGGGCTCTCGCTGTGCCTCGGTTTCCTCATCTGTGGCATGGGATAAAGACATCTGCACTGCATGCTTCCGGCAGGAGCTGGCGAGATGAGGCACGTGACTCGCCCATGAGCACACGGGCACCTTTTAGGCTCAGGTGGAAACCTTTATCATCGGTAACTGACAAGCCATGTCCTTAAAGAAGGTTGGGGTCGGTGTCGCCTGGGGTCAGTGTCGCCTGGTTCCGAGCTCCTCCACTTCTGTTTCAGGCAGGTTTCTTAGCATTCCTGTGCATGGTGGTGTTTGCATCTGTTGTGGGAAGTGAGTTCAGGCATGTGAAACCCGCGTGTGGGCAGTGCCCGGGAGGGTTAGCTCCTCTTACCGTAGTGGTTTCCAGGCAGCCAGCGCACCCAGGCGCGTGCTGCACAGATCAGAACTCATCAGCACCTCATGGCCAAAGGACCGATGGAGAGTGATTTCCTGTATGTTCTTTGTTTATGCATCTAGCAGAGCGCCTCCTGGGTACCTGGCTCTGTGCTAGATGCTGGGCATATAGAGAGAGACGAGGCACATGCCTCATAGCTCCTCTGGGCTGCCCTTGGCTGGGAAGAGAGCCAGGTAGACACGGCCGCCAATGAGGAAAGTCCTACAGGGAGGAAGGTGGTGAGCAGATGAAGTGGCCAGCTCAGCCTGGCGAAGCCGAGCTGCGACTTTTGGGCTTCACGGGAATTTGATCCTCAAAGTGGGTAGCCAGGAACTTTCTGATTTGTATGCTTTTGGGGGATCTTATTGGTTAAGTGTATTTATCAAAATTATAAATGTGCACAAAAAACCCATCACATGGGAGCAGATTAGAATTATGAGTCAGCCCTAGAACCTGGAGTAGATGGACCCTCCGTTAGCAGTGGTGTGACTGCACCAGCCACTTGTCTTTTCGGGGTGTCGTCAGTATCTGCATCTATTAAATGGGGCTCTAATGATGCCCTTAGTCGGGGAGTCAGAGGAGGTGGTGCTCAGACATGCGTCCTCCGTGAGAAGAGCACGCCCGTGGCTTGAGCACTTTGTGTCGGACGGTTGGTTTGCTCCTTCCGGCAGCATCTGAGTTGAAGGGTGAGTGGATGAAGGAACGGATGTGGTCGTGGGCATTTACGGTGGTGCCGTGGGCGCTGATCACTGGGCTCGGACTTTTCATACGCACCAACATTGAATGCGACATCAGTATTATGAATTAAACATTACGAGCGCCTTTTACAAGCCCCTCTGAGTAAGGAAGTGGTTTATTGAGAGCCGTGCTGGTCCAAGGACCAGCTGTAGGTGTGGAATCGGGTCCCCCACATCTGGCGCGCTCTCTGTCGCACAGCCCTGCTCTGTGACATCCTGGCAGAGTCCTGGCAGAGTTACTACTTGTGTTTCTCTCACCAGGGTAAGAATGGATCACCTGGAGCTCCGGGAGACCCGGGCCCTCCGGGAAACCCAGTGAGTACTCTCCCCCCCCCGCTGCTACGTGATGGCATCAGGGCCAGCTTGGAAAGGGGCGTGTGGCTCACGTCACACATGTCTGGTCTCCATTCCTAGAAGCATCAGTGAGGAGATGTGGGGCCCAAATGGTGAAACAGGCTGCAGGCAAGAGGATCCAGGAAGGACCTCTTTCAAAGTTTAAAATGTATGCACTTGGCTCTCTGTTGTCTACAACCAGGCATCCAAAGGGACAACTGTTAAAGAATAAAAATAAAAAAAAAGTGTAATAAGATTGCACAGTAATTGATGATTTTAGAGGCTGGAAGGACAGGGTCAGGCCGACCAACCCTTCTCGTCGCAGACAACAGGGTAAGCATGTGTCATGGGGATGATGAAGGACAGATTTGGCCGAAGGCATCCTGCGGGTGAGGAGGTGACAGACGGGAGAGCAACAAGGAGCCATGGATAGACCATAGAAGGAGGGTGGAATGAGTAATCCTCAATTCTTGTCGCTGGATAGATGATTTGGGACTTGGGGATCAGGTCTGGCAGATGGGGAGATATGGTGGGGAAGGTGGGTCTTTGATGGATTCTAGGGTTGGATGAGTGGAAGCCTGTTCACTGGGCCACCCCAGCCCATCCTGCTCGTATTCTTACTTGCGACAATTGACAGTCCTGTTTGGAAGACCACTCTCAGGATTGATGGATGAGGTACTGGCGATGGGCAGACCAATGTGGCCAGCTCGCTGTTGTCACTCTGGAAACTAGAGTGACCAGCCTATCCTAGTTTGCAGCCACCTTCCTGGTTTTAACACTGAACATCCCGCATCCTGGGGAACCCACCATTCCTGGCAAAGCAGGCCATCCCAGGAGAGACCCATTTTCCTGTTGGACCAGGGACAGCTGTGCGACAGGAGTCTAAGTCCTCAGCAAATGTAAGGGCCTCCCTCGGGAGCCATGGTTGCTGCTGGGGAGACAGAACGAGTGGGAACGAGCTTGGGTCACGAGGCTGGATCCACTCCCAGTGTAGACCTGGCCCCGGGAGAGCTCCCTCACATATGGTGGCTTCCCAGAAAGCTTGAAACTGAAAGATTCCCAAAGGCTTTTCCCAAAGAGCAATCCCACCGATCCAGGAGCCTTGGTGTCGTGTTGGGAAGACACATATGCCTCGCTGGAGGGCTGCTTGGAGGGGCCACACACATCAGGGTGGTGGTAGTAAACATTTGCCCTGTGTGGTTTCTGTTGCTTTGAATGAAAAGACCACTGTTGGCAGAGACACCGCTCCTCCAGCTCGCCCATCCCATGATGGCACTACAGGACCCACCGGACCCCCCGTCTCTCCCTAACCCATGCCCCTCCATTACAGGGAAGGTTACTCGTCTTCTATTTTGTTGATTTTTCAAGACTTCAGAGTACAGAGGGGTCACAAGGTTTCTGAATCCGCTTGAGTTGGCACTTGACCTTGAAGAATGAATCCTGTTTTCCCTCCACAGGGCCAGAAGGGAAACAAAGGAGAAAATGGCAGCCCAGGACTGCCTGGCTTCCTGGGTCCCCGAGGGCCTCCGGTAAGCAGAGAACCCCAATGGGGGCCAGGACGCCTGGCTCTGGGCGTGAGGTTCACGCTCAGTATATGTCCTCCCACCTCCTGTGCCCTTAGGCCCATCCACTCAGGTTATAATGATCGGTGTGTGTGGTCAAAGTTAGACTGTGATTTGGGAGACGGTGAAGCGCATTGGCTAAAACATACACTGAGAACCTGTGTGGGGTTCTCAGCTCACTGCTCCTCAGTCGTGAGACCTGGGAAAAGCTCCGAACCTCTGTGCCTTAGTTTCCCCATTATTCCAATAGGGGGACTCACAGCACCTACTGAGTTAAATGAGATGTTTTATGTCGGGATTAGCAGTGGTGTCCAGCCCATTGCAGACGCTCGATAAATATAAACAATTTTAATGATGGTTGTGGTCGGGTAGCTGTCCTGAAGCTCCAAGGACCCTTAGACATCGCTGTACAGAGGAGGTGTTTGGGCTGTAGCGTCAGCACATGTCGGCACTTTATTCCAGGCCACACAGTCAGTTTGTGTTCCAGCTGGCACTTGAGTTGCGTCCCCTGAGTTGAGTCTGGGTCCCCTGAGTTGAGTCCGAGTCCCCTGGCTCGACAGCTTGGTCCAGAGAAACTGTAGATTGGTCTTTGCCAGGTTTCTGGGTAGAGGGCTGCTGAGGGGTTCACGCATTTCTTACTAAGCCTGCTGGCGCATTCTCCATGCTGCAGTCAACCCCTTGGGCTGCTGAGCATTGAAAGAGGCTTGTTTGTAACATGCAAGAGCAGAAAGCTCCCCCTAGTCCCATCCAGCCCCCCACCCCCAGTTTAATTCTGACCCCTGAGGCTCCCTGCTGGCCCAGCCCAGCCCCTCGAGCTGGTGAGCCCTCTTTTGTTCTTTTCTACCCTGCAGCCCAAGTACACTGGGCTCTGTCCACTGATGTTTACTGGAGCCTGTTCATTCCGTTGTCCAGCCATTAGAGGTCCGAGCCCCCATCTCCTTCCCCTTATTCCCAGTCTGCTGTTGTGGAGCAGCTAGGTACCCGCTCCTTTAGTTGCAATAATAGCAGGTCATGTGTTGGCAAGGTACCAGTACTATTCCCATTTTACAGATGAAGAAACTAAGTAAAGCACAGAGAGCTTAAAAAGGCTGTTAAAGGTCATAGAGCCAGTGAGTGGAGGAGCCCAGATTCGATCCTGGGCAAGCCTCCCCAGAGCCCAGTGTCTCACTGGGGTCTTATTTCACACACTGAGCCTGCTTGTCAGAGAGGGTTCCTCATCACTAGATGGTCTCAGCAGGGGCTGTCCCAGAGACCTTCCTGCTGGACTCACAACCCCCCGACAATGAGCCAAGAGCTGGTGGTCCCCTTCCCACCCTGGGTCTTGCCTTTGTCTCCTCTGCACAGGCTGACCTCAGACCCTATTGGGGGTGTCCTTGGTTGGCTGGACCATCGATTGTTGTCTTTGCTGCAACATGACTTGAGTGAAAATGTCTGTTTTGAAGACAGTCACGTTACTTGCAATGTGCTGTTGCTGCAAAGCCCACTGGTGTTTTGTTCTGTCTCATAGGGAGAGCAAGGAGAGAAAGGAGTGCCAGGCAAGGAGGTAAGTATCACCCACCTGTGCTGCCCTTGGCGACCTTTTCCTGGGGGAGACGCAGGGCCTGCTTCGTGGGGGGTGACACCTGCAGTCTCAGGGGCCCTTGCTTCAGTGCTCTGCTGCCACTGTCTTGAAATCCTTACTGCTTTCTGAACAAGGACCCACATTTTAATTTGCAAGGGGCCCACAAATTCTGTAGCCAGTCTGGGGGGAACATCGGTCTGTGCCAAATGTTGCCTTTGCTGACTTTCCTTGGTGACCCCAAAACAAAGCAGATACCCATTATGCTCTGTCTTATCACCCGGCTCTGTTCTGCCAGAGCCCAGGAGATTGGTACAGAGTAGGTTCGAAGATCCCTGATAAATTATGAATAAAAAAAGGAATGAATATAGCGACAACAACCCAGGACTTATGTGTGTGAGTTCTATGGAAATCGGTTTGTCCATTTGAAAGCCTGCACTCTCCCTCTTGAGTGTGAAAAGCCTGAGCCTTTGGGTCAGTTTCTTCACTGGAGGATGGCGGGGGTAGGGTGACTTCCCTGAAGCCGGATTAAATGGCTCCCGGAGTGGGAAGCATTTGCCCCCTGCCCCAGCCGTGCTTCCCGCTCACAGAGCACATGGCTCACACATTGATCATTCTCTGTTCCTTCCTGCTCGCCGGCGAATGGAGAGCAGACACCAGTAGCTCCCATGTCTGATGGCTGCTGTCTGCACAGACTCTCTGATTCCCTGTCACCTGCCAGCTCAAGGCCAGACGCTGAGCAGGCTCTGACCGCACTCCCCATTTCTAACAGGGCCCCTGCCTCCTGCTGCCCCGTATGTACTGAGCCTCCAGCTCCTGGCTCTCAGGCAGAGTGACAGTGGCTCAGTCAGCTGGCTTGCTATGAAATTACCACAGACTGCACGGCTGAGACAACAGACATTGATTTCTTATAGTTCTAGGGGCTGGGAAGTCCAAGATCAAGGTGCTGGCAGATCCGGTCCCCTGCCTTCCTGACTGCACTAGCCGGCCACCTAGTCTGCAGGCCCTGTCTCCCTAATCCATCACGGGGGCCCCACCCTCGTGACCTCATGTAAACCCAGTCGCCTCCCAAAGACCCCCACCTCCTAATACCATCACATATGACTTCTGGGGGGACAGAAACATGCAGTCCATGACAATGAGGAATGTGCCACAGGCAAGGAGGGGTGACCAGCAGAGGACAGGACACAGCATGACTGCCCACCCTGCATTGGGGTCCTACCCATCAGCCAGTGCGGTGCAGACAGTCGGAGTTATGGGGGGTCTCCTGGGCGTGCTGAGGGAGTGGGATTTATTCTGGAAAAGGTGGAGGAGGGCGCCAAAGGGGGGCGAACCTGGGCTGCTGCCATCCGTTCCGGGTGGGCCTTGGCACGAGGAAAGGAGGGAGGAGGCAGTGAGCCCGGCCTGTGGTGTCTGCACAGACTCGCTGTCGGATGACTGACTTCTCGAGGTCGTTGTGCTCAGCGCACAGAATTGTTCATGTAGGAGAACTGAGCAAGGCAAAGCGGCCATGCAGGCGGCTGGCCGCGGGGAAATGACTCGCCTGCCTTGGTTCCATTGCAGGGTGTACCCGGGAAGCCCGGAGAACCAGGACCCAAAGGCGAGCAGGTGAGTGTGGAGCGTGGTCCTGTGGGTGTTCACTGTCCAAGAGGGTCAGTGAAGAGCTGGCGACCCTGGACAGCTGGCTCATGTGCTGGCTTCACCGTTCGTTGGAATACAATGTGCCTCGGGGCGGGGGGGCTGACGTTCTTTGGTTGTTATTTTAAGAAGTAAAATCTTCAAATTACAAATTCAAAGGCAAGTAACCTGAGACTGTGACAGATTCCCCTTCTCCATGTTTGGATGCCGTGTGCTGAGCTCGTATCCAAGTGCCAGGAGCCAGGAGCCAGATTTGTCACTGGAGGTGACAGGGGAACAGATTTTTCCATAATGAATCACCTTGGTGCTCTGCTCAGAAAGCTTTTCTTTACACTGGATTCCTCCAGAAAACAACAGGGGGAAATTTTTGGTTTTTTTCCAGCAACACTAGCGGGTGAAGGGGGGCATTGTGGCACTCGTGACAGCTGTCCCTTCCTTTAGAGGAATTACACATCTCGTGTGCCCGCAGCCCTCCAGTTGGTCACATCGCACTGTCACACTGTTGTACCACAGGGACATCACCCACAGTCCTCCCCCTCCACCCAGCAGCTCGGCTTCCCTTGCATGTCGGATGGTGAAGAGCCCGGAGGAGGCAGGAAAGGGGAGCAGACAGCGAGGGGTTGTCATGCCCTCCGCTCTCCCTCTTCCTACCCAGTGACTTGCATCTTCTGACCTGTGGTGCTGGTTCCCGAGGGTGCAGCCAGGGAAAGGGGCTGTGGCCACGAAGGTGCAGAGGCCTCCACCTAGGGTCTCACAGGGACCCCCGGGAGCTTTTGCTGCGGGCATGGCTTGAGTTCTGCTTGTGAATCAGGGACTTCAGCCCACAGATACGAATATTCCTAATACCTACTCAATGAACGGAGAGTCGCCCTCCCCGTTAAGTGGTTCCGTGGACCGTTGCCAGGGAAACACCAGCCTCCCCCGCCCTGCCCTCCTGGGCACATTTGAAACGGGACAGTCCTCTGCCCGCAAAGTGGCGTTGAGACCTTTAATGACTAGGAGATGCTGTGTCACAGAGGTGAGAGGGCCGTGGCATTCAGGTGCACGGACACCAGGGCTCTGGGACCCCTGAACATAGTGAGGTCACCGACCGATGACAGCGTCACACCTGAGAAATTTAAGTGCCTGCCTCAGACCTGGCTAAGTTCATGTTTAAATTCACTGCTCTTTTTCTTATTGTTGAAAAAGTAAGACACGGCTCCACAATGCACACGGCAGAAAAGTGAATACAATGAAAATAGGTCCTCCCACCCAGGCCTTCATTCCCTGTGCCCCTCCCAGGGACCCTCATGGACACTTGTGTCTTTCCAGAGTCTATGCACACAGAACCACGTGGGTCTATGTGGCATAAACAGGCAGGTGCCTTTTATTTACCCTCCCTCGCCCTCCTGCCCCAGAACACAGCAAGACGTCATCCATTGTTTTGTTTCTTTGTTCCTCATCTCACTGCACCTGTGGGCGATGCCTCAGCGGACAGCATCCCTGTTCCGTGTCTCTGTGGCCTGTCTATCGCCAGGCCCGTTTCTAGTTACCATCGTTTCTCTGCTTTTCCCACTTCTCCCTCTTCTGCTGCCTCCCAGCAGTGGGGCCCTGTTGCACCCTGAGGCTGTGTGTGTGGTCAGCCACCGGGCAGAGTGCTGGACCGTCCCCTGGTTGCCATGGTTCCCACATCATTGATCCAGGACTTCAAACTCTGGGTCCACGATGAGGAGCAAAGGGTCCCGGGCAGTGTCATTCTGTGGTGGCGCTAGAGTTGACAGAAGGGATCAGAAGATGACCTGTGAGTGAGACCCCTCTGTCTTAGAGCGCCGCTGTCCGTCTACCAGACGGAGAACAGACAGATCCAGAAGTGGCCACAGCTTGGCGGTCATCTCACGGCCAGTCTCTCGGTGGGCAGATGGAGCCGCACTGCCGGGGGAAGTACTGGGTCGGGGTCTGGAAGCCGGCGTTCTCGGCTCTGCCCCTGCACACTGCCTGTGTGACCGCGGGCCGGTGGCTTTGTCTATCCAGCCCCATGTCCTCACCTGGGCCAGGACTGAGGTCTCCCCGCCAGAGCTCTGGGAAGCAGAGGACTGGGGGTCCCCTGTACCTGGGCAGTCCTGTCTGCTGGGCGCACCTTCCAGCCCTTTATTTGCTGACACGCGTTTTTCGTCCTCTAGGGAGATCCCGGGATCAAAGGTGACAAAGGAACTCCCGGTGGGAATGGCCAACCTGGGGACCCGGGAATCCCAGGCCACAAAGGCCACACAGGCCTGACGGGACCCCAAGGCCCACCTGGGGAGAGTGGGCCGGCCGGACCCGCGGGGCCTCCGGGCCAGCCAGGATTTCCAGGACCGAGGGTAAGGACGCTGGTGTTCCTCCAACTTGGGGCTCCTTGGGATCTGAGGAAGCCGGGGAGGGAGGTGGCCTTTCGAGCGACCGGGTTACAGAGCCCAGTAACCTGTGTGACCTGGGGCAGGTCGCTCCCCGTCTCTGCGCCCGCTCTTCCATGTCTGCTAACGGGATAAGGAGATGCTCTCCTGACAGGCTCGTTGTGATGACACGTGACATAATGCGCGTAGCTGAAGCTTGCCAGGCAGGGTCCCTCTCCTGCTCTGCCCACGGCCTCAGTGTGCTGAGCCTGGACATTCACCCCTCGGCCTGCAGTGCTCCTCTGCCCCACGACCCGGTGCTGAAGGTGACTGAGGAGCCGGGCCAGCCCCGTGGTCTGAGTGTCCTCGGGCGGCTCGCCTTCCATTCTGTGCCTGGCTGTGCCTCCCGTCTCTGCCTTCCGGGGGACTCGCTCTGCCCTCTGGGTCTCACTTCTCCCAAGCCTAAAAGGAAAGGCTTGTTTAGAGCAGTTTCTTTTCCCTTTGAACATATTTTCTTCTAGTGGCAGAACTCTTATTTTACACGCACTTCTTACATAAGCACATGTTGCCTGTCAAGAGAGAAACAGAGCTGCCCTGGTGGGAGTGTCGGTGGGGGCTGGTTTTCCCGTCCACGTGACCTCCCCTTCCCCTCTCAGCAGCCGACGTGGTCCCCTGGGGACCCTCACCGTCCTCCGAGCACAGGCGTAGGTGATCTCCACTGTGTCCTCATCAGCTCTGACACTGCGTTTCTGTCACTGCCTGGTGGCTGTGCCAGCCTGAGTTTCAGCCACCCTGAAAGAGGCCGGAAAGCCAGAACCTCTCTCTCAGCCAGGTGTGGGGGGCTGGCACAGAGCCCCCCTGTGTCCCAGCCAAATTCTCTTAGACCTGCTGCTTCGGGTGGCAAAAAATATTGAGACTCATAAAAGATTATTGACCAGAAAAGAAAAAGAGAATAAGGAAATGGAATCCGTCTCACGCCGAACCCCATGCCAGGTGCTGGGGCTACAGGCAGGAGCCCAGTAAGACCCGCACCCTTGAGGGGCGGACGCTGCCCTGCAGGAGTCGGCGGACGAGGGAGGAACCCAGTGTGTGAGGACTGCTCTTGCAGATTGTTCTGAGAATCCCAGGTCACCTGGAACCTGCAGGTGGCACTCTGCTTCTCTGGCCCACAGACAGCTTCTGTGAGCCAGGCTCCAGGCCTGTATCAGACACCTGTGTAGGTGTCAGACAAGATGACCAGGGCAGGCAACACAGACCTGGGGAGCCAGAGCGGCCAAGTGGCCAGTCTGAGAAAAATCAAACGTGGTTCAATGTAGGAGTTGGTCTGTGAGCTGGTCCTGGAGGTAGCGGGACTCGGGCAGGGAGAGAGCTGTCGGAGGCCAGACCTCCCAGGACCAGTGCTGGGGAAAGAGACCCAGGGAAGGAGCGGAAGGGGTGTAGAGGGACGGGCAGCAGGGGCCTCGGCCCGGAGTCCAGGTGGCATGCAAAGGGGACACGCTTCCTGCACGACAAGTAAAGAGGGAGGGTGTTCCGGGTGTAGAAAGGACTGGACTAGGAAAATGTGATGTGTGTTGCCATGACCCTGTTTCCTGATCCATGCGGGTGGCAGTGGCAGGAGTTCCTGGGAAGATCGATAATGCCACCTTCCCTCCCTCCTAGGGGGAACCTCCCTCTCTGGACACCCTGCGGCGGCTCATCCAGGAAGAACTCGGGAAACAGCTGGAAAGTGAGTCGCTGGCCTCTCCCACCACCAGGCAGATAAGGACCCAGATACTCTTAGGAGCCCCGGAAAGCAGTCCTTCATTCACCCGCAGTGCTTTTGCAGAGGCCCCAAGAGCGGCTCATGTAGAAATCAGGACCCAGGAACCCCTTGCAGGCTCCAGCCAGCCTTCCCTGCCACAGCCCTCTCCATGGCTCCCCTTGAGTGAGGCCTGAATTTCCTCTCTTACGGGGAGCTCACCATCTAAGACCCAGCTCTGCCACGGCCATTCGTGGGTCTGTGCGGTCAGTCATTTATGTAATCAACAAGTAACGTTGGCAGGCCTGCGATGGCCCTCGCGGAACTCCCAGCCCTGGGAGGAGATGGGTTAGGAAACGCACAGGATGATTTCAGTGCAATAAGAGAAGTTCTGTGGCTTAACTTGGCACAGAGGACATTGAAAGATGACAGTGAAAGTACCTAAGGTAGCTCAGAGGTGGCTTCTCGGAGGAGGGGCCATGTGAGGTAAAAGAAGGGGTGAGACCCCAGGCCTCTGGGACGGCAAACCCCGAGGCGGGTGGGGACACAGTGCTTTCAAGGAGCTAGAGTGCTTTTAATCCTAGTGTACTGGAAGTATCGTCCAATCCTAGTCTTTCGTGAGCTAGGGACATCATGGCAGATGCTGAGGAAGGGAGAAAAGTAGGGAGGTAATAATGCCAGCCTGTAGACCTTGCCACATGTCAGATGGGGTTCTAAGCACTCAGCCATGTTAACTAACTCTGGGAACCTGCCAGCTATCTCATGAAGACTCTTAGGAGCAGAGGTGCTAAGTAAGTGACCTGAGGCTGAAGAGCTCAGGAAAATGAGCAGGAGCTGCGTACAGGTGCGCTAGCTGCAGGCGTGCCCTTAACCATCATATTCCCACTTCCCTCCTATGGAAAGGCTTAGGACAAGCCCGTGGCCGGGAAGATGAGAACTCCACTACTTACCAGGCACAGATGGACAGCAGGGGAAGGCACGTTTAGTCACGTGCTCGTGTCTCAGGCAGTTAGTTTGCACCTACCATATGCCACACTCTGAGTTAGGTTTGCGGACACACATCAAGCAAGATGACCCTTGTCCCTGCCCCCCCTCCTTACACAGGAAAGCCGCAGACCATTGCCTGAAGGAGAAGGCAAGGATCTGGAGTAGGGCAGGCAGGTGACGGAAGGAAGGACGCCCAAGGCTAGACTGGCAGATGGCGCTGTGGGGCCTGTCCTGAGGTCTCCTGTGTCGGGATCGCTACGTTCTGGCTTCTGGGTGTTAGATTTATCCTGACCCAAATGGCTTCTGTTCTTGGGGCATTTCCAGCCCAGGAGCAGAGCAAAGACCTGTTTTCAACTAGTTTAGGTGGAGCGTCAGCTGGGCTGAGTTATTTCTTCCACATAATCTTTAGCGGATGAAGCATCAACTCCCCTTTAAAGATGAGAAAATCAAGGCTCAGAGGAGGGAGGCGATGTGACCAGGTCTCAGTTGGACCGCACCCCCCCCGCCCCCCCGGGGAGGAAGGCGCTGCTCATCCACACAGTCTGGAGACCCTGCTCTGCCTTGGTTTTACCACCACAATGCCGGGGCTCAGGTGCCCCCTCGCTTCTCCGGGCTCAGTCACACCATCTGCAGGATGGAGGGCTTGGCCCGACTCTCTGACTATATGGCAAACAGATGACCTCACATGGGCGCTATGTTCCCAGTACGATAGAAGGACATGGTGTCCAGCAGTTGGACGTCAGGGTTTTTCATCAATTCTGTAATCTTAACAATTTAGACATCTAAGGGTCATTAATGACCGTCCTCTCCAGCCCACCCTTTGTGGAGGAGGGAACTGACACTCACATATGTGATTGGATAGCTTTGTGTAAGCCACTTAAACCCTGTCCCCTGCCTCGGTTCCCCAACTGACAATTACAAGAACTATTTCTGCTCCGCTGCTGCTGACATTACTAGTGCTGCTGTCATTTGTGTCACGATTGTAGCAGCCGGCGTGTACATAGTGCTTTCCATGTGCGCGGCACAGCATTACTTATTTACGCCGTCCTCGCCCTAACCCACTGGGGTACGTGTTGCTTCATTGCCTCCGTTTTACAGAAAAGGAAATGAGGGCTAAGAGAGGTCGCGTGGCTGGCAGTGGCTGCACTGGGACCCCGGCCCAGGCCGCCTGGCTCCAGAGCCAGTGACAGTCACCCAGCACCGCGTCGGCCGCTGCGGGCCACCCGTCAGCAGGTGCCGGTGCCAGGGCTGCAGACGTGCTCCGTGCGGTGCCGTCGCTGCGGTTTTGGTGGCTGTTGTTTGCGTTTGTTACTGTGTCCCCGGTGCTCACATTTGCAGCGAGTCACCATCCTGTCCTCTGCCCATCATCCCGCCTTCACGATATGTCTCTGTTCTTCCGACTCCGTAGCCAAACTTGCCTACCTCCTGGCGCAGATGCCCCCGGCACACATGAAGGCACCTCAAGGCAGACCCGGGCCCCCGGGCCCCCCCGGAAAAGATGGGCTTCCAGGCCAGGCAGGCCCCATGGGGGAGCCAGGACGGCCCGGGCAGGGCGGTCTGGAAGGGCCCTCTGGACCAATAGGTCGCAAAGGTGAGTGAGGACCGAAGAAGATGTGCCTCCTAGGGAGCATGAGGGCTGAGAGGGGTGCCGTGGGGCGCCCCCCACATTCGTTAGGCATAATTTATTCCATCCTCATCCCTGGCAGCTTGGTAACACCCTGAATTTTGGCGTCTTGTAATTTTTCCATATGTATAGAGGTTTGCGTACTTGACATTTTTGGAAAATGAGGCTTCTGCCAGGACGGTTGAATACTTCTGCTGTCTTGTTCTGTCTCCTTCTCCACCACTCAATTTCAGGGAATCATACAAAATGCTTTCTTTCCCCTTCTGACTTTAGAACTAACTGAGGATTAAGCCATTTAATCTCCAGGCAGATGGACACTAAATACGAGCTTGATAATTGAATAAAGCCGCTCAGAGCTGCAGTGAAAATGGCCGCGACCTCTTAGCTGGGTGTAGGTAGCAGGCGTGGAAAGTGAGACAGCAGCTGGTCTCTCCTTCAAGGGCAGCGCCTGTCCCTGGTAACTTAGCCAGCGGCAGGCCAGTGAGAACCACTGTGTCTCCCTCCAGGCAGGCAGATGTGGGGGCCAGAGGAAGGGCCTGAAAGCAGATTCGTCATCCTGACAATGCACACCTTCCCTCTGGCGAGGAATGAGCATGGGCTGGGAAGGGATTGAGTGTGGTGTGATTTCAGCCACCATTCGGTGACTTGGCTTTAGGGAAATGCATGTCCCTACCATCTTCTTCTTTCCATGGCCCATTTCTTTCCTTGTTCTTTATTCATTCATTCATGCCCTGTAATGTTTCTCCTAATAAAAGGCATTTTCTTACATTTCTGTCTAAGTCCCACCTCTTTTGGTTCATAAACGGTGCATACCAGAAATAATTTTGGAAATGACATGGCAAAAAAAATGTGAATGATGAAAAAAAAGATGAGAGAGCTTAATCAAATCTGTACAGTATTGACTCAAATATAATCTCAAATGTCCTCCCAGGGAAATGGACCCTCTCTCCCTGGAATATCTGCTGTGGTTTTACATTCCTATGAGGACATTTACCCCATTCGGTTTCATATTGGCATGTTCTTTGTGCCCTACTTCACCTCTTATTAGATTTCAGGCTACTTGAGAGGAGAGCGATGTCTATGTCTTACGTATATGCCCATACTATTAGGATGTTGAATTTATCACCCAGTTCCTTCTCAGAGGTTCAGACAAAAAGCTCTGAGGATGGGGACATGTGACGTGCAGGAATGGGTGTCTGCGGCCATCCGTGTGTATCTGGGAGAGAGTCCATGGCTGTGTACCTTGGGCTGCTTGTGTTAGAGAGAGTCCGCAGGTGTATGTATTTACTAGAATGTGTGTGAACGTGCACACATGGGTATGTGATCAGGTAGTCATGTGCGTGAGTAAACGTTTAGGTGTAAATGTGGTGTTTGAGCATGCATTTACACCTAACGGGAGTGTCAAGTTATCTGGGTGCCCACATATGTGTATTTCATCATGTGAGTGTGTGTGTGAGTGTGGAAGCATGTGAAGGAATGTGTGAGCGGGAATTAGGGCCCCAGTGTGGCGTGTGTGTGAGCAACAGGGATTTGGAGCTCAGCAGTATGGGCTCCGCACCCCCTGCACGATGGGGCCCCATCTCACCCCTTATCATGGGTCTCCACCAACAAAGGTGTGTGTTTTTCTCACAGGTGAACGAGGAGCCAAAGGTGACCCAGGTGCGCCTGGTGTTGGCTTCCGAGGAGAGATGGGTCCCCCCGGAATCCCAGGTAGGCAGGTGTCTGGTTCTCGGGTGGGGGGGGGTTCCCCAGGCCTGAGATGTACCAGCAGCGGTCTTGCCTGCCTCACCACAGGCCTCAGAGAGGGCTGGGGAGACAGGGCTGCGGTTAACACAAGGGGCCTGGGGCACTGATGGGGTCTTATGAAAGCTTTCTGACATGCCAGCTTCTCGACTTACTGAGAAAACTGCAGTACATTCCATGAGTTCTTGAGGTGTGGCCCATGAATTAAAAATCCTATGAAATGGTCCTAAAGAAAAGAAATCTGGGGTTACATAAGTCTGGAAAGTGCTGGGAACTGCACTTTCTACGATTATTAAGACTCAAGAAGGGACATCATTGGTAGGGTTAAGTACAGTACTTAGCAGTGAGCTTCCCAGTAGCCAAGGCAAAAAGGGGAGATAGACTGATCGTACATGACGTTACGATGTTACTAAATGGAGGCACGGAAATATGCTGATCGGTAGCACTTTGTGGGACTCTCTGGTCTGTCGGTTGCTTCCATTCTGTCTCCATCTCTAAGCTGATGGTTAGTGATGAGGACTTGGTGCCCCGCTCCCAATTCAGATGCATCTGCTAGGCCACGTCAGAACACAGGAGGCCTGCTGTGTCACCCGTCTCGTACTGGAGCACATATTCCCTACCTGGCCTGGGCCTACCTTTGCTCGCTCCTCCCTGTTGGAGCCCTGCTTCCTGTCCTCATCCAGACAGTGGAGGCAGCCCTCCTGCATGTCCAGGTGCTCCCGCTATTCTAGTCACTAAGGGGATGTGTTAGTCCTCAGTTTATACGGATGGAAGCAGTGAGAACAGGGCCCGTTTGCTCCAGGAGGAACTTGAACTACCTCTGTTTCTTTTGTTCCTGGGGCCAGGTCAACCCGGGCAACCTGGCTATGCTAAAGACGGGCTCCCTGGGGCTCCCGGGCCTCAAGGGGAGACCGGAGCAGCTGGACACCCTGGGCCCCCCGGCCCACCTGGCCCCCCTGGCCAGTGTGACCCCTCCCAGTGTGCCTACTTTGCCAGCCTTGCTGCTCGCCCAGGGAATGTGAAGGGCCCCTAGAAGATTCCGGAATGCCAGGAGACTGCGGTGGATTTCTGAAACTTGCACTCAGAGCCCGAGGAAGCCAGAGGTCTTGGAACATTTGTTTTTTGTTTTTTTTTATCATTTGTTTTCGTTTCATTTTCTCGAGAGACCTCAACATTATTGAAACCAACAGATGCAGCCGGTTGGTCAGATTCACATTAATATTATTATTGTTATTAATTATGATTATTATTTCATGTGATAATAATGCCTTGCGAGTGTTTTTCCCTCTCCTTCCATGTTGGGGAAACTTGATTTGTGGGGCAGTGGATTGCTTCTCGGTTCTTCTGACCACCCATCAGACGTGGAGCTGCCCATTTTCGGGAGACTCTTGGTGCTATGAAACCCTGACCAGACACTTGCCAGCTTTACCTCTTTCCTCAAAGGGACACTTTAATAAGATGAGTCAGTGGGCTTCTGTTCTCTGCTGTGCCCAGAGTCGCCCAGGAGAATCTATGCAAAAGGCACCACTTCCCAGGAGAGACAGTGAAGCAGGAAGAGAGTTTGCAGACATGAATGTTCTCGCCTCCTGATGGGAAGTGTGCGTAGCACAGAATCGGTCCCAGGGGAGCAAACGTGGCCACCTCGGGGTTTCAGGCTTGCTGAAGTGTAATGGTGTCGCATGGGTCGGCCGTGGCTGTGGAATCCCGTGTCTGGACCACAAAGGGAAGGCTGGTGTGGAGAAGGCAGCCCCTGCACATTTATTTGGCTTCTGAGCTGCGGACAGGACCCCTGCAAGCTCCTCACTGTTTGCTCTCACTCACTGTGACTGTAAAGTAGGGTGTTCAGTGGCCGCTTCCGTCTTTCCCGATGGTGGGCATTTGGCCAGGGCACTGGCCAGAGCTGGGCAACGTGCCTCTAGGTTCCACCTCTGAAAGAAGCTGTCTTGAGGGTATATGTGTATGTGACACGCCACCATGAACCGGTGCTCAATAAATCTGACTTCCTTCTCCTCAGTTCCACATGGTGATTCCTTTCTTATCTCCGTTTCATTATCAGGTTCTTTGGGGAAGGGAGAGAGCATGGGGTATGGAATGTTTCTGTCGTTAAGACATGTGGGACCTGAAAAGGCACCTAAAACCAAGCGGTACCTACGCAGACCATTCCAGACCAGTGTCCCATTTCTCCAAGGGCTCCTGCTCCTAAGGGAGGTTCCGTCACTGTCTCCACCTCTGAGAACGCTGAGGCTGGGGAAATGGGGGAGACGGGGATGCCGGCCTGTTCGGATTGCTGCACTTGCAAGGAGCCCTCACCCCGACAACGTAACCTTTCACTGCACAATTCACCAAGATGCTCTGTGTGTGACAGGACACACTGTTGCTATGGAGACGTTGTGAGGGTGTCAGGCCCAGTGTCCCCTTGGTTCCCTTCCAGAATGTTCCCTGTAGTCAGGGAACGATGGAGAATCGGCAGGAATTACCGAGCTGACCGCCACTCAGAGCAGCCCTATTCCCCAGGGCTCTGAGCGGGTGGAGACACAGTGGATAAGGACGTGGCGGAGACGGGGCTGGAGGACACGTGTTCACTCCCAGACGGATGCTCGTTCCTCCACAGACACGGTGCCAGGTGCTGCAGAGATGGCAAGGGGAACAGGGTACAGGAGGGCAGAGTCTAGAGAGACTGGTACATAGTGACCTGCAAACACCATTTCTGGGCATCACACCGAGAGACAGACACATGGCACAGAGCCTTCCGATTTCCTCTCATTAGTGCTGTGAAAGGTCAAGTCTGCAGATAGCACGAAAGCCTGTACGATAAAAATGAAAGTAACAGTACTGTCTGCCAGTCGTGGCACGCACGTGACCTCCCAGCCATCATGGGCAGGTATCTTCAGCCTCACTGTACAGGTCAGAACAGAGCGATGAGAGGTGAGGTGACCGTCCAGGCCACACAGCAGTGAGCCGTCAGGTTCTGATGGAAATGGGCTCCGTGCTGCCCGGCCCTGCTCCCAGCTGACTGAGCAGATGTGGCCAGGCCCGACCACATCATCACTCACTACCCAGACGTCCTGCGCCTCTGATGCCAGATACCACGCTGCAGCTGCTTTCCTTCTGTCTCTCAGTCATTGTCCCATTCGGACGGGAGCCTGTGGAGACGGAGCGCTTCGGGTCGTGCAGCAGGGGCCCTGCAGGATGGGAAACACCCCTCCTGCCCGTGGGTTGGTGCGTGGAGCGTGGGGCCTGGGGAGAGGAGTCAGGGGCACAGCCCCACAGGACGCCCTCTCATGCCAGACCCTCGTGAGGGCTTTAGACCCACTGCAGCACAGTGGGGCACGCAGAGTGGACGTAAAGTGATCCATGAAGAAGGTGGTGCCGGGACCTCGCACTGAGTACAGACAGCTGACAGGATGGCTCCGGAAAGGAATGCGTGAGTGAGGTTAGAAGGTGACCGTGTCGCCTTGGCCTCAATGCAAGTATTTCAGCGTAGCTGCCCAAAAAAGGGGCACGCTCCTGCGGGGTGCGAGCGTGAGAGTCATGCAGCAGACAATATCCCAGCTGCTGTGGGGCTCAGGGCGCAGCCCTGGGCTGGGTCACGCTAGGGAAATGGGGGAATCATGGTGAGGGGTTCAGGAATAGGGCTTCGTCCTGGGATGTCGGTGCCACGCAGGCTACGAGCAGAAACACTGGGAAGAACTAGGTCAGGGGCTGTGTCAGAAAGGAACGTCCAGGTCAGAGTCGGGTAGGAATGGGGGTGGGGCGGGGAGAGGGGACAAGTGACGATGACAGACGACCTCCTAAGCAACCAAGTTTGGCCTAGACGGTGCAGACATCATCTCCTGTAGCCCTCATGCTCGGCACGCAGGCCAGCCTTGGTTCCGGCTCCCCTTGGAGGATGAGTGCCCGGGATGAGGAGAGGTGCAGCCACTGAGCCAAGGTCCCCTCGTGGGTGAGAGGCGCTGGTCGGGCCACAGCCGCTGTGCTTTGTCCTGGGCCCCTGGGCGAGAGGTGGGTGGGGTGGGGCGGCAGGGCCCCACTGAAGGGGCTGTGACTTGGTGCATTCGGCCGCCATCACAAAGTACTGCAGGCTGGGGGCTTCGGAAAGCAGGCGCTTATTTCTCCCAGTTCCGGATGCTGGCAGTCGGAGATCAGGTGCCAGCCTGGTCCGGTGAGGGCCCTCTTTAGGGTCGCAGGCTTCTCTCTCCCTCTCCCCCCCCACTCTGTCCCTCTTCTGTATCTCCCTCTCTCCAGTTCCCATGGCCCTGCCACCCTGCCCCACTCCCCCACTCGGCTACCTGCCTGTCTCTCTCCATTTCACCTCTCTTGGTGTCTCCTGCCCTTCACGCTCTCTATTTTTCTCTTACCCTTTTGCGGCCTTACATTTTTGACATTATTGGCTTGGCCCGCCCTTTGGTTTTCTCCCATCTCCTCCCTCTCCTCCCCTTGCGTCTCCCCCTCTGCCTCCCAGCACATGCCCCCTTCCCCTCACCACTGCTCACGCTAAGCCACCCCTAGGCCCTGCTTTCACTCCTGTGTGCGTGGGGCTGGGTCTCTGGGCCCAGGATTGATCCAGCAGGTGGAAGAATCTCATAGCCCAGAGCAGAATCACTCTCCTGGAGAGGAGCTGAGTAGTCCGAGCCGCTGGCATGCCCCACGGCCCACGGGGTCCTGCCCAGGAGGTGAAGTTCATGGTGCATCACGGCCTGGCCTGCAGCTGGGCAATTGGCCTATTTCAGCCTGGAGTCTAAAGGGGTCATGCTGCAGAGTGAGGTAAGGCTTTCTCTGCCTGCCGTAAAAGCAGGGCTCTTTGCTTTCGTTCAGTGTTGCTTGTCAAGAGCTTGTTCTCTGCACAGAGTCTGTCCAGACGCGGGGACAGTCCAGATGTGGGGGAGAAGGGGAAGCCAGCCCGTGTGCCCTCCCGGGCTGGGCCCTGTGAATCCAGCTCCAGTTCCCGTGCCGGTCTGAGCGGTACGTCCTTCTGTGTCCACGTGTGTGCCTGGCCCCTAGCAGCACGGCCATTCGCTGGAGGACTGCAGCTCCCACCGTCACAGGGTCACTGTCACATTGTGCCCCCCACTAAGGCCAATGGAGGCCCGTGGGGGTGGAGCCAGGCCTCAGGCACGCGGCCCGCTCCTCTGGCTGGCAGCCTCCCTGGTTGGCATGTTCGTCTGCTTGCAGTGTTTGAACCTTTGAGGGTCACGATCCGGGGGCCCGGGAGCCTTCTTTTCTCTGGACCAGACCTCCTCTCCCCGCGCCTCATGCCAGAGGAGGCTTTCCTTCTGTTGTGGGGCTTGGGGGTATGAGACAGAGGTGTAGGGGAGGGTAAAGCTTCTTTGAAACACACTCCAGGCTGAGTTCTGCTGCCTGCTGTTCTCCTAGAAGGGTCCTCTGGGGACAGGGACACAAAAGAGGTGGCCGATGTGTGGGGCTCCTTGTGGGGTCACTGTCCTGGATCCTTCTAGTTCAAGACCACAGGGAGAAACCTCTAATTGTTCAGAGGATGAGTGAAGGCAAGAGGTGGCCCCGACTGTGGCGTAACCACAGAAGCGTGGGTAGTCGTCACAGTCCAGGCCAGGAGAGGTATGACTGCCAGCCCATCTTACAGGTGATTTCACGGGCTCAGAGCGGATAAATGTTAAAGAGAAGGGGCCTTACCCATTTCCACACAGCCAGTACGCGGAGGATTCAGATGGAGATGAGGATGACTTTTCTCTGTAGGCAGTGTGTTGCTTTTGGATTTATTTTTTCCTCGACTGCACAGCGTTTGATGGTGACAGGAAATCGTTTAATTGCTGGCGCTTTCTGGTGGCACAGAAAGATGGTGCACTTTGTTATGGATTGGTGGGTGCTGAGCACGTGGGCTGAGAGGTTCTCAGCTGGCTTGTACGTTACAGCCTGGAATGGTGCTGGGGCAACAGCTCCATTCGTGTCACACGGTCCGTAACTTCCCAGAGGGCCGGCGTTAACAAGGCACCCGTTTACACCCAAGAGGTACAATAGTTAACATATAATTATTCTTCTCTTTGCGGAAGTTTTATTCTAGTGGGGATATAGAGAGGCAGTATAACTCTTAAAGAGACACGAAGATACTGAAAAGGACCACAAATAAGACAGAATAGGGTAATATAATAGAGTGCCCGTCTTAAGGAGACTGGAGAAAGAAACTCTGAGAAGATTACGTTGGAGCTGAAACTCGCATGTTGGGAACGAGGCAGCCAAGCAAAGGTCAGGCAGGGAGGAGAAAGGATCCCAGGCAGAAGGAACAGCATATACAGACGTCCTGTGGCGGGAGCGGCGTGCCACGGTTGAGGGATTCTGAATGGAAGGTCTGGGGCAGGGAGAGAATGAAAAGAGCTGCGATCAGAGAACGAGGCAGGAACCCGGTAAGACCTTCAGGGTCTGAGCAGGGGGCTCCGATTTCGGGAGTAATGAAAAGCTAGCGAAGGGTCTTCAGAAATGTCCCTCTGACAGATTTGGGGGAGCAGGAAGGGAGGCCAGGAGATCAGGTGGAGGTATCACTGGAGTCCAGGTGAGGAGGGTGAGCTGGGGCTGGGGCAGCAGCTGCTATATGGGTGAAACGGGCACTTGGGGCGTGTTTTGTAGGTAGGGCTGAAGGCCAGTGCTGCAGGTGTGGGGGAGACTCGGGAGTACGCTTATGTTTCGGCCTGAGAGTTTGGTGGGTGAAGGAGACATGGGCTGACACAGGAAATCGTGAGTGTGGGAACGAGGGGAAGTGGTCACGGGGGCGGGGGGCAATGGTTCTTGTGGCCTGCCTGAGACTCCTAGGAGAGACATCCTGGTGGGCCTGTAGCCACGTACGCGGAGTTCACAGACAGGACCCAGCTACAGCGTAAATTGGAGAGTTTTCAGCACAGAGATGACATCTACCACATGGCAGTCGGTGCACCTCTTCTCAATATGCACGCCCCTCTAGGAAAAGAGAGCTGAGCCCCAGCGCATTGCAACTCTGGGGGCTCCTGGAGAAGGAGGGGTCCAAGGAAAGCCTGAGGACGAGGCCGCAAATGGACAGAAGCCAGTTTGGTGGGTGCCACGCAAGCCCAGAGGTCAAAGGTTTTCATACCGGGCTCAGCCATGCCAGCTGCTGCTGCGAGGCCAGGTAAGGCGAGGACAGAGAAGGGACTACTGGCTGGGAGCAGGTGGAGGAGCCTCGTGAAGTTGTCAAGGTCAAGTTTCAGAGCGTGGTTGTCGGAGAGCCCAACGGAGGTGGTTGGGGCCACATGAGAAGTGAGAGCATAGAAACATCAATACAGAGAACTCCGTAAGGAATTTTGCTGGGAGGAGGAACAGAGAGGGATGTAGGAGGGATGTGTCTATGTCTGTGTCTGTCTGTCTGTCTATGTCTGCCTAAATCTCTACATAAATAAATATTCCAATATACCTACCTAAGTAATATAATTAGGTGTGTATACACGTAAATAATACATCTACATCTAAATTATGTCTACATCTAAATTACGTCTATCTAAATTACATGTATATCTAAATATACACTTAAATCACAAGTTCACGTCCTCAGTGTTTCCCGCGTCGCCGTCGGCCTCTTCTCCAGCATGTGGCGCCTGTCCCTGCACACTGCTCTGGCTGAGGAGGGTTCCCTGTCTGTGTAGAACCCGTCACTCATCTGTGCGCTGGCCCATCTGCACGACCCAGTGAAGGAAGCGTGAGTGGACCGTGGGCAGTTTGTCTCTTTACCGAATGGAATTTTCCTCCTGGGATTTTCCAGATGCAGACGGAGGTACGAGGTGAGGCTGATGTGAGGGTTGGAGTCTGTGGGGGCAAAGAAGCCAGTAAAAGTTTTTAAGCAAGTACGCGTTGTGATTTGGCCTGTGTTTCAGAAAAGCCGTTGTTGACTAAACGTGAAGGAAATGAACTACTGAGTCAGTGGGAGGGAGAGGTTACGAGATTGTTTGTGACTGAGAAAATAACTGAGGGAACCAGGAAAGGAGAACCAAAGTAGGTGAGCAGGCCGTTCCAACAGTGGCTTGGGGCCGGCAATGGAGGGGCGAGGACAGAGCATCGTGGGAGGGAAGGCAGTCTTCGATGGCAACGCAGTCACCCAACTGTGACAAGCAGAGTTAGTGTGCTGGGGAAACCATCCCACGGAAACACCCACTGCGAGGCCGTCATGCGAGCTTCACACCAGCCCCCACGTCAAGGACTTCTTGCTCTCCTCTTGCCAGTGTGACTTTGTCCCCAGCCTTCCCAAGCACCGAAGAATCCCAGTTTCCCAGCTGAGAGAGTTTTGTAAGAAGATAAATAGCATAATTACTTATGTGTCAATCCACATGATGTTATTGCAGCGAGCTAACATTAACTTGAGCTGCTGCTGCTAAAACAAGATTAAAATCTAATCAGGATGTTCAAGAACTACTTGTCCTACCTTCAATTTGTGGTATGAATCATGGTTAATATTTCTGTCTCTCCCCCAGTGCTCACGATAATCTATGCGTTTCGCTTCAGAGGTATGACCATCCACTGCACTCGCCCCAGGTGTTAGGATCGAGTGATATTTCACGTCCACGTGAGTGGAGAGGGTAAGTGTCTTATTGTCGTCCCTGTTGGCAAACTTGAGCTGGAGTTGTCCTTGGTCCAGCCTGGGGGACATTCTCTAGTGTGGGGTGAACAAGGAGAGGGTAGCCAAGGAAAATTCCCAAGCTCCTGATCCATCTCCATCTAAATGTTCCAAAACAATCCTAGGACACTGAACCAGGGCCAGCGTGGGGGAAGAAGGGTAAAGTAGGAGACAGATAGGCTGTCAGAACCCTTTGAGGCAGCCGGTCAGATGACCCAATTTGAGGGACAAGAACCATAGATCAATCTAGATTCGGAAGAAACCCCAAACCCTAAGAGATCCCTTAAAAATATGTCAGATCATAGAATAACTGCATCCCATCACTCCACCGGCTTGCCATCCCATTCAGATTAATTCCTGCTCTTTATGAGTTATACAACCCTAAGTCGTCTACACTAACCCCTCACTCCATCCTCATTCCCTGCTCCTACCCTCCTCTCTGACTTTTCTGCTACTTCCCCCAACCCTGGCTCACTCTGTTTCCACACCAGTTCCTTGATGGGCCTCAGATATATAAGGAAACTGCTGTCCCAGGGCCTTTGCACATGCAGTTTCCTTTGTGACTATTTTCATGAATAGTCAAATGACTAGATCACTTTCTTTGGTCTCTACATAAATGTCTGCTTGTCTCTGTGACTTTCCCTGAGAATCTTATGCCAATACCCTCTTTCCTGATGGCAGATTTCTGTTTAGCTTGATTTTTTTTGTCTCTACAGCAGTTATCACCATCTAACACACACGTGTATTGTCTGTTTTTCTCTTCTAGAATGTAAACTCCATGAAGGCAGAACTTTGTTTAGATTACTGTGGAATCTCCAGGGATTTTAACATTTTCTGGAGCACATGTAGAATTCATTTGTAGAATGAATATATAACTCGTTAATTCTCTGTGCTGATTGACAAGCTCTCAGTGAGTCAGGAAATACCGCCACAAAGTCAGGAATTCTTCATTATCTAACACAAGAAATAAGAACAGGTACATTCTAAACATCTAAAACTTGACATTAACATTAAGTATTCATTAACTTCATCTTCATGACAAACTTCTGGGTTAGGTTTTACTATTAATGTGGGTGTTTTTTTTTTTTGTTTTTTTTTTTTAACTAACGAATGAAAAGAATAAGCAAAAAGGAACAGAAAAATTAAGCAACTTACTCCACATTCCGCAGCTAGTAAATGGAAGAGTCTGGTTTTAGGGTCTGTCTGCCTAGCCATGGCGGTTGTCTTAAATGCTTTTACGAAAGACTTCCGACTTTTCTTCTTTTTGGACACGGGGTGTCACTTCACTTCCCTAAATTCCACAGTTAGTCACTGCCATCTGCTTCTCTTTGGTGAAAGAAATATGAATGAAGTTAACCTGCATTACACCTGGGGTGACATTTTCGGTGTTTAAATGGCCTCCTCTTCAGTCCGTTGATGAGGGAATTCCCACCCTGGAGTTAGGGGGATGGTCAAACACAGGACGTGCAGCACTGGACAGAGAGTCCCACAGCTTGTCAGTTACATATATTCCCAGCCCGGGGAAAGGTCACTGCATGCCGTCAAGGGACACATGGGGTTGCACTTGGGAACAGAGTTGACGACAAGAGACGCTAAGGGACAGACTTTATAGTGAATACCCAGCTCATACGATTACAAAAGCGTGGTCTTGCTGGGAGAAAAAGTGTCAAACACTGTCCATTGCAGCTGCGCATGTGGTTTGAAAGCCTGAAGAACTCCCACACGTCGTCAGAGGTGTAGGTCTCACTGAATTATGATGTGAAATAATGACACGAACACGCGGCCGACCCCACAGGAGATGCATTTCTACTTACGGACCTGCCATGTCCTGAGCCCGAGCTGGCGTTTCTATTAGTGTCAGGAATGGAGAACGGACCCCAGAGACGATGTGGCACCTTTGGCCTCCACGCTGTGTTACACAGACATCTTAACTTGTCGCTTTTGACACACATTGGCTCTGCATCTGAACTTGTAGGGATGGACTTCTCTTCCACAAAGAAACATGCTCTAGCTCATTTTTCTTAAAATCCAAGGACCTGGAGAGCCATCTTTTATTTGCCCCCTTGGTTTGGATTAAATCAAATGCACACACACATACATGTCTGTTTTATAAGAAAAACAGTCCTCCAAGGACAATGATAAATGCTAAGTGACAGCCTCCTGGTGAGGGCTGCAGTGGAGGGGAGGGACTGGTGGCGGCGAGTGACACTCGTGGTCTACCAGAAGCAGATGGGTAGCAAGAACATACGCCAGATTGCCTTTTTTTCTTTTTTAGAAAATCAAAGCGTTGATATATATGTTTCTGATTTCTGGTCAAAAGCTTTCCAAAATGCCTTGTGGGTCAAACGAGATACGGCCTATGAGTGTCATGTTTAACCTCAGATTTTAACTTATTAACCCCTCTGCCATCTTTCATGTGGATGGAGGCCCAGAGAAGGGGCATGGCGCAGGTGTCATGGCCGTGAGTGGCAGAGTAGAGACTGGACCCAGAGTCCCCAGCCCTCTGCCCAGACTCCCTTATTACTTCACACTGTTTCTCTAAATATGGTAGTGGTTCCCCAGGAGCTGGAAACTGTGCCCACTGCCAAGGGAGCGCACACATCTGGTGTCCTGTGTAGACCGAGAAACCTCTGGTTGCTCACAGGACCAGTTCTGCCTTCCTTTATTCCGAATCTCTGGGACATCAACCTCAGATTTTGCCTTCAACGTCTCAGGGAACAATTTTCACATAATTTGGCCTTGCTACTTATGCCCCTGAGAGGGAGCTAGCTAAATAATATAATAATGCTCATCGTGATGATGAAAGCAGTTGTGGTAGCAGTGGGGAAAACGCTCACATTCTCCTAGCACTACTTCGGGATCACGCACCCTCTGAAGACCTTCCGGTGTCACAATACAACGAGATAATTACTGTTATTTGCCTCACTTCATACGGAATGGATCCACGTCTCAGAGAATATAAAGGGCCTTGTTCAAAAAGCTGTGTGGTGGAAGCAGTTCTGGGCCCCACGCTGGTTTTTAACCACGACACCTGGAGTTACCCAAGCTGGGATTTTAGGTCCTGGGGTCCGTAAGTTCTCTACAAGATGTTTAAAACGCTTTATTTCAAATTTAATTCCAAAATCACATGAACCCATTCTACCTTCTAGTAAACTGGGTCCATCATTTTCAGGGGCTGCATTCATGTTCGATGCATGTTTCCGTTGGATCTAAGGCATAGCATTTAGCGTTGAAGGCGGTGTTTTCCCATTGAAGTCTGGGAACGTTTTGACGTTCGCAGATGTTTTCCCAGGGGTCTGAGTGTCTCTTTTACTCTCCTGAAAGCAGAAACTCTGCATCTATGGAGGAGGAGCTGAAACAGCAGCTGCTTCTGTGCCCTGAAGCTTGGCGTGGGCCACCAGGCTCCCCGGAGCCGACTCACCTCCTCACGGGTGTTCCAGAGGCAGAACCCAGGCCCCTCGCTTCCTCAGATCCCAGCGTCCTTCAGCCTCGCGTGGGGGACCAGGTATGTGGGCGCCTCCTCGGCCAAACTCTCCTGCATCACCAGCCTGGGACGCGATGTCCTTGTGGATTTCAGTTTGTCCCTATTCTGTCCTGTTCAGGTCTAGCTTCATCTCCAACCAGTGGCCTGAATGAGCGACAGTGGTAGTCGTTGGGACAACAGCCTTGTGTGGACATCTCCACCAGTTCCCATATAGTACAGGTCTGATCCGCGTAGCAAATCCCTGGTATCTATTACCGGTTGGTGTTCTCCTTCTCTGATCAAACCTTGAATGTACAACGTCCTTGACTCAGAAGTGTGAACAAAACAAAACAAAACAAATGACCACTTTGTAGCTGTAAGGCTATCGTTTGCACCATGCCAAAATCCATGGACTTACAAAGGGGTTAGGTTGACTGAATAATTAATAGACTTCATACATCTGCACATAGGTAGTTCTCCTCTAATGCAATATATGTGTGTTCCTTATGATTACTGTGTACAGTCATGGGAAAAAAAACACCACAAGGCTTATGGGAAAATGAGCTTAGGGGCACAACACTCAAAAATGTATCCGGGACGCACTAAGAAAAAAGAAACTGAATCGAAACGGTCACACTGTTTTATACCCAAAAATTGTGTAAAGAATGTATAACTATGCAGATAAATATGGTGCTTGACCTCGAAAAAGACGTGGAGTTGGCTTATGAAGACAGACATCGGAAGGGTTACAGCTTGTGAGTTACTGGGGAGTCAGAGCAGGAGGGCTCTCTGACGTGAGACCGGGGTTGTACCACCCCCTGTGGGTGGCTGTGGCTCCTACGACAGCCGGTGAAATGAGGCAGCCCATCCATGTTCCAGGTGTGAGCATGTGTTTCTTCCCGCAAGTCCTGCTTTAGCTGAGTGCCGTCCTCTGTGTTCACCAGTGTTGCTCACAGACCAGATCGCGCATGAGCACATGTAAAACTCATGCTCTGCCCAAATCGTTTCCTACTATCTGAGTCATCTCCAAAGTATAAGGACGCTGCTATGATTCATATCAAGTAGATAGATGGGTTAAAAATGATGACCGAATGGACTCATTCAACCAATGCTGATTTAATTAATTATTTCCAGATTTATATATTCACCATCTATCGATTCTCTGCCAGGCCCAGGTTGTGCTGGATTTAAGTAGGAGACTTCCATTTTCTCAATCCCTGAGTGTAACGGTATTTGATTTTGAAAAGGGGTCCTCGTACTTAAAACAGTTAGGAACCAATTGTTTAGGAATCAGAGGAACCAAAGATCTGGGAACACTAATTAACCATCTAAATGGTGCTGCACAGGACCTGGGAAGGATGTGATGCACTTCTGGTTAATCGTGACGATTGAATAGGTGAGTTCGTTTCTTTTCCCTCCACAAGGAAACAATGAGAAATAAACCCACAAAGACTCAAAAGAAAGTAATGCTCTTGTAGCAGCAGTATTTGGATTTGTTAATTTTAAAGTAGGTCAGCTGAATGGTTTCTTGTGCTCCTAGAAGAATAACCTCTTGGGCTTTTGTTACCGTTGGTGGTACGATAGTTGTTCTCCACATAGATTATTTAGATCAGTGTCTCTCACATTCCCCTTATTTCAATAAATGTCTTTTGAGACTTGTATGAACTGGGGGCTCAAGCAAGAGTGGGGTCCTTGCTCTTGAAAAGCTTATAATCTAGTGAAGAGAGAAAAGGTTCTCTAGAATTGCTCTGAGTAGAAGGGAGAGGAATCTCAGGATTTCATTCATCCGTTCAGAATATTTATTGAGCACATACTATGTGGCCGTTGCTGTGCTAGGCAATGGGGAAGGGGGTATCGTACATTGGTGAGAAAAGTAAAGATCCCTGCCCTCATGGAGCTTCCATTCCAATAGGAGAGAGAGAAATACATTTTTTAAAATATAATGTCAAGTGGTGAAACATCCTATAAAGTAGAACAAAGTACGTAAGGAGATAGAATGAAAGGTTAATGTTTCAGGTAAAGTGATCAAGGTGGCGTCTATGAATGAATGACTGAATGAAGTGAGGAAGTAAGCCATGCAGAGCAGTGGAGGGGCACTCCAGGAGTGGGAAACAGACAGTGCCAAGGCTCTGACAGGAGCTCGTACAGGACCCATCCCAGCCACGGTAAAAGGCTCCTTGTGGCTGGAGAGGGGGCAGTCCCAGGGCAGAGGGGCAGCTGGAGGCAGGCCACACGGGCCCAAGGTCATGAGAAGGGGTCTGGATTTTCCTGTAATGAGACAGGAAGCTGCTGGAGGCTTGAGAGCTGGGAGTGATGTGCCCTGGTGTGGATTTTACGTACAATGCTCTTCCGTGAGGTCGAGGTCATCACCAGGGAGGCCAGTAAGCAGGTCATTGTCACAACCCAGGTGCGAGATGGCACTAGCTCACTCCAGGGTGGTGGCCATGGGGAAAGTGAGGCAGGATGGGACTATGGACTCATTTGATAGTGGAGCCAAGAGGATCTGTTGCTGTACCAACCTGGAACGGAGGATAAAGCGCAGAGTTGCGGGTAAGGTGGATAGCAGGAAGGAGTCCCAGTTTCAGAGGGGTCTTTGTGTTAATTTAATATGTAGCACAGCTCATTGTGCTGGAAAAGGGAGACGGGCTTGGGTACAAACTCTGGGCTGGAGCTGTGACATGGTGAAGTGGTTGGGCACGCAGCTGTGGACTCAGGCCAACTGGTCTTGAGTGTCCTGGCTCTAGCACTTTCTAGCTGGGTGTCCTGGACAGCGTAGTTCATCTCCCCATGTACCTCCATTTCTTCAGCTGTAAAATACATTATAATCATCTCCACCTCATCTAATTTTGACAAGGCTCAATTGAAATAATGCAACGAAGCACCAAGAACGTTATTCTACACAGAGTACACGGCAAATGAAAGTTAACACATTATGACTATTAAGACAAACAAACAAAAATTAATCCACATTTTGTTTAGATTCTATCTTGGGACACAAAGTTTGACTGTCAAGAATAGAGAGAGATTTCTGGCAAATGTGTAACCCTGACAAAGCGTCAAGAAAGTGGATTCTGGCCCTGCTTCTCTCCTTGTTTGTCTGGGTCTCAGTTGTGTCATCTGTGAATGGCCTGCTAATTTCTATCTCAGAGCATGTGGGTGAGCATGTAATAAATACCACCCAAGTTCAAGGTATCCAGGCCCAGGCCGGGCATATAGCACTCAATGGGCGTTAGTTGATTCTCAGATTGGATGAATACTCATCGGGAGCTTTCACAGGGTTTAATGAGGGGAACATCTTGAAACAGCATTAAAAATCTGTTCATTGTTGACCTTTCCAAAATGACCATAGCTCACACTTGCTAATAACTCTGCCCTGGCACCCCCCAGAGCCACAGCTCTGCCTGGGTGGACAGAAATACTATTAGGAAAGATTGACCATCAGACCTTAATCTATTTATTTGGCAAAGTCTTCAGGCTGCCTAGCAACCATTCAAGTTTCTATTCTTTTTTCCTCCCTCAAATGTTAGCCGGTTACTAAAACACACGTTGCGTCTTGCTCAAGGGAAATGAAGTATTGAGTGGAGCATGACCCTGCTCTCACCATCCCTCTTTCCACCTTCCATTGAGGAAGCCAAGTCTGCCACAGCTACCATTATTGATTAGCCAGTCTCTCTTTGAATGAGTCGATTTCATCTCGGACACATGTGTGCTTTCTGTATAGATTATTCAGCTCCCTTGGGTGATTGTAGAGTGGCCCTGAGGGCAGAATGACTAGTACATCAGGTGGAAAAGTAGAGGAAACCTCTACTCCATCATTTCTTCACCTCATTCAAGTCGACCCATGGAAAATGGATCTTCCCAGTGTATTTGCTTAATTCACACAAACTGAGCCCCAGAGAGGGGAGGACCTTTGCCTGGGCACTCGGGGATCCCTGCCAGGACTGAGGTCGACATTCAGGCTCTTTGACTTCTAATTCAGTGGCGTCTCTATGACCCACGCTGCCCCTGGGTGAGCACAGCATTTGGAGGAGCTCAGTCTTGGAGACACTTGACCCTGAGAACTCAGCGTGCACGTAGGGTCAGATGTGACCAGAGTATGAATTCTTCAAGGTCAGGAGTCATGCCTCATTCATCTTGACCTAATCCTGACAGTGGAGGGGGCAGCTCTGCAGATTTCTACGTGAAATTAACTTGGTGTTCCATAGTCCATAGCCGGTGGAAGTCCAAAACTGTCCCCCATATTTATACAAATGTACAAAAGATCTTCCCTTTGGGTATACTTTCTTGTATTCGGCTTTGGTTCTCCACCATATTGATTCAGATGGGACCCCAATCCTTTCCTCTGTCTCATCAGGGAAACAATGATACACGAAATTCCAACATCGGGACCGCTTTCCTCATGTTTCTATCCCCATGCACTGGCCCCAGAGTTTGGGTCAATGAGGTAGTAAAATAGGGGGGTTTGGGCAGGCCAAGGACCCCCGGACACGGAGCTAAGAAGTTCTTGTAGGAAAATGCAGTGCATCATGAGGGTCAGTCTTCAGAGTCAGGCGTAAGACTGGTCTTGTGGGGAGGGCGCCCCTTGCAGAAGGAGCACAGAGGAGCCGCCATGACCCCCGTCAGTCCTACCACAGGCAGTCACCTACAGAGCTCCCTCCTGTTGGCTCTTGGCCCCAAAATTAGGGCCTAAGCCTGGGAAGGAGGTGAGAAGAGAATACCTCATTCTCTGCTCTCACTCTCAGGTGTCTGGGGCCACTGACTACACACCAATGAGCTTGCCCAGGTAGTGGGGTGGTAGGGTGGCGATGTGGGAAGCCTTGAGTCACAGCTGGCGTAGAAGCATGAACAGGACTAGTGTGAGCCTTAGTAACTTAATTATGAGGCGTCCATAGCTGAAATGATTACAGATATCATTGAATTTGACTTAGGTGCTAAAGAAAACCACGTTGCAGGGGAAAGGGAGATTTTAACAGATCGCAGCTGGGAATCATTACTGGAAAAATAAACCGTTTTATATTTCTGTCTCCAGCGTATTTAGGCTCCTCTCTAAACAAACATGTGACGGTTATGGTTATAACACTGACGATTGTAATGAGGTATCAGGAGGCTCCGTTGGGTAATATCAGTCTCTAACCTTTTTTTTCCTTCTGAAAGGTCTCTAAGTTTATTCTCTTTCCATGTCGATAGCTGTAGACATGGGGAATGGGAAAGGGCCGTCGAGATGGAGTTTTATTCTTTTTCTTACAGTTTTGCTACAGGTTTTAAGCTAACAGTACTGGTCTTAAAACGTCTTCTTTTTCTGACTGTTTACATTATCATTAAACTCAAGATCATGGTTTTCTTTCTGGAGAGAAGAGGAGGAAAGATATTAATTTCCCAGCAGAAGAAGAAATGGATGGAGAGAAAGTTGATGAATGTCAAGGAAAAGATTAGTTCTCCTAGAAACAAACAAACGGAAACTTTAGAACACAGTCATAGATGAGAGGCAATGCAGGATCTGGGAAACTTACACGTTTCTCACAAAAGAATAAAAACCAAAGGAGAGTGAAGAGTGAGGGCATTCCTAATGAATTCATCACTTTTTGTTCATTAAAAATTTAAAGTTGATAAATACCAGACAAAATCGTAAGTGAAATCCATTATCTATAATAAGCTGATACTTGAATACTTGATGCATAATGAATCTGGCTGGTGCTGATTTTCTATAAATGCCAAAATTTAGTGATTGTCCCTGAGCTATTCATTAAACTTCAAAAGCCAATGAATAATGAATAAGAAATCCATTTGTTCATGAACTTGAGAAATGAAAAATATCTCCGTCTCCTGTTATGCCTCATTAATGTGGCTCTGAAACAAGTTAGCAGGTCTGTAAACACCCCTCCCCCCCCCAGGGCTCTATCTGCCTCAGGAACCACCAGTGCTCTCGGGAGGGATGCCAACAGGTCTGTGCTCAGCCGCTTAGACCCCATAAGGTCAGCTGCCTGGGGCTGTCCCTCAAGTGGGTTTTCTATAGGGAGGAGCCGGGATCATTACATAAAACATCCCAGGATGAGCCCCTCGGCACATGTATGACCAGTTCTCATTCTGCGTGGTTAGAGATGGATTCAAGAGCACAGATTGTTACAGCATTGTCCACTTGAAACCTCTGGAATTTTACTAACTGTTGTCACCCCAATACATTTTTATTAAAAAAAAAAAAAAACACAGCACAGATTTTTGTTTAGCTATAGCTGATAGACCATGGAAAAGATTTAATTTATTTGATTCTCATTTTTGTCATTTGTTGTAAATAGAAAGTAAAATTAAGGGTATTGTTTTCTTTGGCTTTCGTAACAAATTGTCTCAAATTCAGTGACTTAAAACAACACATTTATTATATTTCTGTAGGTTAGACGTCATACCCAGGTCTCAAAGGGTTGAGGTCAAGGTGTCTGCAGGATGATTCTGTTTGTTTGTTTTTCTGGAGGCTCTACAGGAAAATCAGTTCCCTTGCCTTTTCCAGCTTTTAGGGACTGGCAGCATTCCTTGGCTCATGGTCCCTTCCAACGTCCTCCAAGCCGGAGGCTGTTACCTCATATCACTGAGCTTGTTTCCATGGTGGTGACTTCCTCTGACCCTTCCACATTCAAGATCACTCGTGATTCCATTGGGCTGAGCTGGATCAGCTCCCTATTTTAAGGTCAGCTCGTTAACAACTGTAATTCCTCTGCAACATTCTCCCGCCATGTGCCATGCAATCTGAACATACACAACAGGTTTAAATTAAGGTTTTAGGATGTGGCCATCTTTGAGGCTATAAATCGACCTCCCACGTTTTGCGGGATTGCTGTAAGGGCCAACTGAGATGTTGAGGGTAAAAATGTCTCTTGCATTTTCTGGTGCATAGTAAGGGATTAATATACTATAGCAGTCACTTCTGTTAGTTGTTTCAAAATCCGACCTTCACAGTTCTTGGGCAACAAGCTAGACAGGTGTTGTCACCCCCATTTCACAGAAGAATACTTTGAAGCTCAGAGAGAGAGAGGAATGTTGCCCAAGGCACCAGCTAGCCAGCAGATGGACAGGTGGGCTCCTTTCCAGATCTTCTCAGTCAGTCTGCCTCAGAATTCCGGGGTGGGCACTCGGGAGAGTTTTGAATGACAAAGCCGTTTCTGGCTTCTCAGAAATAACAGCAAAGCCCCCAGTCGTGTCTCTCCGCTGGTCTGTGCCAAAGCTCTAATGGAACGCATTAGTCAAATTGGAAACAGACTGTTCTCATTAACCAGAGAGAAAACCCCATTTCACACCCGGATGGAAAGCACCCCACTATTGTCATCAAACCCTGCTCCCCTCGTCTGCAGTCCCCCTCAGATTCACCCTCAAGCCTTGTCCCCTGAGCGTCCAACACTGCCCCCGCCCAGGGCATGCGGCTTGAATGTGGAAGGCTCACAGTGGGGTGGAGTGACGGTCCCCCAGTGCACCCCCCAGTGGTGACAGCAGACTCTTGGGTGGATTTGGCCCGTTGGTGACATTCACAGCCAGGCTTGCTAACAGTAGGATGAATGGAGGCCCCCTTGTTATAATAGACACTGGGAAGGAGAAAAGACAAGATCGTGAGTTCCGCATTAACCACCACCTTGGGAGCTGAGCGTGGGGGATGGAGGGATGGTAGGACTGTGAGTTGGCCCTTAGTGAGCTCACAGTCCACGGGCAGAAAGACAGGCACATAGAAACCCATGGGAGAGTCGCTGGCCCTGCGGTAAAGGCAGGGACCATCCATCAGTTGTCCTTGTGCAGGTAAGACGTGGAGGGATGGAGGGTGGGAAGACACACTGGCCCTAGGCAGAATATTCCGTGTTAGTGTCGTTCTGCCACTGACGACAGGTTATGTCTCCTTCTTAGTAAATACCTGCAGCCCTGGGTACACGTCCTGGCTGATGAGATGTTGCCTGCAACCTCTCTGGAACCTACTGCCATCCGGAGAGGGCGGCCGTCTCTGTCCTGTATCAGCTGGGCCCCTCGTACTTAGAGCAGTGCCCCCATGCTATAGACAGTCAGTAAATTGTTCCAAATGATGGAGTCAAATGAGCCAACTTTGCAAACAATAAAATGCTGATCTAATGCAAAGGATTTTCTAAACTTTGAAAAAGAAGAGCTTTCCGTGCGGAGACGTCCACACCATCATTCCTGAGAGCAGTGAAAAGTGGAGACAGCCTAATGGAGCTGATGAAGTTACACAAGCAGGTACACTTGAGGTAGTTTGCAGGCAATAACAATTATGTTCATAAGCCTAAGCGAAGAAGGAGAGGATGTTTATCTTATAAAGAAACGTGAACAAGATATACAATGCTAACTCTTATAGATCATATTTTCACATGGGGTAAAAACATAAATGCTATAGTTTCTTGTTAAAACCTATAAAGAGAAAACTCAAAGCACAAAGGCAGGCGTATTATAATGTTAACAGATTGTGTCTCTGGCTGGTAGGTGAGTAATTTTATTTTCTTCTTCCTGCTTTGATATAATTTCCAAATCTTTTTAAATGAGTATATATGGCTTTTGGAATGGAACAAATAATAAACCCATTAAAATCCCTGCAGTGTTTCTTATTAGGATGTGTGCGCTGAATATTTCCTTGGCGGCCCTCTGACTTGTCTTCTCGTGCTGACGCATTGAAATTTGGACCCCCTTTACTGAGAAAATAAATCTACTTCCTGCCAGAGACTCAATACTCAGAAACAGAATTGTAATCACGAGCATTTGTCACTGTAGAATACACGGTCTGCATATTATGTCATCCGAGTGACAGTGCTCCTGTGGGGTTAACCTGCTTTAATACCATAGTAACGGCCTTATTTTGATTCTTGCTCGTGTCTCACGTGCTGTGCCAAGCGTTATTTACAAGGGCTTCACTAGATTCCTACAGCGACCATGCAGCTAGAGGTCACACAGACCGAGGCTCACAGAAGTTAAGTGACAAAGCCACTAAGCTAATTGCAAGGACAAGGATTTGGATCTAAACTTGTGTCTTCGTTCCTTCCTTCCTTCCTCCCTCCATCCCTCTCTTTTTCCCTCCCTCCCTCCCTCCTTTCTTTCCTTCCTTCCTTCCTTTGTTTAGCCATCATTTCCCCCCTGCATAGCGAATGCATTGTGCCCTGTTTTACAGGGCTGAGTGCTTAGCATGTTGACAGCTGTGCGAATGTGTGACATGCCCAAGGAGAAGTGCTCCAGGAAGTGTCACCAGCCAGGGCTGTGATCCTTTCTTGCTGGCCCAGCGTGGGCACCTGTCGTGCCACAGGCTGTGAGTGTCTGCCTTCCGTGTGTAGCAGACAGGGCTCTTGGGAATGGCATAGTGGACCCCACTTTCAAGACCTTCACAGTTGAAAGATTCCTTTAGAAAATGTCAGTGTCACACACTGGAATGACTTTGAACCTCACGAGGAGGTCTCAGCATAACTCAATGTTAGAGTCCATGGGCTGGGGCCCTTGGGAATCCTGGAGCTCCCTGAGCGCTGAGAACTCAGTGTGCTGTTCACACGTTCCGTCAGCAGGTGCTCCCCATGCCTGCTTTAGGCAGGCACTGAGCTAGCACCACACACCCTCCCACTCATCACATTTCACCATCCCTGCAAGGCAGGCATCATCCCATTTTACAGGTGAGGCACTCAAGGCTGAGACAGGCAAACTGACCTGTACGGGGTCCCATGGCCCTTGAGGGGAAGACTTGGTACCGGAGTCCAGCTGGCTAGTTACAAGGCTGCTGCCCTTTTCTTCACGCCAGGTGGCCCCTACCCACTCACTGCTCAGGGGTCCTGTGACCCCAAAAGGCCACTGAACATCCCTCCAAGCAACTGAGGACAGCCTTCGTCTATATTTCACTTTTTTGAGCTTCCGGCGTTTGAACCGTGGTGCAATGTTGCTCTTCTGACCTGTTTCATAGCATGGTTTTAATTGTTGTTGTTTGTTTGTTTCTTGAGGGGCTGTGACAGCAGGTGTGACATGTAAAGCTTTTCAATTGAATCTTGGTTGTTTGTTGTTGGGGTCCTTGCCTGGATCGTCAAGAACTGACTAAGTGGCACAGCCCATCCTTCCCACAGCCCCGGACAAAGACGGTGGAAATGTCGCAGTGCTCTGCGTGGTGTTAAAATAGAAACGGTAACACGCCATAAAGCGGATGGAGAACCGTCCCATGTGCTCTCATTCTGATGCTATTTTGGAGCATTCAAATATACAATCTTTCCAAAAGAGCTTTTAAAAAATATGTTTAATGTCTCTGCTGGTATCCCAAGCCTGAGGCTAAGTAGTATTGTAATACTGAGTAACTCAACACAGATTAATCCAGAACCGTTCAGTATAATTACTCCATTAATTATTGTTTTATATGTCAGAGAATGTAGCTCAACCCATACACAAACACTCTCACACACACAACTCACACCACCTACTCACACTCATACACATAACACGTACACACCCTACTCACACTCACACACACACACATGCATGTGCACACCCACATACGCTCACTGCAGCCAGAGCTTCTCCCCACGGCCTCCCTGAGGCCCAGCCTGCAGGTTAGCTGCCCGCCCCATGCACCCCTGACGACCCCGTGGAGGAGGGGGTGAGGTGGGTCTGTGCTGCTGTCTCTGTAACCCTCAGTGTCTGCTTTCTGGATGGACACTCTGGGCCAGTCCTGTTCCAGACACTCACAGTGTCTGCTCTCTGGATGGACACTCTGGGCCAGTCCTGTACCAGGAGTTTTATCCTCATGACTTGCATTCAACTATGTTTGTGCTCTGCTTTCTTGTAGGTGAGAACATTGTGGCTCGGAGAGGCAAACAGGTCCTGATGGCGGGCCCCTCTCTTTCCCTAAGGTTCAGTGACCTCCTGCCAGCTGCCCAGCGCAAAGCTTTCTCCTCTTGTTCTCACACTTCATCCCCGGTCATTTGTCCTACAGCCCTAACGGGGTGTCCCCGAGGGCCTTCCTCTCAGTCTCCTGTAGTGTAACGGTGGGCAAACCTTTTCTGCGGAGAGCCAGAGTGGGTATTTGAGGCTCGTGGGCCACATACACCTTGCTGCAGCCCTCCGCTCTGACGTTGTGACCAAAGCTCCATAGGCGAGCTGGAGATGAATGCGTGTAACCCTGTTCCAGAACATTTTGTTTACAAAAGCAGGCTGCCAGCCCACCCCAATTGGATGGCTCCTGCCTGGATGAAACTCCAGCTGCTGAGACTGAGTGGGAGTTACGGAGTCAGCTTCCCATCCGAGTTCCACCCTCTCACACCAGGCGGACAGCACCACACCTTAGCCCTGCTGGAGAGCGAGCTGCCAGGAGTCTGGAGCCGAGGTCTTCGTGGAGCACAGCTAGACCACAAGACCTAAAATGTTTCCCTCACGACTGCGTGAACTCAGGAGAGAAGTAATCCTGCCTCTTATGGTCCCTAGCACACTGCCATTTGGGGATTTCCTTCACTCACAGCTGAAATTGATCCTACTATTAGTGAAGCCTGCCTCAAGTGTGTGTGTTTCATAGAATCTGCCTTCTTCGGAACCTAGAATGTTTCATGCTGTGGGGACAAAACCCCAAAAAACAGTTTCCAGGCTCTCGGCCTCACATAGAAAGGTGCTGGCTCGGGTAGTAAATGGCCATCAACTGTGATCAGATGCCAGCAGCTGTGGCTAGTTGGCCGTCAGCTGTAACCCGTAGGCTATTGGCCACTAATATAACTGCTGTGGCTACGCTAGCAGAAAGGGAAATGGGGACTAGCAAGAAGATGGTGGCTGGCAAGCGCGGACTGCTGTTAGGCAGATTATGTAGATCCTGCTTCCTGTGTCTCCAGCCCAGCCGCCAGCGAGAATATATTGGTTTTACTCCCCTACTTATGGCTCCATGGGTGTTCCTTTTTGGCCTCACCGTGTCCTGCGTTCTTGGGCGGGGAGTGGGAGCTGAGACCCTGCACGACAAATGGCGCAGCGAGCAGGGTACCCCGCGTGACAATGCACTCCCCACTTCAAGCACCCTCTTCATGATTTTCCAAACTTCAGCTCAGCAGTTACATTTGTACATTCTCTAGTACCCGATAATATCCTTCGTTCCTCCCACATGTGAACAAGTATTTATGGAACACCATGAACGGAGCACTGGGGGACTGGGCACATAGCTTTGACCAAGACAGGCAAGAGGCATACTGTCCTGGAGCTGCATCCTAGCCGTCCCCAGAGATGACTCATTTCATTTCTCTCCTCCCCTTGTACTTGTCTTTATTCTATCCACCCATCCATCCACCATCCATCTACCCAGCCATCCACCATCCATCCACCCATCTTCCATCCACCATCCGTCTACCCACCATCCATCCATCCAATATCCATCTATCCAATACCCATCCACCCATCATCCATCCACCCATCCATTCATCCACCATCCATCCATTCATCCACCATCCATGTATTTATTTAATTTTACTTAATTTTTTTTTTTTAATTTTTCTCCATTTGAAATTGCTTTGCCCTCTGGCCTGGGTTTGGCTCTCGCTCACTGTGCTACCCAAAGACAGTCTCTTTATCCCTCTTGGCCTGTTTTCCATACCTGTGATCTTTACAAAAAATAAACCAGACAATGTCACTCACCTGCTGAAAATCTTCCAAGGACTTCGCATTACACCAAGAACAAGATCCCCAGATGTCACAGCATGGCTTACAAATGCCACGTGGTATCGGGCCAGCACAGTGTCTGGTGCATAATAGACGCACGTTCAATATCTACCCATTGTTGGTGAGGTAATTATGAGCTTAAACTAGATTATTTCCTGGTCTCATACCTGAGAATCTACTTACTTTTTTCTTTTGTTTACATTTCCACTCTCAGCTTGTGTTCGTATGTGCCTGGAGAAGAGGACACGGTCTGACGGAACGAGGATGTTGTTGGGTCTTCTGTCACCCATCGTCGCATCCCCCATGCCCAGCAGTGCTGCTGTTGCTGCTGACATTCCCATGCACGGTCACATAAGTAGGAAATGACCCAGTTCCAGCGGTTCCCACTGATTGTGATGGACCACATGAGAGGGGCGCCTGGAGCTGTGCAGGTCACAACCTCTGTAATGTTAGGCAGCACCCTAGTAGGTGGCAGGTCATATTGTCATTGTCCTATTGTTACCCACTGCTGATGCTGCCTGGGGGGGGGGGGGCTGAGCTAGCACTTAGGTGTGTTGATGGCCTGACCCACTGTGACCCTGCCCAGTTTTGCCCTCCATTTAATTGGATCTGAGCGCAGGGGACCTTCTCCTGACACCAGCCACAGAATGCCTCCCATTTAACTTAACGGCTTTGAGCTGTGACTAGAGGCGTGTGTGAGCATAGACAGTAGTTTCCTGTTGCTGCTGTAACAAATTACCACAAACGTAGTGGCTTATGACAACACAAACTCAGTCCCTCACCGTTCTGCATTTCAGAGTCTAAACCGGGTCAGTATAGCTGGGTTTCCTTTGGTGGCTCCAGGGACAGTCTGTTTCCTTGGCTTATCCAGATTCTAAAGGTCTGCATTTCTTGGCTCATCATCCTTCATCAATCCAACCTCTGCTTCTGTCCTAACAACTGCTCGGACTCTGATTATCCTGCCACCGAAGAACCTGGGCCCACCCAGGTTATCCAGAGTAATCTCCCATCCTTAATCTAATCACGTTTGCAATGTCCGTGTGGTCATGCGTGGTAACCTATTCACGTGTTCTGGGAGTCAGGATGTGGGCCCCTTTATGAGAGGGGCATTATTCTGTTTATTACAACACGTTTAGCCCCCCAAAAAACTCCCACTCACCCTCTGATTCAAACCAGATGGCCCCACTTTATCTGTTTCCCGTATTCCACTTCCAATTCAGATTTGTTTGAAGAAACAGCTCTGCAAAGGAGGCGAATAGCTTGTTTGAAACGCCTGTTGTTCAGTTTACCCAGAGCTTGGAGATTAGATCGGTCTCTTTCATTCAGAGACTCAAGACGATCTCTTCCATGAAGTGTCCTATAGACTGAGTGTCCTCTGAGCCCCAAGCCTGTCCTATGGAGAATCTGACTTACGGGTCTGGGGTGGGGTACGCTTCCTTACATGTGTGACAAGTACTCGAAAGGTTCCTCAATTTCAGGACAGTTTGGAAATACCTCTCACCACACTCCACATCCATACGCCACCCTCTGTGAGCCCCACACCCCAGCACACAGACGGGACAGGGTGTGGGAGTGCACTCACTGGGTCCTTGCGGGATGTGGACCCAATGCTTGCTGTAAAGAATTTCATCTCCTCCTCGTGATGCCCTGGAGCGTCAGCACTGCATTCCGCATTGGACAGAGCGAGGAGCGGAGGTACAGAGCTCTGCCCGAGTGCTGTGGCCCGTACGTAGGCAGTGGGGCTGGGATTACGGCGGGGTCTGTCCAATGAAGTCACAGTCTCATCCACTCCACTGAGATTGGCACAGACTCCGCCGGAATCTATTCCTGAGCCTATAGACATTGAACTAACGCACAGGTCGTGTACAATAACATCCCTGACGACTGAACCCACTAGAGAGAATCCATAAAATAAATCATTAGGAGGATGGGTTTGACTGAAGAGAGCCATTTGTATCGTGTCTGCTGAACCACGCCTTATTTTCCACTCAATTGTTGTTTTCCTTTTTGCCCAAATTATTGGGATAATTGTGTCCATTTTCCACTGTAGTCATTGTGCTTAAACACTGCCACTTGCTGTTGGTCTCAAAGGAAAACTGAACAACAAATGACCAAGCAGAGATTGGACCAATCGTTATTCAGAGAAATGGAGAAGCTGGCAAATGATGCAATTTCAGCTGACCCCAGGGCCTCAATTTTCATTCACAGAGTAAAGTAGCTTAATTGAAATGCATTATTTTAAGTGGGTAAAGAGGGAGTGCTAGCTGAAAACCTGATTAGAAATAACGGCAGTGAGTTGAGCTTCCTAACCAAATAGTCAAAATTTACTTGTATTTTCTCAGAAAACTAAGAGAACGAATGGCAGAATAATGTACCTTTAAAGCAAGCAGTTGCAACCTTCTGGGTGGATTTCAAAAGAAGTCCTGTCTGAATACAACCCTGTCCATCAAATCTCACCCAAACCAGGAGTATATCAAGAAGACAATCTTCCAATATTTAGAAGTCAGCAAAGGATGACTGCATGCCCTTTCAATGTCATGTTGGAGCATTGCCTAACAGGCAACCCAGGCAGTATTTCATTCCCTAGAGGATGTTTTCTTGGACTTACTATTATTCATTGTTGATTACGGTACACGCTCTGAAGTTGAATGTTCATTTGTAGGGTTTTGCCCACAAGAAGTGTAAATGATTTCTTCCTAGTAAGGAAGACAGCCACAAAGTTTACAGTTGAATTGACCTATATGACGTTAACTAGTTTTGTCTCTAATTTAACACATTTACTTCATAGGGAATACATTGCTCGCGCGCGCGCGCGCGCGCACACACACACACACACATGCATACACATATGAAATAAGATTGTTAGGATGTGTGTATGTATTTATGTATTATTTTTTCTGCTTCTTGAATTCTCCTTTGGACTAGCCTTCCAATCTGACTGGTTTCCATATTGATGAGTTAAATATGTATTAGACACGTGTTCATTTTACATTCGCATAAGAGCCATTTTCACTTTTGGAAGTCATGTTTTGGCAGCTAGGAGAGACCTGATCATTTACAGGGCTAGGCAAGGGGGTGAGCGTAGAGGTAAGTGATGCAATAGAGTGGGGTGGTGTAGGGATGGTGACGCAGCCGGTATTTCCAGTCTAACACTCAGCCACTGGTCAGCTCCAGCAGGTAGCTGCTAAGGGGGGGCTGCCATGCAAACGTTAACGTCTGATTTTTCAAGAAAAGACACAAATTTGGATTTTTATGTGAACTTTCCTTTGCAATCCAAAGCAGCCTGTCAGAGGCTGAGTTCTTCCCGGCACTCACCAGTCCCACCCTGTTACTCAGTACTCTTCCTTGTCTGCTCCATGTACATCCTCAGCATGTCACACCCTCAAGGTAGCCACTTAGCTCCGTCTGCCACCCCCATACTGATCCATCCCCCCATCCCCACCCGGACCGCTGCACTGAGTCCTCACTGGTGTAGCCCAACCAGCCTTGAACTCTTCCAGTGCTTTCTCTGTAGGGAAAGAAACCTTGTTCTTCTACCTTTCTAGGTCCTCTGGATAGTCTAATAACCAAATTAACATAAAACAGATTAACAGGAGAAAAACAGCTTTAATTATGTACATAGAAGGGGCCCCATAAGAACATGAGACCCAAGCACAAGTCAGGCAGATAAGGCTCATATGCCGTCCTGAGCTCAGGGATGGGATGGGGCCTGGGGCCTCAAAGGGGAGAAGGAGAGAAAGAACTTTCTGTAATATTCCAAGATTTCATTTTAAAATTATCTTCAGAGCTATTGACTTGTAACTTTTAAACTATAAGCATTTTTTTAATGAAACCATAATTGTTAGAATTTTTGTTGTAGAGAATTTATTTCCTATAAGCCACACTTGTCAGAAAAGGCTAGATTTGCCATTCCTCCTTGTGATAATCAGCCTACAACCTAAACTCACTGATCTTATAATAAATTAGTCAACATATGTGAATTGCTCACTTTACCTTAACATGTAAACATTATTTGAAAGCATTATTTTTACTATTAGAACTAGCTAGTGAAAAGTAAATAAAGGTCACTACTAGATTCATCCAAAATCTTACTATTCTACTCTGAATAAGTTCCTCTATCCTTTTCACTGTTTTTAGACTTCTCCGTTGCCACGTTATATTTGGTAAGAAAACCATACCCAGAACTTGAAAATACGTTTAAGAGTGCAGCAGATTCTTCGGTGTCACAGTGAGGCATTGTTTAACAAGTGCACCGAGGCTTATTTCATTATCTAGGGGAATTTATCTCTGTTTCATTTTGGAATTTGACCTTTCTGGGTGACATTTCCTGTCCACTTGTCAATTTTCTCTAGTCATGATGGAAATAATTTCTGTCCAGTGGAAAAGATAACCCAAAGGTTATGGCATCATTACCCTGCAGAGCACTAACCAGCTGTATTGCTCATGTGGACGATTTATTTCAGGCAGGACTCCCTGGGGACCATTTGGCCCCCACACGTGGATCGTCTCTCTGATGAATGTGATCAGGTAGCAATGGAAGAACCAAACCAGGGTCATCTTGTCTGGGTTGGTTCCCAGTTACAGGGGCCAATGCGTTCGGATATATTTATTGGCATTATTATTTTTAAAATTTTCTGCAATTATTTTACATTGGGTACTTGTAATAATAATGACTTTTGACTGTGACAGAGGATGACAGGTATGGCAGGAAATGTTATTGTTTTGCGTTTTAAGCAAGAAAGTCATCAGCTATTTCTCATCCATCCTCTGAAAAATCACTTGAGTCAGAGCGTATTGGTCTGTAAATACACACTTGAATGTTCTCTTTTAGTCACAGAAATGCAAACGCAGTCAGCTCCTTGGGTGCAGGAGGAAGAGAAGGGGTATGGTTACCTGTGGGAGGAGTCCAGGTAAATCTGGACCCCATCAAAGAGGAAGGCCAGGAAACTCCTGATGAAAAGTAAAATTTGAAGGCGGGGACCCCCTACCCCGCCTGGCACCCTGGTCTTATGACAGCATTTTATTGAGGAGACAGCCAAGAAGAAATGCTTTTCCTTTGCAAATGGTTTATTTTGGTTTTCTAATACTTCACCTGGCCTTAAGGAATTTAGCACTTCAATGCCAGACTCTCACAAAACTGTTTAATATCTCCTTATGGTGTGAAACTGCAAAAACTGGTACAATAGGGTGCCACCTCTCATCTGTCGCCTTGGGACCTTGTGCTTACACACACACACACACACACACACACACACACACGCTCACCCTGCCATACACTTACACGCATACGCACACTTTGATTTTCCCTAAAATGGATGCCATAAAATTACTTAGTATAGAGAATGCCTAAAGCCACGCCCATATTCCACCCTTAGGACAGACGCCACCCAGGCAAGTTACTATTTGTCAGTGTACCTTCCAAGTACAGCAATTAACGGAACCAACAGTAACATGTTACGGTGTGCTCACTGAGAAGTTACCTAAACTATTTGACATATGCTTCCATTACATTTGTATGACAGCGATGGTTTTACCTTTGTGAAAATCATAACCTTTTTCAGTCTGGAAGTCATCCACTGAGACGCCCTGTGGACTCACCTGACAAAGCCAGGGAAACTGTTTCCAGAAAGAACATCATCTTCAGCCCACGTGCATGTCCTCTTGGCTTACAGACGGGAATTCTAAGCAGCCACAGAACTGCCCACCCTTTGTTGTATTCCTCTCTTCTACTTGGATTTTGTTTTTGGTTCACTGACAGCTGGTAAAGTGATTTCCTGTTGGTGGCAGCAATGATTGGTAGTTTGGTTTTAGGATTTGACCATTTGGTGACCTCTGTAAACAGACGGATGGAAAATAGCGATCTCTTCTCTGTTGGGTGAGAGATGACACAGAATCCAGTTTTTAGTCATTTTGTTTGTGTGTGTTTATCTGTGTGTTTACTTGAGCTCAGATCAAATTAAGCCTTTGGAGCCCACTGGGAAGGAGAACTGATCTGAGTAGAGAACTGACCTGAATCCGTGAGCTTATGTGTTTCTGCGTCTCTCGGCCTGTGCCATAATTAAAGCTCAGAGCTCGCTTGTCTTTATGCCTATGTGTCTGTAATACAAAAAAGGCCTTTGATTATCATTATGTGAGTGGGTGATGCCTTCTTTTGTCTAGAGGCTATTAATGAATGGGATTGTAAAGTCTCTTGAATTAAAGCCACTCTATTCTGATTAGTTTATCGAGATAAAAAGGTACTTATGTAAATACAAATATTGTATATTCCTACAATCCTTAGACAATAAGGGAGTTGAACTAATGTTTTTGTGTCCTAGATGTGAAGAAAAGTCTTACTGATGCTAACTCAGAAATGTTTCAAGAATACAAAGGAAGAGGCAGCTTATCAAAAATTGCAATCTGCATTTTGAGTTCAGTTGGAATCTCCAAATATTTATGCAGGTAAGGGCGTCATATCCATATGATTTTGCTACAGTCTAGAACTCATTGGTGATCTGCAGGAATGTCAGCAGTTTTTAAAGGAAATTGACTAGTATCGTAACCACGATATTTGTTGTTTTATCACATTCTAATATCGGCAGAAGTTTCCACTTTCAAAATCAATCTCAAATGGAAGTGCCTCATTTGAGATGCAGGTCCCAGTAGACAGCTAACAACTTCTTGAGGAAAGGACCACTTAAATTTTAATAGGGATTGATTGAGGCTTTTCACTAACCTGTATCTTTTATTTATCAGGTAGCAGAGGCAACACCCAGTGTGTGAGAAATTAATGTGAACTGTCCTTTAGTGTGGGAGCTGTGTAATTGCTAGTGACAAAGCCTTGAACCAGACTAGCTTAAGCAAAAAGCAGCCTTTACTGGGTGATGGAATGGGTACGTCCAGGGGTGGCTCTGGCTTCAGACATAGTGCAAGGGGTTGAGCGATGTCACTACGTCTCCCTTCAGTCTCAGGTGTGATTTCTCTGGGTGGCTGCAGAATGCTCCCTGAAGCTTCAGGCTGGTGCCTTCCTGGGGGTTCGAGAACTCAAGCAGATGTCCTGCACTGAATGGGGTTATTGAGGGTGGAGAGTGTGGCTTTAGGAGTCATCTGGGCAGGTTACAATTTTTCAAGCCCATGTCTAGCACGCCTTATTCCTTCTTCAAGACACAGCTGAATGCCCTCTCCTGCTAAGAACTTGCTCCTTCCTCTGGGCCCCTCAAACCTTGTATCACCCGCTCACTCTGATTCTGAGACCATCAGTTGTTCCCCATGAATAGAAAATATGGATGGGGTCAGAGGCGGGGAGCAACTAGCTTTTGGTAAGTATTTTATACTTACTTCATTTAAATGAATCCTTCAACCATTTTGCAGGGAGGCACTAGTCTACCCATTTTCCAGATGAAGAAACTGAGGGCCCATGAAAGATCAGACAACTTGTAAACGCAAAGCCGGCATACGGAGCCCAGTACATGAGGCTGCCTCCTGGGGCCGTAGCGTTTTCATCTTTATAACTGCAGGTCACAGTGCCCTGTACACCCTAGGAAGTCAGTCCGTATATACTGAATGGGAGGAAGGGAAGACAATACCAGGGAGAAAAGGCTGCTGGCTTTCCCTTCCCAGAGTCTTCTCGTGTCTGCGCCCTTTGCTGAATACAGTTCAAGCAATGACATGGAGTTGGTGTCCCTTCCTTGAACCCTGCTGTCCACTCCTGCCCTGCCCTCGGTATTCCTGCTGGGTCCATGGCCGCCGCTCAGGTTCAGGGCCAAGCCAGTACTGATTGTGCAGACTGGGTGTTAGTAGCTCTGTTTTGGGGTCTGTGCAGCTCCCCTGCAGCCAAGCCTGCTGGGGGTGGTGGGGGCCGTGGTTCCACAGTGCTTGGAGCCCCTTCTGTAGGGAAATCACTGGGACACTAGGGTTTGTGTCCCTCTGTGTAGGGTCACCTGATGAGGCCACCCAGTTCAATTTGAATTTCAGACACGTGTTTGTCTCGGTGTTTCCCGTGCTTTTATGACTCTTGGAGGCATACTTATACTAAAACATGACTTTTTGTTTACCTGAAATTCAAACAGCGTCCTTGTCTGTTTGCTGCACCTGGCAGCCTCACTGTGGCCAGAAGGCAGGTCCTGGTTTGTCAGAGTCCCTTTCACTCCTCCTTGGCTTTAACTGCCATGCCCCCATGCAGCCCATGGCGGCGCCCGGTCATTTCTCCTGAGTTAATAAGCCCGGCCCCTTTGCCCTCCTGCCCTCACTCCGGGTGTGAGTGAAACAGCCGGCTAAGGGGCCTCCTGCTGCGGGGTCTGCTGTGCTTTGTCTCCTACGCGGTCCTAAGGGTATGTGTGGGCTCAGAGCGTCTCACTCCTGGGCTCAGCGCCCCCTGCCAGAAAAGAGGTGTTCCTGGAAGCGCTCTGTGGTGCGCTGGCCTTGCCATCCACCTTTCCGGCACACACAGGTACAGCCGCCCGCCTGACACTGCAGGGACCTGCCCCTCACTGGCCGCCTCCATAGGGGCCACTTCGCTCCCGTCCCGCTGCTCCCAGCCGGAAGCCTGCTGTCCTCAGGGTCGCCCTGGAGCACCTCCTGCCATGCCCCCCACCCCCCAGGTTGTTCCTACATGGGACCTTTGAACATTTCTTTTCGGCACCTCACCTCAGAGGCTGCGTGCTATGAAGCAATAAGGGATCCAGGTGAGTCCGTTCTTGGTTCTCGAACGTCTGTGGAGGGGCGGTGAGCCCACCTAGTTGGTTTCTCATGTAAGATGGAGCTGATGATCCCGTCAGTACTGGGCTGAGACGTAGATGAGAACACGTGTTTACAGTGCTTCTCACGTTGAGTCTTAAAACCTGTTTTTGTTTTTTGTAATTTTCTCATCCCTGTAAACAGCCTCTTCCCCTATTGATTTTAATGCTGATTGTATTATAATAACTGTGCATGAATCTCATGAATATTGACCTTCGTAGTGGGGCTGGGGAGTATCTCCCCGGAGATTGTAAACTCTGCAACAATCTCTCTTTGCATACAGCAGGTGCTTAATAAGTGATGGAGGATTTGAATTTGAAATTTCCGTAACACCCTCAGCTGCGTAGCAGGTCTGTTGTTTTCCAAAAGAAGTTCTGGAATAATCGGTCACTGGTTTTAAATCTGTTCCACACACTCCACGGGGGATGCCATGATGTGTCAATTAAATGGTTGGTTATGCAACGCATATATAATGTTCATATTCATAAAGCAATCATCTATTATTAAGATTTCTTCTCCATTGAAATGAAAAGCATCCTTTATGTGGGAAGTTAGTAAATTACTTTTACATCGGAAGAGATGGTGTGCATTTTCTGTTAGACATCAAACTCTTCATTAGAGTCTTTATGGCTTCCAAAGACACGTTTATGTGAAAGCTGTTGCTTGTGGGATGGTTTGGGTTTCTGCCAAATGAAGCGGGCAAGTGGGATCCCTGCTTGGAGAAGGGAAATCACAGGTCACGCGAGCGGGGAGTGGACACTTGCTCAAGTGGTTCCACATCTGTTGGTTCTTTTGTTGCTTAAAAGACCCTGAAAGACAGATAATGCGCAGATGCTGTAACTGAGGACAGGGGTTGAGCAATTGCCTGGAGGCCACAAAGCCAGTGAGTGGCACAGCAGTGAGGTCCTGGGGAGAGAGGTGGGAATGGGCGTCCTGGTCAGGGCTCAGCCTCCCGGTGTCCTGGGCGCATGGTCTCCCCAAGATGCAGCTCTTTCCTCAGGATAAATGAGAAGGTTGCACAGGACCAGTGAAGCAGGGGTCCGAGACTTGTACAGGGCTTGACACAGGTCCGTTCTCACTGTCACACCACCCCTGCTTCCGAGACCCTCATCATTGAGCCACTGTCTTCTGAACGCCAGCACAGAGTCTGACTCAGAAGTCACCTGGCATTGCCCAGCATGGCGCATTGGTTCTAATCCTGCTGCTGCTCTGGGCTGCTGTTCCCCAACCTGCTGCAATGCAGCAGTCACTGCTCCCTACTTGTTCTGAGACATGCTCGCAGGTCTCAGTGTAAAGCAGAGCTGGCTGTGAAGAAAGTGCTGCTCCTCAGTCCCAGCACCCCCTCCCTCTGCATTGGCAAGTTTCCAACCCTCCCCCCAGCTTCTGGTGGAACCCAAGTGTCTTAGGGAGGAAGCCAACATAGGGGAGGTAAATTGTTTGCCCTAGAGTGGGTGGATGGACAGATGGGTGGATGGGTGGATGGATGGAAGGATGGAAGGAAGGATGGATGGATGGACGGATGGACGGGTGGATGGATGGAGGGATGGAAGGAAGGATGGATGGATGGATGGATGGACGGATGGGTAGATGGGTGGATGGATGGAAGGATGGAAGGAAGGATGGATGGATGGATGGACGGATGGACGGGTGGATGGAAGGATGGAAGGAAGGATGGATGGATGGATGGATGGACGGATGGACGGGTGGATGGATGGAAGGATGGAAGGAAGGATGGATGGATGGACGGAAGGATGGATGGAACGATGTGGGGTTCGGTGCCCACATGCCCATCCCTAGTTCACATTTTTCTCTATTCTGACGACTGGCCACAGTCTGTGCTCATGGCTGGAGCCACAGCAGCTCTGTGCAGGTGAAGCCACTGGGTTCTCTTCCCCAGAAGTGTCCTGTGGGCACAGCAGGCTGCTAGAACCGTGTGACTTCCTCTCTACAGAGGAGGTCTGCAAAGCGCCAAGGATGAGGGACTTCTGCAGTGGACATTACACATTTTCAATCTTGGAATTTCATCACACTCTAGAGATAACAGTATTTTCTGAGCATCTTCTCTGTGTCAGAATCTGGTAGGTACCCATTGTGGGTTGAATTATGCCCTCTCCTCCAAAATTCTTATGTTGAAATCCCAACTCCCAGTGCCTCAGAATGGAACTGTATTGGGAGGTAAGGTCTCGAAAGAGATGATCAGGTGACAATGAGATCACAGGGGTGGGCCCTAGTCCAGCCTGAGTGGTCTCCATAGGTCAGGAGATAGAAGGACACAGTCACGGAAAGAGGGGAGAGCACATGAGGACATCGGGAGAAGGTGGCCGCCTACAAGTCAAGGAGTGAGGCCTCTGAAGAAGCCAACTCTGCCGACACCTGCATTGAGAACTTCCGGCCTCCGGAACTGAGAGGAAATAAATTTTTGCTGGTTACACTACCAAAGCTGAGGTACTTTGTTACGTCAACCCTAGCAGACGAAAACAGTGCTTTACTCATATAGCCACAATTTATCCTCACAGGAGAGAGGGGATGCCAGGTGAACACACACAAAAAAGGAAACCAAACAAACCAACAAACCAGAATCGTGACTGTGACTTCAGTGGAGGAAGCTGGAAGTTCTCTTGATGTCTCTGGCCCTCACTTTTCACATGTGTTTAAATAACAACAAAGATACCAATCATTGTTATTGTGACGATGACAGAATGCTTATGTTTGAGGAACATTAGTCACAACAACCCTGTACAGTAGGAATATTGCTGCGAATATTGGAGACACTGAGGCACAGAGAGGTCCAGGTCCTACTCACGAGCATGCAGCTGGAAAGCAGGCAACTGGAATGGAGCCCAGGCCATTTCACACAGGCTGGGTTAGCAGATCAGTGTCCCCTGACCATGGCCTGCCTTCTGCAGCACCCACTGGTGTCCCTCAGTTGTCCCTTGTAGAGAAGGTGTTTCAGGACACAGGGAGCCCCTGTGAATGCCAAGCTCAGCAATGTCTCCAGGATCCCTGTGCCAAACTGATGAAATTCACCAGGTGCCACCTGACTTTCAAGCCTGGAGCTTGGCTCTTTGTCTCCAGTTCTAGAAGACGTACCATGGTCCTCGTGAAAAGATCACAAGAAAGCAGGACAAAAGAGGGGGGCTTAGTGCCAGCTGCAGCGTTGACTGGTTATAAGGCTGACATCCAGGAGCCCCATTTCTCTGCCAATGCAGATAGCAGGACTTGTCTTGTCCAGGAGACCTGGGTGAGAATAAATCAAGAGGAGATCATGGCTACAAAATCATGCACTGAAGGATTTCTTGTTTCAAAAAGCTCCACACTTGCCAGGGATTTTTGTGCTAGTGAAATCTCTTCATCTCTGTGCTCGAGTTTTGTTGAGTGTCAAATGGGGACACATCTGAGTCACAGGGTAGCGAGGCGGATGAGGAAAGACACAAAATGTGATGCCCCACTCAGTTCTCTTACCAATACTGGGAACTGACGGCATCCAGAACCAAGAACAGGAGACCTGGTGTTTTGCTTTGTTTTTTAGAGGGAGGGTGAATAGGAAAGAGAAAGGGAGACTCTTACAATGTATGTGTGCAAATGTGCAAGACACAACCGCCTTCGAAGACCACACATGCTGCTCTGATGCAGAGTCCACAGAGATTGAAGATCCCCAGCTTTACTCATTGTTAAAGAACCCACCTGAGTTGGATCCAGGAGAAGGCATAGACCTGGGGTTCCCCAAATCCTCGGCAAGTGTTTGGCTCACCCGCCACTACTCACTCAGGCATTTGCTGGCTCAGAGTCTCTCTCTCTACTAGTCCGCTGTTACTCTGGGAGAGTCGATGTCCCGGGGAGGACTCACCCAAATTCCTGCAGGTTAAGTGTAAAGACTCTGGGGTCACAAAGACCTGGATTCAAATGCCATCTGAGAAATGTCCAGGATGAGATGGTGCCTCACCGCTCTGAGCACCCGCTTGCCATCTGTAAATTGGAGATATTGTTATGACCCACCTCATTATCCCCTGGGAGCGGTAAATCACATCATGTATGCAATTCCTTAACCCTCTTCAGGGCAAAGGTAGGGGCAAGGCCTTAACCCTCTGTCAGGGCCGTTGGTTCCTGAAGGCCCTCGCCCCACTCCTCTCACCGTGAAGTCCCTTGATGTCACCAGGATTGACTCTAACCTTAACCCAACCCCAAACCTGGGACACTCTGCCCTGATGAGCAGAAAGCAGACCTGTTCTTTCTGATCACAGCACGTCTTTCAGATTCCTCTTTCCCTCCCACTCTGACTACACTTCCTTTTTTAACTGCACAGATCTCTCCATTGCCCAGTTCTCTCACTCTCTTCCGGTCTATCATGATCCATCTCTTCAACCAACTTTCTGTAATTGCCCTGAATTCAATGACCTCTGAGCTCCTTTCCTTCCAGTCCTGCTATGGCCCCTCTGGAATCCAGACCCCTGCTCAGTGACCTGTCCCATGAAGCCAACACCTATTCTCCTTGTCCTCCATCAATCATCCTATTTTCCTAGGCCTATTTCCAGCTCTTCCTCTCTAGGCTGGCTAGCCTACCTCGGACTTCCCAGAGCAAATAAAGCTCAGCAGGCAAGAGCGCCTTCTGCTTTCAGCCCTCTATCACTTTTAAATGTCCCCAGTCTTCCCTTATTTCTCATCCTGTCTCTGAGGAACAGAGCCAGCTCCATGGGTCTGTCTAACCCCCCACTAGGCATTGCATTCACCTCCTCTTGCCCTTCGGCAACCCCCCCTCTACTCCCTTCTCTTTCTCTCCTTTATCTTCAGTCTCACCCTTTAAGGTGCTTTCAGTTTATAAACAGGCTCCATCTTGAAAAAAACATTCCTCCTCCATCCCTGGGGTTTCGCCCAATAACTCTGCCATTTAGCAACTGAATCAATAATTAAATTCTTCCCATAAACACCTCCCACAGAGAAGATGTTAGCCCCCTAATGATTTTACAGTTAAATACTAAAACAAAAACAAAAACAAAACAAAACACACACACACACACACACACACAAAAAAAAAAAAACAAAACAAAACCAGATATTGTTAATATTATACAAAATATTTCAAAGAAATGAAAAATGGGAGATGGCACAACTTACTTTCAGAGAGTGGAATAACCTTGATTCTATGACCAAAATAGGCTGGTAAAGGAAATTTATATTCAGATCTCGTTAATGAACATAATGAAATAATTCTGAATAAAACATTGGCATTCTGAAGAGAACAGCATATAAAAAGGTGGTACATTGTGACCAACTGGAGTTTATTCCAGGAATGCAAATTTACATCTACATTATGGAATGCACTAATGTAACTTATTCTATGAACAGAAGCGAAGAGAAAAGTCTCTCCCTTATCCTAATAGACATAGAAAAAAAATTGATAAAATTTCAGTAACCATTTATTATTCAAAACCTTGACTAATATACGTGTAAAAGAAAACTCCCTTATATTGGTAATTAATAAATATCCACAGATAAAATAATGGTATGGTGTATACAATATTGAATTGTTTAAAAGCATTCTCTTCAAAATAAAAATTAAGTCAAGACTGCTAAGTATCATTTCCTCTATCCAATGTTCTGCAGGAGGGCTCAACCAGAAAACTATGACATGAAAGGGAAATCATTTTTATAAAATATGAAATGGAAGAATTGCAACTACCATTATTCACAGATAACTCAACATTTGGTTTGTACGTAAGAAACAAAAAGACTCAATCAACAAAACATTTGAATTAGTAATAGATTATAGGGATTTGGCCAATGAAAACCAATGCTAAGATCAGTTGCATTTCTAACTATTTTCAACGGTTAGAAAATGTGTTTTACAAAGGGATACATTCAAACTAGTAAGAGAGATATAAATGGTACCTAGGTCTAAATCTAACATACTATTTGCAAGTAGTTTTAGCTTAAATAAAAAAATTATAAAATTTTATTGCATTAGAAGACCGAAATAAATGTACAGCCATTTCCCTAAATAGGTCAATTACTTCCAAGCTGTTCTATGAATTCAGTGCAAGTCCAATTAAAAACTCTTAAGTGCTGTTGTCATGGAACTTAACAAAGCCTACTCTAAAGTTGAAATAATGAAAGGAATCTTCGTCCCATTCTTTTCAGACACCTAGAATCTTGTGTTGTCAAGAACAGCTGCCAAACTGAAGAAGAACGATGTGTGTGGCATTAGCCTACGAGATGGCAAAGTTTATTGTCAAACTACAGAATTATAAGCAGCAGCATATTGTTGATAAGAGGGAAAAACTATATCAATGGAGCAAGTAGGGAGCCAGGAGCCAGTACCCTGCGTGGATGTCACTTGACGGACAGCAGAGTGGGCATGGCAGATTTCCGGGACAATGGTTGGGACAATGAATACGGTCAGGGAATTGGGTGGAAGACTCAAAGGTAAAAAGCGAAGACTTACAGTTTAAGCAATAACAATGTAAGAGAGGATCTCAGTGGCCTCAAGATAGAGAAGTGTCCTAAAGCACATGGAAAAAAGAGCAACGATAAAGACAAAATATGTAAACTTGACATCAGTACAAAAAAGATCTCATCAGGAGACACCATAGAAATGTGGACAGACAAAACTGAAGAGATGCTGCAACTATATAAAGGATTTGTATAAACCGATAAGGAAAAGGTAAATGAGCCAATAATAACAATCTGCGAAATTGCAAGCATTTCGGAGACCAGGAAACACGAATGACCAGTAAACACAGAGATCTGAATATGATCAGTAATCAGAAAAGTGCAAACTCAGTCCAGTTCTGAATGAGAACCCATTTGTAACCCATCAGGTTGGCAAAATCGGAGTCTGAACTTACCAGCTGTTAGAACTTGGGAACTTGTGTCTTCTGCCGATACCGTATGAATGTAAGATGATGCAATCATTTTGAAAAATAATAGGCTTCTACCCAGTAAATTGGACCGTGTACGTACCCTGTAACTCAGCAACCGTCCTCCTGAATAGAGAAAAACTGGCACAGGTGTACCAGGAGGTGCATACATGGCTAGTTATAATTATTCATGAGTTCATGAATATTCATAATGTCCTTCTTGGCAGTCATGTACAAACACACACACAGAGGAAACGGCCCTCATATCCCTCAATAGAATTCCTTAAACGAGTTCTACTTTATCCTTAAGTGATGGTATACAGCAGTGAAAATGAATGAATTTATAGCATCAACATGACTGACTCTCAAAAATATGAGAATAAAACACAGGTCTCAGAAGAATACATATAATTTAATTCCTATTACTAAAATAACGAACGCATTTTAAGAGATACACATATGTGGTAAGACACAAAGAAAGTGTGGGACTTCATAACACAGAATTCAGAGTAATGCCAACCCGTGGGGGCAAGCAAGGGAGTCAGGACCAGGAAAAGACACACTGGATACCTCAGAGGGGTGGGTACCATTCTTTTCCTTAAACTGGGTTGGGTGTGCCCAGTTTAGTTTTGTGTGATTACTATTATTTTTATGAATACGTATGCTTACTCTGTAGAAAGTACATTCAATGAAGGCAGAAAGCACTGATACCAAATAAAAAATGTATCTGAGCTGAGTTTTGCATTGAACTTGCACTTTTTCATGCAAGACACAAAGGTATGGAAGGAATGGAGTGCAGGTCTGGTGACTCAGAAGGTGTCAAAATTAGAAGGGACCTTTGTGCTCTTCTTGTAAGACCTGTCCGTTGTAGAGAAGAGGAAACTGAGGCTCAAAGGGTCAGGGAGATGTTCCCAAAGTCAGTGAGCTCACTCCTGGCAGATGCAGACCTCCAAGCAAGGCTCGTGGTTCCCTGACTTTATTATTCTCAGGAGGCTACCACCTGGTCACTGAGCCTTTTCCATCCCTCCAGGGACCCTGAGGATGAAGATGAGCTGTCTGGTACTTGTGTCCGAGGAGACAATGCAAGACTGCAGGAATCTGGGAGGGGTGGTCCCTGATCGGTGCCAGACCATGCTGTGCCCCTGCATACTCTGGGGACATTTAATTCCCCAGACCACCCCACAAGGGGCAGTGTTCCTATCTTATTATGCAGAGGAGGAAACGAGGCTCAGAGAAAAGGGGCATGGAACATGCTCAAGATAAATTCTTCCTATTTATAATTCACCAAGGGAAGGCCTTGGCATGGAGCCTGGAATTTCTGCAGACAGGAATGATATTGAAGTCCCAAACACTTCGATTAGGAGAAGTGAGAATACCCTGGCCCACTCCCAAGACAGCGTCCTTTATAAAAGGAAGAATCTGTCCCCAAAGTGGTGCTACTGTAGTCATTTCATTTAATGATTCACCAACTTAAAATGATGGAGATAAATTATATATATATATATGTATGTATATATAAAATCTATCTCCTTTTTTGAGTTGAAAAATGGTATCATTATTTTACAACTTAGTAAAGGGCGTTTATTTGTTAATGTCATCATACTGTCAACTCAGTAGGCCCCTCCTTTTTTCCCCCAAAGTTGCTGACATTCTCAAAGACACAAATGATTTATTTGTTACCAACTCACTTCTTTTTTTTTTCAGTAGCGAATCTAGCTTTTCCCAGCACTAAAGTAAGAACATCATCAAGTGTGAGAAGTAAACATAAATCCTCCGCCTGGAATTCCATCAGTCATTCCTCAAACAGGCCTTTCGTGATACTTCTTAGGTCATTGAGAGGATGTGATCACTGGGTGATCCTTGAGCTAGACCCCGGCAAAGGGAGGTCCCCACCTCCCCACCCCCTCACCCCTGTCCTTGGAATGTATGCCCTGCCGTCCGTCTCCACAGTGGGATCAGTTTCCCAGAATGCAGCCTTTAGAGACTGATGTGGTGAGGAGACCATCTGGACGGCGTACGTGGCTGAACCCTGTTTTGGCCTCTGTATTAACTTTAAGATTTTGGCGGGCAAGTTCAGAGATCTACTCGTCTTGTGACCGCCCATGACAAGCTTTGCACGCAAGTGCCCTTGCTTATATAACCTGCCACCACCACCCTCACCGTCTGGATCTGGAGTGGCCTGCAGCTCTCTTCCGTCTGTCCCTGCCCCCCATATCTGGGGCCAGTTTCAGATTTCACCCAGGAAGCTCCCGAGTCTGCGAACCAACAGAGTAGAAGCCATGTGTGCAGACCCCGGGACCACTGCTTCAGGTTGAAGCCTGGCTCTGCCCCTTTCTAGCTTGAGAAGTCCTGTCCTATTAGCTTGCTATGCCTCAGTTTCCTCATCTGGGAAAAAAAATCAGACAATAACAGCTCCTGTCTCTGGGTGCGACCATCTAAACGGTCAGTATGGTCCTGAGGGTGATTATCTAGTGGCTGGGAAATCTGTGTCTCCACTTACATTAGTCATAATCTGCTTCCCGAGGCTATGTCAACATAAACTCTGAAATCCAGTGACATCAATAAGAACCTATTTTGTTTTATTTTATTGCCGCCATCACAGGTTGCTGTGGGTCACGGTTAGAAGTTTCAGAGCCAACTTGGATAGAAACGACAACTGATAAGCATGGCACCGCAAGCACCTTTTCTATTTCTCCAATTCATTCCAATATTTAAAAAATAATAATAGCTCACACATACATAGCCCTTCTCTACATGAGGCAGGGTTCTAAGTTTTAATCCATTTAATCTTCACCACAAACCCATGAGGTGTTTTATTATCATCCCCAGTTTACAGAAGGGGAATTTGAGATACAATCAGGTCAAGTTGTATCTTAAAGGGCACATAGTAAGAGAGTAGCAAAGCCAGATTTCAAGGCCAGGCATGCTGCCCCGTCTGTGTTCTTCCATCAGCAGGAAGTGAAGTCTCTCTCAGGGGGAACCTCACGCCTCCCAGTTGTCCTGAAACAATGGGGGCTTACCCAGTCCCAAGGGGACACCCATCTCCTGGAGCAGGCAGAGGCACATAAGCATTTCATGACAGTTGCTTCTTGTTGCCACAGGATGTCACCATTGAAAACCTGCCTGCTACAAAGATGCACGGAAATGCTGGCCCACTTTGCTGATTCTGTGTCCGACATGAACAGACTTTGTCCCTGTGGCCCAGAGAGGGAGGGCACCCTCGTTCCCCCAGAACTAAACTGGGCCAGGGACAAACCCTGCTGAGCTGGACCGCCCAGTGCTCAGCTCCTTTAGATGGGGTGTCACCTTCCAGCTATACCAGAACCCTGGCTCAGTCAGGCTCTGCACCTGTGTCAGATCCAGTGTCCCCCTGTCCTTGCTGCTCCCTTCAAAACATAAAGGTAAGATCCCACCTGTTTCTCTAAACACCGTGGCTCACTGCCTCTCTTGTGGGGCCCCTGTGATAGCCGACTGGCCAAAGCTGTTTGTGTGTGGAATTGGCAGAAGCTGGCATTTAATTAGGTGATTGGGAGCAGAGAGTGGTAGAGAGGATGAGGCAGAGGGACCCAAAGCCTCAGATGATATTTAGGTTTCTGACTCGTGTGATTCTATGGATGGTGGGGCATTTTCTGTGAAGGGAGGTAACAGTGGAAGGTTATTTCTGCTTTTCAATAGGTTCCGCCCACCCTGGGAAGTGGCAGGGGCCTTGCCTTCCAGACCTCCTGCAGCCCCCAGCTTTTCAGAGCCTCACCTTGTGGGGCTGAGAATGTACCAGTTTGGAGCTGGGCATTGCATGGAGCCAGCCCACCAGGAGGGGAGAGGGAATCTGGGTCCAGAGGGCATTGCCCCAGCTGGATGATTGATGGGTGTCACGGTGGCCATCATGGACTGGTGATTGCCAAGGTGGGGAAGACCCCTGGGTCCTGACACACAAATCATGTCCTCTCCTGGAAGGAATATCCTCCCTCACCCTCCACCTGCCCCCTTTCTTGTTCTTATCCCTTCTTTCAGGTGTTTTTCCCTGACTACTTCCCCCACCCCACCCCCAATGAGTTCAGCTGCTGGTCACACCAATTGCCAATTTGCTTGATTGTAATCTGCGTACTTATTGGGCTGTGAGTTGGTACAGCCCCGTCCCCTGCATGGAGCACTGGTCCCCAACCCCCCTCCCCACTGAGGCTGTTTGCTCATGGGAACAGGAGTGCCAGGAGACCTCGTGACGGTGAGGGGAGAACTGGGGAAGGCTCCCTGTGCCTGGTGAAGGATGCTCGCTAGATGGGGGTCCTGCTAACCCTCCTCCATCTGCTCTTCGCTATGGACCGAAGCTTACACGTCTCTGAACCCCCAAAGTCCAGCACGAAGTAGGTGACCAGCAAAAGACGGGTTCGTTGGTCGACGGGGCACTGCTGACTGTATTGGAGGCATAGATAGTTTAGGGCTTGAACTCTTTCTCAGACACCTACGGGGTTGCCTCTGGGCCCCTCTTAAAAGTTTCCCGTCCCTCCCCCACGGGGGGGGAGGGTGACCTCGCCTCCCCCGGGCGTCCGGAAAGGACCCTTTGCTTTCCCCCGCATCCCCATCTCCAACTCCGGAGGGCACGTCCGGCCCCCGAGGCAGCGTGTGAGCATGCTCACGGCCCGGGGGGGAGGGGGGGGTGGTGAGGGGGGGTGGGGGGGGGGCTGGCCGGGGGGGGGGGTTGGCCGGGCCCCTGGGCGTCGGGCCGGGCCGCTGGCGCCCCCGACAGGCCGGGCGGGCGAGCGCGCGGGGTTTGGCCTCCGGGCAGCCCGCCCCCCCGCCCCCCCCCCCGCCCCCCAGGCCTCCGTCGTGACTGGCCGCGCCAGGCCCAGCTGGGAGGCGGGAGCTGCCGGCCCGCGGGGCTCGGGCAGCGGCCGGGGGCTCTGCAGGCCGCGAGGGCGCGCTGTGCGCTGCGCGGGGTCCCGGCGGGGCTGGGGGGGGGGGCAGCGCGGCCGCGAGCTGAGCGGAGCCCGCAGGCAGGCGCGCGCAGCCGGCCGGTCGTGTCCCTTGTGCGAACGCCCGTCGCCCTATTTACCACCCTGCCTCTCGGCCGGGTTGGCGGGGGCTGCCCGGGGGCCGCGGCCGGGCAGCTGTTGCGCTGAGAGGGGGCAGCGGCGGAGTTCCATAACCATAGCAACCGCATCAGCACCGCGGCGGCGGCGGCGGCGAAGGCAGCATCCTCGCATCCTCTCGCTCCTCCTCCAGGCAGCCTCGCCGCCCCCCGGGACCGGAGTGAGACCCAGCTCTCAGGGGCCCGGGCTCCGCGGTCCGCCCGCCGCCGCTGCAAGTGTCGGCGGCTGGAGAAGGTGACCAGACGAGCAAGAGGGACCCGGGAGCAGTGGCCTGAGGAGTGACAGAGGGGAGCCCTGCAGTGGGAGACAGGTAGGTGAGAGCGCTCCGGGGTCGGCAGCTGCCAAACTCTCTCCTCTGTGGCAGTGACGTTTCTGGAAGCCTGGTTGCTAGTTGGATGGCTTTCTATTACTTAACAGGGATTCCGCCGCGAAATGTGGTTAATCTCCTCCTGTGTCCCCCAACCTCTCTATTCTTTAGTCTCCCGGCACACCTGGGCAGGTCTTGAGAGGGCAAGAGGGGAAATCCGATGTGACAGGTGGGGAGACGCTGGGTGAATGAGGTGGTCCCCGCAGAATCGCCCCCCGTGGAGGCTGAGGGAGCACAACCAGACCAAGCCGGTCCTCTGAGCCCCTGAACCACGGCCAGGTTCCCGAAAAGACCATGTCGGGGTGAAGGGGACAGTAGGAGCAATTCTGGGTGAACCAGGCTGATCCAGAGACCTATTCTTGCTGTGGCTTGGCTGGGGACAGTGGAGGTGTGTGTGTGTGTGCTGCAGTTCAGATATGACATGGAAAGGGACCAGAGCGCACACCAGCCTTTGATCTGTAAGGTCAGCTTCAAACCCAGCAGATGGAAGGGCTACATAGACAAGGGAAGGAGTAACTCTTGCCGTTGTGGGACCCAGGGCAATGCCGGGAGCTTTTCCTAATTGTATTTGACTATTGGGGGTGGGGTGGGAATAGAAATAACAGTATACACTAGCAATCCGATGCCCCCTGCCTTTCTCCTCACCTCATTTCTAGCTCTCTCCACCCCCACTATTGCCAGCACAACAAGACTGCAGGGAGTATAATAACACCCTTCGTCCCCTTGGCCACCCCCAGGGCTCCAGCCATTGGCAAACTACCCCACTTTCAGACAGCCAGAGAATTCCGCTTCAGTTCTCTGTTTGAACTAGGGAGGCATTGCTCTCCATCAGGTTTTGATGTGCTTGACATTAGAGATGTGTCAGCGCCAGGAGGTACCTGGGCTGTCCACACAGAATGATGAATGGTTAACCTCGCCTGCAGGCCAGAGAAAGGGGCAGAGGTTTGGGCATCATTCCAGACCCAGCTCAGCAGGTGCCCGGGCCCCAGAAGAACATAGAGAAGGGAGATAAAGTTAGGTGAAGGATTTGGGTCTAAAGGCTCTTGCATACAGGGAAGTGGGTCTCTGGGTAATTTCCAGGATGGGCAGCCATTGACTTTTCTAGGGCTTTCTCTTTATACCCTGGCCTCAAGGGACAACAATAAGTCCAGTTAAAAGGTTGTGTTCTTTAATTGGGCTTTTAATTTATGCTGTAGTTACGTTGCCTGAGGGAATGTGATTTGACCAGCATTTCATCTGAGATTCGTGGCAAAATGAGGATGATGTTGTTGTATTCCAGCAGATGGTAAGGTGTAGAGAAAGGATAGGACTTGGGAGTCAGCAAACATGGATTTGAGTTCTGATCTCCTTGTATACTTGCTGTGTGACCTTGACTGGTGTTACCTCACCAAGACTCCTTTCATCTGTGGAATGGGGATGTTAGCAGTTCTTGCAGCCTACCAGATTCCGGTGACAATTGAGTGGGATGATGGAGAGGTTGGGTAGGGAAGGGCTTGTCAAAACCTAACATGCTGTGCTAATAAAAGGAATTATCGTTCGTTTCTAAAGAAGCTCCTTTCCTCAGATCAGCAAATCCTTAAACAGACATCAGCTATGAAACGGGAGTAAAAATATTGGTCCGTGACTCACAGTTGAAACACTGTAATCTAGACCAAGATACACTCAGGGAAATCTAAAGAGGTCTTTAAAGAGGAAAACACAGCATGTCACCGTCCTCTCTTACAAATAGTGAAGGTCAAGGGCTTTGCCATCAGAGGCAGCACTCATCTAGTTTGGGAACATTGAGGTCTGCTCACCATGGGGTTGGGCTAAGCATTTAATAGTGTAAACGGGGTTTGCACATAGTGGGGACTTATATGTTGGGTACACTGTGAGCTCCTTGTAGGCAAGATTCAACTTCATCCAACGCTGCTCCGTAATGCCAGGGGTTTGCTTAATGTTTGCCCGGTTTGACTGAATGCTTGCAGCTTGATGTCATTGCCAGGGGGGCCCACAGTTTCTGGGCTTCCACTATGCCCTGCTCTTTTGTACCCCTGCTTGTGCTCCCGTGGATCTCTGCCGAGAGTCCACATAAAGAGTGACGTAAAGTCACTTCCCACTTTCCTTTATGACCCAACTCAAATGCCCCTTCCTCTGGGAAGCCTTCCTGGGCCCCCCATTCTCTGCTTCCGTAGCACTTTGGACCTGTTCTGTGACAGCCTGTGCTGTGTCATGTGGACGTTGCTTGCACATGTGCCTGTCCCCTCTTTAGAGTTCATGTTTTATGAGGGCAGGCACCTAGGCCTGTCCCACCATGGCTGTGGCCCCAGCACCTGGTACAGCGACTGCCACATGAGTGGTGGTTGAATGAGTGAAAGAGCCTTACCCACACCGGGCCCGGCTTGCCCAAGGGCTGACCTGGCTGCCTGCCTGTGTCTCAGACTGTGTGCACAGCCGGAAGGTGCTCCCTGCGCTCTCAGGTGTTGTTAGGACCAATCCACTGATGCAGAGTGGAGAACTGAAATACATACTTTGCCTTAAAAGTCTCTCTCTCTCTCTTTAATTTTTCAAGTTGGGTACTTTAGAATAACTAATCTGTGTTGAATGGCCTTCATGTAACATTTGCTGAAAACATCTGATGGAATATTTTAAACTTAAAATGTACTTTTCTTCCTTTAATTCCTTTGCTTGATTTCAGCTTCCAGTATAGTGGGAAAGCAGGTAGATTGGGTTAAGCAAACCTAGATCTGAATCCTGGTTTTAAGGGGACCCAGACCCAGGACACTTGACTTCCTTTATCACTGTTGGAAATATTATGACAGAAGTGCTTGTTTACTGTTTTTTATATTTTTTTGGTTGTCTCGTCTGCAAGATGGTAAGTCCCATGATACAGGGGCTGTGCCACATTTATAGCCCCAAACGCTTTGCGGAATTCCTGGTACTCAGTAAGCATGCAGACAAAGTTTCTCCAAGCACATAGAAGCGTTAATACCAGAAGTCTTCAATAATGGAATAACACTGTTTCAAATGAACAAAATGACCTCAGCCCGGGGTAAGTCCCTCTGCAGCTGCTGGTCGAAGGGTGGGCTTCCTGTTCAGGGGCACGCTGCTCCCTTGCTGTCCATCTTGTCCCCTAAGCCAACCCTGACAAATGTCTTCCAATGAAATGAGGGACACTTCCCTCCCAGCATTCGGACGAGGACACCCTGAGGTCCGCAGTAGACAATGTCCACCCACCATGCTCTGGTGAATGCACAACTGGGGGGGTGCCACTTTACTGGGAAACAGCCCTGCCTGAGACTAATAATTATGAGGTAGAAGTACAGTCCCCACTGTCTCCATCCCCATTCCCCACCCTTTCTGGCTGGCCTGGGGCGGGGCAAGGGCAACTGCGGAGGCACTCCCTGAGATCAGCAGGGAGAAACAGCAGAGGCAGCTTCTGGCTTTCAGCAGCTGAAAAATCTCCTGCCTGCCTCCTCCCCCCCACACACGGACGACGTGTCCTAAGGCTCAGGAGTACTAGACACAGGGCTGGTGGTGCCACTCTCAGCGTGCATATGTGCAGGCAAGGGCAGAAACTGCACTGACTCTCTAAAAACTGTCATCCAGACCCCTCAGCCCCTCACATTTAAATCTACAGTCCCAATTTCACTCTGGGCACCAGGTGACCGGCGCTGCCTGTGAAATAGGCAGGGGACTATTTGGCACCACAGAGGACAACCTGGAGATTACTTGGTGGGCTTAAGCCAAGACTGTTGCTGCTTCTTGTTTTGCTTTGCTTTGTATCTTTTTTGTTTCTCTTTTTTTTCTTTTTCTTTTTGTTTTGTTTTGTTTTGTTGCTGTTTTTGTTGCTTTTTGTTTTGTTGATTTTTTTGTTTCTTTTTGTTTTTTTTGTTTTTCTTGTTTTTTTGTTTGTTTGTTTTGTTTTGTTTTGTTTTGTCTTTATTTCTTTGATATATTTGCCTGTGTTGAGTGGGGCTTGTCGGTAGTTTTTACATGTGAATGTACTTGATTTTTTTTTATTCGTTGTTGTTGTGCTTGGTGATTTGCTTTGTTCTGAAACTGCCCTACCAGGGCCCAGCTTAAGAGGCACAAGATTCAGCATATCCAGAAACCAACTCCAGACCAAACCAGAGTACTACTGGGTTTGTCACACACCCAGAGGGAATTCTCTGCAGACACAAGAGCCCATAGAGGCCAAACCTCATTCAAGTAGTCAACCCTCACCCAGCAGAACACCCTGCGGTGGGCAGAGCCAAGTCTCACAACTAGTCAGCCTAGGAGTTAAACCCACCTACTCACAAGCAAAAAGCAATTAAAGTTCTTCTTGAACAGGACAATATACACAACACAAGAGTCACCTTTGGAGCACATGCAGAGGAGAAGAACGAAGTAGTGCAAGTCAAATATAAAGGACACATACTGCATAAGATAACCCAGCAAGAACTGAGAACTCTAGGGGGTCTACCTAACACATCGAAGCAAACACAGAGAGTCAGTCAGAAGGGGGAGACAAAGAAACATGTCCCAAATAAAAGAACAGAAGAAACCTCTGCAACTGGAACCAAATGAAGCAGAGGTAACCAACCTGTCAGAGACAGAGTTCAGAAAACTGGTGATAAGAATGTTTAAGGAGCTTAGAGAAGACATAAAGAAGGATGTAGAAATCATAACGAACAACCAGTTAGAACTAAAGAACACAATTACCGAAATTAAGAACTCACTTGAAGGAATTACCAGCAGGTTAGATGAAGCAGAGGATCAAATCAGCGACTTAGATGACAAGTTAGCAGAGATCACCCAAACAGAACAACAGAAAGAAAAAAGAATAAAAAACAATGAAGATGGTTTAAGAGACCTCTGGGATAACATCAAGCGCAACAACATTCGCATCATAGGAATACCAGAAGGTGAAGAGAGGAAGCAAGGGATTGAGAATATATTTGAAGTAATAATGTCCGAAAACTTCCCCTAACCTGATGAAGGAAACCAACATACAAGCCCAGGAAGCGCAGAGTGTTCCAACCAGGATAAACCCAAATAGGTCCACACCAAGACACATTATAGTTAAAATGGCAAAGCTTAAAGACAAAGAGAGAATCTTAAAAGCAGCAAGAGAAAGACAGAGGGTTACATACAAGGGAACTCCCATAAGACTATCAAATGACTTTTCTACAGAAACATTGAAGGCCAGGAGGGAGTGGCAGGAGATACTCAAAGTGATGGAAAACAAAGGCCTACAACCCAGATTGCTTTATCCAGCAAGGCTATCATTTAAAGTTGATGGAGAGATAAAAAGCTTCCCAGAAAAGAATAAACTGAAGGAATTTATTAGCACCAAGCCAGCATTGCAAGAAATACTAAAAGGACTTCTGTAAATAGAAGAAAGATGAAAACAATCTAACTACAAATTTAAAAAATGGCAAATACTATGTACCTATCAATAATCACTTTAAATGTAAATGGATTAAATGCTCCAATCAAGAGACACAGGGTGGCTGAGTGGATAAGGAAGCAAGACCCTTGTATATGCTGTATACAAGAGACTCACCTCAGATCAAAAGACATACACAGGCTGAAAGTGAAGGGTTGGAGTAAGGTATTTCATGCAAATGGAAGCAAGAAAAAAGCTGGAGTTGCTATACTTATATCTGACAAAATAGACTTTAAAATGAAGAACATATTAAAAGACAATATAATAATAAAGGGATCGATCTGACAAGAGGACATAACCCTAGTAAACATCTATGCACCCACCATAGGAGCTCCTAAATATATAAAACAGATACTGACTGACATAATGACAGAGATCAACAGTAACACTATCATAGTAGGGGACTTCAACACACCTCTGACAACAAGGGACTGGTCTTCCAGACAGGAAATCAATATGGAAACAACAGCCTTAAATGATACATTGGACCACTTGGATTTAATCGATATTTTCAGAGCATTTCACCCCAGTGCTGCAGAATACACATTCTTCTCAAGCGCACATGGAACATTTTCCAAGATAGATCATATGTTAGGCCACAAAACAAGTCTTGATAAATTTAAGAAAATTGAAATCATACCAATTGTCTTCTCTGACCACAGTGCTATGAAATTAGAAATGAACTACAGGGAAAAAACTGGAAGACACACCAATTCATGGAGGCTGAATAACTTATTACTAAATAAGGAATGGGTCAAGCAGGAGATCAAGGAAGAAATCAAAAGATATCTCGAGACTAATGAGAATGAGAACACGATGACCCAAAATCTATGGGATGCCGCAAAAGCAGTCCTAAGAGGGAAATTCATAGCATTGCAGGCCTACCGAAAGAAACAAGAAACATCACTAATTGACAGTTTATCTTCACACTTAGGGGATCTGGAGAAAGAACAGCAAAATAAGCCCAAAGGGAGCACAAGGAAGGAGATAATAAAGATCAGAGTAGAAATAAATGAAATAGAAACCAGAAAAACAATACAAAAGATCAATGAATCCAAGAGTTGGTTCTTAGAGAAGATAAACAAAATTGACAAACCTTTAGCCAGACTCGTTAAAAAAAGGAGAGAGAGGACCCAAATTAATAAAATCAGAAATGAAAGAGGAGAAGTGACAACAAACACCGCAGAAATACAAAAAAAAAAAAATTAAGAAACTACTATGAGCAACTATATGCCAACAAATTTGACAATCTGGAAGAAATGGACAATTTTCTACAGGCGTACAACCGTCCAAGGCTAACTCAAGAAGAAACAGAGAACCTGAATAGACTGATTACCATCAGGGAAATTGAATCAGTAATCAACAATCTCCCAACAAAAAAAACCCCTGGACCAGATGGCTTTACAGGTGAATTTTTCAAAACATTTTAAAAAAGAATTATCACCTATTCTCCTCAAGCTCTTCCAAAAAATCCAGAAGGACGGAAGACTCCCAAACACTTTTTACGAAGCCACTATCACCCTGATCCCAAAAGGAGACAAAGACACCACAAAAAAAGAAAACTACAGGCCAATATCTCTAATGAACATAGATGCAAAAATTCTCAACAAAATATTAGCAAACAGAATTCAGCAATACATTAAAAAGATCATACACTATGATCAAGTGGGATTCATCCCTGGTATGCAAGGGTGGTTCAACATCCGCAAATCAATTAATGTGATACACCACATTAACAAAATGAAAAATAAAAATCACATGATCATATCAATAGATGCAGAAAAAGCATTTGATAAAATCCAGCAATGATTTATGATAAAAACCCTTAAGAAAGTGGGAATAGAGGGATTATATCTCAACATAATAAAGACCATATATGACAAACCCACAACTAACATCATACTCAATGGGGAAAAGCTAAAACCATTCCCCTTAAGATCAGGAACAAGGCAAGGTTGCCCACTATCTCTACTTCTATTCAACATAGTGCTGGAAGTTCTAGCCACAGCAATCAGACAAGAGAAAGAAATAAAAGGCATCTAAATCGGTAAGGAGGAAGTAAAATTATCATTATATGCAGATGATATGATACTATATATAGAGAACCCTAAGGACTCCACCAAGAAACTATTAGAGCTGATAGATGAATTTAGTAAACTAACAGGATACAAAATTAATATTCAGAAATCAGTTGCATTTGTATATACCAATGATAAAACATCAGAAGGAGAAATTTAAAAAGCAATCCCATTTACAATTGCTCCGAAGACTATAAAATACCTGGGAATAAATTTAACCAAAGCAGTAAAAGATATGTACTCAGAAAATTATAAGACACTGAAGAAAGAAATGAGAGAAGACATAAATAGATGGAAACACATTCCATGTTCATGGATAGGAAGAATTAATATAGTTAAAATGTTCATACTGCCTAAGGCAATATACATATTCAACGCAATTCATATCAAACTACCTATGGCTTTTTTCACAGAAATAGAACATATAATCCTAAAATTTATGTGGAACCATAAAAGACTCCGGATAGCCTCAGCAATCTTGAGAAATAAGAGCAAAGTGGGAGGTATAACGATACCTGACATCAAATTATACTACAAGGCTACAGTAATCAAAACAGCATGGTACTGGCATAAAAACAGACACATAGATCAATGGAACAGAATAGAGAGTCCAGAAATAAATCCATGCCTATATGCCCATTTAATCTACAACAATGGAAGCAAGAATGTACGATGGAGTAAAGACAGTCTGTTCAATAAGTGGTGCTGGGAAACCTGGACAGACACATGCAAGAAAATGAAGCTGGACCACCTCCTTACACCATATACAAAAATAAATTCAAAATGGCTTAAAGACTTAAATGTAAGATCTGAAACCATAAAATATCTAGAAGAAAATATAGGAAGAAACTTCTCAGACATTACCTGGAGTAAAATTTTTACTGATATATCCCCTCGCGCGAGGGAAGTAAGAGAAAAAATAAACACGTGGGATTACATCAAACTAAAAAGTTTTTTCACAGCAAAGGAAACCATCAATAAAACAAAAAGGGATCCTACTGAATGGAAAAGGATATTTGCCAATGATATATCTGATAAAGGATTAATATCACAAATCTATAAAAAACTCAACTCCAAAAAAACAAACAACCCAATTAAAAAATGGGCAGAGGACAAGAAGAGACATTTTTCTAAAAAGGACATACAGATGGCAAACAGACATATGAAGAAATGCTCAACCTCACTAACCATCAGAGAAATGCAATAAAAACCACAATGAGATACCACCTCACCCCAGTCAAAATGGCTATCATCAATAAATCAACAAACAACAAATGCTGGCACGGATGTGGAGAAAAGGGAACGCTAGTGCACTGTTGGTGGGATTGCAGATTGGTGCAGCCTCTATGGAAAACAGTATGGAGGTATCTCAGAAATCTGAAAATGGAACTACCCTATGATCCAGTAATTCCACTCCTAGGTATCTATCCGGAGAAATCCAAAACTCCAATTCAAAAATCTGTATGCACTCCTATGTTTATTGCAGCACTATACACAATAGCCAAGACATGGAAACAACCGAAATGCCCATCGGTAGATGACTGGATTAAGAAACTGTGGTACATTTATACAACGGAGTATTACGCAGCCATAAAGAAAAAAGAAATCTTACCATTTGCAACAACATGGATGGATCTAGAGCACATTATGTTAAGTGAAATAAGGCAGAAAGAGAAAGACAAATACCATATGATCTCACTTATATGCGGAATCTAAAGAAAAGAATAAGTGAATGAATTAATCAGAAACAGTTTTGGGGACAAAGAGGAAAAACTGAGGGTTGTTAGATGGGCGGGGAGGTGGGGATAAGGGGGAAGATGAGGGGATTAGAAAACAGTCGGTAACCACAAAATGGCCTCAGGGTTTTTGAAAAATAATTTGTGGAACGTAATCAATAATGTTGTAAAGATTTTGTAGGGCATCCGATGGACAGGTGTCCCATTTGGGAGACCACCTCAGGGAAGTTGTAGATGCCTGATCACGGCACTGCACACCTGAAGCTGAACAATAATGAATGCCAAGTATAATTTTATATATATAATGTGATGGCTCGGTGCGATGTCGGAGGGATAGTGGATGGGGGGTGGGGGGAGGGGGGTCCACAGTGTGAGGGATATAAATGATGAACGTCTAAGTATTACCTTGTCTTGTGCACCTGAAACTAATAAAAAGGAAAAAAATTAAAAAAAATAGAAATTGCTAAAATTAAAATATTTGGTGTTTTAAGGATTTGGTATCAGTTTTCTGGAAAATTGATTTCTGGCACATCATCATAGCAAGGAAAGTGTAGCTGACAGAACTGGTGGTTTTGTGAAATCTTGTTGATTTTAAATCAGAATATACAATGCACTGAAGAATAAATTGCCTCTTCTTAGTTTGTTTAAAGGAAGTCTTTAAAGATAAGATTATCCTTGGCATGTTGTGCCCAAGCTAGAATAGCAAGCTCAGTATTTTAACGGGTTGGCTTGTGTTGGCCCTTTGGGAGAGTAAAATGTATATTAATATAATTGCTTCTGAATAATAGAATGAGATTTCCTTTTTCTTCCCCCTCTTCTTTTCAAAGACATGTGGATACTGGAGCCAAAAAAAAAGATCATCAATTATGTTTAAGTGACAGGTTGGGGTTGAATTATGTGGGAGTGCCAATGAGAAGGGAAAGCAAGCTCTTTGTAAGCACCTACTACGTGCCAGTGACTGTAGGAAATATTTCGCTGGTGACACTTTTGCTTATGTTCATGTAGGAGTTCTCACTGGCCCTGTTTAAAGCTGAGGGGACCGAGGCACAGGAAAGAATTTGCTCACAATCCCACAGCTGGCAAGAGGGGAGCCCGAACGGGACCCCCAAATTGGTCCGATCCCAGAGAGTATCCCTTCTCAGCCTCCCTGGAAGTGTCCCTTGTGAAGGGCTTTCAAAATTCAGCTATAGGTCATAAAACCAAAACCAAACAAAACTCAGAAACTATTCAGGCAAAAGATGTGGCTTTTGACCACTCATGTGTGTGGATTTGGGAAAGTGATTGAGCTTCTGTTTGACTTGGAATATGAAAAGGGTGAGGGGCTTATTTGATGATTTTTAATGTCTCATCTGCTTCCAACATCTTTTGATTCTGAAATATGCATGAAAAGCTGCAAGCACGTAAAGACACTTTATAGAATTAGGAGCCTGCATAGGTTAAAAAGAAAAGAAATCCAGGGCAATCCATGCCCTCCCTACTGCTAATCAAAATTTTAGATGTTTATCTTTCCACTTTATATTTATTGATGATCTTGAACCAAAATGAAAGAAAGCACACTTACTAAAATTGCAGATCCATCTTTTCTTCTCTGTGTGGTTTAATGAGTGTCTCCCTGGATGTGTTATTCAAAATTCAGTGACTAATGGATGTGTCAGAATTTCTGGGATGTTAATGTAATGTATCATATGGATCTAAACTTAAAATCAATATGTTACTTCAAGATGCATCTCATTTTAAGTTATAACTGAGGCTGAGCTGGCACCCAGTGGCGTGTAATGTGGGGCTCATCTAGACTGACAGCAGGAATGAAGAATGTGAGTCAGGCTGGACGTTTCCTTTGCAGGGAGCTTGAGGGTGAGGGGTCCCCAAAGAGGGGGCTGGTTGGTCCATTTGTGATTTTAGCACAATGTGCTGTTGGCCCTCACACACACACACACACAGACACACACACACAGCCCAGTTGTCATCTCTTTGGCAAAGCCATTCCCCACCCCTCTGACAGTCAAATTGTTTGTCTTCCTCTGGCCTCCCACGGGGGCGGGGCTTAGCTTGACCACAGCGTAAAGCACAAGAGGCTGCTGAGTGTGAAGGTTGTGGTCTGTCAAAGCCTAGCGCTGCTGCTGGGTAATGGTGTGCCGGGCCATTCAACTCGCTTCAGTGCAACTTCTTCATTTATAAAAATGGGATTAAAAAGATAGGACCTCCTCAGGTTATTGTGGGGATTAAAGAACAAAAGCAAGTGAACTGATTAAAATGGGTTTGGCACTTAGCAAGACTCAGCATGCATCGCCTCCTGCACGTTAAGCACTGATTTAGGCCCTTCTCTGTCTCTTTCTTGGGGCAGTGAGGTGGTTTTCTCCCCAGCCCTCACCCGTCCCAGACAGCCCCCCTGGAAGTGCCACAGGAAGATAAATGTTCCAGAATGGTGAATCCACAGCGAAACTCCCAGAGGCCCATGGGCATCCAGCTTTCCAACTAACAGCCCATGGTGTAGCCTTGTTAATATTCACCCAGTTCTCACAGCACAGTTAGTCCCACTGAGCGCCGCCTGCTCAGAAACCGACCATCTCCAGCAGGCAGCACTGAGCCTGCCTAACAGGGTGAGCTCCAGGGGATTAACTTCGGGAGTGATGATGGTGGGAAAATCAGGTACCCACGCTACTGTTTAATTCTGTGTGATTTGGGCCTGGGACGTCACAGTGCTTTATAATGTAGCCCCAAGAATAAAACACCTGGATTTTGTTTCATTTATTCATGCAGAAGATGTTACTGAGCACCTACGTTGGGTCAAAGCCAGTTCTGATGATACAAAGATCTAATTGTCATCGTCATCATCGCCACCAGCATCCCAGTAGCTGATGTGCACTGAACTTTTGTAGCAGACTCTGTCCGCACGATCACACTTAATCTGCAAGATGCCCACCTCTGGGAATCCCATTTTCACTTAGTTGCTCACACACCTGAGGGTGGGGCCCTTGTTACCCCAGCACGCTGCCCCTTGGGGTGTGTCAGGTGGCGGCCCTCAGGCTCTGTCTGTTTTCCAGGTAAATAAGTTAGAGAGGATCCAGGTGCCAGCTTCAGCAGGTAGAGGTAGCAGATTTAACCCTAAGCACGCTGAATGCCTGACCTGGAAAGCTGACCCAGTGGCCAGATTGCCGATGCAGAAGACCACAGACATTTGCTAACCCTCTGCCCAGAGCCTTTTAATTTGCAGGCTACTGAAAAACGCGGGTGGGTTTTGTTGGTAGTGGGGTACCTAGATGGGGGCTTTTATTTGGAAATAACTCCTCGGCTCTGTGGTGGATTGGTTAGATAGACTGTGGTGGGCCCGTGTAACGAGGTGGCATTTTGTTCATTTTTAATGCTTTATTTTTCGAGTGGTTTGAGGTTCACAGCAAAAGTGAGCAGAACGTGCAGAGTCCCCACCCAGTACCACTGTGGTGGGTGGTGTGTGTGTTCCAGTCGGTGAGCCTGCACGAACCCATCCTTACCCGGAAGTCTGTAGTCAGCACCAGGCCTCCCTCTCGGGGGTGGTCATTCTATGGGTTTGGACACACGTCTGATGCCGTGGATCCACCATCAGAGGGTTATACAGAGAGTTTTCACTGCCCCACAATTCCTCTGTGCTCCGACTATTCACCCTTCCTCACCCACCAAGGCCCTGGACCCAGTGCTGTTTATACTGTCTCTGTCGTTGGCCGTTTCCAGAATGTCATGTAGCTGGGGGCATACAGTACGGACGCTTCTGAGACTGGCTTCTTTTAATGACTGACATGCATGGCAGTTTCCTCCGTGGTTTCCATCACGTGAATGACAGATACTGCTCAACACAGTGGGGACAGACAAAGAGTGAAGAAACCAGACCAAATCCTCTCTCTCACAGAGCTCAGATCTAGGGAGGGAGTCAAGAGAAGAATTAAAAAAGGAAGTGATGAAGCAAAATACAACAGGGTGAGGGGTGTAGAAAAGCATTGTTTTCGATAGAGTGGTCAGGGACAAAGACCTGAATAAAGTTAGGTGTGACCGGCTGTCTGTGGGAAGGACGATCCGGTCGAAGGAATGGAGACAAACGATGATTGAGACGCCATGTGCTGTCCTCACCAGGCCCTCAGAGCTTGCCTCCTTCATAGCTGGAACCACATAGAAAGAACTCGCATAAACAGAGGGAGCTGTGATTAGGGCCCCACTGTGTTCTGGTCTCTGTACTCTCCACTTGGCCTTTTCTCTTTTGTCGCTGGAGCCACGTGAGAGAGGTTGTGTTCTTATTCTCATTTTGCAGGAGAGGAGCTGAGGCTCTGTGAATAAATGATTTTCCCAAGGTGGCAGTCAGTGAGTGACATAGCTGGAACGTGACTGGAGGCTGGCTGGCTTCTGAGTCCTCACTTGGCTCTGCCATTTACACCACCGGTGGCCCTGGCAACACTGGCCATCGTGTGTCCCATGGGACAAATGTCAACTCATCTTCACTGGAAGGAGGGAACCAGGGCTTTGGATTTGTTCTCCATTGACGGGCTCACAGTTTGCGTTCCTCAGATAGAATCACTACGTCTGTCTCAAGTGTTGCCTGAGACAAGTTGATAAAGTCAAATAAACACGTAATACTCATCTTTATGAAATGTGCGTGAGAAATCCGTCCCAAGACACCTTGTGTAGTTCTGCCATCTCCAGGGCTGGCTCACGTTTTCTGTTTATAGTTTTATGCACGTTTACACAATGCTGAGACTGAATTAAAACAATAAAGTTACAATTGAATAGAAAAGTTCTCTCTCTCTCTCTCTCCCCCGCCCCCTGTTATTGTAGATAGAAAAAGAAATACTCCAAAAATAACTACCAATTGGTCAAGAACAATTCTTTTCTTGTTTGTTTTCTCTGTTGGTTTTAATGGCGCAGATGATGTCTGGTCTCCCGGCTGTATGCTAGTGAATGACCAGTGTGCTGTTCTCATGGGCTCAAATAACTGCTCCCGTACCCGAGTCTTTAGGAAATTGCTTTAATTGGTTTAACAGACCACTGGCATTTAATAGACAGATTGCTTGAAAATGGTTCAAGCAATGGCTTTGACTCTTTAGAGTCAAATGTCCCCATTTCAGGAAGCAGCTAGGCTAGGAAGTGGTTATCAGAATGTAGAACTCTCTGGTATGTAGTTCCACGTAGAATGTGGGAGCAGTGGTGGAAGGAGCCACACAAGAGCCCGGAAAACTTGATCCAGACGGTTGTACCTAGGATGCCATGCCTTATTGTGTAGCTGCTGTGGATCCAAAGGAGAGTTGGAAGCAAGGGAATGACGTGACGAGATCTGAGATTTTCTGAGGGATTGTTCTGTGGCCGTGAAGGTGAGGCTTTGGGTTTCATCAGGCTGGAAGTGAGATCAGGACTTTGTAGTTTGAGGCTTAGTTTCAGATTCTCCTACTGGGTTCTTCTGTAAGCAGTTATGAGAAAAGGTGATCATACAATCAGTCTTACGTGAAACAAACGGTGAAAACATTTCAAGCTAGGAAGAATTTAATTCATTTCCATCCATTCTTATTTTTCTAAATGGTAGCACTTCGTATTAACCACTGTGCTGATACCCCATGCTCTGTCGTGGGCGCACAGAATCAGTAGACCCGTCGTAAAATGTGCTCCATCCCTTTGTCTTCAGGGAAGACACCACATGGCATGGACCAATACACCTACTTCAACAGACCAAGGAGCAGACAGAAACCATAACCCCACACCCAGTAGCGCCCAGGCCTGAAGCTTTCATAGTGTATGACTTACACGGGCCACACTCAAGCTGTCTGGGCTGCTATAGGAACACACACACACACACACACACACACACACACCCCGTGACCTTACTGCTCTCTTCTTTCTGCCATCCTTCACAGCCAGTCTTAACCCCATTGTCACCATTTTCTTACTTCTGATTTACTCTTTTCACATTGCACATGTCCCAGTGCCACTCACCAAGTAGTCTTCTAATGGCCACATTCATTGGAAACACTTCACTCTTGAGGTCCTTGGAAGGGTGTCTATTTGAGTGACCAAGCTGGCCATGTCTTCCTTCCATGAACCACTTCTCTTCACCTTTTCATCCTGACTTCATGCTTCCCTTGATTTCTTCTCACCTGTTATGCAAGGATTCTCTTTTCCTTGTGTTGTATGTCACCTCTGTTTCTTTGCTTACTTCCTAAAGGCCACGTGTCTCTCTGGTATAAGCTTTGCTCCTTCAGTGTTTTTACGGAAAACATTAATCCTGGGGGTTCTCATCTAGGGTGTTCAGTTACTCCCTGTAGGTTTCTGACTCTCAAATTTTGCTTGCTCACTTTCGGCAAACCTGTGTCTCCTGCTAGACTTCTCTAGAAACACATTTTAGAGCACCTTAAACCCAACTTACTCTTGGTTTTCACCCTCCCTTCTGACAATCGATGTTCGTAGTTCAGTGGGTAAATGGTACCTCCGTCCACTCATGTTCCCGAGCCAGAAGCAGACTCTGCCTTCCCATGGATTCCTCTCATCATCCCATTGAAAGCCCATCGCTTTCCTCCTAAGCTTCCTCCGTCTTCACCTTCCCCGTCATGCCCCTGGCAAGGCCACCATCATCTCTCAGCCAAGTTGCAGTCTTGGTCTCCTAACTGATTTCCCTACGTACACCAGCCACACCCCACACCCCGTGTGTGTCCCATTGAGGTTCTCAAAATACAGATGTGACCCTGTACTTCCCATCTCCCTCTAGGAATCCTTTGAGGACTTTCAGGTGCCACTGAGCTCTAGAGCAGGTGCTTCAGCATTTCCCGTGTTTGTGACGCTCTTTCCACCTCCCAATCCCTCCTTCTCCCTGACTCTTTGCTCTTCAGCTTCCCAAAGCAGTGGTTTCCCGCGAGAGGCTCACCTTCCAGGAATGCTTAAGAGACTTTATTGGAACAGACAGAAAACATTAGAACTTTTATTTATATTGTTTTTGTAATTTTAAAGTAAGAAATTGGGCTTTTTATGACTTAATATTCCGCATGATATCGGTGCCCTCACCTGTTCACCTGACAGCTGGTCACAGGCAGCCTGACAGGTGTCGGAGGGAAGGGGCAACTCCTAACGAGCCAGGTTGGAGGGGTGTCCTGAATGTCCTTTCATATTCACTTTGTCTGACAGTACATCATTTACAGGGTCCAGTTATGTACATGTGTAGGTTATAATATTTAGTTTCAATCAAAGAGCCCTCACAAAAGGAACACGTGACATTCAAATGTTCCGTCAAGGAAACCACACATTGAAGACAACGCTGGTAATTAAACTATGAGTGAAAATCGAGTAGACGCTTTTTCCAGCCACATTACAAGTTGAAAAACACAGTTGATCTAATTGAATAATATAATAATAAATGTTAAAAAATGCTATCGAGAAGACCATTTGATGGAGAGATTTACACTGACCTACATCTACTGGACTCTAAATATACTGAGACTTAAGTTATGGTTGAATGTATAAATATAAAACATACATGGAGTATGACGTGTGTGTGTGTAAAACACTGTACTAAAGCTGTACATAGTCTCCTGTCCTAGCGCTTCTGCCTGAGATACAGCTGGCATCTTCCCACTTACGTCTTTAAGATTTCAGCTGCAATTTTATATCCTTCCCAGCAATTATCCTTATCTTAAATCTCCCATTTATTTCTGTAGTCATTGTATTACCTCCTTCATTAGCCTGCCTGCTCCATGCAGTAGAGAACATGTCTGCTTTTGCTAAGCTCTGCCCCACCTCGTGTGCTGGAACCCCCATCCTAGGTGTTGATTTAATAACTACTGAATGAATGGATCACTGCATACATGACAGGTGTTGCACTGCAGTTAATATTTTATTTTCCCAATTAATGCTGTCACTTGTAGAATACGCTTGGAGCTCTATGTCCCCCAAGGCTGTTAAAAAGCCAATGAATAGAATTCCCACCCCTCCTTCCCCCAGTGACATTAGGTAGCCTTGAAGTGATGATGCAAAGACATTGCATCTGCTTATTCCAGCCCTGTATCTGTCCTGCCCTCCCACCTTGCCTCAGAACATGAAATTATGTGATTAATTGAGGAATCTCTGAGGCTTGAAGTTTTGGGGATCTCTGTATTCATCCCTTGATATCAAGATAAGTCCATTGTCCCCTTGTAATGGTAGACTTACTGCTTTCTTGTTTTCCTGCATGCCCCCTTTTCAGAGTCCCCACATGGGGACTTTGTATTAAATTAGCTGCCACCTAAGTTACTTGGGTCTGTTTAGAGAAATGCCTTGTTACTGTAAAGAATTCCTGTCTTCCTTTTCCTACGTCTAATCCTGACAGTTCCCTTTTGACCCTCTGTCATTTACGTTCGTAGTTTCAGGAGCTTGATTCCTTTTTGTTTCCCTCTGCTCTTCCAGACATGAAGAAACTATTCTAATTTTCACTTAAAACATTTTCTTATTTTTCTTTTCTTTTTTATTTTAAGTTTTGGAGTTTAAGAGGAGGCTTTCCTGTTAGCTCTGGCTGAGTCAAAAGCAAGTTCTAATAGAAGCAGGAAAAACGAGGACCCTGGTATTTAATGGGCAACTTAAATATTGCAGGTAAATTTCAACACAGTATTCAAAAAGAAAAAAGTGTGAAAGGGGGAGAACAAAGAAAGTAATAGAGGGGGGATCAGAATGATGTGGATTCCTTTGGGATTGGGAGAAGTAGTTCGAAAATGTCATTAGTAAAATGCGCACCCTTTCTTCTGTCCGTGGATAATGAGTCATGAAAAGCTAAAAGCTGAGTCAGAAGGCACGATAAAGTTATTCCTCTCACTTTAGCTCCTCGACACATGTAAATAAAACAGTGTTAGAGGAATGGAACTCTTCCCTTACTAGGCAAGGAAAGCAAAAAGGGCTTTCAGATACAAGCTGCCTTAGTTCTGACACCTGTCAGGTTCTATACATCCCAGAGGGGTGCACATACATTGTATTGTGAAAATTTCCAACCATCCAGAAAAGTTGAAAAAAGGTGTGATGAATGCATACATTTCCTACACCGAGATTTAACAGTTGTTAACATTTTCGCATGTTTGCTTTATCCACATATGAAGATATGCATATTTTTCTAGATCTTTTGAAAACAAATTGCAGAGTTCAAGACCGTACAACCCAAATACTTCAGCATGCTTCACATAAGAAACCATATTATTATATGTGACTCCAATGACATCATCACAGTAAGAAAATGAATAATCTCCCGTAGTGCCCTTCCATGAATAGTCCACATTCGTATTTCTCCAATTGTTCAAGAAGGTTGCTTATGGCTATTTTTCTAAAAACAGAATCCAAAGTGTATGCACATCTTTAAAAACATTTAATAGACTTCATTTTTTTTTAAAGAGCAGTTTAAGATTGTCAGCAAAATCAAGAGAAAGTACAGAGATTTCCCATAAGCCTCCCGTCCCTTACGTGCTTAGCCTTCCCAAGTAACAACATCCCCACCCGAGTGGTACATTTGTGACCGCTGATGAACCTACCTTGGCATGCCCTTATCACCCAGAATCCAAACTTTGCATTATGGTTTGCTCTTGGCGTTGTACGTTCTATGGGTTTGGACAAATTTGTAATGACCTATATCCACTATTAGAGCATCATACAGAATCCTTTCACTGCCCTACAAGTCTTCTGTGTCCCACCTGTTCATCCCTTCTTCCCATCGAATCCCTGACAACCACTGATCTTTTTGCTGTCTCTATAGTTTTGCCTTTTCCAGAATGTCGTGTCATGCAGTACCCTACAACTGGAATCATACTAGATGTAGCCTTTTGTAGTTGACTTCTTTCACTTTGTATGTGCATTTAAGGTGCCACCATGTCATCTTATGGCTTGGTAGCTCTGCAACTTTGCTCTTCTATGATATCGTGTGAGCTGTTCTGTATTTTTTGCCTATCCACGTAAGCTTTAGGATCAGCTTGCCAATGTTTATAAAGTAATTTACTAGGATTTGGGTTGGAATTGCGTTGAATCTGTAGATCAAGGGGGGGGGGGAGAATCCACATTGTGACAATGTTGAGTCTTACTATTCATGAACATGGAATAGCTCTCAATTTAGTTCTCCTTTTATTTCTTTCATCAAGAGTATTGCAATTTTCCTCATATAGATGTTGTACATATGTTAGATTTGTACCTAAGTATTTAACTTTTCGGGTCCTACTGTTTTATGGAAAGTGAACAAATTGGTAGGCAGAGATGAATGGCAATGCTTGATAATTGCTGGATGAAATTCTAAATAAGGAATAAGATAAGTGGTTGAAGGGTAGCAGAGTAAAAGCACAGGTATGTGCTAGAAATAGTATGCCTGGCTGTTTGGTTAAAGAGTGAAGACTTAAACAGTCTGGCAGTTGAAAATGAAAAAAATCACACACACACACACACACACACACACTCACTCACTCACATTACTTAGTGAAAGAATTGAGTCTCAATTCAGAGAGTGACATCTCTCGGTGGAGATTAACAAGCAACACCAAGTACTTTGCTTCTGAATTTTGCATAGCTGTATGACATGACCAGGCCTGGTCCCTGAAATTCCTCTTCCCAGTTCTCCGCCCAGAACATTGACTGTTTGAGAATATAGCCAGTTGTCTTACACAACTTCCCATGTACTGGAGTTTTCTGGTGGCGTTCTCATCACTTACCTTCATTCTTGGCTCCTGTATTTCAGTAACACTAACAGTTAGATCTAAGGCAATGCTATCCAATAGGACTTCAGTGATGAAGAAAATGTTCTATGTGCATCGCTTAATACAGTAACCGTTCGCACGTGTGGTTACTGAGCCCTTGACCTTTGCTAGTACGTCTAAGGAAATGGGCTCTCCCTTTTATTTAGTTAATTTAAACTTAAGTAATCACACGTGTCTCGCAGATCCGCGACTGGACAGCATAGATCTTGGGGCCTGAATAAATTCAGGGTGAATATTTCTGTAAGAGGAATATAAAGCATGCCTCTGGGATGCTTTAAATTTGTTTTGCAATTTTAAAGATTTTAGGTCTAGTCACCCTTAGGGCATCGCAGGGTTAAATTAATTAGCCACCGGTAGAGAGTCGCATGTGATGAATTCCAGACGGCGTTTTTCAGCTTCTGCAGGTTCAGAGCACAGGCCAAATGCAGTCTTCTGATCAGTATTTGGGGGAAGACAGGGATTACATAGAACTTGGATGACCAAGGACTTAACTGGCTGGGATCCCCGCGTGGTCACCCCTCCTTGGACATACTTCCATGTGAGAATAGAGAGCGTTTCAGTGATGACACAACTGCCTGGTCCGGGATCAGCAGAGCAAGGCGTTTATAAATTTGCCACACACCTTGCTAAGGGAAGGAAATAATTTCCCAACAGACATGGTGCAGCAGGGACGCTCTTATCGCCTGAACTAGACGTAAATGAAACAAGCGGCCTGGCATGTAGTTAACTTTATGTGGGAGCTTTAAACATGGAGAGATTTCTGACAAGCCACTCTAGTTGCATTGGCTTCTGTATCTCAATAAGCATTACCTCTCGTCCTATGAGACACAACATCATTCTTTGTTTTAGTTTCTTAATTCAGTTGTTCACGCATTCATTTCTCGAGCAAACATTCGTGAACGTAGCATCGTTTGGGGGCAGTCTGGGGGCTCCGTCCACTCTGGAGTGTCACACAAACCCTACACTCACCCGCCCATCTGATCGTAATTTCCTTTCCTGTGCGTCCGTTCCCACTCCCAGGCCTTTTCTCATCTCACGTTCAGCTTCCTTCATGCTCAGCCTGACACTGACCTGTTTCTCTCTCCTGACCGAGATTCTGACCCACTCTCTTTAATTGGGTCACAGAGCAGTCGTCTTATTTGTCATGAGCCGTCTTAGTTTCAGTGCTGGACAAGAGGTGTCCAGAGCAGGCACAGTCTGCCTTCTCCTTGCCTCAGTGGGGCTTTCCTGCCTGTGAGGCAGGTGAACATGGGCTGAGCAGGACGCTAGGTCAAGGCAGACTCAGGTGAGAGGAGAGCTTGGCTGTTTGCAGAGCTGGGCTCCTGGAGCCCCCACTGGCCGCATGTGGCTTCCTCGAGTGGAGAGGGGTTGGGCAGAGGCACAGGGCACTGCAGACAGCACCCAGATAGGCCTAGGAATGGAGACCGCGATTGTTGGTGGTGAGAAAGGACCGTGAGCATGAAACCGGAGACCAGAGAGGCGGTCCCAGAGCGAGGAGAAGAAAGCAACTGACTTGGGCAGCCCCGGCTTCTTCTTCTAACACTGCCTGTCACCTTGGGAGCTTATGGCAGAGGCATACACTTCCCAATCATTGATTGGGGGACAATGATGCCCTCACAGGAAGGTGAAGATTTCGTGTTGTGATGAACCTGAAGGAGCTCAGTGGGAGGCCAGGCACAGAGCTGGCACTAGGAAGGGATTGTGGAGGGTGATGGGCAGATGGCATTTGGGGTGCAAAGCTCTGACACATCCAACTTCAATAGATGCCGCTCCCTCCCCCCACTTGAGGGCTCCCTAGTCCGTGTCCCCACATTTCCTTGGATGCCCTAAGAGCCTGCCCCTGACGGTGTATCCTTTTCTCTCCCAGCTTTCAAGCTGACAGATTGCCTCCTGGAACTGCACCCTCTAATTTTCCTAATTGCATAATTGCCCTCAAGCCTATGATTCCAGCTTGTTACTGTTTCCTCATTAATTGTTCTTTAAACAATGAGTACAGCTGGTAGTTTTTCCCAACCTCTCAATGTATTCTTCTGCCATCCTACACAGCCAGGTAAATTCTAAGTACCGAGGTACAGAAGGAGATGGTTTCCATCACGTTAACTGCCTCGGTCCAGGGCCTAGAAGGGTGTGAAGCTGCCCGGGCACTTAATGCACAGTTACAGCGTGTTTGGGTGCATTTTCCATGACGCTTGTTTATCTAGCGTCCTGGGCAGCAGGCCCGTTGCCACCCAGCTCCAAGCATCTCTGCGGCAATGATGGCAGACTATCCTGAAATCCTTCCATGCTGTTTTTTTCCGTGTCAGATTCGCATTGCAGCTTCAGTAAGCCTGCTGCCTCTCTTCCCTCCTTCCTTAGAACATTTCCCTCATCCTGAATTCTAAGGCTCAGTCTTCATGTGTTTGGAAAACACTGGAAGGGGCCCCCATCTGTGGTTGTCCCCAAGGCCAGAGGGCTGAGAGATGGAAATGAAACGCTTGCTTCTAAGGAGGTTTTTCTTGGCATCGTGTGCCTGTGGGGCAGGCTTCTGAGACGTCCTTCTCAGGAGGCCTGGATGTGAGGGGGGGGCTATTTGATGAGACCCTCCCAGGGAACTGGACAGAGCAGACCAAGGAAACGCCTACTCCTGCCTCCCTCTGAGCCCTTCCTGGCACCATGTCCACCTCCTCTGAACCCATGATTGCCCTTTGCTCAGGGACATCTCAGCCACCTGACTGTCCTCCAGGCTAGACCGCAGCTTTTTGAGGTCACGGGTGGTGTCTGCCTTTATTCTTTCTTTCGTTTTTTTATTGACGTAACATTGGTTAATGACATTAGATAAGTTTCACGTATACGGCATTGTCATTCTACAGTGACAGAGCGCTCACCACTAAAGGTCTGCTTTCCGTCCGTCAGCATACAGCTTTAGCCATTTTGCCCTTCCTCTAGTCCCCCTTCCTCTGCTAATCACTGGGCTGGTTTCTGCCTCTGTGCGTTTTTATGTTGGTTGGTTTGTTTCTTTAGCTTCCACATATAAGTGAGATCATATGCCATTTGTGTTTCTCCATCTGAGTTATTTCACTTCGCATATTACCCTCAGGATCTGCCCGTGTTGTTGCAGATGGCAAGGTTTCATCTTTCTCACGGCCGAGTAGTATTCCCTGGTGGGTATCACGTCACTTTTCCATGATCTCGTAGTGCCTGGAACATGGTTTTGACAGTCAGATAATATCTGGTGAAAAGATGAGTGAATGCGGCTCTTTAAGCTCTCGGAGCCTCAGTCTCCTTCTCTGTAACACCGGGGGTGAGTGTTTACCTCACGTCATTGTAGAGCGGATTAGATGAACTCCTCTGACTTACGGGCGTGGTACAAAACCTGCTGCTTTTCAGGGCCCCGTCAATGCTGGTTCTTACTGTCATTGTTACTGTTAATGATTATTATTGCCCCTGAAAGAGTTTCCCAACCAATAGGCCCTCCTTTCCCTGCTCAGATCTCTTCCTGCTGGGCCCCTCTCCTCAGGTTTGCTTCAGAGCCACGCTCCAGGCTCCTCCGCCTGAGATTTGCCTCCATTCCACCCCCACCCCTTGGATTGTCGCTTGTTTCCCCTTCTCATTATTAACTCCCTTCCTGAACGAGCTGCCTGCACCTGCTGCCTCCTCCTTCTCCTCACGCTCGTCCAGAGTCACAGTGGGTTTAGAGGACCCCTGCGAGGCTCTGGGGATCGTGTCGGGTGAGCTGTGTCGCTGCTGGACCCTCTCAGTGTCCTGAGAGGCCAGGGTCATCACCACCATCGTACACGGAGGAGCCGAGGCCAGACCAGCGGCCAGGAGGCAGGGGAGCTGGGCCCGGGCACGCTGCACTGTGGCTTCATAACTGCATTATTTTTTCAGATTCTACTTTTTCATTTTTCTAGTGATTTTTAAAACCGTTTCCAATTACAGGTGCCCTTTGGTATTGTTTTCTGTTAGTGTCAGGTGTGCAGCATGAGGGGTTTTTGCTCTGTGAGAAGCCCACTCCCCTCCTGCCTGTGAGCTTCTCCTGTCCCCTCCTGGACCTCAGCGCTTCTCGTTTCTGTCTTCCCTAACTCCTGGCTGCACCTGTCTCTCCTACTCTCATCGCTCTTACCATGTGTGTTCTGCCTCACGTTGCGATCGTCTGTTACTTGGCCTCTTCGGGCCCGTGAGATATTAAGGAATTTGAAAGTGTGACCATCTCTTTTCTATACCTTCCCTCCTGCCTACTTAGCAACAGAACCTCACGAAGCATGTACTAAATGTGTGCTGTTTTGACCAAAAACGAAGGAACTGAGGCGTCCTCTTGCGGCTTGGGTCTCTGCAATCTTCAACTTTGTTTTTTCACACAGAGCGAATTGGCAGAAGACTTGGGAGTTATTTTATTTTGCAAATAATGTATTATTCTTACTCTCTCAGCCTTTTTTTTTTTTAATGTCACGTAAATGGCCTGCAGGAGTCAGTTTTTGGATGCGTGCCCAGTGCGAGCTGTAGATTGGCACCCCCCGGAACCACCGGAGAGGCTGCGGGTGAGACTCCCAGACAGCTCGGGCTGGGCAGTGAGCTTGGCTAAGCAGGCCCCTCACCCACCCGTGCCCTGCACCCTCCTCTGGTTTCTGCACCTCGACCCACCTCGCTTCTTGAATGTCCTGCTGGTCCCTGCTAGATGGATAACTCCCTAGCATTTTCTTTTTTTAATACTTACGCAAAGGCACTGACTCCCTCTTGCAAATGGAGTTAAAGAAAAATTCCCCATGGAGAAAATGGGCAGAGAAGAGAGCTACTTGGGTTGAATCACGGGTTGGGGGTCCAGAGCCTCCCTTGTTTGCACTGGCTTCACACTGCCCACCTGTCCCCTGGGCGTCCCCTACCCCCACCCCAGCTCTAGGAGCAGGCTTAGTGACCCACAGCTTTGTAGTGCTTTCCTGACTTCCTTTGCAAAGGTGCTCAGCGGTAAAATGGCCTCTCTTGGAGATGCCTTGCTTTATAGCAGAACACTGGGGCCGTATTCCCTGACCCCCCAGCCCCTCAAATCCTTGAGAGAACTTAGATGGGACTTGCTCCACTAAATCAGAAAGCATTCTGTAAATCTCCCAAGCACAAATAAGTGCAAAGAGCCATAGAACAAGATGTCTTGTCCCCAAACAAGCTTTGGTATTTGAAAAAGTAGAAATCAATGGAAAATAATTGAATTAGTAAATATATCGTGTTTTTGTTTGTTTCCGAAAGTATTTCCATTGGATGGCTGTTATTATTATTATTATTATTCCTAATTATTTCTTTCAAGCCAGCCTTGGGTAATTGGCCATGAGGTTGACTCAGGCTCGTGAGAGGAGACCAGCAGCTCCATCATGGCCTGTGTCACCTGAACAGGGTGACGGCCGTGTGAGCCATGCCGTGGCAGGTGGCTGGTGATTCGCAGCTCTCTCCCACCTCTTTTATGAGCATGTGCTGCTGTTGAGGACAGTTGGGGCAGTGTCATCGTGACCTGGCTTGCACAGGGAGCCAGGTCTGGGCTGGGATCAGATGGTCAGCGTTGGCTGGCGAGGTCCTGGAGGGACTTTGCCTTTTGAGGTCTGAGCGTTATCTTTTCTTAAACACATAATCCGACTCGTGCCCTAGGCTTCTCGTGAGGGTTAATGAGACCTGGAAACCTGTAAGGGCCCTAAATATGGTGGCCCTGCCGAAATGGAGTATTTGTTCACGTTTCATTTACATCCCTTAACACGAATTCAAAAAGCCAGAGTGAGTCACCTGTTAATCCTGAGACCGTCTTTCCCGGAATTCTCGGGTAATTTCTTGTGGATACGCTGCCTTTCTCATGTCATGTGGCTGCGCAAATCCCTTTTATGAGTTCCTCATAAAGTCTCTGAACTGAAATGGAAATTCCTGAAATCTCATTGTATTTCCCTTTTTACAAATGAGCATTGCTGTCCCAAGGGTGAGTGGGTCCGTCCTCTGTGCCTGGCCCACTTTCTGGTTCCTGGGTAAGTACTGGACACCCTGCAGGTCTGAGCTGCCGGGGAGTGTCAGCCAGGACGACTGCCCACTCTAAGTGACAGTGGACTGGACTAGTGGTGGCCTCAGCGGGTTACTTAACAAGCCTGGGGAGAATTAGTTCCTGACCTTCTTTTTCTTTCTACTTATCAAAAGGGATCAACTCTGGCTCTTTAAATCAAGTTCTTTGCCATCCTTAACTCTGGTCTTGTTGCCTCATGGTTGCACTATGACGGCCACTGCTCCGAACATCACATCTCTGTTCAGGGAAGAAGAAAGGGGAGTGCAGCCCCAGCCTTGCATCTCCCATTTCTGTCCCTTTATAACAACAACAACAACAAAAGTCTTTCCAGAAGCTTCCCGGAGTAGTTCCCTTCTTCTTCCCTCAGCCAAAACAGGGTCCATGGCTATTTTCACTATAGGGAATTCTGGGGAGGTGAATACCTGTGTCTTCCTCCAGCCTTTGTACTTAGAGGCAGGTGCGGGAGGAAACTGGGAATGAGTAGCTCTCGGCTGACCCAGCCAGCAGTACCTGCTGTGCTCGGTTAGTACCTTCTTGGTGTGAATTCATTTCAGGACTTTTACTACGTCCTCCCCTCCCCCACCTCTGCAGGCAGTGTGGGGCAGAGGGTGTTTCACCCTCTAGGCTTGTATTTTGGACTTAGAAGGAAGGCTTCATTCAGCTCCCCGGACTGAGGGTACCTTGGGCTTAGCGGTATGGCCCTGGGTTGTCACCTCACGGGCTTCAAAGCCGGACAGACCATACATGGAATCTTCCAGTCCCGGCTCCACGGCTTGCGAGCTGTGTGCCTCTGAACAAATGATGTCTCTTATCTGTGCCTCAGTGTCCCCACCTGCGAATTTGAGGCGATGTCTCTGCCTCGTAGGTGGTTGTGAGGAATACTCCGGATAATGCATGGGCGTGCTCAGCTGCAGTCTCCACTCACAGTGACTGCTTCAGCCGCCCGGGGACACAAAGCCACAACAATTAGTACGGATAGGATGATTGCTAGGAACCCAGCTCCACATCCAAAAGTGTGTTTGCATATATTAAATCGCTTCATCTTCATAACAAACTAGGGAGGAAGGTTCTATGATTATATTCATTTTCTAGCTGAAGGAACGGAGCCCAGGGATATGAAGTAAGTACCTCTGGTTATCTGGGGTCCAACCGAGGCAGCCCCTCTCTCCCTTCATGTCCCAGGCACCATGTTAAAGTGACTCTTACAGACCCTCCGAGGGGAGCCTGGTTATTGTGTCTCCACTTCCCTTTCCCCTGGGTTGGAACAGCAGACAGAAAACCTGAGCTCTGTGAATATAAGAGCTTTGGCTGTAGGAGGCCAGGGACCCTCTGCGGGGGCCTGATTCCTACTCCGTGGGGGTCTGAATCTGAGTCAGGGCAGAGCTGAGGTTCAAGGTGAATTATCCTTGAAGGGGTGGGGTAGGGTGAGGCTGACTGTGCACCACCATTGCTCAGATTTGAGTGTTGTCTCCACGCAGTGGGTGCCAATCAGGATCGCCTGGTCGTTAAGGAGATGGTTGATCAGATACTAAGGACCTTCGCGGTTGTTGGTAATCTGAGGGCAGCCCTGTCTGGCTGCACACTGGGCAGGAAATCGGAGGGTTTCTTGAAGAGTCTCCAACTTTCTTACGTCACTATGTCGCTGTGAGCTTTATGTCTGCCCCGGACATCCCAGCCCCCTGTGTGTCTTCCTGCCAGCTCCCCACAGCTTTCTCTGCCTTCCTTTTCTGGCTTTTGCTCCTGATGGCATCTTGGCAGTTGTGAGGAGTGGTTCTGGAACGGTATCCACACACTCCCTGAACACCCGGGAACTGGTGCTTTTGGGGGCTGCTGACGTCAGTGACAAAAACACCTGGAGTGCCGGGAAGTCTTTCTTGGTGTGATTGTTGCATTGCTGACTATTTCTGCTGAATCCCTGTCATTCTTCATCACGAAATGTCAGAGCCACTGTGGTCAGAACTTTCCCCAGGCAGGTGTTTTTTTGTTTTGTTTCGTTTTTTTTTTTTTTTGGTGGGGGGTGGTTGTGTGGATTCAGGAACTAATGCTCCATTGTATTTGCCTGGGCTTCTCACGGATTTGCACACCCATGCTCTGCGTGGCCGCAGTACAGGCTGGCGATTTGATAAGTCAGGGATCCCACATCTCGCTTTTCCTCTGCTTAAATTAGCTGTGTGCTGGCAGAAAACTCGTCACGTGCTACTGTCTCTGAACTCTGTGTAACTCCTAAAACAGCAGAGAATTAAATGAACTCCCAAATCGGGGGTCAGCAAACATTTTCTGGAAAGGGCTGAATAGCTAGTAAATATTTTGGGGTTTTCATGCCATATGGTCTCTGTCACAACCACTCAACTGTGGTCTTATAGTGAGAAAGCAGCCATAGATGACATGTAAACACATGGCTGTGAGTGTGTCCCAATAAAGCTTTATTTACACAGATAGGCTGGGGGCCAGGTTTGTCCTAGGGTTGCTGCCAGGAAGGAAGCATGAAATTCCCTGGGCCTGTCTACTCCCTCCTACATCCAGGAAATCCTTTCTGATTCTGTTCCTTCCTCCCCTTCGTGATCTTGAGCATTATATTTCAGGCCATAATCCTCTCATGTTTATTCTATAAGATTCTCCTTATAAAGACACTAACTTCATTGCGGGGGCTCCACCCCCATGATCTCATCCAAACCTCATCACCTCCCAAAGACCCCCATTTCCAAATGCCATCACACTGGGGATTAGGGTTCAGCATATGAATGTTGGGGGACCCAAACATTTAGTCCATACCATAGCAGGGTGACAATTTAGCCCATAACCTTGGGAAGGGCTCAGGATCTGAATTTTTAATGACTGTCTCTGGGTGACATTGAAGCAGTGGGTCTGAGCATCATACTTTGAGAAGCTCTTGCCTGGACAATATGGGAGGGCTACTGTCGTATGATACTCAGCACCTTCCGTGTCTGCCCGGATTCTGCAGCTTGGGGCTTCTCACGTCCCTCCATCCCCACTACTCCAAGCCCCTGCCTCCCTCCTTGGTTTTACACATACGCTCATACCCCGTGCCCTTCCCCCTTTTATCTACCTCTCCGTGACCTCCGGAGCTCTAGCATGGATGCAGCCTTTTTTGCAGTCCCCTTTTGTTTTCCAGAGGCAGTTTGGCTCTTCTTTTATTCCTCTGGATTTTAAATTCTAGATGAAAGCTTTCTTTGGTTCCTTTTAGTCTTCTTTTTACCTCTTTATTGTGTCCCAGTTTTATTCTCTCCAAAGCTTCCCAGAATGGTTTTCCTGGCCCTTCATCTGTTTCATCTTTCCGTGTCGGAGAGGAGAGATTGGGGATGGTCCAGGGAAGGGAGGGGGACCAGGTCTACACCATCCAGTATCCCCTTCATCTGACAAAGTACTGATCTAGGCAGAGCATAACTCTATCTTTTCCTTTTGTTCTTACATCTTGTCTTTGATGTCGAAAAATGTGCTTCTCAAATTTCAGAGGAATATGTACTGGAAAGCCGCTTTGGTGTGTATTCTAGTGAAGATGAAGGCTGTAGAGACTTTAAGAGGATCCTGTTTTTCCAGCTGGGTGCTTAGTTCTTACCTAGGAGTTGGTGGATCGGCTCATAGGACGCTCAGATAAACCCAGCCCTCACCAGCCCCCGAGCCTGAGGTTGGTGACTGCCCATGTCAGTCAGTGCTGGAGACGCCTTCTCCCCGGGCGGGGCGCATGGATCAAGCAGAAGTGGTGAACCCAGAGAAGCTAACCCCTGTCCTAGCCATGGCGCCACGTCTCTCTGGCGTGAGACGTGGAGAAAGCAAATGCTTTCTCCAGACTGCTTTTACCCTCTTCAGAAATGTACTTGTTTGGGGGGACATACGCGGCTGCAGCTCACAGACACAGGGGATTAGGAAGGTTATCTGGCTTTGTGGGCCACAGTTAGCAGTTAGTTCTTTCTGATGGCTGAAGATGTGAGTGAAGTCAGAGCGTTTCCATTACATGTCCACTGATATGCATGAGAGTTTAAAACATAAATCTGGAGATGTTCAAGGGACTGGAGCATATGGGGGAATTTGGAGCTCAAACCACAGCATAAGGGAGACCCACTGAATCCTGGCTTTCGTTCAGATCCTTTCGTATGTGGGATGCCATTATGGTTGACTCATGGACTCGTTTCTTCAACATATGCTGACTGAGCACCCCCTAGATACCAGCATAATATTTGATCCTGCTGCACTCTTCTGAGTGGAACGTTATTTCCCCCGTTTTATAGAGAGAGAAATGGAGGCTCAGAGAAGTCACACACAGGCCAAGCAGCTTGGAAGTTGTGGAGCCGGCATAGGGAGCCTGCACACATCACCGTTCATGGCCTCCCCCACCATTCCAGCGTGCCTCAGCCTGCACCGCCGTTACCCACATTCTGAATTACGGGTTCAGTTGGATACTTAGACTCTGTATAATCCACAGCAGTGACACTTCCGTCATTGTAGCCTGTCTCCATTCTTTCATTCAGCCATTCGTCCATCCGTCCGTCTGTCCATCCGTCCACCCTCCCACCCACCTACCCATCTATGCATCCATTCACAAGGAGTGTAATGCCAGGCAGGAGAAGCTAAGTCAAAATTTAGAAGTAATCGGTCCATTGGGCTTCCATATTTCTCTGTTCCTCAGTTGGCTCATCTGTAAAATGGCGATTTTTACAGCAATAATAATAACCCACTTAGGTTTGTTGTGAGGGATGAGACACTTAAAGCTCTTAGAACAGGTAAAGCTCTGTCAATTTGTAGTTCGTATTTTATCATAATTATGTACTGTTATTTCAACTGTATTATGCGTAATTTGCTAAGTGGCTAAAACGTATGAGATGCTGTCAGGAATTTATAGACTAGGAGCCTCTGGTTACTTTGAAATGTGTGACGTGTACGTGGCCCACGGCCCGCTGCAGTTTCCAGTTCTCCAATCCATGGTCAAAGAATTTGCTGAGCAAACAAGGGAGAACCAACATAACTTCTTAGGGACATCTCAACCCCAAAGCACTTTGAAAGGGTCTATGGGTCACTAGCACTGTATTTGCTGGATTCAAAGCAATCTTACCTCTACATTGAAATAGAACCCCCCAAGGACTTCCTCTTTCTGAAGGTCACACAGTTACCGCTGGTTTCCATATGTACACCCTGAATGGATCGGGCGAATCATTCGAGGAAGCTGAGTCTCAGTTCTCGCATTTATAACTCAGTACGCCTCCGGTTTCCTCCTATTTAAGTGATCTCGTTCATTTAGTCCACTAGTTTATTGAATGCCTACTACATGCCAGCCTTTCCGCTGAGAGCCAGTAATACGAAAGTGAGAAACATGGGCAGAACCTTGTTCCCATGGAGTCTGCAGTCTTGTGGGGAACACAGGCTATACGTGGGACACGTAGCAGAGAACCCGGCACATAGTAGGTCCACAGGAAGGACTTGTTCCCACCTTACTGACTCCAAATTCAGTGGTGCTGTCTGTCAGGCCCAGCAGCATCGGCGTGAGCCTTCTCCAACGGACTTCAACTAAACCTATAGCTACAAGGATTTTTGTTGTTACTGTGGGTAAGTGTCGAGCAAAAGAGGAAGAAAGCAGGCAGGGTTACGCCCTAGTACTTGTTCCATGTCTGCCCTGTTTGCTTGGTGATATCAAGACAGTTTTATAATTGTCTATATTTGGCTTCACTTCCTTCCCCTGTTTAATGAGGTGGTTCAAATAGACCTGGTTCCTTCCAGGGGAAGGTGCTGGAATCTGACAGCCATCTTGTAACCCATCAGAAGCACTAGGACTATAAATCCCTCAAAAGCCATCATTTCAGGGAGGTGTTGAGCATAGTTATTTTCCATTTGACGAATAAAAGAAAAAAACGGGACGCCGACACATGGCTGCATTCCAGTAATCCACTTTACCTCCAGCTGAGCCCATTGCTCGGCCCAGAAAATTGGCCTTTGAAGAGAACCATGGCCAACACAATGGCTTCCACGCTCAGGCAGCTTGCTGCAAAATGATTCTGGTCCTGTGTTAAAAGCAGCGGACTTAAAAGGAGTGGTGTGCGCTTACTTTCCCTTTGTCCTGCCTGAGCGAATTAGTGTCTTCTGCTCCCTGTCTGGACTAATTCAGCCCCCATGCCAGGCCCTGGAGCTCGGACACATGCATTCCGGGCATGACTCTAGCACCTGCATTACCTTGGGAAAAACCGCCAAGCCAATCAGATCTTTCTTTAGTGACACGGGGACCATGTAAGGTTGTCAGGAGTGCAGTGAAGATCCCCGTACTTTCTGTGGCTTATCGAATTTCATTTTTACCTCACCGGATGGAGTCAGAACTATCTGCTGTCTCCACTGGACAGATATGACAACTGAGGCCCATGGAGTTTAAGTCACTGGGCAGATGTCACCGAGGTGATAAGTGTGCTGAGGGCGGGCAGTCGTGCCCAAGGCAGTCTGGCTCCAGACCCTGTGGTCAGAACTACTACACCCCAGTGCTTCTCAGAAAGCTGGCCAGGGACCTGGTCATCCCACCGAGTCGCTTGACGGGACCCTGCCACTAGTTTCAGGTGGTCCCCTGGCTTCTCGTTTTCTGCACTTATCGTCCCCATCCAGTTAACTGAGTAAATCCCAAACTGCAGGGAGGCCTGGGACACTGAGACTGAGGGACAAATGAAGAGCATCACTTTGCCTGTTCCATTTTTATCTTCTTTATTTTTCACGTGCACCTAAGTGGGAGAAGAAGGGGGTGGGGGCAAGAATTAATGAGAGTTCCTGCAGTTAAGATTCCTACATCAACGATAGGTATTTGTGGAGTGGGTATTTGGGGATAACCTCCCAGCACATCCCCGAACGAGCGTCTGAGCTTCCCGTGGCCTTTTCACATGCAGGGCTCTAGCTATGGACAAAAGGTAGCCATGCCCCTCTGGTGGGTGGTGATGTGATGGAGATAATGACATCAGGCTGGGAGTTGCTCGGCTTCCTGTCTTGAGGACTTGCATTTGTCCCCCATCTCAGTTTTGAGCTCTGAATGGGGTCCTGGGGTAGCCAGCTTCCAAGATGACCCCCTGTGGTCGCCACCACCTGATGTTCTGTTCATGTGCTTATGTGGTCTTCTCCCACACTGACCCATGGAGCCAACAGGATGTGGCAGAAACAGTGGAGCTTACCTTGTAAGGGTTTGTCATGACAGACCTCGTAGCTTCCTCCTTGCTCTCTTGGATTGTGTGCTCTGGGAAACACCAACCCCCATGTCGTGAGGACACTCAAACAGTCCTGGGGAGAGGCACGTGGGGAGAAACGAGGGCCCTACCGGTAACTGACAGGACTTTCCAGGCAGATGAGTAAGCCACATGGATGTGGGTCCTCCAGCCCCGGGTGAGCCTTGAGGTGACCTCGGCCCTGATGGCACCTTCACTGCAAGCAAGCTCCTGAGAGATTCTGAGCCAGAACAATCGAGCTAAGCTCTTCTTCAATCCCAGGTCCACAGAAACTGAGATAATCCGTGTTTATGGTTCTTAAAATGCTCAATCTTGAGGTAATTTGTTATACCATGTTGATAATTAGCACAGTCCTTGTCGCTCTGGTGACATGGAAAAGAGACTAAAGGATTTCTGTTTAAGATGAGGGATGATGTCACCTCTTGTATCACATTGAACCTTCCTGGGCTTCTCACTGTGCCTCTTTCATTTATAGACTCTGGTCATCCCTACTTTAAAAGATAGATTGGGGGGATGAAATAAGAAGTTGTGGGTTCATATGGTTTTTATGCCTACAAAGTGGTCATTCCTTTGTAAAATAGCACTGTGTTTCTTGTTTCAATGCATTTCTGTCCCAGACTTAACCCGGGCCAGCCACGGTCCCTCAGTGGCACTTGGGATCAGGTCATTTTCCCCATTGTGGGCGTCCTCAGTGGCCTGCACTGGTCTTTTATTCCACAGAACACAGCTGCGTTGCTGACTTATTTATGTGAGAAGCAGTGAATGTCTTTCTCACCTATTACACTGTAAGTGCTTGCTCCTCCTGTGTCCTTAGTGCTTGGTACGTGACCAGATACAGGGGTCATAATCTTATCCTGTAAGTAAACTGGGGCCTCACGTGTCCTCAGTTGCTTTACTGTACATTGGTTATTGTTGACAAGAAATGGCAGTGGGGCAACACCAACAACCAAATGGAAGAAACTGAAATAGGAGAAAAGCTCCCCAAACAGAGATGGCTGTGTGGAAAGGGCGCTCTGTCGGAAAAATCATCTCTACACGTCTTGCTTCCTGTCTCAGCTCGTCTGAGTCATCTTCCCATGGACTGTGACTGTCTCCCACAAGCTCGCTCTCTGATTCCTAGGTCTCTTCCCACACCGCCCTGACATCCACCCACGCAGTTGTCCTCTGACCTCCCCCCGCAGCCTCTGGCCTTGGTTACTTAGCGTTTCTGCTTTCGTATTTCCTCCTTCGATAAGCTCAGCACCCTGATTCAGCTCAAGAAATTATATCACAGGTGAGGACTCAGCAAGCGAGGCTCCTTCACCCTCAGCAGGTACAGGAAGCAGCAGGCGGGAGACACCGAGACCAGTCACTCAACCTAGACGGGGGCGTGGCTGCTAATGATTAGCATGGCCCCCCAGCACACTGTCCTCTGCCCCTCCTGTCCTCCTGTCACCTGGGTGTTACCTGACCTGTAGTACCCTTCTTTGGGTGCTTTGGTTATTGTTGCTGTCTCTTCCCAACAAGAGGGTTTTGTGCCCCAGGTGACAGCTGTGTCCCCCACTCTGTTCTCATTGCCTTCAGCAGTGCTTGTCCCACAGACAGTGTGAACTGAATACTTAGTGCATTAGTTTCATGGGTGACAACTTTGAAAATAAAGATGTCTTGAATTGATTAGTTAGCTATTAATATATTATTTGTGTGAATTCTGCCTTCCAGGTTTGATGTAAGATTTTAGAAAAATCACACAATGTCTCTTTTGTTTGCTTTTTATTTCCTAATTTTGATGTTTATAGTAAGAGACGCAGACACGTAGGTGTACCCCATGCAGTACAGAGTTAATGAGTTCCTGTTCCCTAGCTCCTTTGTGGGGAACTCCTTTGGGACCAGTATGACTAGTAGACATATAAAAAGGTTATCTGAGTCAGGTAGACTAAATTCTACATTTCATCTTCATCACTTACTACTTCTGGCACAGTCGTTTCCTGTTCTATGACTTGGGGTTGACAAGATGTGAGGAGACACGAGGCTTTTACTCCCTGACATTCCGATGGACCATGAGCTGTATTTCTCCACCTCACACAACTGCACAAATACACAATTCTGTCTGCAGGTGGGGACCTGGTGGGGTTGCTCTAGTCCACTGAATGCAAGCTCCAGATGAGTCCAGACTCATCAGAAGAAGAAGCTGCCATCGGGCTGTAACCCACTAACTTAATTAAAGGTAACCCATCCGGAAGATAAATCGTGAGGTGACATAGGCATGTTCTCCAGAGAACGGTTGTCTAGTCCTTTCTGATTTGTCAGTGCATTGCATTAAAATCGATCCATTTCCAAAACTCCATTGCTGTTCTTTTCTTATCGAATTACAGGCCCCGTGACAGTGCATCAGCCTTTCCCTCCGGGAGTGGGAACTCCCTCACACTGCAAGGCTTTTTGATACAGTATGGGGATTTGCTGGGGATTCATTACTCAGGGGAGTTAGGGAATTGAAGATCTATTACTTTTTATATTCTGCAGGCTGTGGCGTGCCTGTCAGAATGTCCTGGCTACCCTCCAGAATCATGCTGATTCTCTCTCTCTCTCTCTCTCTCTCTCTCTCTCTCTCTCTCTCTCTCTCTCTGTTTTATTTTGCTTTGTCTTTGGTGGTGGAGGTTAGGTGGAGATAATGTAGTGGATAAATATATCAATTCTACATCTGAAAGGTAGACCCTGAGTCCCAGCTATATGCAATCATTTGGCATTTTAAAACTTGTTGGAAGGGAATGTTAAGTAGCTTCTATAGGAGGGATGTTGTACGTGTCTTGCACATAGTATGTGCTAAGCAAAGAGCTATTTACTTACAGAAACACATGTGAACATACACACATTATGCCCTATAAAAAGATGTTCAACTGTCAAGATTTATCATAATTCCCATCTTCACATATTTTTAAATCGAAGGCACTAGAATGAGACTAAGAAAAGCTGGGATCTAATCTTCTAATCTTCTAATCTTCTAATGATCTAATCTAGTGCAGCACACGTTGGACAGGTCATATAATATTTTGAGACCTCTACTTTCTCATCTGTAGAATGGGAGGGTGGAAGTAACTAAACAATCTTTTACATTTTTTTGCCTACTGCATAAAGGTTTATTTATCCAATCTAGTATATCAAATCTTCATCTAATTATCTCTCTCTATAAATGCATATAATTCCTCAGCATTCTCCCTTGTCTATTTCTTACTCCCTTCTCCCTCCCAAACTTCGTCTGTTGGTTGCTCAGTATTTATTCAGTGTCTACTCTGCAAAGGCACTGTTTTAGGTATGAATAAAGCAACACACAACAGACAAATCCTTGTTCTCATGGAGTTATATTTGCTGTGGGAGCAAAGAATAAATAAAAGAAAAAACAACAGTAAGCAAAGAGTGTGTCAGTTTGTGTTAAATACAATGTGTTAAGTTCTTTATGCTGGTAATGATGATGGATGATAATTGAAGATTCCCAGTTTGGTTTGAATCCAACCAAATGTCCCCAAAGTGACAGTGTCACACTCCTTCCCAATCAGTGCTCTAAGTTCACATAAGAGACTGGGTCAGTGTGTGACTTCAGCTTTTCTTGTAATTCTGCAACCTGCATAAATAAGGTTTGGTTCTGATTTTAGCCTCTTCTGCCCTGTGGCTACAAGAAATAAGAGCTTATTTTAAAGCTACCACAGAGGCAGTCTTGTTCCTTGTTCAGAGTTGAGTTGATGATGAAGCCCAGATTTTGTTCTTTCCTTCCTGTTGTCTCTGCAACGCAGTGACGAGTATCCATCCCCCTTGGTGTCCTTGGAGTCACCGCTAAATTGTAACCAAGTCCTGCAGCCACTTGGTCCTCAAGGCGCTTCCTGGAATAGGCACTTCTCCCTAGAATCCATAGGCAATAAGTGAATGAATTGCTCTACTACTTCTTGCCGTGGACTATTAGCAGCTCATTTTTCACTAAGAAGGAGCTCAGCCCTGTGTTCACCTCAAAGACATAAGCAAACCAGGCTTTGAATCCAATCTTTGAGGGTGTGTGTCCTTGACATACTTCTGATACCAAGCAAAGTAGTCCTCAAAGGCTGATTGGAAAACTAGAATCATCAGTAGTTATTTCAGACAGAGGGTATTGAATATAGGGGATTGATTATATAAGTGTTGGAAGGTTGACAGAGCAAGGAGGGGACATTGAGATGACTCAATGACTAATAATAATTGTGATTAATGATGTGATTCTTGTTTAATTAATTGATTAAAGATTATTAGTAATCGGTAATATTGCAAGAAGAGGTACTGATTGCTAGGGCTGGGGAACTGAAAAGAGGAATGAGAGTCACCAGAATTTTAGAGCTGAGACCTTTAGGGAAAGGTTCATGTAGCCAGTGCTTGGACCTCTCGGAGGCACCTGCAGTGAAGCAATAGCTCGGCTCTCTGGAGAGGACTCTGCACGGGCTATTGTGATTGATGGAAATAATTCATTTTTGTTGCTAGTAGCTTTGAATGGATGATGCTAGAAACGCCAAAGGAAACTGATGTCTGAAGTGGAGCTGTGCTCTGTTGCTTCTATTGTACAGACAGGAACTGAAAAAGACAAAAGAAGTCCATTTGCCCTCTTTGTGGCTTCCTATTCTCCTTCTCGTACGTCCCATTAGGAGCATCTACAGGAAGTCAGCCTGCTAGGAATCTGGGTAATGTGATTTGCAGATTCCCAGCTCCAGAATCACAGAATACAAAGAGGTGGGCTTGGAACTGCGAAAGAAAAGGTAAATAACCCAACAGAGCTGTGGACAGGCCAAAATCACATGGCCATTCGGGATCTCTCCTGAGTCCTGGGAGTGAGGTAGATCCATTCCATTCCATAGTAATAATGATCATGATGAGAGTTGGTAGTGGTAATTCCTTCTATTGAAGGTTCTCACGTGCAGGTACTTACCCACCCAATGCCATTTGCGTAGTGTTATTTCTTTGAGTCCATCTCCTTCATTCTCCATCTTCGGTAGATCTTATCAAGTCTTGCTAATTTTTACCTCCTAAGTGATTTTACAACCCATTTCTCCTCCTTTGTTCCTTCAAATACAACATGGTTTGAGGTTGGCGCTGTTTTTCTGCTTCCATTACTGTATGATTTTTCCTTCCCTTTGCATTCCTCTAACCCTTCCTTCATATTACTGTCAGATAATCTTTCTTCCAAGTTAAAATATATATATATATATATATATATATATATGTAATTCCTCCAGCTAAACGTCTTCGATGGCTCACCATGGCTCACAGGGTAGACCCAATCCCCTACACGTCAGCTGACAAGGCCCCTGAGGGTCCAGCTTAGTTTATTCTTACATGTCACATGCCTTTGTACCTCCTTGCTACTATTCATGCTCTCATCTCTATCTGTGATTACCCTTCTGTCCCTTGTCCTTCTGCACATAATCTCCTTATACATCAAGGTTTCCTTTTGTTGTCACCTCCTCTCTGAATCCCTTCTTATCTCATGTGTTTTCAAGTCAATGTGTGTGTGCTTCTTCAGAAAGCTATTTGTATCCCTACTGTACTTATTTTATTATCATTACATTTTAGGCATAGTGGAAGAGAAAGGACATAGGATTTGAGGCTGGACCGTCTTGAGGTTGGATGGAAGGTCTGACACTTAAATGTTTGGTGAATTTGTCCAAGTGACTTAATTAACTTCTTTGAATCTCAGCTGAGATACTAACCAGTGGGGCTCTGCTGCCCACCTCATGGAGTTGCCAGATAAATGAATGATATCACATCATTACTTTCCTACCACAATGCTTAGCACACAGTGGACTTTTTAACAGTTGGCAGTTCTTTTCTTTGACTCATGTGCAGTCATTCCCACTGGTCTCTAAGCTTCTTGAAGTCAGGGGCAAATTCATGGCCTGCATATTGTCATGGATCCTAGAACCATGTCTGGCATGGCGCAGCAAATGAACGCATTCCCATAGTCTCAGGAGTGGTCCTGCCTTCCCTGTAATTGATGTGCTCTGTGGCCCATGCCGTTCCTTGTGAGGCAGTGTAGCTGGAACACAAGAAGACCCACCTACCAGAGGAGCTGGTGTTAAATTAGAGAGTGGCTGTGAAGCATTTAGGATAGTCTCCGGTGCACAGAGAGCATGAACGAAAGCAAGTCCTCTCCCTGTTGTTAACATGTAGCACCCCATTCACAGGATCTGAAGATTCTCATGATGACTTCCAGTCATAGGGAAGCCCCAAGTGTTCCCTCCCCCAAGGCCATGTTCCCCTCTCCTGTTAGGTGGCTTTGTGGGTGAAGCATTCCCCTTCAGGATGAAGATGAGACTTGTGCAGGGAGGACACACAGGGTGGTGAAATGAGCCTGTGGTTTGGGGTCAGGCAGACCTGGGCTCACCCCCAATGGCACCACAATGTGATTAGTTCTTTAACCCTCAACCTCATTTACTGTTCTGTGTGCTGTGGATTTCTCTTATACAGACCACACAGGGCCATTATGAAATGGCAATGAATGATTCATGTGAAGGTACTTTGTAACCTAGAACAATACTATCTTTGTGTTGGCTCTCAACAAAGATTTCCATGGATACACACGCTGGAAACTTTGCCTGGTAAAGATCCCCATGGATAAATAAATGAAGGCCTTCAAATGGCCAGGAAATAATCTAATTTCCATGAAAGTTAATTGAGATCTGTGTTTTCTAAGGGCTAATGGTCTGGTGAGAGATGTCCTGAGTTAAGCTAATGTAACCACCCACTTGTTTTTTTCAGGTACCAATTACTGGACAGAAATCACATCTGTCACTATTAACGTGTTTGCACAGTGACCCCTCCTGCCCCACCCACAAAGTCTCTATGGCAATTATAGGGGAAGGATATCATCCCATTAAAAGACATGGGATGCTAATGAGTGAAATGCATCTCCCAGGAAGCTTGATGTTAGTCATTGCTACATTTCATTGAGCAGCTGGGACAGTATTGCCTTAGGGTCGCTCTGTGCCAGGAAGCAGGCTAGGCAGAGTCTCAAAGAAAAGAAGCGGGGTCCTCCATGCTCAGAGGGGTGAGCGGAAGATCCGAAACCAAAATGTCTGTGTACGTTACAGCGCCACATAATGTACACGTGGGTGAGGACGGCCCATCGTGTAGCACAGAATTATAGAAGGAAACAAGAAAATCACTCACTGCTTACCTCAGGCATGCTTGCTTCTGCTTTCTTAATTGATTTCATATCACTTATCAGGATTCAAAATCACATTACCTATTTTCTATCTATTCTATCTATTCTATCTACACACACACACTCAATTATCAATTATATGACAACTAATTATCTCACACAAAGCGATGATAATGTATGGTGAATACATAACAGAAGGTCCAAGAAAGCTGGTGACATGTTTATATTGATTCCAGAACTATGTCTGAAAGGCAGTATGTGTTCAATAATTATCTGTTGAGCTAATTAATTAATGATTATATCGTGTTTCCCAGTCTCCTATAGCTGGTCTGTGCACACATTTTGTTCTCAGAAAGATGTGAACTTTCTAAAGATGTGAACTTTTTTAATTAATGATTATATCGTGTTTCCCAGTCTCCTATAGCTGGTCTGTGCACACATTTTGTTCTCAGAAAGATGTGAACTTTCTAAAACTAATATCTTAAAAACTTTCCAAGCCTATAGGATTCTTCACTTATTTTCCATTGGAAGTCTAAGGGATATGCAAGCTTTCTAGCTAGTTTTCAAGTGATTATGAGCATATTTTCCATTATGTCATCGAGCATAGTTATAATGTCGGCTAATTCCTACATCTGGACCATCTTGGAATCAGTCTCTGTTGATTGTCTTTTCTTTTAAGAATGGGTCACATTTTCATATTTCCTCTCACGTTGAACAGTTTTAGACTCTATCTTAGATGTTGTGAATGTTGTGTTGTAGAGACTTAGGATTCTATAATATTCTTCCAATGAGTGTGTTTTTTTTTCTTTGATGTTCTTGTTATTTATTGCATTGTTTGTCGTAGTGGACAGTTAACTTGAATTTAAACTGCAACCTCTGCCTTTGGTCAGCAGCTCAAAGCTCAGTTCAGTTATTTCATGTTACATAGAGCTGCCCCACACATGTATGACTTGGGGTTCAGCCAGAGGTTTGGGGGTGACCCAGAAGAATGTGTACATGGAGTATGCAGGTTGCCTCTCTGCTTCTTTCCTTTCTAGGTTTCTCTCTCACTTAACAGAGGTTGAAGTTGTCCTGTATTCTGTCCTCTGGCTTTTGGGGCCCAAAATACTATCGTCTTTTGAAGGTGTGATGCCCTGCCCTCATGTGAAAGCCATCTAAACAGAAAACAGGAATGGAATCTGAACTTGATTTAGAAGTTTGGGAGGAATCAGAATTTAGCTGGTATTCGAAAGCACTCAAATCCCCCTTCCTTTTACTATCTTTTACCATATTTTCCAACTGGATGCCACATTTTGGCCATGGAAGCAGAGTTCCGAGAACTGCTGGAGAGTTCTCAGGTCCTGGCCATCAACTAGACCGTACGATACAGCGCCATCTCCTAGAGGACAGGTGTGGAATTCTAGGAACTCCTCACTCGAGAGCCCCTTGAGTAACAATCATAAAAAGAAGTTACAATAAAACTTCGCCTTTAAATGGCCTCTTATTCTTGCATGTCAACGTGCTTCACAAACACGAATTGCTGGGAGCCTTTTGGGCTCATTAATAGGAACCAAATCCCCTGAAAGCTAAAGTGACTATTTTTGAACTTTTGGGTGTTTTTCACAGGTGAGAGAACTTGAAGCACAAATAAGTTCTTTAACTAGTCAGGTGAATTTAGCATGCACACCCCGGCCACACTGACAAATTGCTTCAGAATAGTCAGGGCAGTATCGGTGATTGATGAATACAGGTGTGCACGTGAGGGTTATTAGTGCTACCATTTACCGAATGGCTGCAGGAAGTCAGGTGTTGTACGTGGCACCTCTTTGCAGCAGTGCAGTGTCTTTTCCCAGTATCTCTGTCAGGTAGGTCTTCCCTTTCCTCTATACTGCTGCAGGGTGGCTCTGATCTTTACTTGGCAGCCCAGGAAACCGAGGCTCAAAGCAGGTAAGCACCTTGCCACCAGTCGTCCAGCTAGGAGGTAGCAGAGCTGGGCTTTTCACTCAAGTTTATCTGATTCTCATGCTTAGATCTTTCTTCTCTACCATGGTCATTACCAAACGTTATTCCTTCCCCCCATCCCTAAACTCACGAGGAATTAAACACATTTTTGTCAGAAATAGAAGCTCATCACAGACCCGCTGACCTGGTGGCAGTTAGAGGAGGTGAAGGGAGACTCTTGGTGTAAGCCAGAGCCCAGGACATCTTGCAGAGCTAGCCAAGGCATTCCGAGGTATTCTGCCTTACATGGCATCCCGTCCCAGTGTCACTCTTCAGCACTCAGTGGTCCGGGAAGCAAAGGGGAACCTTCCTTTTGTCCCCAGCATATACGGTGGGCAGACACTGTAGCAAAATGTTACCAAATGTTATTGTCACAAAAACCCCACGTGGCAGGTTCTCGACTCCATTTTACAGAGCAAGACACTAAGACTTGGAAAGATTAAAGGATTTTCCCAAGGCTGGGCAGCCCTTTAAAAATGTCGCCAGCGTGTTTAACTCTAACACCTGTTCCTGCCATTCTCACACTGTTTAAAAAAATCACATTGTAATCAGCTCCGATGGCCAGACCGCTCTGAATTGAATACGTTCGTGTATGTCAACATGCCATGGGAAGATTTTCTATTCAAGGTAGACACATAGCTGCCAAGTTTTCACTTGGAGACTATTGTGATTTTCCAACCTGGTCATACTGGAGTGTCCTTTCCATTGTACCACTGGTAGCTGCTGCATGCTTATGTGTGTATATGGACAGCTTTGTCCAGAGATAAACCCAATGGTGTTCCCTTGCTGTTTTAATTTCCATTTTGTTCAGAGAAGTGTTTATGAAGCCGGGATTCCCTCCTGCGCCCCAGTCTTTGATTTCTTGAGAAGCAGGTGGATATGGTGGGAACACGGACCAGTCTGCTATGACCATTTCATAGAAAGCCGTTCTCTGGCACGTCACTCACTCTGACTCCTGCTGTCCAACTCAGGAGAATACATTCTGACTTATTTCTGAGGAAGCCACTTCTTCAGTTGCGTTACCATCACCCCCTCACATCCCAGTAACAAAGCATATCTGACAAAAGGCAGAGCAGGGTTGTTTTCCAGGAAAATGGGAGAAGTGACCGTGGACATGTGGTCTTTTCACCAAGCCAGATACACGAGTCCCTCCAAATTCTGCCCAACAAATTTGTCTGCTTGTGAATTCAGGTTCTCTCCTCATTTTGTCACCAGGGGCTTAATTCCATGTTTGCTCTCTCCAGTCTCCTACTGTCACACCAGAGATGAGAGCTAAGTTAAATGCTCCATGTCACACTGGCAGAAGCGAAGGACCCCAACTCCTTCTCCTTAAGGACACTGTCATTGCAAAGTGGGACAATCCCCGCCGCCCCCTTCTAGTACAGCAGGGCACGCGGGCTATTGTGGACGGTGTAGCCTGAAGGTCAGGCGACATAGGAGGTTAGAAAGCTGAAATGGTCAGCACAGCAGTGAGAGTACAGGGGTTTGAAGGAGCTGTGGAATGCAGACCCCAGTCCTCCCCCAGGTGATAGACGTAGCTTCCTCGCTGGGCATCAGACTTGACATCTCCCACACAGTTATCAAACCAAGGGCTGACGCGATCAGAACTGTGACTCAGAAAGATCTCTTTGAGAGCAGACCAGAGGGCAATCTGATCTTCAGCTGCAAGTTTCGATTCATTTGTTTGGATTATTTAGAAGCGTTTGCTGTGGACCTAATTCTGAGAGGGAATCCAGACCTGGTGAAATAATATTGCCAGTACTTGAAACCTTCCCAAACTCTGTATCTAAACTACTTATGCATGCTGTTATTGCATTTGGTGAATGATGCTTACTATTATAACGCTATTCTTGCATTTTAATAGTTGACCGGATATTGTCATTTCTCTGAATACAATAGTGGTGCTGCATCGGCAAGCAGCGCACCTGGAAAAGAAGGATAGCACCCAGAGCTGCCCATGTGGGTCAGGGGTTCAGTGAGATGCCAAACATGGAGCCTGGCACGTGGCTTCAGCCAGTCTTGGAAGATTGAAAGCTCCTCGTCGTCTGAGAGGAAGAGCAGGGATTGTGCCGGGGGAGGCGTGTGGTCAGTGGCAGGTGGGTAGGACTGCCCAGGGCATGTCCTGGGGCTCAGAGGTCGCCAGTGATTGGCACACCGTGTAGTAGTCATGCAGTACCCGGCATAGACATCCCCTGCTGGAACCGTACATACATTTCACACCAACTCTAAGAACCAGGCTTGGTGGGGATCCCCTTTTCATACACGGTTAACAGGTTCAGAGATAATTAGCTTCCCAACTGCTAATGCCGTGTCCTAAGAGGATAATAGACAGCAGATGTCACAGCCACGTTTGGGAGAGCTTTGAATGTTATTTCCCAAAGGAACCATAATGTGGAGTCAGTCTGACACCAGTTCTTACACTGTAACCAGGTGAGCTGGGGCAGAAATATCGGAAGCATGGGACTTGATGCCTAACACACCTTCACTGGAATCCTAAGTTCTGCTTCTTACTAACGGTGTGATCCTGGCCCAATCATTGCTCTTATAAGCTTCAGGTTCCTCATGCATACAACGGGAAAGATTGCATCTACCTTGACTTTGAAACAGTAGAGCCGAGTCACGGGCAGGGGACATGCTCAATACATGTGACTTTTTCTTTTCTTGCTTTTCTGATTATTCTCACTCCCCCCAAAAAGTTGCGGGCTCAGAACTGAATAAACCCAAGAGCTTCAGAAACAATGTTCGATTCATATTTAGGCAGCAATTGATTTCTTTCCTTGGGTAAGAAATTGCTTCTGAAATATAAAGAGTGGTAATTATGATTCATGCAGACATGATTCAGAGAGAAAGCTGGAGCTAAAACACAGCTAAACTAATAATACTTTGTCCTTGTGACTAAGGCTTGTCTAAGCTTAGAGTGTGTTACCCAGAGTTAGCGCAGAGACTCCCAAGGGCAGTTCTGTGGCTGCCTCATTCAGCAGCGAGGACCCAAGCAGACGGTTCTTTCCCATAGCCCACCTGCCCAAGGCGGGTGCTTTTGTACCATCTGCCCTGGCTCCTTTCCCTCACCCACCTACTTTCCGAGTATGACTGGTTTCCGGTAGTGGGGCTGAGAGCCAGGCGTCCTCCTCTCTTATGCGCTATTGCAGCAGCTCTGAAAGAATGGCTGTCCCACCTACACCACCTCCCCCCTGCAGCAAACCTGTTCTCGACCTTCTTACTGAAGTGAATACTTAATGCATTGGCCAACTGTGTACCTGAGAAGGGAGGCCACAGACGTGGATATTTGCCGTTTTCTCACCATGGGACCCACGGCCATCTAACGTGGCTGAGCACGAATTTCATCATGTTTGAAAGAGAGAGATTATGTCCATTTGACAGTCTGTTTTATGCGGATTAGATGTATATAAAATAGCTCTACACGGTTCCTGAAATGCAGCAGGCGGTCAGTAATTTTGTTGGCGCTCCAGTGGCTCTTCACTGCTGAAAACTCAGAACTCAGTTTGTCCTGGCACTCGAGGGCCCCCATGTGTGTCCTCCACCATGGATGGTGATATCCAGACGCAGCACAGCCCTTCCCCATCGGACTTTTCACTTTCCCCTTAGTCCGTTAGGGACTGGTGCGTGGATGATACCACTGTTGTTCCTTCCATTGACCTTCCTTCCCACGTTTCTTTTGATTGGGTGTCTGGACTGTTGCGAGAAAATCAAGGTCTTTTGGGGCCCCTCTCGCCCCTCTGCCTCAACTGAAGCAAACAACGCCACGGTCTATACTGCTATGTCTAAACCAGGATATCCACTGAGATCACAGTGCGTTCACACTGTGTTAGATACTTGTCATGGTAGTTACAGATCTGTGTAGCTATCACGGACCTTAAGGAGTTCCCATCCTAACAGGAGAGGAGAAGGCAGAACTGATCCACACCTATGTCTCTGCCAAGGAGGATGAGAAAAGGCCCAAGACTGGTTGGGGAAGCAGGCTTGAATAAGGAAGAGAACACATCTGGTTGGGAAGATTTCATTTCAGGATAAAACATAGCACTTGTGGAAACATCAGGTTGAAAGGAATATCTCAACATATCAGGGCCATGGAAGAAACTTTTGAACAATTTTTAATTGAAATACACATTTGTATAGTCCAATAGATTTGTTCCAAACTCAAAAATCCAGTTTAACCAGCACCCAGAATGTCATCCATGCTCCTAAAAACCCCTGCATGCTTTTTCCAGCCACTACCCACCCCGGTCATTAAGGGTCATTACTTTCCTGACTGCTGACACCATAGGTTAGTTTTGACTATTTTTGAATTTCATGTAAATGGAATCACATATTCTTTTGTGGTTGGGTTCTTTACTCAAACATGATTATGCAATCCATCTATGGTGGAGTGTACAGTAATATTTCATGCTTTTCCCTTATCCATTCGATAAGGGAATGAATCACTATACCATGATTCATTGACCCCATATGTTTAGATTTGTATCATTTCCTGTATTGGAGTATCACAAGAAATGATAAGAATATTCTTATGCTGTCTTTCAATGCATATTGTATGTACTGTTGTTGAGTATATTGCTAAGAATCGCATAGCTGTGCTCTGTGGTATGTGCGTGTTTTGTTTTAGTGGCTATTGCTACATAGTTTTCCACAGTGGGCGTACCAGTCTATCTTTACTCCAGCCGTGCATAAAAGTTATTCCACATTCTCACACACACTTGGCATCGTCTGCTTTTTTATTTTGGCCATTCTGGTCAGTGTGAAGTGGTATCCTATTTTGATTGTAATTTCCATTTATTAGACTATAAATACATTTAGGCATCTTTTCATATGATGGTTGGTCTTGGGATGCCCTCTTTTGATGTGTGGGTTGAGGCATAGGTTCCTTTCTTGCTGTGCTTACCATATTGCTCTCAAATTCTTCAGTTCCTGTGAACTCTGTTCTTTGTGTGGCTTCAGCACCTGGGACAGCGCCTGCCAAACTGTTGACCAGAGTTCAGAGTCTACATTAAGAGGTGAAGCCAGGAAAGAAGCCAAGTCTGGCTGATGTTAACTAAGCCTGCATTCTTTCCACTATAAAGAAGGTGCAGAAGTCGTGGTGCATTCTTCCTTCTCCCCTGAGCCAGAGCCATTCCTAATGGGGTGCTCAGTTAAGCCAAGGGGTGGGCTTTGGGACACATGCATGACGCGTTTTGAAGTAAGAGACAAATCAGTGGAGTTGACTATGACTAATTGAGCATTGGAAAGGTTACATGGTAGCAATGCGTGTTAAGTATATTTTGAAATGCCACCTGAGGAATAATATTCATAAAGGGCAATGTTATTACAGTTCAGAAAACGTGGTGGACCCCAGTTTTAGAAGGAGAAGCCCAGATGTGGTCCTGAAAGGTTTTCTCCCCTTTCTAATATTATTTCACCCATCAGTTTATTTATTGATCCAATGGCCAACTGTCCAGTAAATAGAGACATAAAATCTAGTGGAAATGAGCGGAGTTGGGTCAGGGTGACCTGAACTTAAAACCTAGTGCTACTGCTTCATAACTGCCTGGAACAAACCATTTCATCCATAATTTTCTAACCTAGAAACAGGGAGAATACTGGGGAGTTGTCAAAATTCACTGAGATAATGCATAGAAACTACTTTGTCTAATGCTTAACACTGAGGAAGAAAGTACTCCATCAACGGGAGACTTTTTTCAGTTAAATACCCGGTTTTTACTGACCATTGTGTTAGTTTTAAAGGGTATCAAAGATAAACACATTTACATGTCTTTCTCCCCAAGCCATGCAGTCTTTGAGAACCAGAGACACGTGTGGGTTTTTGCTTATTTGTTTTTTGGCTGAGTAACTCCAGTGATTAGGAGAATGTCTGATGCATATTAATGCTTAATAACTGATTATTGAATGAATGAATGAATGAATGAACAAGGTATAGATCTAATCCTTCTGGAACTTACATACTGCAGAGAAAGGGGGAAGTCAAAAATGATGTTACAAGATAAAAAGTGAGACACTAAAATATAATTATGCAATTTATTATATTATATTCCAGCTATATTAGAGTGTATACATGAAATGTCAGACTGTCCTAAGTGTGCTCCAGGCATTACGTGATACATTGGTCACTCACCCTCAGAAGGTGACATTTCACGAATTGAAGTCTCAGGGAGGTTAGAAGACTCGCTCAGGGTCTGGTGACTAGTGGGCAGTGGGTCTCTAACCTCTCCAGTGCTCTGCCACACTCTTCTCTTGGTTGTGTACTCTGGTGGTAGAGAGAAAGGAGGTTGATTTTGTCCTGGGAGATAGAAAGCCCCGTGTCAATTGGGTCTCACTTGCTGAGTTGAATTTTGACACCTGGGGAGGAGGAAGGGAGAAAGCATTACAGTCTCGGCCATGGTTGGGCCGAATGTGGTTGGGCCAAGGGAAGGAGAGGAGGTGGCCTGGACGGCTAGAGTGGGAGATGAAACTAAGAAAGTGGATCAAAGCAAGTCAGAGTGTGACTGAGGTAGACCAGTTTCCAGACAGTGAGGGCTGGGGAGATATTTGATAAAGGAGGAAGTGGGTGAAGCCGTGTTTCAGGAGATGGGCCCAAGGGGAGCTGAGGGATTGCAGGAAAAATAGTTACTATGTCACTGTCACTCATCTTGGACTCTGGAGAGTAATAGGATTCCCCTTGGGGCCGTGTCCTCTTAATTAGCTCTTTGTACTAATTAGCTGATTCTTGTCCTTCTGTCTTCAGCCACTTGAATCACCGATGACCGCCTGCAAAGTCATCGTTAGCCCTGTTCCTCGGGAAACTGTGTGGGGAATGGAAGGAAGTCAGGCTTGGATTTGAGAGACTCGGGTCCCAGCCCTGCCTCTGCTGCTGCCTCGCTGTGTCTTCACCTCCCTGGGTTTCAGTTCCCAAAGTCTATATGAGGGAGCTGGCCTGGCAAGTTCCCTGCTGGGAAAAGACTCTATGATTAAATCCTTTGTCATTGTCACTGCAGATAGCTAAATGACGATCTGTGGAGCATTGTAGGAAGGTCAGGGTGAGTGCAACATCATGGAAAGGAACTGCTACTTAGGGGACAGCTGCTCTGGGCCAGCTCCTGGGTGAGGCCCATTGCTCTTAGTGACATAGCTCACCAGCTCATATTTATAGGAAACGTAGCTTTTTTTCTGGAGCTGAATCCCTTCAATGGGGAACACCTCTCTCCCCGTCGCCTCTCCCTCCCTCTCCCGCTCCTCCCCCTTCCCTCTCTCCCTTCTCTCTCCCCTCCCCCTCCTCCTCCCCCCTCCCTCTTTCTTGTACACAAAAACCAGGACAGGCACATAGTAGGCACTCAGTAACCCTCTGTAAGCCAGCTGACTGTGCTTTCCCAGGAAATCATGCCTGCCCCCAGAGTGCTGATACTTTCCGTGAAGACCTTCTTGCTCCCATCACTTCACCCTACAATGTGTTACCCAGAGATAATGTTCCTGCCCATCAGTCACTTCATCACCAGGCTCTTGAGAAAGGAAATGCCATCAGTCACTCTCTCTACAGGAAAATACTGCATTAGCTAGAAAGACTCAGCTCTGGCTTTCCGGGTCCTACTGCTGTGTCAGCTGGTCTTACAGGCCATTTTTCTTTCTTTTTGCTGAAGTCTGGGGAAATAGATGAGAAAACATCCCTGGGGCCGGCATGTGGCTCAGATCCTGGACTGGTATGCAGATGGGATCCTTTCAAGCTTGTGGCTGTCACTAGTCAGGGAAGCAAGGCCGCATGAGTGCCACATGCCCCCTGTGGGCTTGCTTGAGTTTTCCTGGTTCTGCCACTGCTGTCTTTAGCTGCAGGGTAGGGATTGCTAAAGAGACAACCAAGGTTCAGAAACTTTTCATCAGGGAAGGCGGAGAGCGATTCTGCATTAGATCTGCTTGGAGTGTCACAGAAGGAATTACGAGAATCACATCAAAGGCTCTGAGAAGTCCTGCGGTCTTGCCATCTGCTTAACCCAGTTCTGCCACAGTTTGGTTGAACATGGAAACCTCTTTTGATACAACGCCAACTAACATTTCATATCAAAGAGTGTCCAGGTTCATACTATTGTACGTAAATGCTCAGTTTCATCGCTGTGGGTGCTACTTTTGGACCCCACACATTCTGTGAGTTTTCTGAATTTCTAAGTTGCTCGTTAAGCATACTGCACTGTATGCTACCAAAAGCATTGAAATGGCTGGTGGTTTGGTTTCTGTGAAGTCACCAAACTTTAGACAATAAACTATAAATAGTCTGCCAGTGTTTCACCTCTTCGTCGAAAGCAGTGTGTTGGTCATACTTTCCGGTTTCCTGGAACACGACCCCATGTACGGGGCATATTAGAGCCTGGGATCTGGAGTCGCCTACAATTAGGGGGAGTTTTCTCCCGTGAGTGTGGGGTGAGTCTATGGGTAGCCCAAGGGTAAAACGGTCATCCCTGTCTTGGGTGGGTTTCAACCAGGCTGAGCAACAGTGTACTGAGGGGTTAGAGGGGATTCCTCAGGTTGCACCAGGCAGCTCCTTCCACGTTTGGGGTTTTGCAGAAGAGGAGGCGGCTGACCTATTTTTTTCCTGACTCATCTCTCCCCGTCCTCCTCCTCACACTCTTCCTTCCTCCCACTTCGATCCAAAGATGGTGGGTGGAGGGTGAGACTGGGATAAACCAGGGGAGACAGGGGGGCATTAACCTACGGGAATGACCGGACTCTGGCCTGCCACCCAGTCCCCGCTCCCTGGCTCTGCATACTCCTCCCCAGCCATTCCAGACCTGAGAGCCGGCAGTCTGCCCTTCCAGACAAGGCCCTGGGGCAGTGGCTGAGGGGTTTCCTTCATGTCTCCTGGTCTGGGACGTTTGACTTCTACCCCATCTGAGCTGGGCTTCCTTTTGGCCTTGGGTGGAAGCCCAGCCGAGCAGTGCCATGCTTCCAGAAAACGTACAGCCCAGGTTCCAGAGAGATCCAGCACAGGGGACTCCTTCACCCCGATCACCCGTTCACCCATCTGACATGTATTAAAACTTTACATGGTGCCAAGTATTCTGCAGGCCCCTGGGGAATAGCTAGGAATGAAACCTCCTTCCTGAGGCTTCTGGTGTAAAGGCGAAGACAAGTAAGTGAATGAGGCGTCAGTTATCTGTGCCTTGGACGTGCAAAAGGGATACACAAGCAGGCGCTGGGGGGTGGGGGTCAGAGAGGATACGTGCCAGTTAAAGGCCAACTTTAAGGAGAAAACCGTCCACTGAAATTACCCATCATTTATAACCTTGTGAAGGATACACTTTTGACCTGCGAGGCCAGGTGAGCTCTGGACTCCGTCTGTAATGAGGGCTTTTTGTTGTATGTGTAAGTTGTGCTCTCTGAAGGTGGGGTTGGATGGTTCTGACATGAATATGTTGGTAGTGAATTTTGATGTGAATATCATCGGTCACCACCAATTCTGTATCAGTCACCTTCAAAGTAGCTGTCAGCCTGGGAAGTTATCAGGTAGTGACTATAGTTCATTCATTCATTCATTCCTTCATTCGATAAGCGTTGATGGGGGCCAGTGTACTCATCCTTGTTTTAGGCACTGGTGATACAGAAATAAATGAAATCATTTTGTGCGCCCGAGTGAGTCCTCTATAAAATCAATAGAAGGGGCTTGGTCTGTTCACAGTGGGGGTGGTAGAGCCCCTGAGCCCCACCCATGTAGTCCCCCTGAGTCCCTTCTTCAGGGATGCTAAGGAATGCCTCTCCCCTCCCCTGACACCATCTGCAAATGCCTCATTGAGGAAATGGTTGGGGAGAGATTAGAGCTCAGCCTCTATTTTAGATGAACTAGATTTGAACTCGCTCTGCCACTTAGCTAAAATAATTCATCCGTCTGAGCCTCCGTCGCTCCATGAGCAAAAGGGCAGAAGTAACAAGGTACATCAGCAAGCGCTGCTATGGACAGGGTGGTCGTATGCTGTGCTGTTCACCACTGGCCACACTGAGAGTGAATGGGGGCACTGTTGTCCCCCGTCACTAATTCTGCTGGGACACCAGTTGTTCCCGGGAACGGTCCCCGGAAAATAAGGGCACAGGATTAATTAAGGTGCTGCCATGCAATGAGAGTCCCAAACTGGTATTTAAAAAAAATTATCACTATTACTCCTATGATCCTTTTATTAATGAGGAGACTGAGTCTAAAGGTCCCGAGGCCTGGGTTCAAGTGCTGCTAACCAGCTGTTTGCTAACCAGCTGTCTGCTAACCAGCTGTCTGCTAGTCGCCTAGTAAATCTTTGAGCAAGAGTCTGCTGAGAATTTACCAGATTCTGAGTTAGGAGAAATAGAGGCTGGAGGCAGGACCAGCTCGGGGAGGGACTAAGCTCCCATGAAAGAACAGGCATTTTCACTCCTTTGTCTTGGGGTCTGGCCACTGACATCCGGATAGCGTATTTTCTCTAGCTGCTTTGAACATCTTTAAATCATGGGTTTACAAGCATTACATCAACATGCTGCCTTAAAAGTGATGAGAGACCCCCACTGTGAGGGACTGTCCTCCACCGTCTGTCCTTTCCCTGCACCACCCCTCCCCCACCCAGCGCTTCCAGCAGGAACCTCTAATGTCTGCAGCATTATCCCCACATCAGGGCTCCACTCCAGCCCTGCAGTTGGGTCTGCAGGTCGACCCGCCGGACCCGCGGTCTGAGGTCTCTGAACTTGGGTGGTTTCTATTAAACCCTAGGGCTCTGTCATCCACGCTGTGTGAGCCTCTGTTCCAGGTGGCCTGAGGTCTGCAGGGCTGCAGAAGGAAGGTAGTAAGGTTTTGACATGTAAATTGAGCAGATTTAATCTGAAAGCATCCCTAGAAGAACTGCTATTTTTAGCAGCATCCTTTTGGTTAGAAATGCACCCTGATACCCTTGGAAATCTCTTCAGCACCTCCTCTCTGCTCTAGGCCCTTTCACCTCTGTGGACCCAAGGCGCCCCCGCCGGGGAGGGTCTGTGCTGTGACTGCCCTCAGCCCTGGTGGGTGCTGCGTGGTGGCAAGGCCCCCATGTCACAGAGGTGTGAAGCAGCTCACCCCTCGTCGCAGTCCTGGGAGAGCGGAGATGCAGAACCCGGGCCTCCCTGAGTCTACGCTCAGGGAGCTGACTGAGGTTTCTGTGCAGGAGAAGCTCTACCTCCCTGGCCAAAGACCTGCAAACACATCAGAGGCTGGTGTGTGTGCACTTCCTTAGGCTGTAAGGACAGGTGCAGTGTCCAGGGGAGGCGACCTCCAGGGACAGTGAGCCTTCCTTCCAGGTGTGTCGGGGCCGTGATGAACAGGGGTGGCAACACCTTATTCTCTGAGGCTGAAAGACCCCAGGGTGTGTGGCCTTCAGAGGAAAAGCTTCCAGGGACGTGAACTCGGCGTCTCTCCTGGAGCTGTGTCTTGTGAGAGATGGAGACTTAATCTGGAGAGCTGAAGCCAAGAATTAGAACTCAAGGAGCGGCAGGCAGCCTGGAAGTGAGAGCTAAGACCTAAAATGAAATCATAATAGCTCCTTTCTTTTTCAGAATGAAGTAGTTTCATGTGGTTTTCCTGATCTCCTGAGACGTTGTGAGTCACCTCATAAAAGCATGTGTGATATTGGAGATTGCATATGTTTTAATGGAGGTGAAACTCACGTCACATAAAATGGACAATCGGCGGTGTACAGTTCAGAGTGGTGTGTTACCACCACCTTGATCTCCTTCCAGACGTTCACACTGCCCCTAAAGGATACCCTGAGCCCATGTAGCAGTCGCTCACTGGTACCTCTCCCCAGGGTCCCTGGAAACCACGGACACCTGGCTCTCTGGATTTCCCTGTGTTGAACATTTCCTAAGAGCAGGCGTATACAATGCATGGCCTTTGGCGGCTGGCTTCTTTTGTGTAGCAGAACGTTTTCGAGGTCCATCCGCGCTGTTGGGTAGATTTTGTGCACTGGCCGTCTGGCTCCAGAATTCTTGGAAACATTCCATCTGTCACAAAGCTGGGCCCCGTGGAGTCTGAATCTACTGAGGCAGGTCATTTAGTCCTTGGGCAGCTCCGGACGGGGTGGTTGCCCGGGTTGGGTGGTTAACAGGACTGGTCTGCTCTTCACCAAGGGGGCCTGCACACCACCGCTCGGCACAGGTTAGCCAGGACGTGGGACAGCCAGCCAAGAACACCGCGTGTTATACATGTTTCATCTGTTTCCTTGGATCCTCTGGTCATGTGACTGAAGGAGCACACCTGGTCTATGGGTAAAAGTGAGGGGCATGCGTGTCCCTTGGAGCAGAAGCAGGTGGGACCTGGGGACAACCCAAGCAGAGGGCCACACGATGGGCCCTGCTCTGCAGCTGCATGTGTTTTCAGGACAGGGAATGGGAAGGGCAGAGCCAGTGGCTCTGCAGCTGTGGATGTGGTCAGGCGACCAGGGCGGAGGCTTGGGGGAGATCGGTGCTCCCCCATGTGCTTCGGTTTCTCCTCCATTAATGGCTATCACATGCAAAGTAGCTGTGAACTTTAAGTACAGAAATGAATGCGCCCATACTTGCTTATTTCCGAACGTTCTCTAACAGTGTGTCAGGCTGGCCTTGGCTGCAGGGGAGAAAGGACGCAGTGCACTGCTCCCTCATGCCCCACGCCCCTCTTCTCCCCACCCCGTCCCTGTGTCCTGGGAGCTCAGTAGATCCCATGGAGCCTGAACAGCATCAAGAAGGAATTTACACTGTTTCATGTGGTCTTTACAGCAAAGCTGTGAACTGGCTAGCGGTCTTCTCATTGCATCCCTTTCCTTCCTTTATTCACTAAATGTTTGCAGAGCCTGTCACGTGCAGGCCACTGTGTTTCCATTAGAGACTCACGGTCAAGGGCATATGGTTCTGGGGTGGGGGGACAGTCGTGAAAGGGGCCCGAAGAGGGTCCGCGGCCCAAGGCCAGATGGAAAGTGAGTCCAGTCTGACCCCAAAGCCCACAGTCTTTCCAGGGATCAGAGCGGCCCTTTCATTGAGCAGATGGGTAAACTGAGGTCCATGAACAGGACATGAATGGCATGAATTCACTCCAGAGAGGCTGAGGTTGAGATCCTGAAGCCCTGAGCCCCGTTTACAGGGTATCGGCAGGAGGACAGGCTGTGACCCAGGTGATGGCGGGGATTTTGCGTCATTATTTTAATCATCACGGGCATATGAAGAAACGAACTATGAGTCTCATTTTGCAGATAACGAAAACGAGGCCCTGCAAAGTTAAATCATCCGCCCAATTTCTTTGTTCAGCAGGAGACAGTTAAAGCAAGGTCATTTTTGAGTCCAGACTGGTTCTGCTTTCTGCCCCCAAAGTACCGAGTTAACAGTTGTCTTTCATGTTCCCGTGCCCAGTGCCAAGCATAGTATTTGGCCCATAATACATGCTCAGTAAGTGCTGTGTGAGACCTGCATCCGAGGAAACCCACTGGGACCTAGGAAGGTGAGCGTCACCCTCAGGCAGCTCACATGTAAACCCTGGAATCTATTACGAACAGGACTGAATCTCTAACAGGAGAGGTGAGGTGGCAGCATGCAGGTGGGGAGTGGCAGAGCCTGGATGCAGCCAGGTGTCTGGGACCATCAGTTTTTCCCCATCCCCCAGAGCTCCTTTGGTTTTCCAGGCTCTCTGCCTGCCTCTGAGTGGAGCACATCTGCAATGCAAAGTAGGAGACCTTCCCTGCTAACCCAGCAGGTGCAGCCTCTCCTGCCGGGCTCCTTCTATTTTGGGGCTGGCGGTTCTGCAGGGGAATTCTCAGAGGACCCCGAAACCATGAGGGGGGCGAGAGGGCAAATATAATGGCAGGGCTGCGCAGGCACATTTATTGTACAAGTGGAGACATTTAAATATAATTAATGTAACTGCAGTCTTATTGGATAATTAGCACTTGGGATGCAGGGCCTGCTTCCCTCGCAGGCAGGGGCAGCTGGAGATGGGCAAAGTCATTAATGTCCCACAGGGTCAGCGGGGGGTGGCTTAAAAGGGTGGGGTGGAGAAAGGCAGAGAAATCAGCGCAATGAAGGTCTTGGAAAAGGACACGCGTGACCTAATCGTCCCCATCCCCATTAGTTAAATGATTTGCCTTCAATGGCGGTGCGTGCCACCCCACCCCAGCTCTCAGGAGCTTGCATGAAGCACCATTTCCTTGCATGTAAACAAACCGCTGGCAGCCTAACTCTAGCGCTGATGGTTTCAGTGGCACAGATCTGAGCTGGGCACTGTCTCCACCAGTCTGTGGTGCTGGGGCCTGGGGCATCGTGGCCAGTCTGAACCTGAGTGAGGTCACCCCTTAGATAGGAACTCTGACCCTCGCAGGGCTGCTGTGGCGCTGAGTGGGCGAGAACAGGTGCCAAGGACAGAACATGGCAGGGGCCCCATGAGTGTGTGCCATTCACAGAAGGAGGGTCTCCAGCTCACCCTCCTCCACCTGTATTCTCTGAGGATGGGGGTTACTTAGCTTCCCTGAGTCTCTATTTCCTCATCTGTAAGATGGGGATAATATTAGGAACCAGTCACGGAACGGGTGGGAGCTTGAGTGAGATGACGCCGGAAAGCACGTAGCCCAACTCCTGGCACGTGGCAGCTGCTGCCTAAACCCTGGCTCGTTATTATCTGGGCCATAGCTCATGAGCGGCTGGCCCTTGGGACAAACACACCCCACAGATGGGCTTTGTTTGGATTGGAGAGGGTTTTGAAAATTACTAAATTAATTTCCAACAATCAATATCAGATTTCCCCTAGAAAGTAAGACGTCTGTCTTCTGTTGGGAAAAAGATGGGGCAGCCCCAGGCCCCTTTGCTGAAGCGTTACAGTCCAGGGGACTCAGGGATACTGGTGTTTGGTCTGTCACACGGCCATCCGTCTCCACCATGTCACCTGCTGGGCCCGTGGTGGCCAACTCCCCACTTCATAAATGAGGGGACTGAGGCCCAGAGGGTAGGTGGCTGGGTCACTACGTGGTGTGCTCATGGGGGATCCGGGTGTTAGAAATCCTTGCACAGAACTTTGGCACTTACGTCATTCCCCCCGTCGGTCCATCCGTCCGTCCACTGATCCCTCCGTCCGTTCAGCAGCAGTATTACGTGCATGCTTATTTTGTGGTACATACCACTCTGCTCTCTGGGCATCAGAGATAATGCGAAGAACAGCAGCTGGGAGCTGGGTGCTAGTCATGTGCTCAGCAGAGGCTGGAAAGCCAGCTGCCTGAGGGTTCCAGCCTGGGGCCACTGAGGTTCCACTTCCATGAGGACGTTCCCCACACGTAAATAACAATGCTTGTTTCAGGGAAAGGGATTTTCTGCTAGTACATCTGCCCCTCCAGGCTGTAAGCTGAGTTTCAGGAAGTCCATTTACTGTTGAAGGATCGCACGGCTCATGCCACAAAGCACACTCCTGAAATGGGGGCCTAGGGGGGCTAAGTCAGTGCCGTAGCTTGTACTCCCACCTTGGAGACTTACACCAAATACCAGCATATTGAAGCCTCTGAGAAGTCCTGCAAGGTCAAGAATTGACCTTGTTTGTCTGGTGACTCCCAAACTCAGTTGACCCTGAGATTCTTTGGGGAAGAAGCACCTATTCAGAACAGTCTGGGAAGTTATTTCTCATTCCTTCCCAGAAGCCTGGGAGGGTTGGAAAAGACGGGTAGAGAGGTTGACATGGGGAAGAGAAACCAACACAGAGCACACCGAGCTCTGTTTGTGCCAGGACTGTGTTGGGGTGATATCATCCCCCACAGACCCGTTTTAGAGGTGAGAAGCTAAGTGAGGTCACAGAACATGAAGATGGCAGGATTCTCACTTAGGTCCATCCAAAGAACTATTCTGTTCCCATGTTGGCTCCGAAAAATCCCATGTGAGCGGACAGCAGACAGACTTGGCTCTATGAGTTCAAGGAGAGGGTGAGGGCTGGACGGTGGGCCTGAGTTTCAGAAAGCTTGGGCGCATGTAACAGACACAGCATTTCCTCAGCTCCTGCTTTAAAATGCATTCCTTCTGGCTCCCCTCCAGCCGTTGGCTTCATTCACACTTTAGTGTGAATTACTCTAATTAGTTAGTGTCCAAACACACAGAGAAGTGCCACTTAGTCTTCTGGCCTAGTGAGTTCCCTGGAGCAGGCCGAGGTACGAGGTACGAGGGTCCGAGGTCCGTGCCAGCTCCCTTTGGGCGGGAGGGACTCCTGGGCCTGGGGCCAGAAGATGGAAGAACAGTTTGCAGAGACATTTGCAAAGACTGGAAAGGCAAACATTTATTCAAACGAGATGGTTAAATTCCAAGCCTCATCTGAGTGTGTGACATTCGGTGTGAGAGGGTTTTGTATGTGCTAACCAATTCCAATCCATGAATGCATTAGCAATTAGTAGTCAGCCCTGCTCACCAGTCCCCTGTGCTGCCGTCTGAGCCAGGTGCTGGGGCCAGTGAGACAGATGGGCGTCCTCCCGCCCTGGGCAGTGCCTGCTGGAGGCACAGAGCTTAGAGGGGAGAAGCTGAGACCACAGCCAGACTGCCGTGGGTAGAATCAGGGTTTAGCTGCTTCCTGAGCTGTGTGACCTTCAGCCAAGTTGCTTAACCTGTCTGTGCCGTATCTGTAAAATGGGGATGGTAATGGTGGGGTTGTGGTGAGGATTTAACTATTTATATAAAAATCTTAGGAGGGGGCCCGGCACATGGGGAGCACCCAGTAAATACTAGCTAATGTGATCGTTACAGCCCAGTGGCTGTGACTAAGAGATGACACGGGTCAAGCTGCTGGCCTTCTTGGTTTCAGAGGGCAGCTGGCATGTGAACTCCTCGAGTCAAGGGCCAGGAGGAGTCTGTGCAGAGAGCTAGGGAGGTGAGAACTAGGAAATTGCTTGAAGGTTCTGGAAGCCAGTGGGATTGCTGTGGTGCTGGCAGGTAGAATGAGGTGGGTGGGGTGGGGGGAGGGAGCTGGAGGTGGGTTGAGGGAGGGGCCAGTCTTGGGGAGTTTGGGGCTCTAGGTCCTCATCTGTAAAGTGGGTCAGCCAGCATCTCACCAACCCCTGTGGGTCCAAGAGCAGAAAGGAGGTCAGCAGGAGATGGGGGCTGACCAGGTGTGTGGTAGGGAGGAGCCGGGAGGGAGATCCTGCAGCTTGGGAGCGGGTGGCCCTCTGGTTGGGGTGGCTCTGCCGCCCCCACTACCCTGCACCCCGTCTTATCCATCCAGACCCCTGTTGGAGAGCCCCGCTCTGTGGAAAGTCGCTCTGGGGTGACCCTTCCTCTGTGTGTCCAGGGCTCTGCTTCTCGGTAGCGCTGGTGGGTGCCCTGGTGTTCCACAGAGCGTGTCTCGGAAGGGCAGCGGTTCCCCTTCCATGTGTGACACTCCCAGTGCTCGGCTCTGCTTGTGTACTGCGCTGCAGTGCTGTGCAAGGGGACAGAGGGAAAGGCCACCTCCCCACGCCCTCCCTGGTCCCGTCACCGAGTCTGAACAGCGGACGTATAGTTATACCTCTCTCTCTCTCTCACACACACACACAATGTATATATACATATATGTATGTACTGAGTGATACGTGTATGTATAGTTGGAGATGTATACATATATATGATGTGTTAGGTTAGATTTTGAAGATTATATGAAATAAAATGATGATGTATCCTGTATCACAGTTGTCCCAACACTTGAATACACACACACACACACACACACACACACACGGTTTGGAGAGCCCACCCTGGGTCTGGCTGGCACGTGGTGGGCGCTCTGAGAGCTGGGAGCCCACTCTGTGGCAGCAGCTTGCGGGCCTGACCTGGTCCAAGTCTAATGGGCCTTGGAGGAGCTGGTCTCTTGGCAGCTTCACCCACTTCATCTCTGTCTGCCATCTGTGGGGCCGGGGGGAGAGCAGCCAAAGAGACGAGAGAGGGCGGTGGGTGGAGAGTGGACACATTTACGACTGCATCTCTCTCTGTCATCCATCCGTCCGTCCGTCCATCCATCCATCCATCATCTCTCTCCAGCTTCCTGCACAGACCCCCTTCTCCCTGACCCACAGAGCACGAGGGGGCCTGAGCAGTGCTGGGAGTCGGGGGGCTCTGGGAGGCTGGAGGGAGGTGCAGAGGTACAGACCCTGTGAGGCCTGGGTCCAGCTCAGGTGTGGCCCCTTAGAAAGTCTGGTGCTGCTCCATGCACGCCCGCCCGCCCCAGCCAGCTCCGTAATGCTCGTCCTGTCTGTACTGCAGTGTTTATGTGGACTGTTCTCCACTCTCATCCCTCAGTGTCACATAACACTTTGCATACGGTTAAGTCCGACAGGTGAAGGGTGATAGGTCTGCTTGGGGATCGCGTTTTCCACGGGCTCAGCCTGCAGAGGGGCGGGTGCTGTCGGGCGATCTCCTCTCCCTCCACCGCTAACACGGATGAGGAGACGAGCAGGCCGCCCCCGGGTCCTGTGACAGGCTGCCTGAGTCGCCCATTGCGCACTTGCAAGGGTGTATGATAATGACCTGCTGTCTCGTTTCCCTTTCCTCAGCTCCTGTCTTACGCATCCAGGTCTCCCTCATGCCCAGTGCAGGTGGTGACAGTTGCCCCCCATCTTGTCCAGACTGGGCTTTCTGTTTCAGCCGAGAGGGGCCCTGGGAGGACAGCTGCCCACGCGTGTGGGGGGAGGTGGACGGTGGGGCTTGGAGAACGTGTGGGTTGTCAGCGTGGGAACGCAGATGAAGACTGAGTCACTGTCACACTTGGGAAGCTAGTGACAGATGCATGCGACACCGAACCTTATCGCTGCGTGGCCAAGGCACCGACAGATAACACGTCTGAAATGCCAGCTTGACTCATTCTGTGGCGGCCTCGCAGCTTGCTTTCACCTCCTCCCCTGTTTATGCTGTGGCTTCAGGAAGGATAAATAGAGTGTCCCTCTGTGGTGGGGACGCCATCAGTGACGGCACCCCTCCCCCGCATGCTGGCGTCCCCGCGGGATCCCCGCAGCCATGATGCGTGGTGCCCGCGTGCTTTCCCCTCTGTAGACACACACACAGAGGACACAGTGAGCTCAGGCTTGCAGTGAAAACACGAGCGGTGTAGTCATTTCGGTCTCAAAGGCCTACGCACGGGCAGGCTCCACGCTCTCAGGCCAACTTCGTATTTGCCTGGAGGCAGAGCTCATCCGTTCATTCACGCCTGCTTTTCTCCGGTGTTTGTTCATTCTTTCTCTTGCTCATCCCACACGTGTGACTGCATACTGTTCTCTGTCGTGTTTTCTGCGGACCTTGGTGGCTGTCCTTCCTTTAAGGACCTCACAGCCTAACCTGAGAGAGAGATGTGCTTCCAGAACATACCATGCGCGGGGCAGTTTTGGGGCACACCCAGCAGGGCGGAGGCTTGTGTGGGAGGGTGGCCTATCCGGAAGAGCTTCCTGGAGGAGCTGCACTGGACATTCAAGCTTGGGGGCACATCGGGTGGGGAGGTGAAAGGTGGGCCATCCCAGCGAAGGTACAGCTTGAGCAAAGCTCGGCCGTGTTCAGAGGAGCGGGACGCTCTGATGAGGCTGTGCGCGGAGGTTCTGCTGGAGCGGTGGCTGACACCGTGCGAGAAGAGGGCGCGGAGTCTGACAGCTGGCTGCCCCTGCAGCAGGGGCGGCGCTGTTTGTGCCAAGTCTGACAGCGTCACACTCTAAGGACCGAGGCACCTGAGCTCTCGTCGGGGCTCTTCTCTCTGTTCTGTCAGATGGCTCCGTGACCTCGAGACAGCCCCAAAGCCACCTGCACGTCCTGTTTCCTCAGCCCCAATAGGAGGGGCCTGAGCTGTGTGATCCCTGAGCTTCCTGTGAGCTCCACACGAGTCCTGACGACTCTTGGCTGCGTCCGCTTCCATTCCCACTCCCTGTACAGACACCGCTGATGTCATTCCCCGTTTGTTCATGTGTTTGTTTGTTTTCTTTTGTTTCTTACCGCTTGGGGCCCCTTCAGTGATCAGATGGAACCATGATGTGAAAATTTGACCACCGGCAATGCAGAGATCACTGGAGTGGAGGTGGGGTGAGGGGGTCCTGAGGGCACTCTCTCTGTGACAGCGGGCAGGCCACTGCCCTCTTTGGGCCTCACATGTCTGTGTCTGTGATGAGAGTGGCTGCGGCTGTCACAGGGCCCTGTGAATTGCTACGCTTCGATGTAGGAGGTGTTATTACCTGGTTAAAGAAGGAAGCTGCTGATGCTGGACCCACTGACGTCTTCCTGGGACTCCACGTGAACTGGGTGGACGCCACTGTGCAAACAACATGCTCCTGAGACATCTGAATGGAGCAGCACCTTAAGATGAGATGGTGTGGTGTCCCAGGCTGGAGATTGGCAGGGCGCATAGGGACGTCTACCCCAGGCTTGCTCCCCTCAGTTTCTGGGGAGCACCTGGGGCCCGTGGGGGCTCTTCCCAGCGCAGGGAGCCAGTGCCTTTAGGGGCAGGTCCGTCCCTTACCTCCGACGGGAGTTACTTCTGTCACAGCATAGAAACCTCCCCCGCCTCAGTGACTGGGACATAGTGACAGCACTGAATTAGGCTTCTGTGTCCCCCGGGACCAGTCGGGGACCTGACTCTACATCCAGCTCCCTCTTCACCCAGTGCCTCCCCCGGCCCTGCGTCCTGACACTGGGCCCTGGAAAGTGCCCAGCTCATTCCCTGACAACGCAGTGCCTTTGTCTGCCTGCTCAGCCCAGGCTCTCCTGCTGCTTCCCCAACACTCCGACGTCTTCAGGGGGACGTCTTCAGGTATTTACGCTCTTCTTTGCAACGTGTATCTATCTCTTCTCCTATATAATTTACTGTTAGTATTTGTTATTCCAATATGGGCATTATCCGTTGTTTATTGAGCACCCATAGTGTTGCTGAAAACTATATGCATTAGTGGCCATCAGGAAAAAAGAAAATCACAGCAAAGTGGCTGCTACTACTGTAAGGTTGCAGAAGGGGAGGCTGGGAGGGCTGCAGCTTGTTTAACATAAGCCAGCTAGTCTCTAAAATTGGCAGGTTGTGACCCTTGTCTGGCAGAGTCAAAGCCACCGCCCCTCCCGCCCTCCCGTGATTCCATGCCTTCTCTCAAGAGGTCAGCTCACAGCGTGGGTCTGTGCGCACTTAGGCGTCTATTTGTGTGGGTGTGCGTTTCAGTGTGTGCAAGGGAGATGAATTGCCACCCAGTCTGGCTGCAGGCTTCACTTCGGAGTTTGGAGTTCTGCCACCAGCTTCCAGCTTTGGGGGAAAGGCAAGGCTTCCGGCTGAGAACCGCAGGGGGCATTGGTTTCCTTGTCTCTGCCCAAGTTCACGAGTCCGTTATCCTTTTATTTTTTATTGTTTAACATTTTTTTATTAGTTTCAGGTGTACAAAACAATGTAACGGCTAGACGTTTCTCATTTCTATCCCTCACACAGTGACAGTCCCCCTCCCCTCACCCACTATTTCTCTGACATCTGCATCTCGTAACTATATATATATATAAACATATATATAAACTTGTAGTTGACATTCACTATTGTTCAGCTTCAGCTTCAGGTGTACAGTGCAGTGATCAGGCATCTACATCATACCTGAGGTGGTTTCCCTAATGAGACAAGTGTCCATCGGATACCCTACAAAATCTTTACAACATTATTGATTTCATTGCCCAAATTAACTTTCATAACCCCGTGGCAATCTTGTGGTTACCGACTGTTTTCTAGTCCCCTCACCTTCTCCCTCATCCCTATCCCCCTTCCCATCCAGCAACCCTCAGTTTTTCCTCTGTGTCTCTCAGACTGTTTCTGATTAGTTCATTCATTTATTCTTTTCTTTAGATTCCACATATAAGTGAGACCATATGATATTTGTCTTTCTCTGTCGGACTTATTTCACTTAGCATAATGTTCTCTAGGTCCATCCATGTTGCTGCAAATGGTAAGATTTCACTCTTCTTTATGGCTGCGTAATACTCCATTGTATAAATGTACCACAGTTTCTAAGGCAATATACAGATTCAACACAATTCCTAGCTATCTACCAAGGACATTTTTCACATAAATAGAACATATAATCCTAAAATTTATATGGAACCAAAAAAGACCCCCGATCGCCTCGGCAACCTTGAGAAAGAAGAACAAAGTGGGAGGTATAACGATACCTGACATCAAATTATACTACAAGGCTACAGTAATCAAAACAGCATGGTACTGGCATAAAAACAGATACATCGATCAATGGAACAGAATAGAGAGTCCAGAAATAAATCCATGTCTATATGCCCATCTAATCTACGACAATGGAAGCAATAATTTATGGTGGGGAAAAGACAGTCTATTCAATAAATGGTGCTGGGAAACCTGGACAGACACATGCAAGAAAATGAAGCTGGACCACCTCCTTACACCATATACAAGAATAAATTCAAAATGGATTAAAGACTGAAATGTAAGATCTGAAACCATAAAACTCCTAGAAGAAAATATAGGAAGAAACTTTATAGATATTACCCGTTATCCTTTTATGAGGTTGTGAAACCTTATGTGCCTTCACATCTGCATTTTAAGATGCTTCCTAAGAGGGGCATAGAACCCCAAAGGAAAAAGGGTTGTGGGGGCACTTCTGCATGCATTGTCTTCAGCTATGAAAAAAACAAACCCACATACACAGCCAGTGTTGAATTCTACACCAAAGGAGAGAAAGTGCTTTTAAATGTCAGGGGGCCAAGTGTCTGGGCCTGCATTTGCTGTGATGGATGAGAGTCAGAAACCTGAGTTCTGCCTTCCCTCTGCCCCCTGACAGCTGGAGACCCTGGGGCAACTCACAGCCTGCCAGCGGTTGGTCGTCGCTTCTTTCCTGCTGTGTCCACAGAATTGGTTTTAGGTTTTCTTCCTTATTGTAACGGCGTGTACCTATGAAACATTTATCGTGTGCCAGGCTCCAAAGCAGTTTCCTGTGAGGGAAACTGAGGCACAGAGGGGCTAAGGTCTTGCCCAAGGCTGTTTAGCTACCGAGGGGCTGGCCAGTGTCCGGCAGGCTGCCCTTGTGGTCATAGCCTTCACCGCTGGGTATTTTGGTCTTCCCCGAGCATCTGTATATCACGGCACTTGTCCCCAGGGACCCCCGTTGTGACCTGACTGCATCCTTTCTGATCTGTCTCCTGGTGGTGAGAGGACTGTGGCTGGGTTGTCTGTGTGCCCCTGGCACTTGGAGCCATTCCGTGGGCCTGATCCCAGTGTGCTGAAACAGGGAACTCCTCCATGAGATGCCCCACATTTGATCCTCAGCGACTGCCCTGAAGGGACAGTGTCAGCCCATATTCCAGAGGTGAACACTGAGGCTCAGAGATGCCACGTGGCTTGTCCAAGGCTCCACACAGAGGTGAGCCCCAGGGTGGAAATTCTGATGTGGGTGAGATGCTCTCACCACACGACAGAAGCTGGCCTCTGAGGCGATCCTCCCATCTCAAAGAAGAAATACTAGTTTTCATCCCTAATGAGATCTTTTTCCATGAATACAGAGCAGATTCTCCTGCAGTGCTCAGGCAGAAAACTGCAGTTATCTCCCTCATTACACTGGCTTTCTGGAGGGGTGTGGCCTGGGGGTGGCGTGCAGGCAGAAGGTGACTGCTGAATGGAGCTAAGGCCATCCTCTAAGGACGTTTGCTGCTTCTCTCAGACCCCAGGGAACATGGGGCATTCTGACAGGTGTTCTGGGATCAAGTATGAACTTGCTGGGTTAGGCTCTGGCAGCCCTTCTCTGTCCTCTCTGTTCTTCTCTGTAGCTTGAGACGGTCCTTTCCAGAACCTTCCCACTCACCATGTTGGAATTCTTTGATTTATACTCTCTTGAGCACATTAACTCTGCATGCCTTTTTCATAAGGAAATGCTGATGCGTGTTAAGATCGACACGCTTTGATTTCGCATGTAATCTTTCCAAGGCCACACACGTTGAAGATTGATGTTTTCAAAGAAACATTTCATTTGAAAGGAAAACATGTTTGTAAAAGGATTGGATTGCAAGCAGTATCTAACGAAGATACTGGCATCGTGGTATTTCTCCAAAATCGTCTTAACATTTTTAACGAATTTGCTCAGAGGCAACTGAGAATGCTCTGAAACATTTTAGAAGATGTTGATAACAAATTGCACATTTTAGAACTATGGCAGTGAACAGTACAGACAGGTATGCACATGGAGCCCAGGCCTCCAGAACCCCAGGACCTCCAAAATGAAGGGCGGAAGGCCTGGTGCTTTGGGTCTGGAACCCATGAGGGGCCTTTTGAATTCCTGCCAACTGGGTCGAAGGCGGACATAAAACTAATCAGGGCGATTGCTAGTTTGCCAGGACATGTCTGAAGTTGTTTATGTACGTGCTCACCTTCAATCCTTGGGGCTCCCTTAATGTACCGACGTTCTCCCCATTCCCATGGAGAGGTGGAATTCTGGAGAGATCACGTCGTAAGAACAAAGGGAGGTGGGCTCAGGCTTCGCTGTGACGGGAGGAGGGATGAAACCTGGTGCCTGGAGGTGGGAGGACAGTCTAGGGAAGAAGGTGGTGACCAGGACAACCAGGGTGGCGGCTCAGGAGATGGGGCGAAGGTGTTGGACTTGAGGAGCTAAAGATGGTGAGAATCAATGACTGACTGTCTTTGGGGGTGTCTCAGTCTGTTGGAGCTGCTATCACAGACCACCACACACTGGGTGGCTTGTACACCAGGCTTTTTCTATTCACACTTCAGGAGGCAGGAAGGCTGCGATCAGGGTGCCAGCCTGGTTGGGTGAGGGTTGTTTTCTGGGGCGCAGACTTCTCGTTGTGTCCTCACGTGGCAGAAGGGTCTAGGTTGCACTCCGGGCTCTCTTTTATCAGGGCACTAATCCCACTCGTGAGGGCTCAACCCTCCTGGCTTAATAATTTCCCAAAGGCCCCACCTTCTGATAACTTTACTTTGGCGGTTAAAGTTTTAACATATGGAGCTTGGGGGACATATTCAGACCATAGCAGTGGTGAAGGGAAGGGAGGAATAAAAGCTGATGCCAGTTGGCACCCAGATACATGGGTAGATGGTGGCATGTGCTGCAGCTCTGATGTCACTGTGGATGTCCCCAGGGTAAGGAGTGGAGAGTCATCTATGTACTGGGGCGGAGAGCGGCAGGCCACGGTTCTGGAAGGGACAGCAGGATTCTCTCCCACCTCCACCATGTTGCCCAGTTTTGAGTGTCTGAATACATAATTCTGCATAGTAGTCACTTAAAGCTGGAGAAAGACACATGCAAGCAGAAGGAAAGGTTCCACGAACTCTGGTGACGAAAATAAAAAGAAAATTCAGAATGAAGCATTCAGACAACCAACTAAAACACATTCACAGTTATTCTTGATGACTATTCTTGGTGTCACGGGAGGCCTGGGACTGACATCTGTCATCAACCTTCTCTGTTACCCGCTGGGGGTAAATAATTATTGAGTTGGATTTGCAGAGGAGGTAACTTAGGCTTGGGGAGTTTTATAACTCGCAGTAAATTGTCAAGCAGGTGTCTAGCTCCTGGCCAGTTTATCTTACACACACACACACACACACACACACACACACACACACATGCACTGCCGTGGAGGCCCCATTCCAGATGCCACTCAGATTGCTGCCTTCCACATAGCAGTTTAGAAATCCAGGGCACTTTGTGTAGCTCTGTAAGAAAAGGGCTTTGATTCCTGAAAAAGAAGCACTCGCTATTTCTTGTTCTCCTTGGGCCACAAAAATGGGAGGCCGATGGACTTCTCTGATCTCTGGTCTGGGTATTAGCTACGTGGGTGGTTTTCCCACCAGAGGTGGCATCAGAAGCGGGTACCTCAGGGGTTCCCACATCAGCGTGAGTATTCCTAGATCCCACACTGAGTGTCATTAGGAGGTGTGGGTGTCGGACCCGGGGATCTGTTTGTTTATGTGCCGGGCCAGGGCCCCAGACACTGACGAAAGCTGGATTGCCCAGGGAGTGGTCCCCCCATGCCATGGGTGGAGAGATTAGTTTAACATCCTGGCCGTGCTGTCCCCTACACCTCAGCCTGCTCTTGTCACAGCTTGTTCTCAGAGCCTGGTGCCAGAATTCAGGGCTGGACGCGTTCCATAAGGGCTCACCTGGCCAGCCTGTCTGTGCACGTCTCCAATGACAAAGCACATGCCCCCTCCCAGCAAACCCACACCGCTCTTCAGACTGCTTAGTAGTTCAGGTTGTGTTTTGTGTTGGATCTGCCCCCGCCCACTTTCACACTCTGGCTCCAGCTGTGCTTTGTGCCATTCCCCTTTATTCATCAATTGCACACGTGTTTGTGAACCTCTGCCATGCACCAGCCTCAGTATCAGCTGTGGAGTGCTCAGGAACCCCTAAATAGACACGGCCCCTGTTTTCAAGGGCCTTACACATCTCCTAGTCATTTCCTCCCTCAGGGAAGAATACGTCATATGCATACCTTTTCCAGATAATTGCTCTTCATTACTTTAAGAAGACCCACTTGACAATAAGAACATTTTCATAGTGTATACCAATCTCTTTCATTAGTCACTATTACATAGCATTCTCTTAGGTAGGTTTTCTCTTGACGTACAGATGTGGAAATATAGTCTCAGTGAGGCGAAGTCACTTATTAGGTAACTTACTACATGGTTCCAATCGGATCTGTGTTGGGGTCTGTGACGTCCTAAGCTGGTTCTCTCCTCGGCTCTCAGAATCTTAGAATCCTTCCTTTTCAATCAAAGATAAACATGGCCCGTCTGGCAATTATAGGATCTTAGAACATTGTGGCTGAAAGGGAATTTGATTGTGACTTAAACACAAGGCAGGGGTCCAGATCCCAGAAAAGTCGGACCCCATTCTTTGCCTGGACAACCCCAATGATGGGAAGTTCATTGCTTCATGAGATGAACCTATCTCCAGCCAGCAGCTGTGCTGGTGAGAAAGCTCCCAGAACAGGGAAGGCTCTTGGGGTGGAGAAGGTCTTGGGGTTCTCAATAAAGATTTTTTTGAATGAATGAAAGCCAGAGAGGCTGTAATTTCCCTGTGTGATATTCCATTCTTTCTCCTGGTTCTGCCTCTGTAATAAAACTAAAAATAGCCAGCATTTATTGGGGTTCATTATATGCCTGGCTCTCCTCTACATGTGCTAACATTTTTGATTCTCACAACAACCCAAGAAAAAGGAATTATGGTTCCCATTTTACAGAGAAGGCTGATGTGTCTCAGGGAGGTTAGTGACGAGTCATGGTCACCCAACGTGAGTGGGACAAGCCGTGTGCTTCTAGATTTTGTGTGTGGAGTGCTGTAGAGACAGCGAGGTTTTCCCTCCTACCCCCCAGGAAAGCAACATCAATGTGTGTTTGATATTTTCAATGCGTGCTCATCTTTCTCACTGACTCCCCGGGTGTTGGTTATAATGAATCCCGTGGTGTTTAAGAGGAAAGGGTGTTTGCATCTCCAAGTTTCAGGACTCTGTCCTATTGGCCCTGAACGATAGGAGGGTAGGGTGTATCTTGCCAGGAGAAAACGATATTCTGCATGCATTAAATCCTTTTTCTTCTAAATATTAATTCCTCAGAAAAGCACTGTCTCAGCCAGTCTGCCAGAAAGGGCCAGAGCTGCAAACCAACGTCTCTGGGTGCCTGGGTCAGCGTTCTTCCCCCCTGTGGCTTCTGTGCCCCCCTGGATGCATCGGGGTCCATACCAGCCACCTCTGCAAGATTTTGAGGAGTATGTGGAATGATGTGTGGAAATCCCCCGGCAGAGCTGCACATACAGTAGGCTGGGACATCAGGGTGGGTGCTCTCTCCCTCTGTCCCTCTTTCTATGACCTTTCCCCAGGGTCAGAGGTCACAGAGGGTCTGGGGACCACGGAGGCTGATCGCCCCAAGCACGGAGTCAGGTAGCTTTGTAGGCTCTGCAGTTTGTCGAGAACTGAGACCAAGTACGGTGCTGAGATAGTGGGGAACATGCAGTCTTCGCTCTTGAATAGGGTAACAAAGCAAAGCACAGAGTGGCTTTATGTTGTGGCCCCTCCCTCTGGCTTTTACTGGAAAAGGCTGGAAATTGAAATTTAGTGGGAGGTCCGACTGACTGGCTCCCATGTGCAGGGCAGGCCCAGGGTGCGCCTCGATGGCTGGCCCATTAGGGAAAGTGGGTTTTCAACACATTTTGTGAGCCAGGCTCCACAGCTTGAAATTCCCTGTTGCAGGATTTATGGAGATTGGGTCCTAGGGTCTGCTGCCTTTTGATTTGGTGTGCGGACTTCTGCACCTTCCGGAAGGTTTTCCTGGATGGTATCCATGCCAGGGCTGAGATGCAGTGAAGGCCCAGTTAATCCCTTGTGCTTTCTTCTTGGAAGCTGGCCCAGCGTCACCCCATTAGCTGCAGCTATACCACCTATTGAGAACCTCCTGGTTCCGTAAGAACCTGCTTCATTACCTCCTGTCCCATTCCCATGGGAATCTTCCTAGGGAGCTTGTATCATCCCCATTGCACATGGTGGTAAACTGAGGCTTGGAAATAGTGAGGAGACTTACCAAAGTACATTCCACTAGAACATTCTAGAGCCAGAAAGTGGCTCCAGGTGAGAGCGTTTCTGATCTTTTTCCTTACCTGCAATATGGGGCAAGAACCTTTATCACAAAAAAAAATTTCTTGGACAAAAGCGTGCAACTTATATAAAATACTTGATGCAGCACCAGGAATATAGCAGGTGCTTAATAAAAGTTAGTGTCTTTCCCTTCCTCCAAACCCCTGGTATCTAGATGATTTCATATCCTCAGAAAATCCAGTCTTGAATCTCCCTTTTGGTTTGTTTCTCGTCCTAGGCTTTTTTGACTACTTTCATTTTGTTCCCTCCCAGCTTCCCCACCCAGCCCTGTTGTTAGTGGCCCCAGGGTCTCCTGGCTTGGAAAGTTAGCACCTGCTGAGTGGGGTTCCTGTCGACCTGCGATGGTACCTGGTCCCCCTGCTTCCCACGTATAAAACCTCATGTCCTTACCCCCTAGGCGCCTTAGCTCTCTATAGACTGTATTTATAGTAACAATGATAAAACGTATTTTCAATTGTTATTAATCATTATTAATGGTGTCTACCATTTTTTGAGTATTTACTGTCTGTCTGGAACTGTGCCAAGTGCTCTGTGTGACAAATTCATTTCCTCTTCCCATCGTCTATCAGAGTCATATGCGATTCCCAGCCTTCCTGTTACAGATGAGGGAGCTGAGGGTGGGAGAAGCGAAGTGACTTGCTCAAGGTCACACAGGTAGAAAGTGGGAGAGCTCCCCTGGATCTGTTGGCCCGACTCGTAGCTGCGGTGCTGTCCCCTCCATGATACTGACAGATAGGAAAGGGCAGTAGACGAGGCAGCTGTAGAATGAAGACATCTGGGTCCTTCTAGGCGTGAGCTGTGTGACATTAAGCAAGTAACTTCATCTCTCTGTGTCTCTTCCTATAAAAGGAGTGATGAATGACGACATCCAGGGAACACGTCATGGTCCCGTTTGTCAGATACCCTCGTCCATCTACATTAGCGCTGTTTGATTTCCCCTTGTAGAAGCTCAGAGGCTCTGTGTTTGGCTGATGTGGTCTCAAGCTGTTCATTTCTCTCTTGTTTTTCAGGTAATGAACCAAAAAGATCATGTCTGAAGTACAAGGAACAGTTGAGTTTTCTGTAGAACTACATAAATTTTATAATGTGGATCTCTTTCAGAGAGGGTGAGTACGCTTCACTCTTTGTGTATTGTGTGCATGTGTATATGTTTTTTTCTCTTGGCGGCGGGGAGGGGATGAGCACGGGCTCTGGGAAATTTCAGATTACCCAGGAGGGGATTTCCATTAGTTTTCCTGCCAAATGGAAGATCCAAACCCTTAGCACATTTAAAAATAAACCATATGTTGACAGAGACTAGACGATGCTCATTTTCTCCTCCTCCTGCCCTTTCTTCTACCTCCTCTCTTCCCACTTGATCTTTGCACTAAACCTGTCTGTCAGTGTTAAAGGAAAGTGAACTCACTGGAAATGACGCTGGTGTAGTTCTGATAACATGGTGTTTGTATGCTCCGTACTTGTAGGGGCCATCTTTCCAAACCACACATTGTAAAACCTATGCCTAGATCTCTCAGAAACGGAGAATTTCCAATGTCCTGGGTAAATACATCGTGAAAATATCGTTGCTTCCAGTTGTTGAGGATACACTCTGAATTGGGCACATCCCCCATGGGATCTCAGTACGTCCTCGTGACAGACTCCCAGGGCCATCGCAGATAATGGAGTGGGATGGTTACGTACAGCGTCTACACATGGACCAGAATTGTCTTACTCAATATATACCGATAACAAAACATGAATACAAGTCACGTTTACCTTCTGCAATTACAAAAGGTGCTCAAAGTGGTTGCCATCTGTGTAATTTTAATACAGTTATTTCCTTTCTTAAGATGTGTATACAGTTTTTTGGTACCCTCTCTCTATACAATTCTTAGGGCTAGCATTTCCTGTTGTCGAGGAGAGAGGACACTTAGGGACATATTTTGATGTGGGTGAGGACATAGTCTTATGATCAAACATGCCTGACGGTCAGACTCGTGGCACCTACGTCCTGAAGCGGGCCAGGCCATCATTTAGGTGAAGGCAGTTAGGCCTCTCAGGTCTGGAGAGAGTTCTAGGCTCTCTAAGATCCCATCCACAGGAAGACCTTGAGGGTAGCAGTCCCCAGCGCCCTGGGTCCTGTCTACAGACTGGGTGTGATGCCAGCCAGTGTTCTGCATCTGCCAGGGGAGTTCCTGACAGGCGTGCTCTCTGATGCTCAAGCATTTGTCTGCTCTGAGTCCCTCCGGAGCCATGCTGACGGTGCCATGTGACAACCGCATATAGCAGGCACTCCCTGGGAAACTGGTGGCTTCAATCCAAGCCTCGTGGTCAGGGTGGGGAAAGAAAGAGCATGATCTCCTGACGGCACTAGAGAGAAAGAAGGTAGGACTTGGGGAAGCTGGCCCATTTGGGGTGTGAGGATGTATCATTACATGTGTTCTCCGTAGGTCCTTGGCATAGTAGAAATCAGGCGTGGGGTTGCAAAAGAAGGGGAGTTCCCTTCCTCAGACTGAGTTTGACTGTGGTCATCCAAGTGTCACATGGTTTCTTCAGTTGATGGGAAAGGCCCCCTTGTACCTCCTCCCTCCAGGTGTCCCAGGGCACTGTTACCCAGTCTGGCCACATAGACGCCTTCTCTTGATTGGCTGTAAAACTGTGTTGGAAACACGTGGATTCAGAACTCAGACTTCTGCACCGGAATTTGCCCTGACCCGAGAGTTACTTGCCTCTGGCACATTTATATTTGTGGATGGTCTTTCTAGTCCCAGATTACATAGTGCTTTTTGGTGATGTTTGCTCCGAGTAAACAGTCAACCTGCATTTAATCCAAAGTCTATATTGACAGAGGTGGGTTCTCAAAGGGAAAACACCTCTTTGCACCAGTCAGCACACATCATGAATCGTCACCCCTGGGCCTCGCATCCCGACTCATCCTGACAAGAAAGCAGGGAGCCTGGCGTGGGGGTCAGACCTGAATTTGAAACCAGGCTGTGCCACTTAGAAGCTCTGAGAATGTGAAGACGTCTCTTTAAAACATTCTGAGTCACCGTCTTATCACCTGTAAGATGGTGATGACAGAGTCTGTCTCATGGGGTCACCTGACGGGTTACAGTGTTAATGGCAGTAATTAATATATACCGAGCAGCTAGCCTGGTGCCTGGATCTACTGTATGCCATCTAAATTGTCCCTACTGTTAGCAGTGACACTGCTGATGGAGTTATTACCCAAAAGGGCTAATGGGACCACCTTGCTTTCCTGTTTAAAATCCCCCAGCTTCCATCGGCTCTCACTTCAGCCTGGTGCTCAAAGCCTGTGCGGTTTGACCTTAAACTGCTTCCATTTGTTGTCTGTGCTCAGACCGTGCACGTCCCTCCTCCTGCTCCTAACAGCTCCTGTAAAACTTCTACCCCCGCCAAGTCCAGCTCCAACATAAACTCTCCCAAACCACATCTGTGTATTGACACTTACCTACTGTATCCAACCTGGTTTCTATGAGTCCCTGTTTTCCCTATTCCTCAAGCCTATCTTCAGTGTTTCATTCTGTCATCCACTCACACATCCATCGCTATAAACACATGGAAGCATGTGCTTTTATATTGGGCTCTATAAACAAGAAGACAGACGAGAGAGACTCTGACCTCAAAGGTTTACCAGTAATAAGGACACAGATACATACAGAGAAAAGGACGTGCTGTAACAAAGACAGTTATGAAACAGGGGCATGCAGTCTGTGGGGAGTCAGAGAAGTGTCCTGGGAGGAGATCACAACAGAGCTGTCACCTGGTGGGTGGGAGTTGGCCGTGCAGAGGAGCTGGAAAGGCAGGAGCAGAATGGCTCAGTGGTGTCAGGAAGCAGAGCCCACCTGAAAGACCAAAGTGAGGTGAAGAGAGAGAAGGGGGGAGTGGAGGGGGCTAAGAGGATTATAGAAGTTGTCCCAGCCTGGCTTCGGTAGACTTGTGATTATACGGATGTTAATGACCCAGACCTCTTCTTTCATCATGGGATTGTGACGTCTCCTCTTCCCCAATGGGAGACGGACCTTCACTTCTTTTGCACGTTCCTTCTGCTCAAGAACTTCTGAACACTCTGCGCTTTCCAGCATGGGTTCTGGGAGTCAGAAAGCAGAGGGAAGATCTTATTTCGTTTACAATCATTTTCTCATGAGGAAATAAATACTTAAGCGAGCAACTAATCCTAAAACTCATGATGTGCCTATTTGTGAGTCATCAGTATATTCATAACTCAGTTATACCTCTTCATGAGAATATGAACCCTCATTTCTAATGTTGTTAGCTGAATGGAAGCTACGGTTTGCCCTGGGAAGTGAAATTTCATTTTACTTGTAAATCTTAATTCAGACAAGATCTACATCAAACTGATTTTCTTTCTGAGTGAAGTTTTTCATTATTTGAGGTTCAAATTCATCTCCTGTCTTCACTCCATGCCTTTTCTACAATATCATTTAGGAGATTTTCTGCCCAGAGGTGTTAGATGATTTCATGGATAAATTCTGTCCTGCCCACAGAATAGTTGTGCAAAAATGACCTACAACCAGCATGATCAGACCTGATGGAAAAGATCGGATGATCATAAAAATGTTAGGATGGAAATCCTCTTTGAACAGACTCACTTGCTTTTTCTCTACCAGGGGGAAACTGGTTGAGTCCTAAGTCAAGTGATGCCTGAAAGAAAATGCCAGCTTGTGTTTATGCCCTGACGTTCCCCGTCACAGCCGAGTGTCCAGGGAGAGGCAGCTCCTTGTGAAATCAGCCAGCGAGCCCTGATGTGCCGTAATAGACTCAGAAATACAATTATCTTTGCTTGCCCAAGATCAATTAATTGATTTGTCTGGTTCTATTAGAAACAATCCTTTTTATTTTCACTTCTGTTATTGAAATTTGTTGAGATGCTTTTCATCTATCCCCACACTTTTGAAAGGAGTTGGGGATTACCGTGTTTCCCCGAAAATAAGACCTACCTGGACAATCAACTCTAATGCGTCTTTTGGAGCAAAAATTAATATAAGACCTGGTCTTATTTTACTATAAGACTGGGTAATATAATACAATATAATATAATATATAATATATAATATATAATATAATATAATATAATATAATATAATATAATATAATATAATATAATATAATACAATACAGAGTCTTATATTAATTTTGCTCCAAAAGACTCATTAGAGCTGATTGTCTAGCTAGGTCTTATTTTCGGGGGAACATGGTGTTAGATGGTTGAGAGCCCCACTGATTGGTGAGTTTTGCACAGTGAAGGAGCTGGGAGGTCTGGGTGGAGGTGAACTTACAAAGTCAGCATTACCAGGCCTTTGACAGGGGTGTGCTTGTCAAGACAGAGTGTCCCCCGGACAAATGGTCGGTGGGTATGATTTTCCCATTCCAGAAGCCATGGATCTAATTCACCATTTCATTTCCATGAATCTCCTCTGTGCAAACCAAATCAGCCCTTATTTTTGTTCAAGTCTGTTTGGTTTAGGATTTTTATGTTCCATGTAGCACAATTTGCATAGGTAGACTCAGTGGTCTCTGAGAGTCTTTCTCGTCAAATTCCATAATTATTACTTCCATAAACACTTGCTCTTGACCTCCTCATAAAACGGCATTATGAGAATGATTTCTATGGAGAGAGAAAAGAGGTTACCTGAGTGCCTGTATAGATGGAGGCCACTGGGTGGTTCTTCTAACAAATCCACATTCCTGTTAACAATTCCCCTGCCCCATTTTTGCCTCTTTACCTTTGAATCCGTGACTTCCGAGCCACTGCTGCTTTAAGCCTTTTATCCTCTGAGGACACGCTCAGCAGGTCTACAAAGCAGAGAGCCTTCCAGGGGGCAGAATGTAGCCCTGCAGAGATGAAAAGCCTCTGATGGTCTCAGAACCACCCACAGGGGCCAATTACCTCCCGGTGGAATCAAAGGCAGAGAGGGGGGTGCCCGTGGTGGGTAATGTGGTCCTTTCTAGTTTGCTCCTCAAAGTGCTTCTTGCCCCACTGGGCCTGTCAAGGAGAGTGAAAGCACCAGTGCTCAAGATGGTAGTACAGTGAGAGGCGCAGACTCGGGTCTGCGCCCTGAGACAGACCTGGGCTCTAATTCCACTTCTGTTACTAGCCAGGTGCCATGGGCCAGTTCCTAACCTTCTCTGCTCTCACTTTCCTCACCTGTTTTGCAGGATTCTTGTTATCAGTCAACAGGGTAATATTTACAAAGCTCCTAGTTAAATGGAGGTCCAGGTCTTGCAGTGCTGCCACGATGGCCTAAGCCTACTATAGCCTCTGTAAGCACTGTTGACAACTGAAACTGGACCAGAAGTCCTCAGCTGTTTGGTGCCGGGGCTGGAACAGAGGCTGAGCTGGTCAGACTCGGCACTGGGTGTTTTCCCCATAGTTGAAGCAGGTGCTTTATACTCACCTGGGGTTCCCCAGGAAGGAGTCTCCTTGCCAGTGGGACACTTAATGGACTCCACGCTGAATCTCATTGGCCTTAATGGGAGACATCCTGGGTTTTCCCCCCAGCTTTATTGAAATATAACTGACATATAACATTGTGAAAGTTTAAGGTGTACAATGTGATTTGATATACGTCTATATTATGAAAGGGTTATAATAAGGTTAGTTAACATCCATCACCTCACCTGTTACCATTTTGTCTGTATGTGCGTGTGTGTGTGAATGGTGAGAACATTTAGGATCTATTCTCTAAGCAATTTTGAAGCACACAATACAGAAATAAAGAAATAAAGAAATAGCTTTAGGGACACTAGTGAAATATAGTCAATAGAGATATACTAAACCACATATGCTTCTTTTCTAGAAGGTTCTTTGACTGGAGTCAGAGTACAAGGTGTAAGAGAGTGAGGTCCTTAACTATTCTTATTTTGTCGCCATTATTTGCCAACTATTGTTCAACAGCAATTTTAAATGTTTTTTTAATCAAATTTCCTCATTGTAAACTTCCAGTTGCACCACACATTTATAAATTTTCCTCGTTTTCCACACTATATATTTACTTTTGTAATCAGTGTTCCCTCTCTCTGTCTCTCTTTGTCTTTTCACTAAGCAAACACTATTTTATATGCACATGTGTTTTCCTTTAGAAAAAATAAACTGGTTCTCTATTTTTTTCTCTTTCCATGTTCACATTTTCCATTACCTTATATATTCCTTTACAACATGTTTAATAGTTGCAAAGATTTCCATCATAGGGCTCCATCATAATATATTTAGTCAGTGCTCTATTTTTGGACATTTCACTTGTTTTATATATATAAAAAAAAACCAACCAAAATGCATTTCATTATTTAAAACTTGTCATGACATGTTTTATTCTGGATTAATTGGGGAACATTTCACTCCTGATAATATAAACAAAATGCCCTGAAAATGAACAAATTTAGCTGTTTGTCTTGCTTCTAAGTTCCTGGTAATGTTGATGAAGATTAGTACTGTTTGATCGAGCGCTTTTCTCACCGACAGGTGAGGGAGGAAATGGTCTTCAGCCTAACAGTCCGTGCTTACCCCCAAATTTTCCATGTCCCACCGATTAAGAATCAGCAAGGCATCAGGCAGTAGGTCTCATTTTCTTGAGTGAGAGGAGCTTTTATGGACAGCAAAAATTCTGAAAATCTCCCATCTAGCTGATGCTTCGTCTCCATGACTCCATACATCCCAGAAATTTACATGCAGGTAGATGAAGTTACTGTTCCGGGACTTTTGGGAAAATGGAAGATGCCATCGGAAGTCTGGCCCTCTGCTGCTCTTCCTAAAACGAGGCAGATCTTTGCTTTCACCAGCGTGCTTTGTGTTCTCCCAAACGGGTGAAATTCTACACTTTATTTGGAAAAAAAAAAAAAAAAGAAATCTCTTTAGTTTCGTTGGGTGAAACCATCTCCTAAGTGCTAGGTCTCAGCCCATGAGAATCAGCCAGAATTTCACTGGAGAAGAAAAATGTTAAAAACGTGTATTATTACAGATAACCTCTTGTAAATTCTGCAAGGAATATGTTATCCCTAAATCATAGAGGAGGCAGAGGAGAATGTGGGCTCAATGTCTGGCTCGGGTTTGGACATTTCTTCGAGTGGCCAGATGGAGGGGTTTTTTGGGGGTGCCTGGACCCAGAATCTGTGTACTCTCACTACCCCACCAGGCATGTGTTATTTCCCTTGGGTTCAGACTTGGGTGTTCAGATGTTTCTAGACTTAATCTATTCACACCCCCTTGACAAAAGTTCTTTCGCTACATAGAACACTCAGAGATGAGCAATTGTTCCCCATTTTCCTCACCCATTAAAGCTTTCTCTCACATTAACCTCCTCTAGCGGGTAGGTGTACGTCCCTCCAAGGAGTTCCCATTCACTTCGCCGCAGGTGAGATAGACCAGGGTTCTTTATGTATTTATAAACTGTTGTTGCTTTTCTCATTCAGGAGACACTGAGCTCGTGCTCTCGTAGGCTCTGTCCTAGGAATTCTGGGCAGAACAATGAGAGCCATCAACCCGCGTTGCTCACAGCATACCATGGGAGGTGGAGATGTAAGTCCAGAAAGTGATGTCAGGAATGGAAAAAGGCAAAGCATGGGCAGGGTGCTGAGGGAGGGCCTCCCCTCACCTGGGAGGCATCTGGACAGGTTACCTGGAAGAGGCGCTTCACTAGTCAGAGAAAGGCTGGGAAAGAACAACAGGGGCAAAGGCCTAGAATGGAAAAACTCAGGCATCTTCTGGGCAATGCCAGGGGCTGGCCAGCAGGGCCGCATGCAGGTGGTATCTGGGTGCAGGGGGCGATAGGACCAGCGGTGCTGCAGGATAGAATCACAAAGGGCAGATTTATTGTGTCCAGGACCTGGCGTCACAGCTTGTAGAGGAAGGAGGGCTATGACCCTAGTAGGTAAGGAAGTGATTTGATTGTGTGTGTTGAAGAAATGAGGACACTTTGGAAGCAAAGAGGATGATAAGTGGGCAGAGTAAGGAAAATGCTGAAAATGGTGGGGATAGTCAGAGGGAGAACGGCTGAGAAATGTTGGGGCTGTGGAATCGGGGAAAATTCAGTAATGTTACCTCATGTTGATGCAGAGAGAGGAGTGGCAGAGATAGTCAGCTGTACCCTTGGGTGAATGTATAGATTACGCCGAGAAGGAGGACCAGGCAGCCAGAAGAGGTGATGAGAGTCCATAGGTCTGGACGCAATGGGGTGTCTGAGTCCAGAAGCCAGGTAGGAATCTACTCAGGGGTGCCCGTGAGCCTGGCTGAAATCCTTCGTGCATTATGACACTCAGTGAGTTCAGACCATGTGCCAGGACCTTCACTGGACCACTCACCTGATGTGATTGACAGCCCTATGAGCTAGATATTATTACTTCCATTTTATAGATGGGTAAACTGAGGCCCAAGGATACCGGGCTGGCTATCCCATAGCAGAGTCAGGGCTTGAATTGAAGGCTGTTTGTTTTCAAACTCAGTATTGTCAACACTGTTCTTTATTCTGTTGGTGAGACTAGGCTCCAAGAGAAAAATTGCAGTGTAAGTACATTTGAAGGTGGAGAAACATGCGAAAGTGTTTTAGCTCGAGCCCAAACCATGGGAAGAGAGCAGAAATCACAGAAGAGAAGAAATGTGAGAGCCTAAATGAGGGGGCTTCCGGCAGGGTCAGATGTTGCAAAGGGATCCTATGTGTGAGGACCCAAAAGTATTTTTAATGTGGCCTCAGGCAATCAACAGCACCCTTTGTCAGAGCCCATTGTCTGTGTGGTGAGAGAGCAGCTTGCTGGAGAGCCTGTAAGCTAATCTGGATGGGAACTGGTCTAGCAGAGGAAAGTGTCAGCCATACTGGGGGCAGCTGACCCGTAAACTAGGTGAAGCAGAGGAGAGCTAATGGGCAAATGGCTTGGTCATTGGCCACCTGATACACTGTCCTAGCTGATGCTGCTGGGACAGGGGAGGGCGGCAGAGAAGGCTCCTGGGGGAGGGGAAAGGGAGAGCACAGGAAGGAACGTGAACTCTTCCCTCTAGGGCCAATGCAGGAGGGGCGAGCATGGGCTGCTTTAAGTAGGGGAATGATGACATTCGGGTTAGAACATAGTCAGCACTCCCCTATTTGAGCCCATCGTTACTGGGTGAGGTGACGTACCTGAGCTGGGTAGCGGTGACGAAGGAGACATTTACCAAACAGTGTGACAAAAAGGTTTCTCATCGAACTCCAAATCCTATGGATTAGTAGTTCTGAGGCCGGTGTAAAGCTCATATCCCACCACCGATTTCTCCCTTCCCATGGAACCAGTATGCCATGAATCACTTTATTCATAGCTGGGAAAGATCCTAATACTTATTTTAGGGCAGGGTGTTGAGAAAACATATTGAACTATCAGGATTAGGCATAGCCGTGAAGGCCGAGATGGGATTTCTTCCTGCCTCTCTTTACCCCAACTGAGATAAATCTTTAGACAACTGTTTAGAGACAGAGGGAGAGGGAGATGGGAAAGAGCAAAGATAAATGGATGCGTGGGTCCCAGGAGGGGCTCAGGGTCCATCGGCAGAGCTGTACTTACTAAATACAGGGAATAGGCTGTAGATAGAAGATTGCACGATTCTGGATATTTAAGGCAAAGTAACCCGGGCTTTTATTAAAGTACATCCCATTCAATCTCTCTGGCTTTAGCCAATAAAATTGGCAACGCGTCTCTGTGTATATTTACTGCCTGGTCACCTAATCCTGGGTTTAAATACCGGCTATGTACCACCGGCTTCCAGATTTATGTAATCACCTCAGCCTCTCTTCAGACTTCTCCAGAAGGCATTGGACCACACTCAGTCTTTTTGCTCTCTAAAAGGCTTCCTTCCCCTCGTTCCAGCCACACTGAAAACCTGGTCTGCGCCCTCCCAAACCTCTCCCATGCACAGCCCATGTCAGTTGATGGCAGCTCCACCCGTCTGGTGGTTGGGGTCACACCTTAGGGCTCTTCTTGACAGCTCTCTGTCTCACACGTCATAGCTTCTTCAGCCGGAAATCCTATTGGCTCTACCTTCAAAATGTATCCCGACTATGCCATTTCTCACTTCTGCTGTACTCTGGTTTAAGCCACAGGATCTGCCCCGCCATCTTCCCTTGTCGCTGTCTAGTCCCCTCACGACACAGAAGCCGGATGGTCCTCTGAAACTCTCCAGTGTCTGTCTCCTGTGGCCCATCGTTGAGGCTTAATTTGCCAGGCTTAGAGTGTTCAGGTTTGTCTGCACACTGCCAGGTGTCCCAGATTTGACAGATGGAGGGGAATTCAGAGCCCCAGAGGTCTGACTGGAACAGAGAAGGATAGGCGACATCTCCTCTTTCTCCCTGGTGCCATGACTGGACAGTGCCAGCCAAGGTGTCTGACTGGGGTGGGTCCTTCACTTTTGTTCCCTCACTTTGTGACTAAGTCATTCACGGGCCTGTGGATTGTCGATGGCCCAGGGAGTGATGGTTTGTGTTCTGTCTAGAAAGCACCCATGACCTTGGTGTGCATTGGGACACCATGTTAAGGGGACCCTGCCTCCCGAGTGAGCAGTCCGCTCCTCTTGGAGAAGACAGCTTTCTGCCACAGACCTAACTTCACCTCCCTCCGCCCATTCTTTCTTTGGCTCATTTGCTTTTCTTCACTCATCAAGCTCTAATCACTACCTAGGTGCCGGTCAGGGTGCTAAGTGTCAGGGACCTAGAAGTACCGCACGCAAGACCTTTCTGTTGAGCTCCTAACACCTTGTTGGCCGGTGGGACTCTGAGGCACATTGTGAGCTCTTGCTTCGTGCCCGGCCCTTCGCCGAGCACTGGCAGGGCCTGACTTAATCTTCACAGAAGCTGAGGCAAGTCCTCTCTACACCCGCCTTCTCGGATGGGGAAACTGAGTTGATCCGAGAGTTCCCCCGAGGCAGAGGCAAGTTTGTCTTTAGAGAATTCAAGAAACACCGAGAGTCAGAGGTTGGGGTTCTCTTCCAGTTTGGGGGTGTCAGATGTTTTAGCTGGAAGATTGGGTGGTTCGGGATAGAGTGTGGCTCCAGATAGAACTGGTCGAGAGGCTGGGTTAGTATCACCAAGTCCTGAAAAGCCAAAGGTGTTTGGATGAATGAATGAGGGGCAAGTTATTATCCGACCAAGGATTCCCTTGTGATACTGGCAGCTGGCAGCAGTCAGCCTCCCACCCCCTGGCCAGTAGGACTTAGCCAGGATCTTGGCGTCCTGTGGCCTCCAAGCTTTGTACCTGCCCCTGCACTGCTGAGAGCAAGCTTTCCGTCTGCAGTGGTGTCCCTGCTATCTCCTGCTCACCATTTAGCTTATTGTCGCTTTTCAGATGTCACCTAGCTCAGGAGACTTTCCGATGGCTTAGGCTGTCTCCGGACCCTCCCCCAGGCTTTCTGTTGTTCTAACACTTATGCTAATCACCCCCGCATTGTACAGCAAGGACCTAGCAGCTAAGTCCCATCAATTCCCATTTCCCAAGCTTGCCATTCAGAGCTGGCACGGAGTGGAGCTCATTTAGAGCTTTTTGGTAAATGGATGATTCGGGTTGAAATATTTGTGACCCTCCTCATGTATGGAACAATAAAACAGTATTTATTGAATGTCTACTGTGTAGGTGACACAGTTCTGAATGCCACTTTCATGGTTCTGACCCAAGCAGAAAAGTCCCAGCTCTCAGGCCACTCGCGTCCAGTGAGAAATCTCATTCAAACCTCCCCTTGCCAAGTAACTAATTCAGTTTGAAATCCATGCTGTGATGTGAAGAGCAGGTGGCCGTAGGAAGTGTGACAGGAGATACCTCATTTAGATTGAGGGCTCAGGAGAGGGCTCTTGGAAGAAGTAACATTCAAGAGGAGAAGAAGTTAATTAAGAAATAGCTGGGGTCTCGTGGAAGGAATGAGGCCCCAGGCAGGAGTGTCTTAGCTCAGACAATGATGTGAGGCCCCTGTCACTGCCGGAAGGTGAGCTACTGCTTTCCTCTCCAGGAGCTACAGCCCAGGACGGCATACCAGGGAGCTTCTTCCTACGGGAACCCATCTCAGAGTTCTCGGAGGGCCCTGCCCAAGTTCTGCCGGATGTCTGTTATCCCAACTTCAACTCAGTCTGCTGGAAGAGCAATGGAGGCCAAGCCAAACCCAACCCAGGGCTTTGGGAATAGAGCAGGTCACTCTGGAGTAAAGACTTGTCTTCATATCTCCAATGATTGGTTATCACTGTCAGGTTACTGAGGACTGGCTGTGTTGTGCTTGGCGTGGGGAGACCTTTCTGTAGTGCAGGGTTTTGTGGTTCAAAGAGTCTCACAATCATGGTTTGAAATCCCAGCTCCACTGCTTCTTTGCTGTGTGACCTTGGGCAAGTCTGTCAACCTCTCTGAGCCTCTTTCCTCCTCTGTCTCCTGGGATGATGCCGACTTCTAGACCAGCTTTTAAAAAGAAATGAAGCTCTTTTCTGTCATCTTGAAAATAGTAGAGATGTTTTAGTTCTTGAAAACTGAATAAAATAAACTATTTGGAGTTTACACATTATTGATTTGACTGCCCCAAAGACCTTCAGTTAGTAGCTCGTATGCCTGAGTCCGATGACAAAATGCACGCCAAAGGAGGCAAAGTATATTTCTTTTTTGAAATAATGCTTTACTGATTGGAGTCCCTCGTTATTCAGCACTTTTTGTTTGTGAGGCCCTGTGTGAAGTCAGAAAACTTTTCCTCGCACCTGCTGTGCATGGCGTGCCAAGATAAAAATGACGGATTTATTGAGACCGGCTGACAGCTCACTCTGGAGGTGATCGATTGCCTGAAACTGGGCCATGTTGAGAATATAAGTTCTGCTAAGAAACAGTGGGGTGGGAGGTGATGAAATACAGGCCCGGAGGATGGAGCGAGCAGTGCTGAACTCCCGCTCGGGTAATTAGGAGCCGCAGAGCCTTGGGGAAGGCACTTAACCTCTGTGAGCCTATTTCCTTCGCTGACAGAATGAAGAGCACCATACTTAGGTGGTTCACGGAAGCCTGGAGAAAAGGGGTCCCCTGGGCTGAGCAGTGGTTCATGGCGGGATTCACTGCTTGGCAGCTGGGAGTGGTGCCACCTTTACTTGTAAAGGGCACTGCCTTTGAGAAGGGCAAGTGCCGACGACCTTGCTGTTGTGGTGTGTCTTCTGCTCCTGCCGTGGACCGCGGACGCAGAGTCGCCTGGAGCCCCCCAGCCTCTGCCACTGCGCATGTTGGCTGGGGGTTTGCTTCACCTGGTTCTCAGGAACACAGAGGAACCAGGGAAAGGGTGGGTGCTGTCCACCAGAGACTGGCATTGCCCAAACCACATCAGCCAGGGAGAGAGAGAGAGAGGCAGGCTGGACAGACTGAGCAAGCAGGGCATCTCAGGGCAGGCTGGGTGCCCGGCCGGGGAAGGGGCACACTCACACCCCAGCTGGCATCCTGGCTTCAGTCCCATTGCTTTATCAAACAGCCTCTGCGTTCTTCTCGGAAACATTTGGGGATCCTTTCCCTCTCTTCCTGCTCTTCAAATCATTTCCCATTTCGATGGTGTCATCTGTCTATTAAACTGCCTGACTCAGGTCTTCTCTTCCCAGGGCTTTTTCAGGCACCACAGCAATGTCTGTACTAAAATTCACAGCTGTGAGTGGCGGGCGGGATGCCAAGTTCTTCATCGCTGCTGCCTCGTGGTCCTCACGGCCGACCTGTGAGGGGACTGCTGCTTGTCCAAGTGCAGCCGCCGCCAGGGGCCTTGCCGTGGTCCTCGCTGCAGCCTGTGCGGCCTGAGCTCTGCGACAGCCGTTTGCCTCGTATGATGGTCTTTTGGTTTAAAAGGGCCTCCCTCGTGGTTACAGACACATTTCTCGGTGAGGTGGAGCCGGGAGACTTCTGTGCTGCGGTTCTGTCTGAACAGTTCTGCAAAAAGAAAGATGTGATTGATGAGGGAATGGGAATTTGTACACAGACAAGGGCTCTCCAGCATGGCTTCAGGCTTCCGGTAGTTTTCATATCAAAGGGCAATTAAGAGACACCGAGGGCCAAGGGACGGAAATTAACTATGGTGATGGCAGTTTCTTCTCAAAAGAGATACATTCTGATGGAAGGGGCTGGAAACTGGTCAGGGATTTTTCCTCTGAGAGGAGAGTTGGCGAGTGTTTATCATCTATTGGTACCTGTCTATCTATACCTGTCATCTATCTATCTATCAATCTCTGTCTATACATCCGTCATCCATCTAGATGGTTTTTTTTATGTAGGGTTAATGCTCTACTTCACCTATCATCGTAGCCCATGCGTGAAGTATGACTCATACTAGATTGTGTTTGTTTCTTTGTTTTGTTTTTTGTCCCAAAACGAGGCAGAGTAGAAGGTGGCATCATCCAAAATGGCGCTTGAAGCGTCTTGTATTTTCTGAGTACATTCAGTGTGCAGGCACCTTCCCTATAGCATCTCACTGATTTCTTACAACAGACCTACCCGATGGGGGCTGTTATCTTTCTCTGACAAATGAAGAAACTGAGGCTCAGGAAGGTGGAATGATTTTCCTAATGTCACATACCTGGTAGGTGGCAGAGCCAGAATTCCAACCCAGGTTTGACTCCAAAGATCATAGCTTTGCAACATACAACAGTGCCTTCCACGAAGACTTTATTTATTAGAATAATAATGGTAATAATTATATTTATCCAGCTAATGATCATTGAAGACTTATTCTGTGCTGTGTTAGACATTTTTTTGTGTGTGTCACTTTCACTCAACCCTGTGAGTTGGGTCTAATTGTTTATCTGCACGTTACAAAAGAGGAAATGGTAGCTCAGAGAGGTTAAGTAACACACTAGGGTCACACAGCTGGGAGGTAATGAATCTGAGACTTAAAATAAGTTTTGCTGGATTTCATAGGTGGTGTCTTTAACAAGTGCACTGAGCCCCTTTGGTGGAGAGAAGCTGGGACCACCTGTTCATTTGTAGCAGATAATAGCATACGTATTTGGGAAAGAAATGTCTAGTTATAGTTCCTCGTGCTCCATCCTGTCCTCCAGCCAAACTCAGTTTCCCCCTGACCCCACATACTGTCGCTCTCCAGGAACCACCCTCTGCATTTCCTCCAGCTGTCTTTTCACCTTACCTGCTGTTCCTTCTTCCCCAGCATGGCCCAGACCTGCCTGTTCTTTCAGGATGAACCAAGACGGCATGTGAGCTTCAGCAGCACTAACAAACTGGTGTTTGTAGAGTGGGTCAAACCTGAATGAATCAGGTGAACTCATGCGTAGCAACATGCAGCACACACCAAGTTTCGTGACAGAGCATTTCTGAGTGCCGGGCCCTCCATCATGCTCTGACTCAGACCCTGCCCTCTGATCCTGGAGAAGCACCCTGTGACCCTCCAGGGACTCTGGATCTGCTCAACACAGTTCCAGCCTGCTGCCCCTGAGGCCGGCATGATAACACAGCTGTGCTGGCAGTGTGACATCAGTGGTATCACGTTCTGCTCCAGCCACTCGGCTGTCTTCACTAGCCTTCATCTCTCGGTTCACGCCCCTGTTACTGGACACGTGGGGTTTCTCCTGCAGTCTCTACTCTCTTGGAGGGACCGGTTTTCATTCACTTCTGCCTCAGCTGGAGCCCTGCCTCCTCGTGAAAGCCATACCTTCCCACTCTGAGCTCAACTTGCCCTTTATCTCATTCTCTCGGAAATTCTGAGATCTTCCTTAGGATTATAATTACTGGTTGTGACCTTGACTTTCTTCTCTGCCAGACGGCAAGCTCCTTGAGGGTAGGGCCTGCTGTATTATTCACCTCTGTGTCCTCGTCCCGTCTCGGTGCCTTGTACCCAACACTGGTCAATGTAGAGTTCGTCATAACAAAGTGGCAAGAATATGGATGAAATGGACAGAAAGCTCGCAGTGGCTTTTCCTGGTCCCAGGCACAATACGTGCTCTTCATGCTATGAGGAGTCATCACCGTACCCCAGTTACATGTGCTCCTGGCTAATATGTCTGAGGTGACCCCCAATTTGAGTGCTATTGTTGTGTCTTTGGACTTTCGTAGCTATGAACTTCCATCCCAATTTTTACGAAGCTACAAGTCTGTGAGTAAGATACCTTTTTTGGAATTGCAGCTTCTAGGAATCACGGGCGAGATGATAGCCATCCTTTATGAATATTCTCCAGGTCGAATGTGACAAAGCATGTACAACATCCAGCACGATGCCCGACTCCAGGTTGACTTGTAAGAACTGGTGACTCGCTTTGTTCTTACTCTGATATTGTGGTTGTGATCATTAATCATTATGAAGTATCTGAAAGTGATGGTAACATAACTTATCCATCTATTGGTAGAAGGTCTTCTCTTCTCACTTAAGAGCGATATATATCCAAGAGTTCAATTATGTCCAAATGTATTGCGACAGTGGATTGGATGGACCCAAACGAGCAGTCCTGTGTTTCAGCATGGACTCTGCAAGCTTTCTTGGCGCCTCTGGAACCTTCCCCTTTCTATGTCAACTTCCCATTGGCAACATCTGGATCAGTCGTAACTATGACAGTAAGGACAGTAATAGACTTAAAAGGACTTGGTGCTCACAGCGGCTCATGCACTGTGCCAGGTGTCCTATGTGTAGTATCCCATTTACTCATCACAACGATTGATGTTTAAGATGAGAAAAGCAGTGCTCCGAGAGGTCAAAGGAACTGCTCAAGCTCACGCACCCCCGTAGGTGGCAGAGCCCGTATTTAACACCTGGTCTGCCAGAGGTGAAAGACAGCCAGGCAGGCCTTTGTTCCCTCTGCATGAAAGACCTGTGAGGTGTTTCTGGTTTTTTGCTGCCCGGCCCTGGCCTCACGCTCTGACTGCTGGGAACGGGTGCCTGGATCCAGCGTTGCCAATTAGAAGCATTCTCTCTACAGAGACCCCTGTCACAGTGTGATATTGCACAGCAGATTTTCTGGTCGGAGGCTTTAAATTACCCGTGTCATTTCAAGCTGTGCGAGAAGCTCAAAAGCCTGCTGCCACGCAACCTCATTTAATCAAGCAACACGCATGCAAAGAAAATCAAACGCCACCTCAGATCCGAAGGGAAGCCAGCTGACACCTGTTGAGCCTGCACTCGGTGCCAGGCAGCTTGTGATGAGTCCCATTTCATACCGGCTCTCGGGAAGAAGCCATCCTCTTACCTGCACAGGGAACGTTTTCTGCGTGATGCAGAGATGGGCGCCAGCACCATTTCTGAGAGCAGCATTGACACATGGCCTCCTGTGCAGCTTAGAAGCCCATCTGGTGGACTCATTAGGCAGGCACGACAGGTCCACCAGGCAGTGTAAATGAGAACCACAGAGCGGGACGCGGCCATGGGAAGTACTTCCCACTAGTCCAGCAGCTCAGCAACCTGTTTTGATATACAGCTTCTCCCACGAGGTTACTTGGGTTGCTGATTTGACTCCCTCAAGGGGCTGCTCTTCGGAATAGGGACCTTTGTCTATGTACAGTTTGGGTTCAATAGGTAAGAAGAACAGCAGCAGTTACAATACCCTTCATTTATTGAAGCCCATTTATTTCTGTTTACATCAACTCCAGAACGTAACTAATATTGCCATTGAGGAAACAGAAATTCAGCGAGTTTTCTGAACATAATGTTAAATTGTCACACAAAGCATTGCTGTTGTTATTGCTGCTGTCGTTTGGTTTTGGTTTTTAATGTGAATGAGAAGACGGGAAAATGGGGCAAGACTATAGATATTTTGTTCAGACTTTTGAGGCTATGGTAAAAGGGCACATGTCTTGTAAAGGTCAACCTTCCCATCAATTCGGAGGAAAATTATCCCAGGAGCCTAATTAGAGTAGCGTTATGCAATGAAGTGTCTCTGAGAAATAAAATAGATTTTTCCTGAAGGCCCAACAGTTTGAGTCTCAGCCAACAATGACCTTCTTAGAGTTGTTCCAAAATTCCCACTTGTTTACTCTGCTTGGGTTTCATATTTCTTTTGGTTAAAAGAATGGAATGGCTGTAGAAATGAGAAGAGAGAGGAGCCGTGGGGTGCTGCTGATGGATGTCTGAAAACTGACTCAAAGGGAAAAAGAAAAGGACTTGTAACCTTTGTTGATTTTTTATGGTGTAAATACCCCGACCATGGCCAATTTCAAGATACCAACTTGTAGTCAAAGAACACAAAGTTGTGAACTAGTGACATACCACCACATGGCAGGCGAAATGTCACTTAAAAATGCAGTGACTGTGCATGGGTCATTATATACCGTTAGGACATGATAAATCTCAGTTCTGCCAGAGAGGGAGGAAGGAAGGGAGGGAAAGAGGTAGGGGGGGAACGAAGGAGGGAAAGAGGGAGGAAAGAAAGGAGAGAGAGAGAGAGAGATGGGTATTTTAGGTAGGCACATTACTTTCCTTGAAAAAAGTCCATTTTTTCTTTGTAAGGAAGGAGGGGATTATGGGTTTTGAGCAGACAGTTCACAGTAGGAACCACCCAGACCTGTCCGGGTCAGCAGAGAGATGGGGGTAGAAGAATGAGGAGGATTGTCACAGTGACCAGCAGTGGAATCTGAATGAATTATTATAATTCTGATGTTCTGACCAGAGCCACGGGTATCCAGACAAGTTTTATTGAAATATTAGAGTGACCTTCTCTTGAAAAAGTATCTCATTATTTGCTATCAAGGCCAATAAAATCCAGCAAAGTGTTCTGTCGTCCTGCTGTGGTGGGTGGGTACTGTCAGAATAGATGAATCAGCCTTTGAGTATCTAGTAAAAAATATATAGGCCATTTTCTGGGTCCTTTTTTCTCTGACTTTTTGGCAATATCAGGAGCTCTCTGACTGGCAGGACATCCTGGGCTTCCCTGCGTGTCCAGAGAGTTTCACCCCAGGGTCAGTTGGTCTTCCACTGCCAAGTTGGGTCATACGGCCAGTCACAGGCAAAGTTTCAGAGTTCACGGTCTTAACCACTCTGCTGGTTAAGACTCAAAGAGAGGGCATTTTCCCCCAGGCAGTGGGCATAGCCATATCATCTCGCGTGCGCCATTTTGTATCATCAAGTACTATGTGCCACAAGCATGTCTGAACCTCGTCCCACCCAGACCATCACCCTCCCCCGGCTTCACCCCACTAGTGAGGATGGAGGAAAGATCAGGAGTATGGATGGGGGAGGGTGTCTGTTTCACACACGTCTTAGGGAATAGTAATTATATTTTCTCTTTATTGAAATATAGGGGTTGAGCATCAAGGCAAGGGGTTTATGTGAACTGTCCTTTATGTTCATGCCTTGTCACAATTCTGTGAAGCTAGTACAAACATTGTCACCCACGAGGAAAGAGGTTCAGAGAAGGAGAGTTATTACCTTAAGTTTGCCTACTTGGCTTTGAGACCTAGGCGTTCTGACTTCAGAGTCTCAGTTTTGACCTTTTAACAAACACAGTGATTTGTAGTTTAGGTCATGTCAAGCGTCGCTGGGTCAGAGTGTCTGTTTCATAATATACCTGATACGAAAGTGATTATGACAAAATGTCATGGATCTCTGTATTCCCATTATGAAATATTATGTCTGGTTTTATTAGATTTATAAAAAAGTGGCATCTGAGTCACTCACAGAGTTGTAGATTTTGGGATTGGATCGAATAACCTGTGGTTTATTGAGGGAATCTCTGTTATGAATGAACATTCATTCATTCATTCATTCCTTCCTCTGGCACTGATTGGGTGCCAGCATGTGCCAGAACCATATTAGTTGCTGGAAATACAGAGATGAACAGGTCATGGCTTGTCTCCTCCAGCAGCTGGTGATAATGGAGATTTCCATAATCAACTGAGAACAAATGTTTATTCGGTATGTTTCTTTCTGTCTTGAGTATGGTGGTAAGAGCTCTAAGGAATACAAAAGTTAGCATTGCTATTCTAACAATGGTTTTGAGAAAACAGAGGGAAATATATTAGTGATCACATTTTGTTACATAAATGAAAATGTGATCATTTATGTAACAAAATGTGACTCTGGCTGTGGTTGTCCCCTTTTATGTTCAGAGAAGAAGCCATTAGAATATTACAACTGGTGGTGGTGGTGGGATTTGTGTCTTTCCTTGATGATGAAATTCTTGATATGCCTAGGTCTCTTAGTAAAGAGACACTCCAACTGATGGCTTACATTCATATAAATCAGAGTTTGGCAGTTGTTGGCTTACAGGAATCTAGTCTGCACGTGCGTTTCATTCTGTCCACACAGTGCCCTACTGTTAGCTGTGGGGCCATCGTTGCTGCTGGTAATTGTTTTTGCTGTGGCTGTTTTTGCTGTTGTCATTGTCATTGATTTAGGAACCAACGTTGAAAGTTTTAAAGCTGTTTTATAAAAAAGTCCAAATTTCTGTCTTTCCCCAAACGGAAAGATCTAGCAATACACAGCCATCATTTCTGGACGTGGTAATTAGTTACTGCTGAGAAGCCGCTGACTCCTGCAGACAGGGCAGGAACCTTCCCTCATACAGGTGATGGTGTTTGTAGTTACGAGTTACTGCACTTCCCTGTGGATTTCATGATGACAAAAAACTGTCTCTGTATCATGAGCCATTGCTCTCTCCTAGGAGAGCCATTGTATCTCCCAGGGGAGATACAGAGTCGGGTTCCTGGGAGCCCCTGGTCACAGCATTTTGTCAACTGGTCAGTACTTGGCCTTGGTTTAGGTGTATTTCTGTGTAAAAGCACTGCATACTATATATTCATTACCACTGAACCTGTGGTCCTCAGCACTGTAATAAACAGTCATCAACAAAAATTAAAGGAAAAATGTGGCACTAAACAGACTGCAAGAGACAGCTGTCTTGCTCAACCTCAGGATTTAAACTTGAGGTTGAGCTGTGAGCAGGTCTGTGAATGACCACAAAAGGTACTGTGAGTAGCAAAGAGGAAAATTCACAAAGACGGAACCGTAACTAATAAGGATCACCTCATGGGCTTTGTGACTATTTTCTCTCCCCCTGGGGCTGGTCTTTTAATCCTCGTAATAGAGGAGTTTTCAGAACAAAAGTTTTTAAGTTTGATGATGTTGAATTTATCAAATTTTAAAATTCATGGCTCATGCCTTTGATGCCAAGTTTAAGAAAAACTCTGCTTAGCTCTAAATTTCGAAGCTTTCTTTCATTTTTTTTCCCCTAAAAGTTTTACGTTTTGCATTTAAGCCTGTCATCCTCTTTGAGTTAATTTTTGTACAAGGAGTGAGATTGAAGTTGAGCGTTCTGTTCTGTTTGGTTTTGGTTTATCTAGTTCCTTCAGGAGCATTTACTAAAAAGGCTGCCTTTCCCCCATTGAATTGCTTTTCAAACTTTGTTAAGAATCACTTGGGCATGTTTGTGCTCTTGTTACTCCTGGATGGGCGTAGATATCCAGGCTTCCCACATGGCCTCCACTTAAACAAGGGGAGGTCAGATTCTCATCACTCTCCATTAGTAGTGAAAATCTGTTCCCATACTCGAGACCTTCTCTTGCCAAGTGGGGGAAGGTGCTTTGTTCACAGGTATTAGCATTGCTGGGGGGTTGACTTCTCTCTGGCATATTTGACGCCAGAACTCACCAACATGTGTTTCCTTGGATCCTGAAGTCCCTAGACTGTTCACTTTCTTTTCCATCTTTAAGAAGCTTCATTTGTTTGTTTTATATATACTGTCTGGAGGTTTTAGTTGTACTCAAGAATAGGGAAAAATATGTCTACTCCATCTTTCCTGGAAGCAAATGTTATGACAGTTATCTTTTTCTTTTTTTAAATTCTCATTTTACAGGTAAAAAACAAGTTCAGAGAAGTTGTGTGATGTACTCAGAGTCACACAGCTCGCAAATGATATCACCCGTTACATGAATCCAATGCCAGTGCTCTTTGCCCTATATCTCCTCAGTTCCATGTGCACATAAACACGAGAATGTCAACCTACGCATTCTATGTGTACACAAATATTCACGGTACAGTGGAGTCGATAGCAGAAGAGCCCCAGCTGTGGTCTCAGTGGACCATGGCAGACTGATGTGTCTTCACGGTCCGTTTTACCTCGATTTCACTTGGTTTTATTCACATTCCATTTCATCGTGGGTTTGAAATCAGTGGAAGGGGAGAACAATTGCAATGCCAGGCATGTTCCCAAGTGCTTGCAATGAAAATGGTCATGAGTCACGAGGCACAGAACTTCAAAAGATGCTTCTGTACCTGTGCCCAAGCAGGGCAGGGCAGAGGGTCTGCTGACAACATTGGAACCTGCATGATGATGTCATGTGACGGAATTTGGAAATGGAAGTGACACATTGAAAATAAGGGCACAGAAATACACTGGTGACAGTGTTTGGGTCTACCGCCAGAGTAGCAGCTCAGCTGTTTCGTTTCTACAGGAATGTTTATTTGGGTTGCAATATGGTAACCACTCAATTTCTATATGAATTTTCCACCAGGCATTCAAGCTTCATGCAAAAAAAAAAAAAAAAAGGGCTTTCCTGACGAAAGAAAACTCTCAGCCCTCAGTGTCCCTGTGCCATATGACCTATTTCTTTCTCCTATTCCTATCACCATCCACCTTGTATCATGTGTCTCACGTGATCCCAAGTGATCTCAACTCTCTGTCTCCAGCTTGGCCCCATCCATCCCTCTCCCACTGGGCCGACAGAACGAACCTCTCTCTAACGCCAGCTGATTGTGCACGCTGCCTGGAAACGTCCATGGTTGTCTATGACCTTTAGGATTAAGTCTAGGTATTTTTAGAAGAAGCCAACAAGAAGAGTGTGCTCTTCAGCAGCCTGTCCTCTGCTCTTTCCTTAGGTATTACCAGATCCGAGTGACCTTGAACGTGTCCTCAAGGGTCCCCCACAGACTGAGCGCCTCTGTTGTTGGGCAGACAGGTAAGCAGGAGAATGTCAGTGAGGGGCTGGTTACCCCACTGGTAAGTCTCCCCCGCTGGTGAACCTTCATTGATCGCTGTCTGCCGGGCGGGCGTAGCTGGCTGCAAGGTACAGAGAGACAGTCAGTGAGTCAGTGAATGTTGGATGAATGCATTTTGGAAATGGAGACCCACTGTTGGTGTGGCCGTATGTGTACATTGTTGCGAGGGGAACCTGGCTGAAGGAAACGCTGTCTCAGGGGCAGCGGGCACGTGGGGATAAGCGTGGCTGGGGAGGGGCATGGGGCACGTGTGCCACACTGAGCAGACTGACTTATTTTCAAAGGCAGAGCCAGATGCAATAAAAGCACTTTGACAACATAAACCCAGCCCTGCTCAAACACAAGGTGTCGTCTCATACATCACGGGGCAGAGTAGTTCATTTGGGTTCTCCTCTTAAATATATCTGTTCTCTGGTGGCCACATGATATGGAAAGACACTTGAATTATGTAGGCGGTACAGGCATGGCTTCTCTAGATGTAAAACAATTTCTCATTTAATTTTCCAAGCTGGACGTTTATGATTAGATTCTATGAGTAGGAATCATATGTGAAATGTATCCATACACTACATGCCATTGTATTCTCCCCACCGACTGTTTTTTAAAAAGGTGATTTAGGGGAAGGTTTCTGGAAAACTGGTGGTTTGTTCTGGTCTGAGTGAGCTGCGTATCTCGTAGGGGAGACTCTGACAGGCTCTGAGCTCCCACCAGTTAAGAGATTTCCCCCTCTTTGGTATTCTAGAAAGATCCCAGCGTTACAGGGATAGGCAACCAGCAGCGTCAGATCTGCTCATGGGACCCGGGGGAAGGGTCCAGAGGGAAGCACTTCCACGTGGATGTGGAAACAGTGGGGAGGTCCCACGCTCGTGTTCTGTGTACATCTCAGGGCCATTCCCAGAAATAGAAAAGTATAAATTACAGGTGACCCTCTAAGGAGCCCCGGGGGCCAGGGTGTCCCTTGGCTCTTCCAACACATGAAAGGAACAAGCCTTTGTGATGCCTTCCTGTTGGTCTCCTTTAACTTCAGTGACATTGAGAACACGTTAGGTTGAGGAAGCTGATGACGAGGGACACAGGTCCTGCAACAGAAAGGACCTAGACCGAGAGGCACGTGAACGCCCCCTTCATCAGCGGGAGAACCACACTTCGGAGCCAGGAACAGCTCTTCCCGCTGAGCCTCACGTTTCCTTGTGCTCTAATGAGGCTAATAGGGATTTTTCTGGAGCTGCTGGGGTGGGAGGGGCTGGAGAGCATGATGGCACAGCCACTAGCACAGTACTTGGACGGCTTGGAGAAGGAGCCAGCCGAGGTGTTCCCGAGACGAAGGCGACCAGAGGGGCTTGTAAACAGGGTGGTTGGCCGTCGCTGTGACGGGGAGCCCAGAGCCACGGGTGCAGGAGAACAGAGGCTGCACATGAAGTCTGAGGGCCAGAGGGCAGCAGGGACCCTTCGGAGGCTGGGGAGTGGGATGGAGGCGTGGCCGAGGCATCGGGTCCCCACCCCGCCTGTGACATGACGTGACGTAGGGATCCCTGGTTTACGCAGCGCTGTGTGAGTACCTGTCCTCGAGGGATGGCACAGGCTGTGAGAGGCTCTCCATGCTGCGGCCACATCTGGGCACCGTCTAGAGACAGGGTCTGAACGTGCACGTCAGAGCCAGGTGGCTCACGTTCATGGGACAGTGGCAGAAATGAGGCCTGTCAATGGGACGCGGCTTGCCCACAGGGAGATGGGACGGGCAGAAACGGGGGACGCTCTCCCTTCTCAAAGGCTGTGGGGACTCAGAAACTTCATGTTGTGCCTCAGTACTCAAATTGAACACTATTTTCATTATTCTTAGTAGACATCGTAAGACATGACATATATACACACACGGCATATATATATATATATACACATATGCATATATAATTTTATTATATACATGTATGAAAGTATAATATGTATGCTCATAGATGCATATAATTGGTTTCAAATGGTCTATCTGCACGCATCAATATTTATACATATGAATGCATATACATATAAATACATGTATGTATGTGTGTCGTTGACTGTAAATGGTCCTATTCCTAAACCATACACTGTACTTATACTTGTCAGTCAAATGTATGACATTTGATTGAAGCCAGATTTTTCTCAGTTCAACAAACTTGACAGACGCCTCCTGCAAGCCAAAGCACAAAGCCACAATTCTGACACTAATTGCCGTGTGCGTTTTTCCCCGGCACCACCAAGCAGTTCTCCAGCACCAGCTGGGTGTCCCACGATACAACTCAAGTTGATACAGTCCACCTCACCTGGAGACAGAATCAGATCCCACAGGTGAAGGGCTCCTTCCTACAAGACTGCCCCACCCCAGTCGCCTTCAGATGCCAATGAAATTCCACATCACCTGGGCTTCTGTCCAACTTGCTATAGGTCCACGGTTCCCAAAACCTGCTCCTGGGGTCCGACTAACTCAGAGCGACTCACAGAACTCAGAGCAACGTTTGATTTACTGGATACCAGTTTGTTACAGAAGGGTGTAACTCAGGAATGGACAGATGGAACAGGTGCATAGAGCAAGGTGTGGGGAAAGGGCACAGAGCCTACATGTCCTGTCAGAGCATGCCACGTTCCCCAGTCTCTACCTATTTACCAACCTCCAGCCCCTCGCCCTTCCTGAGGTCCAGGGGTGGAACTGACCCTCCAATCACAGGGTTGGTTCCCCTGGTGACCAGACCTCAACCTAGGGTGACCTAGGGATATTTCAAAAGGGGCATCTCATTAACGGAACAAAAAGATACCTTTTCCTCTCTTATCACTTAAGACATTCCAAGGGTGTTAGGAGCTGTGTGCCAGGAACTGGAACAAAAACCAATATGTGCTCCTTATTACAAGTCACAGTGTCACCTATGCCCTGAGATACAGAGATGAGTGATAGCCAATTAAAATGGGAGGGTTACAGTATTCCAGGAAGAGAAACCTGAAGTAAGACATTTGTAAATGTGATTCCTCTTGCCTCAAAGACTTGCTCACATTGTGTGGGTCCCACAAATGTTTCTATTTTTCTTTTGAGTTCAGGGTTATAAGTATGCCCGTGTCTGTCAATAAAGGTTAAGTGTACTCAGCCTTGGCTATTTTCTTCCACCAAAATGGTGCTGTTTAATAGATTTTGCAGTCTCTACCTGGACCCGTTAAAAAAAATAATAAAATAGCATGTTGCCCTAGGGGGATGGTCAATGAAGATAGACTGGGGGAGGGCAACTGTTCAAGCTTATTGAGACTGTGTTAAATGATTAGGCAGAAAACTGGCACCCGTTAGTTCCTACTCATCAAAGCAAGAGAACAGACAGCGTGGTCAATTGTGGAAATGTAGAAAAATTACCGTGATTAGCTTGAGTAATGTTTTGAGAGGTAATTTCCATTTCCATTAAGTGGAAGCATTTATGAGTTTCAGTGTGTAGGGGGCGGGGAGAGACATTTACCCTTCAAATGAATCAATCTAATTTCTTTTCAGGGTTCATTAAAGTGCACCTACATATCAAAAATGCCTGTTTTCATGGAGAATATGAAGCAGGTGACACCCTCCAGCTGCCAGGCTCTGAGTACCCAGCTGCGGCCGAGGAGAGAGGGGCTCAGGGCTGCCAGGAGGGCCAGACATAGGGATGTTCTCTCCCACCAGCTGGGCTTCTAGCCATCTGGCTGCAGCCAGCTCTGAAACACTGAAGCCCAGGGCCCCTCACCTTTGACACGGAGCAGGCCAGGAATCTGCTCTGCCAGCTGGGCCAGTGACCCTGTGTGGGGACAGAGTCCCAGAGAGCAGTTTCTAGGCTCTCGGCCTCACGTGGAAAGGTGCTGGCTCAGGTAGTAGATGGCCATCAGCTGTGACTAGTTGGCTGTCAGCTGTAACCGGTTAGCCATTAGCCATTAATATAACTGCCGTGGCTGAGCTAGAGGGTTGGTTGGTTTGTGGGTTGGCAGAGAAGTGGACGGTGGATTGTGGCTAGCAAGTGGGGTTAGCAAGTGGATTACATTGCAGATCGTGTGGATCCTACTTCCTGTGTCTCCCCGGCTGCCAGCGAGACTGGGGTGCAGGAAGACCCCTCGGGGTACTGGCAGATGTTTGATTTTGTGTCTCGACCAGCTGCCATTGAGAATATACAGATATGACTTCTATGGCTCTGTGGGTGTTCCTTTTTGGCCTCGCCATATCCTGCGTTCTTGTGTGGGAAGTGGGAGCTGAGACCCTGCATTACACACACCCCCACACACACCCCGGGACATCCTTTCTACCATGTTTGGCAGGAATACTCTTTGGCTCCACCCTGCATGTACTATGCTCTCTGTGGAGACATATCCTCAGCACCAAACTCCAGTTCCTGAAGTTGGCCATCTGAGGCTTAGCTGGCACAGAGCTTGATGGCGGGACCCAAAGACTGGGGAGGAGAACCCAGGGACCAAGTGGCAATCACAGTGCATGTGACAGGGCTCAGGAGAAATGGCGGGCTTGGGTGCTCAGGGTCTAGGAGGACTTCTGAATCTTCAGCCATGGCGTCTGAGCCACAGGCCAGAGGGGGAGGTGAGCAGAACCAGGGGCACACAGCTCCTTCCTTTTGTAAAGGTCTTCCTCAGGGTCCCCACAGCTGTTCTTGCACCTCATTTGCTAACATTTATTTATATGTTCATGCCTGGGAAAGAGGGGCACTGAGTAAAGCAGCCCTTGGACTGGGCACAGCTCTAGAATTATCTGTAGGAAAGAAGAGCTTTTGACACTGTCCCAACTGGCTGCCTTTGCTTTTGTGCTACTGCAAATAATGAAGATGAATTTGGGTGACCTGAGAGGTGATGCTTCTGAATATTAATTCACATGGAAAAGTTCCATCTGCTTCCATTTTCTTTCAAGACTTCTGTTTCATTCAAGGGAAAATGTGTTTGAGGTTAATGAATCTTTATCATTTAACGTTGGCTCATCTTTTCGGCAGAGAGTAGGCACACATTCAATTACTTTTGCTTTGAAGACTTTATCAGTCTAGACTTTCATAATGTTGATTTGTTTTCACCAATATTTCCTATGGGTGGGACGTGACACTGCATTGGTTCATTTTAATTTAAGAGAATGTGTCATAGTTCCCTTTCAAACAAATTTTAAAACAACACAAATTATTTCAAAAAGAAACATTAAGTAATGCTGGAAGGGGTAATAAGAGGATGTAGTAAAACCTCGTGAGAGTTCTACGTAAATACTGAAATTGGGGAAATGACTGCATTCAATCCACTAATAGACGTAAAGCTTCCAGCTCAGTGTCTGAGCAGGTCCCACTATACTTCTAGCCATTTTTATTTCCTGAAATGTAAGAATCAAAGACACTTTTGGTTTTTTTAGAGTGTCTTTGATTCATTATCCTCTTTATGTGTGGCCAGTAAAAAATTAGGAACTAGTACTTGAGGCAACGCACAGAGCAAAATTCTCCCCGAGGCCCAACAATTTGAACGAGATACATTTAAAACCAGAGTGGGCTTGTCATGGGGAGTGGAGTTACCATGTCAGGATTTCCCACAAGGTGGCTTTCAGGGTGTCTGTGCAATGACCCTTTCTTTCCAACGGCAGCTAGAGATGAGAGGATGGATTAATGGTAAGCAGTCTCATGCAGGAAAATGAACCAAAAATGCCCATCTGACTTTTTCATATCTGTATTGCCTTTGGAAGTTACAGAAACAGTGACTCCTCTTTTGTCTGGTTAGCTCATTGGGGGTCTCTCCAAGAGAGGCTTTGAGGAACATGTTATCTTGGAAGAAGAGGCTTTCACTCAGATGCTCTTGAAGGAAGAGTTTTGTTTGTCCTTCTTCCATGCTTTTTTTGGGGGGGAATATTACATCCGCTTTAGACAGCCTTTGTGTTCAAGTCTTTACTTAGCACGGCCCACGACACACATAGTCTCAGGGAAACTTTGGAACCGAGGTGCACGGGGCCATCCAGCCTGAGAAGTCAGCTTCTTCACTCTACATCCAATGCAATGATCTCTCCCCACCTGTCTCTGGAGTCAACTCCTTGTAGTTCTTACCATGGCCAAGGGCTGACAGGCACTGAGCATATCCACACAGAAGCCAGACGCATGTTTTTTACAGATAATTCAGGTTCCATTGGACCCCTACTCAAAATCCTGTGATGATGATGATGATGATGATGATGTCATGATGGTGACGATGATGATGATGATGGTGATGACGGTGGTAATGACGGTGGTGATGATGGTGGTGATGATGGTGGTGATGGTAATAGTGGTGGTGGTGATGGTGATGATGATGATGGTGATGGTGGTGGTGATGATGGTGGTGATGATGATGGTGATGATGATGGTGGTGATGGTGATGATGGTGGTGATGGTGATGATGATGGTGGTGATGGTGGTGGTGGTGGTGATGGTGATGGTGATGATGGTGATGGTGATGGTGATGATGGTGATGGTGGTGGTGATGGTGGTAATGATGGTGATGGTGGTGGTGATGGTGGTGATGATGGTGATGATGGTGATGATGGTGATGGTGGTGATGGTGGTGATGATGGTGGTGATGATGATGATGATGGTGGTGGTGGTGATGATAGCAGGAGCAGCTGCTAATGCTGAGATGATACTAGGCACTGTTCTAAGCTCTCTGCCTATATTGACTCTTCTCACTTCTCACAGAATCCCATGGGGTAGGTACACTCATCTCCATTTTATAGATGAAGATACAGATGTACACACCTGGGAAGGGGTGGGGTCAAATTCTAACCAGCAGTTTGGTTCTTAATTATTACCTTACATTGCTCCTTGCATCTTGAAACATATAAAATATAAACTCCTTAGCAGGTCTTGGTTGGTCCCGGATGATCAGATACTTGACTGGCCCCTCAGATGCGTCTTCTACCCCTCTCTCCCGTCACTCTTCCTCTTCCTAGAATACCCCAAGCTCATCCTCAACTCAGAGCTTCTGAACTTGGGGATCCCTCCTCCTGGAACTTGGTAGTTCCTCTCCCAATTTGCAGCTAGCCTGCCCCCACAATTCGTTTATATCTCTGCTCAAATGTCTCCCCCTCAGAGAGGCATTTTGCCCATTAAAAAAAAATAGCTTTCCTATTATTACTTAGTTCCTTACTGTGCTTTATTTTTCTTCACACTACTTCAGTTAATTTTGTTACATATTTATTTACTGTCTTTGTCTTCTCTAAAATGTAAAAATAATACTGCTTTCAGTTCTTCATTGCTTTTTATGTGCCAAAGTAATTTTCAATATGTGATGTGTATGAATGTACTTAGGTCAGCACACCTTCCCTGGGTGATAAGTTTTATGAATAGGTCTCTTTTTACACAGCAGGAACATTTGGAAGGGAGAAACTCATGGACTTGTTCAAGGTCCCCCAGAGAGTACGTCATGGAGCGTCTGGCTCCAGAGTCTTGGCTGGTCTTGTGTGTCCCCTGCTGTACCTGCAGTGCTGAGAACATGACCCGTTGGAAGCATCAGCTGAAGGAATGAATAGCTATGTTGAGAAATGGTTTTGTCACCCGGCTGGTCCAGCAAGATGGACTCAAGGGCCACCTTGAACCCCTTCCCCACCCTCCCCTCCATGTGGAATCAAATTTCGAGTCTTAGCCATTGGGGCTTTCTCTTCCTCCTCAGATCTCTCATTCTTCTTTCCTGGACCAGCCTTCTAACCCACTCTCCCTTCAGGCATCCCACCCTCATCGGTCATTCATACTGATGCTGTCACAGTGGCAACAATCTTAAACCCTCAGGGGCTGCCCAGCCAGCGTTCCATGGACCTGTTCTTAGGTCACTGCACACATGCCATTCCATTGTTACTGGCTAAATATTTTAAACTTTTAAAACAGAGTCAATGAATGAAGCATTTAAACTATTATTTGAATGGATGTTTGTTTACACACCGAGGACCCGTTTCAGAGCAGGACTTCTGCAGTCTATCTGGGTTCAAATCCTGGTCCCACCTCCTTGAAACAGTGAAAGAAGTGCCTAGTGCCTTAGTTTCTACATAGGAACCTGAGGGCCAGAGCGAAACCTCTCCCTCCCAGAGGGTCACGTTGAAGATGCAGTTGAATAATTCACGTCCCCAGAGCAGCAGTGGCATTCAAAGTCACCTGCTCCCCTCCTCCTCCTCACCATCGTCAGCTTGTCTGGGCGTTTTCTGTTCTCTGTGTGCAGTTCACCGGTCCGTCACTGTGGGAGTGACACAGCAGGTACACCCATCTTTAATCCTGCATGCACAGATCTGACCACCGGACATTGTACAAGCAGGCACACCCTTGGTAGCACGCCTGTGTGAGGGGCCTGGGTGCCAGGCCAGGCTGGGACATCGCTCAACACAATGACCTGAGGACAGATGGCGTCCCAGGTCCTGGTGATACTGTGTGATGTGTGATTTCATCAGTTACTCCCCATGCTTCCTGTTTGACTGTAATACTCATGCAGACGAGTGTGAGTATTTGTTAGATCTAATTAGAGATACAGCTTAGAAACTAAAATCGATCCTAAAGTTTCCTTTTTGAATCAATTTTAGAATTCTTGAATAACATCAAAGCAAACAGTGATCATGGGGGGTTAAAATGAAAAACAGAACCCAAATCGATGTGTGTGTGGGTGGATGGGGGGTGGCTGGGAACCATCAGGTGTTTATCACAGAAACACAAACAATGATTATTGTAAATGGTAAATATGTCTTATGCAGTCAGAAAACAACCAACATTTATCTAAGGCTTCTTAGCTCCTGATTTCAAGCCTGCACGTCAATCAGAATAGCCTCCTGGTTTCATGGATTGCCGTTAGCAAATGTTATACATTTGGAATACATAAACGAAACGACCTAATAAAATCACGTTTCCATGTTTTATAGACTTGACTTCCACATGAGACTGAGTTAATGGGGAGGAGAAGGGGCGCCACTCCCTAAAAATCATGCAGTATGATTCAAGGTGTAAACGGCCCAGCATTGGGAAGTTGGAGTTGGTTCCAGGGAGGACCTGAGCTAAGGTTAATTCATGCAGTCCCCAGAAAGCACCCAGAGCTCAAAGGCAACACTAAGGACACCTTACACCTGGAGATTCTGTGGGTTCCGATGAGAAGGCAGCCAGGAACTGCCGGGCTGGGTGAACAACCAGGGCGGGTAGACGAAAAGCAGCTCATGAGGAGGCTGGAACAGCGAGAGAACTGACAGGAAAAGACAAGGATGGGATTGCATTTCAAAGAGGAAGTCTCGGGGCTGGCACCCAAGTTAGAGAGAGAAGTATTTGATATGGCGCAGAAAGCCTTAGCACAGCACCTTGCTAAGCTGTGTCTTCACGGTCTTTGAAATAAAGCTTTTCATGTTTTCCCTCGACACAGGCCCTGCCTCAGCCTAGAGTACTGATGACTTCCTGTTTCCCTCAGGAAGTAACCGCCTTTGCTTATTCTGAGACCCCCACAGACTGTGCTAATCCCCGTCTGGTTTCCTTGTTTAAGTCCTCATCCTACCCCGTCATCACTTCCCCCAGCTCCACTTTCCCTTCCCACTTATGAGTATACAAAGCCTTTTACCCTCCATGGAGGACTAATCCTGCTTCTCATAATCTCTCCATAATGGTCTATCTGAACATCCCTTATGATTCTTACTGCTTATTAAGATGCATTAGTGTCACGTGTGAGTTAGCGTCCCCTCTGTGGGCAGGCACCTAGAAGATGTGACGTTTGCATGCCTCTCCCTTTGCCTCTTTACTCGTACGCCTTCTTCAGAACTTTGGTCATGGGCTGCTTCCTCCAGGAAGTCTCCCCAGCCTGGCTGAGTGCTTGGGGTGCCGTGCTTTGTGTCATTTATCACTGTGTGTATGTATGTGTGTCAAAGCCACCCGATTTCTCCCTTGGTTTCCGCAGCTTAGGGCTCAGTGAAGGCAAGGACTGTGTTGTTTTTACTTTATTCTCAGCACAGTGCCCACTGCCTGGCATCCATCAGGGCCAGCAGCCACATTCTATAGATACAGAGATTTTGTCTCCCTACAATGTTGTAGCTCAAAAGAGTCAACATCAAGGCTGCCGTGGAACCTGCATGTGGGATTCCAGACCAGTGCCCTTCCTACCAGGCTTGACGGCTCATCCTTTCCGATGTTGGACATCAGCCCTCCTTGGGCGTGTGCCTTAGGAAGTCCTGGGCAATTAGACCCTGAGCGAAGGAAGACACCATCAGTGGTAGCAGTTTGGAGTTCAGGCAGGAGCATGGGAAGAACTACCATTGTGATCCAGCTCCCTTTGCTGGTTAAGTTTCGTTGGGGAAAGACTCTGAAGGTCATTGTCTTGAAGTCTTTGAAATAGGAGCCAGAAGAAATCAATTTAAATGGGAAATACAGCAAGTCTGTTGGGCTTTCTGCATCTCTGCTGCTGTTTCTGTCATTAGGCAGGTAGATTCTATGGGTGGGTTTCTTCTCATTGCAAAATGCACTCATGTTTACTGGGCATACATTTAACACTAAAAGTACAGGAATGAACATGATCACAAAACGCCACCATCTAGGTAACATACAAACACTTTGGTGCATGATCTTTTTTCAAATTGTTTTCTTTCCTTCTCTTTTTTCACCCCTTCTTCTCTCTCTCTCTCTCTCTCTCTCTCTCTCTCTCTCTCTCTCTCTCTCTCTCTCTCTTCCCCTCCCTCCCTTCGTCCCTCCCTCTTTTTCCATTTTTCATTCTAAACACCTCTTTCCAATTTCTCTCTGTATGCGTGTAAACACAATTAAGATAATTTGACAACTTCATATCTTTTATTTTTGTTTACTATAAATATGTTGCTATTTAATGCATTCTGTTCAGAGTGAATTCCCTCATAAGTTTCTATTTCATGAATATAGTGCGGTTTATGTAACCGTTTCCATTGCGCTGAATACCATTTTCTGTAAATGATGATGTGGTGAGCATTTTGTGCCTAGGTCCCGTCAGTATCTCTGCTGCCTTAGAAATCTTACAATAAACAAATGCCTAGTTAATGATATGCATATAGATGCCCTTTCGAAGTCCCAATCTTTCACTAAGACGTGCTGTTCTCCGAGTCTAAATATAGCCACCTTGATCCGGACACTTTGCAGCTAACTTGTTTGTTCAGACTTTGGCTCATAATCAGCAGGCTCAGATGTGTGTGGCATTTTATGAAACGTGCCAAATAGTCAACAGCTGATAGCTGATGCGTTTTGCAGATCGGGAGAACCTATAGCAGGGTATGGAGGTGGTACAGAGTCCAGCTGGCAGGTCCCCGAACCCCCTGAGTCACCTGCCACCTCTTCCAGGCAGCATTGCATAATGAGCAACGGGAATGGAGGCAACAACCCCAGGGGCTGTGCACATAGGCTCCCCCTGCCCCCACCCACAGCCTTGATTTTGGACTTCATAAGAACAAAGGTTAGCAGGATCTTAGACAAGTCACAGAAAGTCTTTCCAGCTCAGCTGCCTGGTACGACGCCTTCGTCGCTCAGGACTCATGTCTTGAGTCAGGGGACTGATGGATGGATGGATGAAGGGATGAACAGATGGGTGACAAGAATTTCACTTCACTTCCAGACCTCATTTAACAACCCTTCCTTCCCTTCCACCTAAATCCTGTGTGAAAGCTTCGCCTCAGCCCACGGTCTCCAGCATTGATCGCTTTAGTTTAAAGCAGTTCAGGTCGATATTGTTCAAGTTTAAAGCACAACACAAGGCATGACTCCTGAAAATGAATACTCCTGTGTATCTTCCTTGAAGTAAATGTACTTTGGCTCAGCTGTCTGAGACACGTGTTATTGGCCGACCCATATTTTCATGGATCCTTAGCAATAGTACTGGTAGATATCTATTGATTGTGCAATGGAATACACCAAGCACGATGCTGGATACTTTGTAAATGTTATTTTACAAATTCTCATAACCCTCTTTGGAGCAAAGTATCTCTGCTCCTCTTTTTGAAGGAGGAACCTGAATCTCAGAGAGTTTATAAGTGAGTTTGGTATTTTTGGATCATTGCTGTAGTGTGGTTTGTAATTTTGTTTCATCGAGTGGATAACTTAACTTCTTCACATTTTTATGATTTTATTTTTTTGCAATGGTCAAGTGAAAAGGAAATGATTTTTTTCCCCCAAATTTAAAGGTCAGTGGGTTAATGGCTTTATGCTTTCCCCCCAAACTAATAATGGATATATTTTTAAATTCTACACTCAACAAATATCTATCTACATGCTAGCTGATACACTGAGTCTGTTTGAGCAAAAAGAAACTAGATTTCACAGAGGACTTAGTCTAATACAAGAGGCAGTTATTATTCAGATAATGACACTAAGTCGTGTTTCCACCAGCTAACGTCACAATGCTCAGAGAGATGCAGGGCAGTCACGGGTTTGACAAGTTAGGGAGATCAGAGACTCTTTCCTGGGGGAGGAGATGCCTGAACTGAGAGCTGGGGGTCAGCCAAGGTCAGCTGGGGCCCCCGGGAAGGGAAGCAGTGCTTCAGGCAGAGGGAGCCACATGGGCGAGGAGATGTGGTGACAGGGATGGATGGGCCGGCTTGTGTGGCTCCAGAGCCGTGAGCAAGGGAGCTTGAAGTGGGCCGGGGCGGGGGCAACCTGGCTTTGAGGACTCTCTTAGGACATTTTTTGTAGTTCTGTCCTAAACAGAATTGAAAGATACTAAAGGATTTTGCTCAGAAGAGCAGCTGGGTCCCATTTGTGGTGCAAAGCTTGTCTCTGGAAATAGTGTGGAGAGGGAGTCTGAGCGACAGACAGGTTGAGGGTGTAGGAGGGCAAGAAGAGCATGGGCACGTGTGTTAGTGGTGGGGATGGAAGTGGGAGTGCCTGCAGGGGTGACACATCGCGGCGAGGGCAAGACTGTACCACGGCGACTCATTCTTGTTTACACAAGAGGCTGGATCACGGAACCACTCCCTGAGTCACAGGATGTAGGAAGAGAAGCTGCCGTGGCTTTTATCTTTTCCTAGTGGCAGTACGGAACATGTACTTTTCAACACGTGCCACGTGTGGCACCTTTGAAAAAGCCAAGTAGGACATTTTAAGAGTCGATTTAAGGTCTTGAAGTTAGAGGACAAATCTGTGTTGGAAGCATAAATTGCATTGAGTGGCTCTGAGCTCCGTTCTGTTTTAGGCACAGGGCTTGGAGAATGCACCAAGCCAGGCACATTCATTGCTCTCGGAGGGAGGGTTTATATTCTGGTTGGAAGAGAAGATGATCGCTGTGCCAGGGGAAATATGTGCCATGAAGTAAACTGAGCCGCCGTGAGTGGCACCAGCGTGTGCAGGCATCTTTCGGAGAGGGGATGGAGTAGGAGAGCGAGAAAGCTACCCCAGGGTCAGGAGGGCAACGCGGGAGCTTTATTTCCCATAGGCCGAGGGAAGAGGTTGACCCACATGGCAGAATGCCAGTGAGAATTACATGCGCGAAGGGCCTGGCACTGTCCTGGAAAGCTTAGCAACATGCCTGCAGGAATGACCTTCCAGGAGCCCTTTTGGTGGCGGTAAGGGGCCAGAAACCAGAATTTGGGGGGGAGGGGTTGAAGAATGAAGAGGCCAGTGAAGAAACGGTGGCCAGTAGAGACGCACTTTGGGTGAGTTTCGTTGTTAAGACAAAAAGGGAGCTAGAGCAGTGGCTGGAAGGGCTGTGAGTTGCAGCTTCTCCATGTGTTTTGTTTCTAAGGAGGGAAAGTTGTCTGCATTGAAAAGCCACTGGAAAGAAGTTGACGATGTAAAACAAAGACGGCAAAATCTTCGAAACACCCCAGTCATTAAACGTGGGCTTTTTCTCAGGCCCAGTGCCAAGTCCCAGGTGTGCTGAGAGGAATTGTCGCATGACTGGACCCTGAGGAATTCATAGGAAAGTAAGAATTACAAGGGGACGCATGATCCCGAGGGATGCAGCGCACGGAGCTAGGGGAGCCTGGCATCGGGTTGGGCCCACGCGGCGCCAATGACCTGGAGGTCACCCGCCCCCTCTCTGACCCAGCAGCTTCCCGCCGCCAGCGGATGGTGGCCATTGTGCAGACACAGTGAGCGTGCGTGATGGCCCCTGCACCGAGGTGGAGATGTGAAGAAAAATGAGCCTGCGAGAACAGGCCATCTGGTAATTGAATCTAAAGCTGCAATAATTGATTCTGAGGACAGAGAGCTAGGCGACCATCGATTTTGGAGCCGACTGGCTAAGCACTGGCTGACACCCAGGCAGGTGTTGCTGCGGCTCCCAGAGGCCGCTTATCGCTCCTAGAATTTGCTCAGACACAGAGCCATTGAGAGATCCTTGGACTTTGTCATTCTGTGTCCCAATGAGCATCAGGGAGGGCAGTGTGGGGCAGGAGGAAGGGGCCTGGACTTGGAGGTTGGATTCTGGCTTCCACTGCTGGTTCCTCTCTGGGTGGGACCTGAGCCAGCCAGTTCCCATGTGTGAAATGGGTTCACAGAACTGGGTGCTTTTCTTTAGCTGTCAGTCCCCACATTAGATGCGTGGATTCTCCGATTTAGGATGGTGGCTCAGAGAGGAAATGAAGAGTCAGCCTTCCTGTGGGGATAGTCATGGTCCCAAGGCTCATACTCTGGCTCTCATTTTGTCAGATTCCTAGTGTATTCAAAGTACTCGCCTAGGTCACAGGGAAGAGACCCAAATGACTGTCCTGTTGTCTGTGCCCTCAAATAGCGTGTAGAATGACAGCGGAGAGGGTGGGGTGTGAGGGTAAGGATGAAGTGCTTCCAAGATGAAGAAAACAGAAGGTGGGCTACATGAAACAAGAAAGGTGTAAAGGAGAGGGATGCAGTGGGAGCAGATACACATTTTCCATAAAAATAATGGCATCAGCCATTGTCTTAGCTGACTTTTATAAGACCCTTCAGAAGAAGAATGTCTCACGACTCGTTTATATCTATAAAAAACACTAGGCTCAAGAAGGATGTAACTTGCAAGTGAATGGAGAGTCTGAACTTGAAAACAGATCTGATTAGTGTCTGTGCTGCTTCCATCGTCACTAAATGAGAAAATCTCCAGGAAGAGGTGACTGAGAGGCCAGGAGGCACAGGCAGGATTTTGAGATGAGGATGAGCCTGTCCGTTTCATTAAAAAAAAGATTAATTATAGGTCTCCTATGCCAGGCTTCTTTCTAGAAGCCCAGAGCACGCTGGCGGGTGGTGTATTCTCCAAGCTTAGAGGAGCCTTTGGTCTAGTTAGAGAGAGAAACACAGGACTGTGACCGCTCTGGGGACCGAGGAGGAGAGATTGTTCCTGCCTGGGGCAGGGAGACAACTTCCGAAGAAGGGACCGAACAAGCAGAGTCTTGAGGAAGGAAACGAAGAAAGCTTTAGTTGGGGGGAAATGGTCAGGGGGAAAAAAAATCAAAAACTATTTACAGATGAGTCACTATGAGCAAGCTCTATGTTGGGACCTTTGAAAATTACTGATAAATAACTAGGTCTCATCAGAAAGAAACTTGTATTATATTTGGCGTGGCGGAAGTCACTGTGCGCCAATACCCCGGCAAAAAATAATTCAGAAAGTAATTAGAACATTGAACCCTAATGTTCATTTATAGTGAACCGTAGATGTTCATTTGCATTGTCTGATTGGATACTCACGACAACCCTCTAATTAGGGATTAGGGTTCCATTTTACAGGAAGTAAAATGATTGAAAGAACATCATTTCCTTGTAATAGGGAAAAATGAAGACGCTAACCCATGCCTCTCAGTGCCCCCTGATGTCCCAGTGGCCGAAAGAAGCTATCTCAATTCCTCACGTCATCTTGCCAAAACTCTGTAATTGATCACGTACGATGGGTGACAAGTGGAAATTCAATAGGTGATGCTATGAAGGAAATCATAACATTTATTCATGGGAACAGCATTAGAATGAGCCTTTTTCAAGAGCAGGGATTCTCTCGAGTCTGCAGTCCTTTACAGGCTCCGGAATTATCAATATTGTTGATGAATGGAGTGTGAGCGTGTTTTGGGGGTATAGTGGGTGATTGGACAGCGTCTTCCGAATGCTAACTGGTATCGAGGAGTAAATGTGTGGGACCCAGGTGTTAGGACGTTCACCCTAAGCTGGGGTGGTCAGAGGAAGCTTGCTGACAGGGGGAGTGTTTGAAATAGGCCAGCAATGGGGGAGGGGAACAGATCCTGCATCCATTCCTGAAGGTCCCACTCCCGGAAGTGTCAGCACCATGTAAGTGGGCGGCTACTATACCCTCCAGCTGTGCCCAAGACTGGTCCAGTTGTAGGCTGCAGCTAAGGTGATAAATGCAGAAGTTCAGGTGAAGAAGTTTCCCAGAGCTTGGTGTGTGGTACCTCTGTCCTGCATTTTCTGTGTGTGGGGTCCAAGGCCAGTTTCTAGGCTCACCTGGTGCCAGGTCAGAGTCAGGGTGACCCATTCAGGTCACTGACTGAGCTGGGACGCTCCAGCATGCAGGCTCACTCTCCGGCATGAGCCTGGGGGTGTGGAGTGATGGAGGCGGCTTGAGTTGGAAAGAAGAGAGCTGGCTCTGGTGTCATTCCCGTCCATGCACAGACGGACTGTGCAGCTGGGGCATTTGGCACAGATGTGCAGCAGAAGGAAAAGGAGTGGATGGAGGGAAGAGGAAAGTGTCAGCTGCAACGCTATCCATGTCCAGGAACACAAGAGCTCAGGTCACGCTGAACTGAAGGCTGAGAAGCAAACTGTAGCTGTCGGGGCAGGTCTCAGTAAGGCGGGCTGGGCTGACCCACACGTGGTATGGAGATGCCTTGTTCATTTCAACCAGGGGCAGTGGTCAACCATTGCCTCTGGTATGAGCAGTTGTCACTGTAGCCTCTGCCCTGAACTTTTCAAGCATCCCCTCCACTGCCAGTTATCCCGGCCCCTCCCCGAGACCCTCCCAATTCCTGCAGCCCATAAATCAAGGATTTATGCCTGGCGTAGCTGGTGGCCTGTGGGATGCTGCTCATCCCTGTGCCTGGCATGCTTTCTGATTGGTTGGTTCCTGTGCTAAGCAACATGGAATATCCTGCCCCTTCTCCCAACTACAGGTATGGCCCAGGTATATGCCCCAATGGACAGGAGGGAGGAGTCCAATGGAGGAAAGGTGAGGCCTAGGAGGGGAGAGTCCCGCTGAGAATGCCCTGTGAATGGGGAGCTCTGCCCTCATTCGTGGCTCAGGGAGGGGGCCTGGGTGGGTGCAGCCCCTGGAGGGAGCTGAGGGCTAAGGCTGCTGATCTCTTTCTGGGCTGGTCAGTCCTAGCTCAGCCCCGAGCCATGGGGTTGGCCCTCCGATGGACCTTCTGTCTCCGTGGAAGACAGAGGCTGGCGACCACCTGGTGTCACCTACTCAGCAGTGACTCCAGGACTCCATGCTATTTTTGTAGCAAGTCACAGCTGTCCCCTACATTCTGTGTTCTCCCACCACAGCCAAGGTCGCTGCAGGCTGGAGGGCGAGCGGCTCTGTGCTCCTTGGAATATCCGGGGATCGTTCCACGTATTTCATTAGCTGCAATCGGGGCTGCACTTACTTCTCCTTGGGAAGCATATGGCTGAGGCAGATGGCTCAGGAGCATCTGCGTCACATGCACAGGTTCCCATTTGCTGTGTCTGCTGATGACTTACGAACAGAATGGGTTTCAGAATGAGAAGATGCAGCCTGGGTGTTAGTCTTCTCAGAAGGACCCCGTCGTGTGTTTCAGGTGTACTTGCTGCCGGCTCTTTGCGAAAGAACCCGGACGGGTGTGGAAGCACAGGTCCTCGTGAAGACAGTGGGAAGCAGAGCCAGCCTCGGCGACCTTGCTCCCTGTGCCACGGTGCAGGTCACTTCCACTGCTTAGGACACACCTCTGCCAAATGCTCAGGCCAGGTCACTGGGGGCTGTGGTCAGCCGTCCGTTCTATAAATATCTGCCCAGCGTGGACACCGCACACAGTGCCAGCTCTGTGCTAAGCGCTTCCCTGTCTGCAGCGCCCACACTGATGATTTAGAGCCAATAAACCGTAGTATAGAATTTCGATTTTATTCTAAGTGTCATGGGGGGTGGGTGATGAGATCCGGCTTATATTTTATATTTTAAAATATATATATTTTATATATATTGATGACTGCTAGAGGGTGGTCATAGTAGAAGCTGAAAACAATGTTTTCAGTGTCCAATATTGAGAGAAAACCATACAAGGATCCAGACAGGATTAGATGAATCAGAACCATATTTTGAATGTAAATCCACAGGATTTGCTGATGATTCAATAAAGGGGTGAAGGGGAAAGTGAATCAGAGTTGACCAGGAAGTATCTTACTATTATGGGTAAGAGACTGCAGGAGGAATACATTTGGGAAACATAATAAAAGGTTCTATCTCGGGGATGCAAGTTTAGGGTGTGTACTTGACATCCAAGGGATAATGTCCAGTGGCTGAAGGATCGGGCCCTCTCAGGAGATAGATGGGGCTAGACTTCTCAGCCTATAAATGGTGTATAAAGCCTTGGGGACGGTAGGATCCCATAGGGAGAGAGAAATGCCTAGAAGAGACAAAAGACCTGGCGCCAGGACCTGGATGGAGGTCTACAATACGGAGATGGGGAGATGCCTGGGTGCCAGCCCCAGGAGTTCGGGGGGAGCAGTGAGGCGAGAAGCAAGTCAGGAACTCACTTTCCATCAGCAGGCAAGGGGGGATACAGAGTCCTTGCTACCCCATGGTGTCATGGTGGTACTGCCATTTTTGCCTGAGAAAGACCCAGGGCCAGCAGAGTTCCCATCTCACCCAGCCTCTCGGCTAGTAAGTAGAGAGATTCTTCATGTTCTGTCTTTCCCAGCAGTGCCCGCTGCCCTGGCCCACACCTGCCCTGCCAAACTTTGAAGGGCAATTGAGGGTTCCCTTCCTGCTTTCCCTGAGAGTTCCGCCAGGAGCTGGTGGTCACATCCGCTCCACGCACCTGTCCTTCCAGCAGCATATTATTCCACTGCCATTCCTCCAGGCACTTGTCAAACATCAGACCCTGCACCAGGCTCTCTCCTAGGTCACCTCCAATCCTCCCGGTCGATCCTTGAGCAGGTATTCCCATCCCCAGTCCACAGGTGAGGAAACTGAAGCTCACATCTGAGAAGTTCCTGTCCACAGGTGCTCAGTGTACAGATGGCAGAGCCCAGAGCAAATCCGCATCTTGTAACTCAGATCCATTCTTTTTGCAAAATCCTAAGGTACAAGGCATGGACTGGACTCTGCCCTTGGATTGCTGTTGAAACACCTGAGATGGCTGAGTGGCTTAGGACCCGAGAGAAGCCCCGCGGGGGAAGTGGTGGGAGACTGGAGGACGTTAGTGGTGGCCTGCTGGCCTTTGGCTGGTGAGAGTATATCGCCACACATGTGATTGGCTAATAAAGCATTCTCACGCGCTGGCCTTCCCTTGGCCTTTAATAGGCAGATCACACTGGTTTATAATTAAGTAATTCAGCCCACTCGGTGTCGGTGGGAAAATGCTCCCTGGGAAATTGTAGTGGCAGCCCTTGTTCATTTCCAGCAGGTTAAATTGTAGGTAGTTTGTCCCTCGTTCCTTGCTTTGGTTTCTGTAAATATGAATTTCTGCCAGGCCCTGGTATCTGCTTTGTGACTTGGGTTTTCTTGTGGCCTGGGAGAGGAGTCAAACAACCTGAGTCCTCAAATGACCACTGATGTCGGGGAACTTCCCCCTTCTTCCCTGCGTTCAGTGATAATTAATTGATGGATTGATCCAGTGACATTTGAGAGACTATACTATGTAAAACCTGCTGATTCGTCATTCCAGAACTTAAAGTCTTTTTTCTATGAAACAGAAGTGAAGGAGCTGTGTGAGTGCCATGAGGAGGGAACCGAGTTGGGCAATATTGGACTAAATATTGAAGAATATTCTTGTTTATTGTGTCATCCCCAGTGACTAGCATGAGGTGTAATGTATCACTTGTGCGAATAAACAAACTACCGGATGAAAGAATGAAAAAAAAGGCACAAGGTGTAAAGTCTCCAATCTGCCATTTCTTATATTTGACATGAAAGTCACTTCACCTTAGCAGATCCTGAGTTTCCCCGGGAGTGACATGAAGACTCTCGAACCAAGGTCATGTGAGATAAGGAGTGTGAAAGGCCTGGAACGCAGACCCACCAATCCCAGGCTAGTTTCTGTAGAGCACTTAGAAATCAGCAAAACCGTTTTGTATGGATTATCCCAGAATCGTAACTTTCCCAAATAACAGAGTTAATAAATAGCACCCCAGACTTACTCTGTGGTACATAATTTGCTACCTCCATTAAAATTGATAAAGTAGGCCACAGAAGATGTTGCAAATAATGCAATGTATCTGGAGAGATGAGGAACTCATCCACACGAGGAGATAAGCAAACAGACTACATCAGGGACAGATGTGGGAAAAAGGTATGCCTTGCAAGGGACCCTGTGACTATTCATCGCTGAATCCCACTGTTTTCCCAGAATCTGATGTGTAAGGTGATTATAAGAATTTAATGAGTGAATGAATACATTTTATGGCAAAAATCACAGAAACAGATGAATATGGGCTTATGGGTAAGGCATAAACTCAGATCCATGCACATTAAAGCCAAGAATTCAGTATTCCATGTACAGCAGTACATTTTGAGTAGAAAGCAAGAAAAACGTTTGATTTTCTTTCGAAAGGCAATAAAAATGACAACCGAAACGCAGCCCTTTATGATTTGTCACCAACATCATGTGCTTTGAAAATTGAAGGTACAAGTACATTCACATCCTTTCAGATATTCCGCACCAGTGCTTGTGTAGGTAAGTGCTCTGTTAGCAGAAATGCCAGCCCACTTTCCCCATTGCATGTTCCCCAAGCTCCGTGATGACTCAATAAAATGCCAGCTTAGGAGACAACTGGCTCTGATCAGCCCCTTTTTGTGGGGGCTTCTCATGGCCACACAGGGTCTTTGTTGAGAAGGTGGTTCTCTAGAGTTCCAAGAAACTTGTACGTAGCTCCCCCTTTATTCACGGTTTTGCTTTCCATGGTTTCAGTTACCCACTGTCAACAACGGTCCAAATATATTGAATGGAAAATTCCAGAAATAAACAATTCATGGGTTCTAAATAGCACACTGTTCTGAGTAGTGTTATGGAATCTTGACCAAGCTCAGCCCAGGACGTGGTTCATCCCTTTGTCCAGTGTATCTGCCCGTTAGTCACTTAGTAACAGTCTGGGTTATCAGATCATCTATCCTAGTATCGCAGCGCTTGTGTTCAAATCACCCTGATTTTAACAATGCCAGAATCACATAACTCTTATTACAGTATATCATTATAATTGTTCTATTTTACTGTGGGTTATTGCTGTTAATCTCTTACTGTGCCTAGTTTATAAATTAAACTTTATCATAGGTATATATGTGTAGGAAAGAAGTGTAGTATATATAGGGTTCAGTACTATCTGCGCTTTCAAGAATCTTGGGGGTCTTGAGACATATCCCCTGCAGATAAGGGGGGCTACTGCGCCCTTCCTGGTGAAACTCCTTGCTGGACCAGTTGTCCAGATGGGCATTGAGGGCCCATACCTTGGGACCCCAGGTGGTAACTCTTCAGGTAAGCACTGCCATTGCTCTTCAGAGCAGAACCTTTGTGCCAGATTAGATGGGCCCACAGAGCTGTCCAGCTCAAAGTATCACCAAACCAACCTAGGGCCTTGGTGATCATCCAGAGTCATCATCTTGGGCTCCAACTTTTTCCAGGAACAGGTGGTCCTTGACTGATGCACAGTCTGTTAATACCTACTGGGTTGGGAAAAGTCTGCCCCAGTCCGACAGACCTCCCTAACTTCCAAACTCCAGAAAAAGTAATCAAGAGCTTGTCCCTTCACTGCCAGGTGTTTCCGCTGTCCCTATGCAGATTGTCCCACTTGTACTTTGGTGACAAGGTCTCTGGGAAAAGTAGCAGGCTTGGCGGAGTCACAGAAAGTCATGTCATGCCTCTGTCCCCTGGCAATGAGTATGCATTGGCCCTACCAGTCGGAGAACTCTTACATGCTAGGGAAATTCAGTCTGGTCATTCTCTAGAATTTCATCTTCTAACAGTGAACATCTGCTTCAAGGCAGCTTTCTCTTCTGCCTGTTCTCTGAAATGGTTAGAAAAAACAATAACGCTTAGCTTCAAGGTGAATTTCTGTCCCTCCTGTTCCTAGAACTAATCAGAAAATGATCTTGTGGAAAGAACCATAATCATTACCATTTTCAGCTTACCAGGAAATCTGCCTGAGTTTTGAGAATTATACAGTTAAGCACATGCATTTGACTCCTCATCTCCTCTGAGCCTCACCTTCAGAATGGGGGTCAGGCAGGGCATGGTGCTTGTCTCCTTTACGCCCATCCAAGGCCACACAGATTTCATGCGCCATCCAAGGCCACACAGCGAGAAAGTGGTGGGGGCCAAGTCTAGAATGTACGCTTGTCTTTCTGAAGGAGGTCCTGCTTTAAACCATCAGAAAGCCAAGGTCCTGACCTTGAGGTGCTCCTTCCACTTCTATGAGCTCTGAAGTGTTGGAGGATTCTCACATATGAATGTGGCCTGAAGAAGTTCAGTGATATCTTCTCAGCATCTTCTGTTGGAATAGCCCAGACCTCACCCAGCTGTCCTCAAGCCTGGAGGGTTGGAGGGGGAGTCTGCAGAGTTTGGACCATTTAGCACCAACCTGATTCTTTGGGAAGCTCCTATGTGTAGGCAGAGCCACGGCCGTGGCCTTGGAGAGGGAGCAGACTTCAGGTCACATGTAAATGCCCATGAGAGTGCTGGAGGCTTGGTCTCGGGGGCAGAGGGTTCACGCCAGGTGAATAGCACCTACCCTTGCAATCCACACTCACAGAGCCCTCTGGGGCGAGTGGGGAGCTCAGCAGAAGGAAGGTCATCGTTCAAGTTGCAAACATTTAGAGACACATAGATCTGTGACAAACTGATGCCACTCATTTTTTTGTGAAAAGTAACAGTAGAACTGAAAGTCATTTTACTCTTGCCTTCTGGCCTGAAATTTCAGATTGACCTGCTTGAAATAATGTACTTTTGGGACAGTGGGGGCCATTGGCAAGTCCCTCTTTCTCCTCTGCCCCATTCTCTTTTGTCTACTCCCTTCCTCTCCTTTTTCTTTCAATCCCCTTCTATTCCTTTTCCCATCTCCTTTCCATCTGTCTTTTCCCCTCAAAGTTCCAATCCTCCTTTGAGGTATTTACGTGTGGTACTAACCATGGCACACACACAAGAACAAGACATATTTGGGGAGACTCTCATACACGTTCTCATCGAATCCCTTGAGTAGAAGTCTGGTTACCAAGCAATAAGTAAAATTACTCTAGAGAGAAAAGTGGCTGTTTACACCATAGCTAGAAAAGGGCAGCATCCCCGAGTATGAACAAAGGCTAAAAGGGCAGAGGGAGTCTGTACCTTCCTCACCCCTGGGTGTCGGTGCCTGGGCATAAAAGGAGGGTACGCTGCACATGATGTGACGAGCGCCCTCTGTCTGCCAAGGAAGGCTCAGCAAAAGGAGCAGGAGAGTCAGTTGTAGACATTTCAGGAAGGGGCCTTGCCAAGGAGAAGATGGTAGCATTTCCTTCAGAATGTCAGGAAGAGAGAGCCAGGATAACAGGCAGCGGGTCCAAGTGTGGGTCGTCATTGAAAAAGGGAGAATTCCTGTGGGAACAGAGTGGGCAGGCGCCCAGAGGGCACCTCATGATCAGTGAGCCTCCTCTTGTAAGAGGACACCTGTTGCATGCCCTACTTAATAGTGATGAGAAAATGACACAGAAAGTTCCATAGGGCGTAAATAGTGCCCCTGGGCTAACTGGGGCACCGTGGGGTTTGGTGACTGCAAATACCGTTGAGTCCTGTGGTCTACTTTATCCATCTGCTCAAAATCGGACGGGGTTAATCTTCCATAAAAAATGGGGTCCGTGGAAATGTTTTCTACAGGAAGTGCTCAGACCTTTCTCTAAACTCAATTAAAAAGTCATCCTACTGCATGCTGCATGCCCAGTGCGTGCCTGGTCTTAGGATCTTGATTTATTTTATCCTCTTTCTGTCTACACTGATCCCAGGAGGTCAATGTGGATAGGCCCGTTTTTCACATGGAAAGCTGCCATTACAAGAGGTGATGTCATTTGCCCAAGAAGGCAAGTGATTGAACTGTTTTGCTGGCTGTGCCTTCTGGTCCTAGACGACTCCTGTTGCTTTGACCTTCAGAATATTTACCCCATCCATCCTCTGTCACATAGTTGGTCTGGCTGATAGATCAACAAGGTCTTGACAGTGATAGAGAAAGGGCTGGTACAGCAATTAAAAGCAGAAAGGACCCTTTTTGTTCCTGTTCCCAACGGACTCTCTAAGCCATCTAGGCACAGTGCATAGGTTCTCGAGCAGCTTTTCTTGGCTGGTTGGCTGAAATTTCCTTGTTATTTTCTTGGCTTCCTTTGCAACCATCCTATTTCATTCTTTTGGTATTGCATTACTGAGTACCCACCTTCTGCTAAGCATGGGTACATTTTGTTTTTTATTTTATTTATTTATTTATTTGAGGTATAATTCTCAGTTGCTAAATAGATGTGAGGATGAATTCCACAGTGCCTTATTATCTAGCAAGACGCCTGTCTCTCCTTTGATCCTGGGTCTTTCCATCTGTGGTCAAGCTTGTCCCAGCAATTTTCTATGACGAGTAACGAAAGTGACATTCGAAAAACACTCTGGAAGCTGTGAAGCTCACATACTCGGTCATTATTCTGAGTAGGTACTCACTGCTTTGTATAAGCATTAGCGGTATTTGGTTTACAATACTTCTATGTGTCCCATTGTGCAGTTCATGTGTTAAGTGACCTGAAGGGATTCACCCATTTGTTCTCCTTCTTGACCCTGGTCAGTGGATGTACTGAGGTTTCTTAACCCCATCAGGTAGATTTGTCTTCCTGAAGTTCACCTTTGCAATGGTGTTGAGGGATTGGGGTGGAAGTAGAATGCACTGGAGAACACAGAGATGAACAAGTTCCTTTAGAAAAAAAGAACTCGGTATCTAATGCAATTAGAATGAGTACATTGGCTAAAACTCAAGACAGGGGGTTCTGTATGCAAATGCCACTTTCAGGAGAGAGCCAGTCCCTGAGCCCTGGGAACTCCTTGTGGAAGGAAGGGCAGTTTCTGTCCTCAGTTCCCTGTTCTTCTCCTCATTGTTTCCGGGGTATGGAGTCTTGGAAGACTTCACGGGGGGCAGGGGTGGGGAGGCATGTGAGCAGGTCAGGAATTTAGCAGGTACTAATTTCCAGCCAAGGAGCACTGCTCATATAGTATGACAAGTGATTTGGCCAAGATCATACGGTTTTTAAGAAATTAAATGAGGTTCATTCTGAGATGCCGGCCTCATTCTTCTGTGATGTTAATCTTTGGACGTTGGAAAGTGGTTTGGCACCATTGCTTTCCCTGAGCTGGACAGACATAGGTGGGAGCCTATGGGGGGGAGGTGGTGGGGTTCATGGGCTCCCACTTGTTCTTGTCTTGCAGACAGCAGCAGCCTGCATTCGGCCTGCGTCCACGACAGCACCGTGCACAGCCGGACTTTGCAGATCTTATACAGGAATGAAGAGGTACCCGTCAGGGATGCCGCCATCTTCCAGGCACATTTGCTCTTAGATGGCGAAAGGGTAAGTCATGGCGTCTCCCAGCGGCCGTGGTTGCTGTCCCCGCCTGGTGCCTTTTGTCTCCGTTGCTAGGTAAATGGTAAGTGAAGCAGAACCTGTAGATTTGCTCTGCAACCTGACAGATGGGGACTCGCGATTTTAAGGCATTCCCGCACATACGCATGCTTTCCTTCATCCACGTGCTCACTTCCTACTCCAAGCAGTTTCCACAGACGACTTCCTGCCTTGCTTATCTGCTCCTCATGGGCCCATTTGTTCGTTTACTGGGGCACTTTGTGAGTCAGTCTGTGAGCACGTGCTTTGTGTCAGGCTCTGGGTGAGGGACGGCGCTGACGAAGGCAGTAGGTCCTCCACCCTCAGGGACTGAAAATGTACAAGGAACACAGACACAGAGCAAGCATCCTGAGAGGTGATATGCCCCGTCCTAGCTGTGCATACAGATGAGCAGAGGTGTGCCCAGGAGGCAGAGACGAGCTCTGCGGAAGACTGCCGGTGGTTTCACAACAGATGCATGTACTCAGCATCCGTCACATCAAGAGAAAGAGGAAGGGCATCCCAGCAGGGGGAACAGCATGAGTAGAAGCCCAGAGGCCTCAGAAACCTCCTTCCAGTTGCTGGACCGTTTGGTCGAAAATGCCCTATTTGTTCGGTTAACCTGTCAAAGGAGTATCTGAAGTCTAAACCAGTGGTCTCCCTCCCTGAGGAGGGAGGGTAGTCCCATCTCAGATCCCTGTTGCTGCGCTCTAGCTGATATTTCCTGTTATAACACCTTTGATGATATGGATGTGTATTCCTATTTGGGAAGGCCCGAGCAGAGGCAAGTCCCCCACGCACGCGGTGTGCGTGAAGAGGCCTCCTGGCCACCTCACGTCCTCCTCTCATGCCCCCGGGGCTTTTTGTCCTCATCTGTCATGGGCTAGGCAGTGACCTGGTTCCTCTGTACGGTTAGACGTGAAAAGCTCTCACTGAGTCTTCGTTCATCCATCCATCCATCCATCCAAGGTGGGCTAAAGATAAACTAACGAACAAGAAAACATCCAGTGTCTTGGGGTTTATATTTGAATGTGAGATCGATACATCACAATGTAATCCAATAAACCTGTTGTATTGATTGTATCACTGAGCCTTCGCACAGTGTGCTCCGCTCACAAGGACACTGAGAGTAGGATTTGCCCCCCTGTTGGTGGTCCCGTGATGCTCCCATTGGACCCACCCACAGTGGAGGAGAACTCCTGGCAGGGCCCCCTCTGAACGCCTTGCTGCTACCCAGGTGGGTACTCGGGTCAGGAGATTACTAGGACCCCAGCTTTAGCACAAGCTTCACACAACGTGGACATTATTCCCTGGAGGACAAGGGACAGACAGGAGGTGCTTCCTCCCTGAGAAGCCAGCACCGAGCTGAGACCCAAATGCTGAGGAGGAGCCGGGCACGCTAAGAGCCTGGGACAGCGACATTCATGGAGGAGGGCACAGCAAGGACAAAGTCCCTGAAGTGGCAGCGAGGTTGGTGTGTTCCAGGAAAAGCAAAGAGCCAAAGACACTTGCACAGTGAGCGAGGGGAAAGGAGCAGGAGATGACGCTGGGGAGGTAGGTGGGCCAGACACCCCGAGCACTAGGCCCTGGGAAGGCGTATCCTCAGGCGACGGCCAGCTGTTGGAATTGTCAGAAAGGTGGAATGGCGTGATACGCATTTTAGACTGTTGCCACCCTCCCACCCATCTGCTAGCTCCTCGGGGACAGTCTCCTGTCTCTGTTTGCGTCTCCAGTATCTGCGTAGGACTAACGTAAGGACTGTTCCCATCGTGCCCTGGTAGCCTCCCGTTCCCCTGCCCTCTGTCTTCCTTATGCTTTCACTGTGAATGACGTGGTACTTCACCTGTAATGGAAATCGACAAGACCAGAATGAACTCCTCTTAGCTGCGCTGGCTCTTTCGACTGCTCTTCTGCCTTCCCTCTGTGCCTTCCCCACCTGCTGTGGACCCTGGAGGTGACTAGGTACATACACTGCCCACTAGTATCCTTGCGTTTTGGTTTCCATTTAGATTCAGCCTATAACAGGTGATTGGAGGCAGGGAAGGGATGGGACCAGGGTATTCACTTCCCTGCCTCCTTCCGCGCTGGGTCCTGGGGGCTCGGGGGTCTGTCCAGGGCAATACTGGGGCCTACTCACACTAGCTCTCCAGAGGTGAAGGTACACATCTCTTTCTAGCTCCACATTTAGCTTGAGATCAATAGTGATGGAAAAGTTTACACCTCAGGAATCGGCAGTGCTACAGCTCAGGCGTTTTATTTTCCTTCAGAGAGCTGGTTGTTGAATGTTTCCCAGCCCATCACTGGCTGTGTCCTTCTACCAAAGGCCTCAGCTCGGGTTGGGGGCCACTCGTGTAGCTCTCTTTTCGGCTCTGATAAGCACTCCCTCTCCCTGACCCTTACGTCCTCAGGTGGTTACGGGGCCCTGAGATCCTGAGCCGTCATCTGTTGCTTTCCCTAACTGCTCCCACATGTGTGCAAACCATCCCTTTAATGAACTGTCCTTGGAGTCCTCATTCTGACTGTGCCATCTGCTTCCTTCGCGGACCCTGGTTGATACACTTTGTTTAGGAAGAGATACCTTGAGTGTGTTTGGAGTATAAAGGAGCTCTGTTCGGCTGTGTGCACAAGCGCAGCTTTTTCAAATTCTACTGAGAGAACGTCACTTTATCTCTCATGAGCCGTCGTCATTTGGCAGGTTGACCTCAAAGACCTTGGTGGCAGAGTTGTTTGATGGGAGGTGGGAGTGAGTGAGTACTCCTCTGACAACTTAGTCCTTATTCCATCTTAATTCTATCACGGTCTCGCTCCTGCCGCAACAGTTTAAAGCCTTTCAAGTTTAATTTCCCCAACACTCAAGGTTAGTTCATATGCGGTTGGAACAGCCTTAGTTCTGAGGTTGAACAGAGAGTCTCTTTGACAGTGCATACTGTCTCCCTCTGCATACTAAATCACTTATCTCCACAGCTAATAACTTATTACTATGTTTGGGGTAATCCACACAGCAGTAAATAATGTTAGACTCAATCATTATATAGAAATCAGTGGCAATTAAAGTTAATTGGATATGCCCATAAAAACTGGATATCTGAAATAGATCCATTAGCTTTTTTCTAGTCAGCTTAATAATTGTCAGCTTATTTTCATAAGCTGAATATTTGTCAGTTTATGACCAAAATTCTGAGGATGTGTGAACCTGTGTGCGTGTGTGTTTTTTTTGGTGTGTGTGCATATGTGTGAGTGTGTGTATGTGTGAGGGTGTGCATTTGGATGGAGGGGCAGAAAGCCAACAGCCAAAGATAACATGAATGGTTAGAAAAGCCAGTGACTTTGTTCTGGAGCAATCTTGCAATTGAAGGTTTATCAAGACAGTGGTGAAATCACAGCCAGGCTCAGTCTAGCCCCAGCTCCTGCTGGCCCAGGATTTCTCTCGTGGCTCCAACGGAATTGCAGCAAGTTTAGGACTGGAGTTTACAGCGAATTTTCATTATCCAGGAGAGTGCATGCTGAGAGGCTGGTGCAGAGGGCTTGCTTTGCCTGTGCCACTTCCCAGGAACTGCAGGCAGGGCGCTGTGGTGCTCGGCTTGTGTGTACAAGACAAGGTGCGTGATTATGCAAAACAAAGCTAGAAGATGCAGTTATTCATACTAGCACTCGGATCCAGCAAAATGTTAACTTTTAAATGCTTTTTTTAACAACAAATTTGAAAACCGCAGGACCTAAAGATAAATTCTACCCATATGTCTCTGCCTAAGTTATGCGTAACCAGGGACTTATTTCCCAAGAGGCCATTGGGTAAGAGATTTCCCTCCCTGCAGGATGAGAACATTCTGGCAAAGAAACAGAACCAAGAGTGGTGGGGATGGAGAAGAGCTTTATTTATTCCTCAAACTACATTAATATTTCTGTGTGGCAGGCACTATTCCTGGAGCTGGAGATCCAGAAGGAATTAAGACGAATCTCTCCCTGAATGGCACCAGATGACTGGGGACACTGGCAAGAAAATGGCCAGGGGGGCGTGTCCATCAGTAACTGTTATAAGCCTGGCTCACATGGTTCTTCCAAGAGCTAGCCCAGCATTGCCAAACCCCCGGGCATTCTTTTTGTTTGTTGTTTTCCTTACAAGCTGAAACCTGCGATAGAAATGTGAAATTACCTGATTTTTAAATGTAACGTGTAAGTTGCAACTTGCACCTGTATGAGGACTGAACAAGATATGGCTGCAAGTGACATTGGGCTTACAGACTTCCAGGTTATAAACCTGAAGCAAATAGATTCCTGTGCTAATTAATGAAAGTGGGGTGGTTTTTTTTTTTTTTTTTTTTTTAAGCTAAGAATAGAAGCCATTGCAGATAGGACATGAAATGCTAAAGCGTCTTAAAGTATAAATGGTGACATGTAATGGATCTCAAGACAGAAATGAAGGATCTGCTTTCCTGGGAAGCTGAGCCACCTTGGGATATAACTTCACTTTTTCTGAGCATCAGCTTGCTCTGTGCCCCTGGACAGTGGTACCCGAAGGGGAAGGTACCTGAGGGCAGAGATGATGTCACCTCCAAAGTCATCCCATCACTAGCCCAGCAGGGTCCCCTCTGCCCCACCCTTCCCCACACACACACATCACTCCTGCTTAGGAGGCCTCCAGATCCAATTGGGGAATGGGGTTTCCAAGAGCCCTGCAACACAGAAAACTTGCTCTACTGGCATTTTTTTCCCCAAATGGGCTTTTTCCCCAAATGTGACTGCATAAATCCCCTCCTTCTCTTTTCCATGTAATACCCACAGATATCCTGTTCAACTAGAATTCCATGGGGCATGTGTGGGAATTCTGCTTTAAGCATAAATGCCATTAACTCTGTGCTGAGAGTCCTTTTCTAAGCTTTGGGAAAGAGACCAGTGAATTTTCCATTCGGACCAGCCCTGACCCTCAGAGTTGCCTTGAACTTCGTTTCTCTTTCTTGTAGGTGGAAGAGGCTCTAAGTGAAGTCGATTTTCAGCTCAAGGTGGACCTGCATTTTACGGACAGTAAACAGCAGTGAGTGTCCCTGAAACCCTTGAGCGTGGTACGGAATTTCCTGCCACCGGCTGGGGTCAGCTGCAGTGTCCCTTCACTGTCACAGCTTACCCAGGAATGCGGGCTGAGCATGTCCATGCAGTCATTTCACACCACAAGCATTTCAGGCGGCGGCTCAAAGGCCTGCACAGAAGAGTCCTGAATCCCGGGCTCTACTACCTGACACCTCCACTTATGTTCAATGCAGTATTAATTCAGATTAATGACCCTATGAGGTGGCAAACCCCAAGACCCCTCATGAATCAAAGGCGGTTCTTCCAGGATTCCACATCTCTTGGCTTATACCTGCTCTGGGGTTGCAACTCTCTGGAAATTGGACAGCCATTTTTGTGTAAACTGCCTCCTTGAAGCTGTTCTGTGGCCTCTTTTTCCTACTCTGGGGTGAACTGTCATGTCAGAGCCACTCTAGGTTTTTCTGGGTAGTACATAAATAACCCTTTTTCAGGTATTGAAAAGCCCAGTCAAATATATTACCAAGGCTCTAAACTCTCATCCAATGTATAACTTCCTTTCATTGTCATGGTGGACTGCTGCTGAGAGGACGGCGGCCTCGCCGCCTGCGCGTGGAGGCCTGACGTGTGCTGACATGTACACGGCCATGTCTAGTCACACGGTGTCTGGGCCGCACATTACGGACTCCTCACTCGTGTCTGGCCCCAGGCCCCTCTGGCCACCTGCTTCCCCCATCACTTCCATGTTTCCCTTTGTGGGATGGTGGATGCTTGAGCAATCTTGTCTTCCCTGCACCATGCCTAGGACTTCCTATTCGGACACCATCTGGAACTCAGAGGCCGTAGAAGAGGCTAGCCTTCTTCCTAACTGGTAAACTCGGAAGTAAAGCCCATGCCGCCATTGCTCTCATCTTCCCCTTCGCCTCTCTGAGGTTTCTATCGTTCACTCATTTCACTAGCCCACCCCTGCCCTATCTCCTTAGGCCCACATCCTTCAGAGACATCCAGCCATAGCTCCAGGGTAGACATTTCCCATGGATCGCAGAACCCTGCCATTGATTCCAGAGTCAGCCTAGAAACCACTGTCCACCCAGCCCTCCAGGCAGCATTAATGAGCAGTCACGGTAGACACAGGAAATGAGATCTTCCCGCCGTGAAAGCAGTAGTTAATAGGAGATGGACCCAAACAAAATGTGTCAGATCAGCAGCCTAGGCTCTGAGCTCATTATCCGTGAGACACTGGGTAAGTCCCTGCCTTTCTATAAATCTCAGTCACCTCATTTATAAAGTGGGCATCATTCTAGAACCCTCCCTCACAGGCCTGTTGTGAAGATGACGACCGACGATGTGTGAACAGCCTGAGTGCATGGTTGCTGAGTCAGTGTCTTCCTTCTGGTGGCTTCCTAGCCACAGTGAGGCCAGACCTCCATGTGTCACCTCCTCTCTACAATACAAAATACTTAATAACAATTAGAGCAGGGGTTTCCGTGGAGTATGAGATTAGTCAAACGGAACAGGAAGACAGAGGCTGTGGAAGAACTGAGAATGCTATATTTTTTTCATAAATTGGGTTTAAGGATAATGAGGCGTCTGTACCACTTCCTGGCGGTAGACGCTAGGCTTTGAAACATGACCCAGGCAGACGGACGCCTTAGAACGATGGAGGCCTGCGTGGGAACGAAACATAGAGGTGTGACATTTAACACCAGGGTGGAGGAGCTCTTGCCCTCTGTCTCATCCAGTGGATCTCACTGCAGGTGGGATGAGTCCGTCCCCCAGGGACGTGTCTCCATGTCTGCGGACATTGTTGATTGTTGCACCGGTGGGATGGGTGCTGCTGGCATTTCGTGGGCAGAGTCCAGGAACTCTGCTAAGCATCCTACAATGCACAGGACAGAACCCTTCTCCCCAACAAAGCATGATCCAGGCCCCAAAGTCAGTTTTACTGAGGGTCAGAGAGCCTGCTCTCGTCTAACCTCACATTTGTACTTGTTACTCTGCAGAGGGCTCTGAGCATACGCTTGCCTAGGGATGGGGAGTTCGCTCCTTCCCACCCTGTCTCATCCCGTCCCTGGACCCTTCTGCCTATCAGGAAATGCTTCTTTACTTCCAGGAACAAGCCATCATTTTGTGCCGCGAATGCCTGGATGGCAGTTTACATAAACAAGACATCTCTTCATCTCCAATTAAGCATCTTTCTCTCTGCTTTGTGTTTTTTGTTCGTTTGCTATTTTTTTAGTTCCTTTATAAGAACCCAGGCATTCTCCTCTCAGTGGTCTCTGTCTTTTCTATGTTGAGACCCCCACCACGAAACCGAGTTTCATCTCTATTAAGTGGCTCTCTATCCAGAGCACAGAAGAGCTATCACCTCCCTCTTTCTGAATTCTTTACCCCTATTGATGTGGCTTACAGTCTTGTTAACATTTTTGACATCTTTGCTACCTTGACGCATATTTCCCCCTCCTGTTGTTCAACCCCTAAGCATATTTCTAGAATTCATACAAGCCTGCATCTGAATAGATTCCAAGCAATAATGTGCAGTAACATAGAACAGACTATAGAGTCAGGTAGACATGGGTCTCACATTTCAGTTTTGCCTTGTGACTTTGAACAAGTCAATTGACTCATGTGGGTTTTCCTTCTTCCTCTAGAAATAGAATAATAGTAAATACCTCATACGATTGTCACATGGATAGAAGGAAAAACCACCACGTTCACTTCATCGTGAGGCCTCGATACTCTGTTGTCAGAATTAAAGGCAATCTTAGTGTGAATGACTTTCTGAGACTCGGGGTGTAGCCCCCCCCATCAGGCTTCTCCCTGGTGGGAGGAGGCCATCACTTGTGGTCGAGTTATGGACTCTCACTGGCCTCCAGTGAGTTAGTTGGCCCTTTTATGGCATTGATTGTGTACACAAGCTCCAATCAAGGATTTCGAGAAGCAGAATCCTTGGGGCTGGGTCTACGAGTTTTCCGCCACGTCTTCCTCTCTCTGTGTCGCATTTCCTCTGTGGAGGGAGAAGGGGCTCGGCCTCTGAGTATTCTGAACCCTCTGCTCCTCTCATGGGTGATGCTCCAACCGGCTGTCCTCAGGGCTCTGTTGGGAGAAACTTGGAGAGCCTGGGGGGTTGGTTTCCAGCGTTGAGATTAGCACTGGGTGGATTTTATTTAGGGAAGACTCAATCCCATTTTTATAACTAAAGACTGTTGAACCTTGCCTACTGGTTGGCTGGTCTCTTAGGAACCAGACACTAATTACAAAATGCCAGAGCAAAGGTGGGGCAGTCCTTCATGAAACTACTTAACCATTGTGCTTTGGGAGTCAGTCAGTCAGTCAACTTCCCTTTTAATAGGCAAACATTTGACCAACTTCTGTGTCGCTCATCGTTTGCCAGAAACTATGGTAGGTGTTGGGGATATGAGGATGAACTTGTCACGTTTACTGTCCTTATGAGGTAGAAACGTAGCAGAAAACACAGACCTGCCCAGGAAGTGCAGTGCTGGCCGTCTGTAGGGAAATAAGAAAGGAAGTGGGCAGGCAGGCCAGGCGTGCTATGAGCCTTGTGAAAAGCTTGGCTCTCCCTCTGTCCTTGACGGGTGAGATAGGAGTCAGACAGCAGAGCACGAGTCCCAGATATGCCTAGAAGTGGCTGTATGATGTCTCTCTTCCGTCTCTGAGCCTCAGTTTCTTCATCTGCCCAACGTGGGGAAAATGATTCCTACTGGTATTTGCTGGGGTTGGATAAGATGCTGTACGTACGGTGTGCGGGGCGGGGGGTAGGCAGGGCGAGGCCATCATGTACACCTGCCTGGATGACAGCCGATAACTGGCCACCACTCATGAGCGGTCACTCGCTTGCCTTCCAGGCTGAGGGACGTGGCGGGGGCCCCCATGGTCAGCAGCCGCACGCTGGGCCTGCACTTCCACCCACGCAGAGGCCTGCACCACCACGTCCCGGTCATGTTCGACTATTTCCACCTGTCGGTGATCTCGCTGACCGTCCACGCGTCCTTGGTGGCTCTGCAGCAGCCCCTGATCAGGTACGAAGTGATGAGCCCTGCGGTGTATGGGGGAGGAGCGCGTGGCCTTCAGGGCAGACTTCCGTCTCGGTGAGGCTGAGAAGCACGGTGGGGCCAGGCTTGATCAGCACAGACCGAGGAGCTTCTCCCAGGCTGATGGGTCAGGCTCTCGGCCTCACTGAAGGGGCAGGGGAGAGGCGGGCGGTCACGGCGGGGCAGGGGAGAGGCGGGCGGTCACAGCGGGGCAGGGGAGAGGTGGGTGGGGGCTGTGGAGAGGGCACCAAGAGCCACAGGACCACAGGCAGGGACCCCGGACTGCCAGAGTTGGATCACACCTGAAAACGGTCCCTATACCTGATGTGGCTCTTTTCTAACTGCCTTAGAAGTCAGTTGGGGAAGTCACCTGAAGTCCCGAGACACGGAATCGTTATCTCTAAAACAGGAATGCTAATGAGGTTTTGGTGACTCTCAAATGGGGACAGTGGCCAGGCACGTGGTTGGAGCTTGTTCCTTTGCAGTCTTGGCGGAGAGGAGTACGGGCAGAAACTCATCAGAGGGGCTCGGGTTTCTCCAGGGATGGGCGTAAAAATAGAACTGTCTTCTGGTCTCTGGATTTTGCAGGAAGGATTTCTATTAGCTCAAAGGACCTGGGAACAAAAGGAACCCTCGACAGTTATGGGAACTACCAATTAAATAGGTCAAGCTCTACTTTTTCCAGAAAAGCCGTTTCCAAGGCATCGGTTAAACCCAGGCAGAAGGAAGTAGGTGTGAAATGAACACTTAACCTCAAAAGACCCTTTATCTTTCCTGAAACAGGTTGAAGAAAAGAATCCAATTATTAACCCTCAGATGGGTACAGTTGGATTTCACAAGAGGGATTCAGATCCTCTGGACAAGCTAATCAGGACCTTGCTTGAGTCAAATGACGAGTCATTTTAGTTACTCGTGTGCAGGCTGTCCCCTGAATGTGCCGTGAGCGTTGCCGCCCACATGCACTCCACATTTCTGCTGCGCTGTTCATTCGATCTGTCTTCGAGCTAAGCGGGAGACTCACTGCACAACCAATCAGAGTCAGGCTTGTATTGTACGTGGTTACGTTTGCGGTATTATCAGCAATGACTGTATTGCTCTAATAGTCCTCACATAGCCTCACGGTTAAAGTGCTGGTATCAATGGATGAGGGACCAGACGCCCTGGGACAGTGGGAAACTTTCCCCAGGTCATAGAGCTTACAGGTGCTGCTTCTGGGCTCTGAAGCCTGGCCCACTGGGTTCGCTGGCTGCCTCTTACCGCACTTGGCTATAATCCACTTAGTGATATCTCTACCTATTCATTCTTTGCACCCAGTTGGGCTGGTAAACTGCTCTTCTGTGCCCATTGGGCTGAGTCTGCCTTCCTCGTGTTACATCTGCCTCCCTCTCTAGACCAAAATGTCCTTACGGTGAGGTAAACTATGTCTTAATTATCTTGTCACCCTAGCCCCTCACACACTGCCTGGCGAGTGGCACGAGCCCACAGAATAGTTAAACAAATGACGAACATACCAATATAATGTCAGCTTTCTTTCCCTTTCGCTGTTTTCAGCAGGGATGTGGGCCTCTTGGATTAAATCCTTCCACACGTATTTCTTGAGCACCTGTGCTGCAGATGGTGCCAGCGGAGGCTGTTTGTTGTCAAGACCCCGTTTGCCATCAGTGACGTGGAATCTCCCTGGGGGCCTAAGGCATGCCTATAAAATAGTGTTCACGATGTGACAGGACAATCGACCGTTAGGATATTGAATAGAAGAGATCTGAAAGGAAGGGGAAATGAGTACAAGCAGACTTTGCCAAAATGTCGATTGATGAAAATCAAAAAAGGTAAAGAAAGAGGGAGATGATCGTAAACCCAACTGACGCAAATTCAACTAGTCCCACCGGCTTCCCTCACCCTCTCGACCCTTCAGCCGATGGCTGCCATCACTCTGTGGCCTCTGATCTTTGTGATGATTCGCACAGCTGGCCAGTGTCTGTTTGCGTGTCTGTGGGGCACACTGAAGCATTCCCAGCTAGTAGCAGTGACATAGAGCGTGCCTTATCGGTCGTGACAAGCTCTGATGTCCATGAATCTGTGAGCCTCTTGTGCGCACATGGAAGTACAGGCTGGCTTATGTTTCTCAAGGTTCAGGAAGGGGACGGGCTTGCAGGAGCTCACTCCAGGTAGTGCCACCAGAGGGAGTGGAGGCAGGACTCCGACCGTGCCAGGCCAAGTGTCCCCTCGTCCTTCTGTCCAGGAGCCCACTCCACCTGCCCCTTGGGTTCTGTAACCTGAGGCTCTGCCTCTGTGTCTCTCAGCAGGCGTGTGGTTGGCCTTCTGGGAGCATTTCTTTGTACACGTAGTAGGATGTGTGTCATCCTTGGCTCCTGAGCTGACTTGGAGCCAGTTGCATCCCCTCGTCATGGCGGCGTCCAAAAATCTCCCTTCCAAACACCCCCACGGGACGAATGGCCCCTTCCTTCTAAATGGCTTATTTTGGAGGCTCCAACCCCCAACACCCCTAAAGGGACTGAGTTCGTGGTACCATCCCTTTCTTTACATTCTTTTTACCCCTCTTCAATTCTCTTCTTTTCAGTTTTACTCGTCCAGGAAGAGGCTCCTGGCTCGGGAAGGGTGGCTCAGATACGGGATCAGAACAGTCAAGCCTTTCTCTGGAAAACCTGGTCTTTGGAGCTGGATACTGCAAGCCGACTTCCTCGGAGGTAATGTCTGCATGAGGGAAGCCAGTGGCCTAACAACTGCAAACTTTGCTTGGCTGGATGTATGTCCTGGGAGATCCCCACTTTCAAACGTCCCATTTAGAGATTTCTTTTGCTCTGTGTGTCTCTTCATCTCATCTATCCATCCATCTCTTCTTTTTCTACTACTGAATTTATCAACCATATTCCTAGTGCCATGTCCTGGGGCAGATGCAGGGGACAGGACCTTCATCTGGCACCTCAGCGTGGTCCCTTGAAGAATATGGTTTTGTGGAGGTCACAGGGCCGGTTGTGAGGGCTTCCCCTGGACCATGTGGAAACCTTGAAAGCAGGTTGGAATTGAGCTGGTTTCAAAACCTGGCTAATATCTCATTTGCTTGCTTCTCTGAACCTCAGTTTTCCCGCCTGTAGAATGGGGTCATTCATACTTTCTAATGTCACGGGGTAGAATGTGTATCCAGTGCTGTCATGAATGTAAAGTTTCAAACCTGCTACCTGGCACTTAGCAGGTGCGCAATAACTACACATATCCTGTCCCCCCCCCCCCGCCCCGCTGTTCCCTCTTCCTAGTACACACCTGCTGTTATTCTCTGAGCACAGCGTGTTGGCCCACCCAGCACTACTCGGTCCATCATCCTCCTGGGCCAGTCAGAGATTGTTTTTTTTAGGGAACTGCTCAGAAATGACTGGCCTGTAGTAGTCTGCATTCTTCAGAAGAACAAGAGCTGGGTACATAGATGATAGATAAGAGAGGTAGATGGACAGACGGATGGATGGATGGATGGGTGGGTGGGTGGATAGATAGCGGAGCTATATATGATATACACATATATTAAGAGATTTATTGTTAGGAATTGGCTCATGCGATTATGGATGCTGAGAAGTCCCACCATTTACAAACTGTAGACCTGAGAGAGCCAGTGGTGTAAGTTCCAGTCTGAGTCTGAATTTTAAGGCAGGAGAAAACTGATGACCCAGCTTGAAGGCAGGCAGAGAGAAGAAAATTATCTCGCAGTCTTTTTATTCTACTCAGACCTTTGTTAGATCGAAGAGGCCCCTCCACGGTGGGGAGGGTCGTCTGCTGTACTCAGTCTACTGAATCAAAGGTTAAGTTTATCCAGAAACACCCAGACAGGCACATTCAGAATAACGTTTAACCAAATGTCTGGGCGCCCTGGGGCCCAGTCAGGTTGAGCACACAGGGAACCGTCCTATATCCCCGGTGTAAGCGTAAAAGGCTCTCCACGCTCAGCCAGGCCCCCAGAAGGCGCTCCGTCTTCCTGGGCAGCCGAGCTCCACACTCAGAGGGTCCTGCACTCGGCTGGCTCTCCTGTGATGTCACCTTTCCCAGCTCTGAGTCCCAGCCAGGAGGTCTGGCAGCAAAAGGTGCCCAAGTCATGTCTCCATTTGGGTCAGGCCTTTGTGTCACATGTGTCACGAGAGGAGCTAAGAGGAGAGCAGTTGTGACCCTCCTGAGGGCCAGAGGACCTGAACCCAGGAAAGGGCTCTGTGCCGAGGAAAAGGCAGCTTTTACAGCCCAATGGGACTGCTTTGAAAGTGGACTCCAGTCACTTGTAGAGGCAGGACCTCAAGCAACCACCGAGGCCCTAGGAATCAGTGGCCTGCCCATGGACACAAGACCTGGCAGGTAGTGACAGGGTGGGAGGCAAGTGACCGCCAGCATGCGTGGGCATTTCTGTATTACTTCCTGTGCGCGGTCGGCGTCAGGGCTCCAGCAGGGGACTGTAAAGTGATAGAAAGCGGGGACTCGCTGTCAGCCTGCATCCCTGGGGCCATGCACAGATCCTTCCTGGCGAGTGCACGCCTGTGTGTCCCCAGGATCACTGGCGACTCCCCGCTGCAGACCTCTTCCTGCTCTCGGCCCCCTGTGGGTCCTCCTAGGCCTGTTGTGAGCACTTCACAGCCCAGCCCTCCCTCTGCCCAGGTCTGCGGCTCACTCCCCACACAGCACCTGCTGACCCCAGAGCCTCCCCAGTAGATTTCCTACCTGAAAATCTCCAGCTCAGACTCTGCTTTCCAGGGAAGGTGGCATGGGATGTTAGGGAATGGCAAAGGTCAGATCAGCTCAAAGCATGTTCAGCACTTACTTCCCGAGAAAGAAGCCTGTGCCGGTACCACAGGGGCAGAGAAGGGGGAGGAGGATATGGTGACTGCCACGCAGGAACTCTGATGCTCGACTCCCTACACCGGGAACGCCTCGTACAAACGCCACCACCTCTGGGAAGCACTCTCTGATTGCTTAGAAAGAAATTCTGTCTCCCAAATGCTTCTTCCAGTCTACTCTGGGCATCTCTGTCTCTCCTGCCCTGGGCGCCGCGTAGCTGGGGCCACAGACCATGTCCTGCAGCTCCACGTCCCCAGGGGCCAGCAGCGAGCCTGCAATGCATAATGAGTGCTCCAGAAATGCGTCAGACTAATGATTGGCACAAGTGCACAAACTGTGTATTGTGGAACGCTGAGTGGAGAGAGAGCCGAGCCACACAGAGGTTTGGTTCTGTCCCAGCACACAGAAAGCTGGGAGGGAGCAGGAGACCGGTGGGCCCTCCAGGGGCACGTGCGTGCCCAGGGGGCTGCCCTTGGGGACTGTTCAGAAACCCTAGGCCTGGGGTGGGGTGGGAGGGGGTGCGACAGGACCCATTGTAGATCCTGTCGCTCATCTGATTCTGCTATCTCCTGTGCAGGCTGAGCAGGAACCCGGCAGAATTCCACCTGGGAGACTGTTGTGATGGGGGAGGGAGAAAATTCTGGTCTTAGGCACCTGCTATGCTCGATACTATGTGACTCTGGGAACTTATTCACCCCTGTGGAAGCTCAGGTTCCTCAACTCGAAAATGGGATCGCACCTGTGTTTTAGAGAGGCTTTCAGGAGTTAATATGCGTAAAAACAGGCCAGAAATAGACACATAGCAGGCATGTGATAACAGTACAGTGTTTTTTTTCCCCTTGGCTATTTTTGGAGATGTGTGTCAAAGAAGACATCCTTGTCTTTTACAAGAGTCAGATGAAGGAGCTTATTTGTGGGTGCTCAGCAGTGAACCTGCTCGCAGAGCTCAGCCCACTGGGTTATTTTGGGGACCTGATTCTGTCCTGTGCATCTCGCATCTGGGCCCCATCCAATTCTGCAGCTCCGTGCTGTGCTCCCGCCCCCACCTGCCCACCAGGCCAGGGCTGCCAAGCAGAAAACGGAACCCCCTTCCCCTGCCTCCCCTGGGGCTGTCCATCCAAACCCCCGAGAAGCCTGCTGCATTAGCAAATGACATTGGAGCCACACAGAGCACAGCCTTGGCTGGCGGATTACAGAACAGGTGTTCCCTTCAGAATGAGAGGCATTTGCAGAACTAGAGTTTCATAGCAACGTGAGCTGACTGGCACGGCAAATCATGGGGAGGAGAGGGTGGACATGGCATGCCTTGTCCCTTTGCCATTAGCCAGGCCCCTCTCACCCTGTCGCCCTCTCTGCCCTGCTGCACCCCAGGCAGCTAGCGCTTCAGATTCAGAGTGGGAGCAAGCTGTGCGTCCCCATCACAAGCCAGCGGCTTCACCCTGGGGGAGCTATTTTTCCTCTCTGACTCCTGGCTTATCTATCACAAGGGATACTAATGCCTGCCTTCCTGGTGGCCGAGGAGATTAAATGAAATAAGCATATAAAAGCTTTGAGCGTATAGCCTAGCATAAAGTGCTCAATAAAACCCTCTGCTGGTATTATGTTTCTTTCAGTTTATCCACATAATGTTACTCCAAGAGCCCCAGTGCAGCCCTGTGGGCAGGACACCAAATGAAGGGTCTGTGGTGCTGTTCTCGGTTTCAGCATCGACCTGCTGTGTGACCTGGAGTCAGACACTTGCCCTCTCTGGGTCTCAGTCAACCACAGTGGAGAAAGAGGATTGGATGAGATCATCCCGGAGGCCTCTTTGAGCCCTTTCTCTGCTGTTTTGACTGTGACATCCTTGACAGTGCCTGGTACAATAGGGACACTTGAAGCATCATGCTTGATGTGTTAGTCCAGATTCTCCAGAGAAACAGAATCAATAGCATGTGTACACACACATAGCAGAGAGAGTGATTTATTTTAAGGCATTGTCTCATGATGGTGGAAGCTGGCAAATTCAAAATCTACACGTTAGGCCAGCAGACTGGAGACCCAAAAAAGAGTTACAGTTTGAGTCCAAAAACAGTCTTCCTCCTGAATGATCAAATTTCTCTTTCTTGGGGGAATGGGGGATGGTCAGTCTTTTTCTATCCAGGCCTTCAACTGATTGGATGAGGCCCACCCATATTATGGAGGGCAACCTGCTTGCCTCAAAGTCTAATGACTTGAGTGTTAATCTCCTCTAAAACATACCTTCGCAGAAATGTCTAGAATAATGGTTGACTAAATATCTGGGTACCACGGCCTGGCCAAATTGATCCGTAAAATTAACCATCACACTAAATAAATGCCCAGGGTCTGACAAGACTTTCACTGAATGTCAGGAATCAAGTTACTCACAATCAGGAGAAGCCCCATCTCCCTCCAGCGACACTGCACACCCCCTTTCTTCTCACTGGAATAAGTGGGGTTGCTCCACCGTTCGGGGGTGGAGATGGCCGCCTGGTGGAGAGATGCAGCCTTTAGCACTCGTCTCGTCTTCACAGCTCTGCCTCCTTGGGCAGGGGCGTCAGTGTGTCGTTCATTTATTTACTGACCACAGCTGACTTAGCCATCAGACGTATGAGGTCCAGTACCTAGAGATCGCGGTACTTTTAGAAGCCAACAGAATGTTTTAATTTCTTTTAAAATCAGAACTAATATGGGATATAATCCAATCTGGATTCATCTTCTTATCAGTGTAATCATACGGATAGAATATTAAGTCTTTGTTTTTGTTAATGGCTAAAAACTGCCAGGGACCCACACAAATCATAATTTGGCTCTGGGAACAATCCTGATTACTTCTCGTTGTTGTTTCCTGATTATAGATGTGAGAAATCAGAACCCAGAGAACCCGGATAACTTCCCCATGGTGGGCAGGTGCAAATTTAGAATTAGCTATCTGGTCCCTATGCTTTGTCCCAACTCACTTCATCCACCCGACACCTGCACACAGAGTGTGCAACACACCCATTTGTATGTGGATGAGATAGCTGCTCACAGGAGAACAGCTACTTGAAATCTGTGAATGATATGCTTTAAGATTAACTAGGAAGTATCAGAAGTTACCAGAAAAACAGTAGTTATTTAAAGAAAAACATATTTTGTAATAAAAAGAATATATATACATATATATGGAATGACTTCCAGTATTTCGAGAATTAAGACGAGCAGTGTTCTCTTGCTCCATTAAATTAAATAAAGATGTTCTCGTTTACATGATTATCTGATGTACAAAATTCCTGCAAAATAAAACAAGTCGCTATATGGTGTGCAGGCTCTGATGGGCTTTGGGGAGATGAAGCACCCCTCAGTCTGCTTTTGAATTCCATTGAAGGTCATTTCTAAATCAGAGTAGAAGTCAGTGAACCAGGGGCTTGTCATGCAGAAGTCCACAGTAGTGTTTACTGACGCACCACCCTTTTCATTCGTGAAAGTTGCCTTTATTCCCCCTACCTGCCTCCAGAACCTTGCTCCCAGTCAAATTTTCAAGACATAATGGGAGATGTCATGTGGGGAGGCTGAGGCCGAGTTTTAAGCAGAAAAAGGATTGAGGGACCCTGGGAGTGAGCTGACCGAGTCCAGAGCTCCGTGCCATTTACCTGCCTCTGCTCTCCTTATGGATGGCATGACGTGTCATGAGGATGCTGAAACAGATCAGAGCTTCATCTAGTCATCTCTTGTTGCCTGCACGGGTCTTGTCAGGGTTCCATGTTGTCTAACACCCCGCCGGCCTGCCACAGTACCTGTGATGAGATGCGTCTCTCTCACTCGCTCAGGAGCCAGCAGTGGGTAATGTTGCCAAGAGAAGGAGTGTGGCCGGGGACAGAATGCATCAGCTTGAGAGCCAGATGTCAGTGCTTAAGCTGGAAGTGCATTCCTCGTCTCTGTTTGACTCTGCATTGGACAGACATTCATAGTATATCTAACCTGCTCGGCCTCCTAGACGCTGGGATTTTCGCTAGTAGCAAGACGTCCGTGTTTCTTGTTGTTGGGGAGGAAAGGAGAGAGAAAACACACGAGTGCTTGCTTAATAATATTGTCATGACTGCAGAGAAGTTGCTAGCATGGGGAAACGGACCTGGTCCGCGGTACAGGGGAGCGTGCCTGAGCAAGGGGAATTCAAGGTGTGACGTGAAGGCTGAGAGGTAGCCAGGCAGGGGGAGGGGGAAATAGAGGTGCCGTGGATGGTTGTGTATGTCGTGTGCTACATGAAGATGCCTGGTGGAGCCCGTGACTTGGGGCTGGAGTCCTGCCCACTCCCCACTTGCCAAGCTGTGCATTCATAGGGTTGTGTCCACCGAGAAGAGGGCTCCTTTCCCCCAGTTCAGCTGCTTAGGAGGGAAACCTCCTTCTCAATAGCACAAAGGCACCCCACAGCGGCCCTGGAGGAGGAGCAGCGTTTGCGCTAAGGGGCTGCTTTGGTCAAGCCCCTGAGGTGGGAAAAACTGGAGTGTAGAGGGTGCTGCAGCCGGTAGGGCTGGAACTAGTGAGCAAGAGGGTGAGGGAGGCTGCTCAGGTCGGTGGGAGCCCAGCCCTGCAGGTCCCCGCAGACTGTGTGGAGGGTGACAGGCTGAGTCTCAGGGACTAGCCAGCCTGGGAAGAGTCCCCGGCACTCCGACAGTGCCTGGCAGGGAGCTGGGGCTCCGGAAACCAAAGCTGGTGCTGCCATTGTCACACGAATCTCCTTCATCCACATCTCCACGCCGCGTGGCTGGTCTCCAATCCCACGTGCAGTCAGTCGTTCTAGGGCGATAATTTGTTATTCACGAAAAGTGGCCTCATAAGGAAAGTCACGTGCCAGTGACCGGTGCAGAGAAGGAGGCAGCCTGAGAATGCGGTGGGTTAGGTGTTTTGGGGGGTCGGAGATAGAGTGTAGGACTGATTGTGGCTGTAACTGTGATGGGACTGGGTCCGCCGCATGTTCCTAACACACGTGAGGGGAGAGGAAGCCTCTGGGACATGGTTTCTCGAGCGCTTTGACCAGCGCAAATGCTGGTTGTCAAGTTAGCGAGAGGCCAGCGTTCCAGCCCATAGATGTCCCTTTCCTTTCCGTGGTGGTCTGAGAAGCTGTGTGTTTCGCATGGCAGGCGCTCCAAACAAAAGAGCCTGTATCTCGAGGTACTTTTTGCAGGAGACCCACACAACGGGTCCGCGGGCCTGTATCAGACGTTGCAAAAACAAAACAAAAAGAGAATAATCATGTTCAGTAACGGAGGGTTAGGGGTTGTTTGTTACAGCACTTAGTATTAATTAAGAGAAAATAGTGCTTTTCAACGGGCCAACGCCACAAAACCCTAAAATGCATAGCACTGACCTTGCATTTTAGGTCAGGCATCTAGAAATGGGGACTTTGGTACCGACAGAGGGGCATCTGAGGATCCACGTTACAGTGGCTGCACCTTTGGGAAAGCGCCACCTCTGAGAACTTGGAAGGCAGGTCACAGGCCTGCTGTGCCTCTGGGCAGGGCACTTAGCCTCAGCACTTCTGGCATTTGGGGCTGGGTCATTCTTTGCGGGGGGCACTGGCCCGTGCATTGCAGGACCTTTAGCTGCGTCCCTGGCCTCTGCCCATTAGATGCCATTAGATGCCAGTAGCACCTCCTGCTCCGCTGTGACAATCAGAAATGTCTCCAGACATTGCCAGATGTCCCCTGGGAGGCCAGATTGCCCCAGAGAGAACCATTGCTCTGGGGAAGTGGTTGGGAAATGCAGCAGTAACGCTGTGTCTGCACTCGTGGCTGTGTTAGGTGAGGTGTCACAAGAAACAGGTGGCCTCAGAAAAATAAAGCTTTCAGACAGGCAAAGGGACGGAGGGACAAAGTCTGTGCAGGAATGGGGGACTGGCAGAGTTGGAAAAGCCTATTTCTTTTTGAACACAAACATTAAGATTACTGATAGAACAAAACACAACAAAAAAACTTTGAGTGTCAGAGCCCAGGGAAACTTCTGAGTCAGATAAAGTGAGAGTAATTCTGGGCAAAAGTCAGATTAATGTCCCGACTCTCCCGTGTATATCAATGCAGAAAGTTCCAACTCAGCTTCCATCTAGTTTATACTAGTCTTTACGTAGAGAGACCCAGAGGCAGAAAATCAAAGAAATGAAACAGATTTAAGAGCCCATTCCAGAAACAAGGAGATCAATCACCTACTAAGTTTTAAAGAAAAGTACACAGAAGAAGCCGCAAGCTTGGAGTACAAAACTGTTTGATGGTTTGAGACGAATCTCAGCGCATGGGCCTTCTGTTCTACAGAGCAAGAAACAGGCTTTGGCTGCTGTGGGTCCCCAACGACCCTGCTGCCCACTGCCCACCTCAGCCTCCCAGAAGGCAGACCCAGAGGCCATTTGATGCAAGGACCCAAGTCGGTGGACTCAGGAGTTCTGACGAGTGGCAGACTTGGGCCCAGTCCCGAAGCCTTGCCCACTCCCAGCTGGAGGGCCTTCTCTCTGTCTGCCCAGAGGAACTTCTGGGTCTCTGTAGCCTTGGGTCTGCTCTGCGTCTCCCAGGGTTTTCCCTTCCTAATGGGGCCATGTCAGGTGCCCTCTCCCATCTCTACCTTTGGACATTAGGTAGGCCACGGGCAGGGAGAGCCTTTCCCGGGCTGCCCCTGCAGTTTGGGACAGTGCAATCGCCATTAGCCAGGAGTGTACATCAGACTCTCCCGGGGAGATTTTTTTTTTTTTTTTTTAATATCATGCATATCTGAGCCCTGCTCCTGGACATTCTGATTCTGCCGAGCCAGAATGAGGTTTAGACAACGTTATTCTAGAAATCTCCCCCAGGGGATTCTGATATATCCTCTGGTTGACGACTCCTGGAAGGGAGCCAAAGGTACAGACTTTGGAGTTAGACACACGTGGGTTCAAAGCCAGGATCTGTCCCCTGAGTCCCTGCGCTCGTCACCTCTCTGAGCTGGAGATGACACGTGCATAAAGTACGTGACATCGAGTCCCAGCTCAGCAGCATCCCGGCTATGGGAAGACAGCAGAAGCTCTGGTACGTGTGCTTCTGCATAGCCTACTAGGTTTCGTCCCTTCTGCATTCTTTCCTCCCAAAGCCTTCCAGCCCCCACCTCCTCCTCTGACCCCAGGCTCGGGCCCCAAATAGCTCTTCATTCACTCCTATCATTGAACCTTTGTATTTCCTCATCCTTGCTTGTTTGCTAGCCAGTCTCTTACTAGACTTGGGGGTCCTAGACTGCAAGTGTGGGGGGGCAGGAACTATTCCTCACTGTGCAGTTCCAGACCAACAGGTGCCCAGGGGTGGGCCCCAGGTAAATAGCTGTCGCCCTGTGGCCCCTGATGCTGTCTCTGCTTTATTGTGTTTAGTGGCCACGGTAACCTTCTGAGCTTACCATCATCACCTGTATTTTGGACACAAGGAAACTGAGTCTCGGGCAGGTGAACTGACTTGCCCCCACTCACACCAGTGGTAAGCTGCAGAGGACCTCGTGGGTAGAGCGTCGTTGGGCTCTGTCTGCCCGCTGTGTGCCTCACCTTGCCATCTGCACATGGCAGGACCACTTGTTCCCAACAGCAATCCCCCACACTGCCAGGCCCTGTCCAGCCCACTGCCTCCCCGTCACCTGGACCTTGTACAGAATGTCCCTTTCTGCTAAATATGGCAGAAATGCTCCCTCATAATTGCCCCAACTGAGAAAATACAAACCATAATTTGAGTGTAACTATTCACTGAGTCATTAAAGAGTTCGTGTGAGTCACTGAAGAGAACACGTTTATTTCCTGGCTCTTAGCATCTCCCTGGCCTTGGAGTCAAGAAACTCATGTTTAAGTTGGACTCTGCCATTTACTAGCTTTTGTCCTTGAGTATAAGTCAGTGAACGTGTGAGACTCGGTTTCCTTCCCCTGGTCAGTAAAGTCACAGCGATACTCGCCATCGTACAAGCAGGACACTGTGTCACCTTTGTGATGAAGCCGCCAGGGGCAGGTTAGCGGTTCTAGAAATTGCAGGAGAGCTAATATGGTGATTCTTCCCCCTAAATATAAGCCATTCTCCTGATCGGTGTCCCCTTCTTTTCTCCCTAAATAATGAGCAGGACCAAAGGAATCTTCCAAGCCCCATGCTTTCTGCCCCCAATGTTATGCGTAATTGGACATATTTGATAGTTTCTATCGTCTTGAAAAAGCACTGTACAAATATTGAAATAATGAAAGATCCATCAAAGAACAGTGGTGTAATATCGCCTTCTGTTTCCATGGAGACCAAATACCTCCTGTTCAGCTGGGTGATTATTAATGGCGTTGCCCCGTGGAACGCACGTCGGGGTAGCTCGGTACCTACGCAGGTGATATTTGTCATCGCCGGCAATGTGTTCGGCGCATTGCAACTTATGTTTGTTGTTGGGGGTTTAGAAATGGTTTCATGTTCTGCTTTGGTTCAACTTAATTTTTCGAAGGGCATATTGCCAGTGTCTGGTAATCCGTGTCTTGGCTGTGTTGCTGAGTCTGAACGGGCATTGTGTATGTGTGTGTGTGTGTGTGCGTGTGTGTGTGTGTTCGTGTATGCACACGCACGTAGGATGCAGGTCAGTGAACGGGATCTTAGCAGGCTAGAAATCCAGTGCCCAGAAAAAAGAAAGGAGGCAGGTATTTACTGAGCAACTACTCTGCATTGTACACAGAGTTCAGGTTTTTACTAACATGGTCTCGTCTGAGTCTGCTAACGTCTATGAGCCTTTCTAAGTATGAGACCCATTCCACAGATGAGGAAACTAAGGCTCTGAGAAGAACATAAGGACAGCCCCATGGGTTGTTCTCCTGGTTGATGTATTTAGTGTGACGGGCCCACGGTCAGTACTGAATTAATGGTAGCTCTCTTCTCTTTTCCTTCTGCTGTGCTTATTTGTCCCGTTACTTTTTTGTACAGTTACAATTAGAAGTAAGAGAAGTAGAATCATTATTATTTTTGCGCATGTGCACCAAGAAAAAAGTTTGGTTAACTCAAGAACTGCATTCGCCCGGATCCAGTTTTGTTTTCCCCCAGAACCTCATTGCTCTCATACTTGGAAGTAATCTCAGTTATCACGTTCCTGCAAACACTCAATGTGCACCCGTTGGAGTCTGTGAGCTGTACTTAGTGGGAAGGCATGGAGGCTAAGTATGTCTCTAAGGATAGCCTTGCTGCTGTTTGGAAGAGAGAGACCATTTGTGTTCTAGAAACGAGAATCCCCGGAATGTAAAAGCCCGTGTAGCAGAGCCCCTTGATTTTCTTGTCTTTGCCCCATGGCTCTTCCATAGCGACGTTCTACCTCTTACCTTTTCTGTTTTATCCCCATCACTACACACACCCTGCACGAGGCCGTGTCTTCCCTGGACACTGCCGGACCCAGTCTCTTGGCTGTGGGTGGACCTGCCCACCACCGTGTAAAGGTATGATGAGGGGACAAATGGGGAACCTCGTGGGGTAGGCCGGAGGCGAAGCGTGCGTCCCCCTTTTATGGAGGAGAATGTTGGAATTCTAAAATCCGTGCTTCCAACTCTTAAGCTACGAGCTCTTTCAACTTTACCATTTTGTTGTGAGACAAGAGTGTCTGGCAGTAGACAGCTAATTGTAGCCATAAAGCACGTTTTCCCATCCAGTTCCCATTTCTATAAATGTAGACTGAGGATACATGTTCCAGATTCTTGACCTCAAGGGGCATGTTTGTCAGGGGCTGCGAGCTGGTGATGGTGTTGATAACGATGTTGATAATAATCAAAGCTCACAGGCCATCTCAGCACATCGACTGTGACGCCACCCTTATTGTAACCTCGGTAGCATCAGGAAACTGAGGCACAGAGAGGTGGTGTTCTCTGTCGAAGTTCGCACAGCTGGGACGGAAGAGGCTGGTAGACGCCATCGGCAAGGGCCTAAGTAAGCTCTGCAGCCTGTGAGTTGTGTGGTCTCATGCCTCCGTGTCCCCCAATTATAAAATGTTCAGCACTGCTGCTCTCTTCCAAAGACATGACTTCTGTTGTGGGAAAGTGCTTATTGTAGCATCCGACAGTCAAAGGTTCCCGTGAGTGAATCAGAATTTAGGAGCTGGTCCTCAGTTGCCAGCGTCTGCTCCATCACTGGCTGTTTAGCTCAGCATAGAAACAGCTGTGTTTTTCCGGTGCTGTCTTGTTCACACATACACCAGGCAACTGAGTGTTTACGTGTCAACTGAGTGAGAAAAGCAGCTCATCAGAGAGATATTTTTTGTTTTTTTTTTTTTAGTTTTCTCCTGGTCCATCTTTCAGGGTCCACAATACATGTCACTTAACCAAGGAGGCTTTATCTGACAACCCAGACTGGTTATGAACCCTCGCTGTTCTCACTTTCCCCCTTTGTGCAATTCCCATCTCGCTGGAAATGGTTGTCCATTCTGCTAGGGAAATGTCCATCTTCCCTCCTAGAATGACAGGACCTTGGAAGCAGACATGTCTTCCTTCATGCTGAGATCCTTGCATGTGTGTGAGCAGTGGGCACTCAATATGTTACTCAAAGGGATTCTGGAAGATCCTATCCCTGAATTGATTAGATACATCCTTGTTTCTTTCACCAACCCAGTTAGCACATTGCGGATAACTGCATAGACGGTTTTGTTGTGGTCATTTATATTTTTATTGGAAAAAGCAACGCTCTGTCCCCACTCTACTGGACTGCTTGTTCCTGAAGTAGGCCAATGAAACCGTCTTGGCATCTCGTCTTCAGACTGCTCCAGGTACCGACAGGCTTCTCGTCTGCAGAATCTTTCACGTCAACTGCTCCAGTATTTATAATTGGAAATGAACCTCATTCCTCACTGACCTTCACCATCTTCTCTGGGTAGCACAGAGAATCCTGTTCCGTATTGATCTCATTCTCTTTCCCAAGAGAATTCTCAGCGGAACTGATGCTTTCCCATGGCTGCCAGAATGTCTGCTGGAGGCTTCGGGGAAAACGCTAACCTTGGATCTGAGCCTTTTGTGGGTGAGGGGCAGGGTGAGGGGAGCAGAGAGCCTAAGGTGCCTTAGTTGCCCTTTTTGAGAGTCACCACTGGTGTTTGAGTAACGGCGACCTGACCCTTGAGTTCCATTGTGCTCTCTCGGTCCCAAAGCCCCTTTGCCCAGTTCTATCATTTAATATGTGTAACTCCCCTGTCATACATAGATGAGGAGCCCGAGGCCCAGAGAGCAGAAGTGACTTGCCCAGGCTTGTCCACCTGGTAAATGTCGGATGCCGGATTTAAGACTCCAAGTTTAGAGTCCCGTTTGCTACATAGCATGTGTCCACTGGTCATGGCTGTGGATTCGCAGAGACGCACAGGGGTGTGGTCCCGTGGCAAAATTTCACATCAGACGCCATACTTGATTAACATAAAATCATTGGCTGAAACATATTGAGCCTTTACTCTTTTCCAGCCCCTGTCTGCAGTCGTTGCACACATTATCTGATTTGCTTTTCACTAGCATCCTGGGAAGAAGCTGAGTAGTTCCCTCATTTTGTAGATAAGAAAATGGAGGCATAGAGAGATAAGTCCTATCCATAATCTGGTGGCTTGTGAATAATGGTGCTGGGATTTTAATCCAAGCTATTGGACTCCATCAGATCTAATCAGCTGGGGTCCCCCTTCCTGGGCCCCAAACCTTTTTTCTGCTTATTTGAGCGAGAGGGATGTCTGGGCGTCTCGTGACCTCTCTCTTCGCTTCCCTCACCATCCATTGACCGATTCCTTCAAACTCTATTTAAATATCGTTGTGTTTATGCCTCTCCTCCCTCTTCTGCTGCTTAATTGCTTCTCTTTTTTTAAATTGCATTTGTTGGGGTGGCATTGGTTAATAAAATTATATAGGTTTTAGGTGTACAATTCTCTAACACGTCATCTGTATATTGCATTGTGTGCTCACCACCTGGAGTCGGTTCTCCTTCTGTCTTCCCTGGACAATGCACAGTTTCAAAGCTTACCTCTTGTCTTCTGACGCTGTCTTCTCCCATCTGTGTCACCTAGGTTAGTTCGAGATGACGACCCTTAAATTCATTGTCATGACAGTCAAGAGAGGTCGTCTTCCTGCCTCCTGCCTCTAAATCTAAAGTCGTCCTCAACTTCTTCCCTCGTGAGCGCTATGCCCAAATCACATCTATTTTATTTTTGACTTCTGCGAAAGGTGTTCCTTTTCTTGTGCCTTCTCAGATGGGCCTGGAATTTTCTTCCTCCTGTTTCCGTTGGGCGATTTCTTTTAAATAACAGGGCCATTTTTCACCAGGTATGTGTCTTGACTGGCCCAAGAACTATACAGATGCTTTTCTTTGTGCTGCAGCAGCTCTGATCATAGCTCTTCCCTGAACCAAAACCGTTCATCTGTGGGCTGCTTCACACGCTAGACCACCAAGGCGCTGAATCCCGCAATCATGTACCAATAAGCCTTTTGTATTAACTAACAGCACTCTGCTTAGTGCCCAGCCCAGAAACAAAACCCAATAAATGATTCTTGAATAAATGTATGCCTTAATGACTTAGATAGACACCGTGCTAAGCATTTTATATAAGTGTATTCTCTTTGATCCTAAAACATGGCTCTTTGTAATACTACTAATCGTAATTACGGTTAAAAATATCCAAAACTCCTCTTGAAAGAAGTTCCTCTTGCCTCAGTGGAGACGTCTTACTAAACGGGACATTTGAGTAGAGGGGATGCTAGAGCAGTTCCCAAGGGAAGAAAAACTCTCATGTACGAGGGTCTCTGCTGAGGAACAGCATGGGGCAATGTCCTGGCCTTCTGTGACAGGATGTAGTAAGGTGACAGCAGAGTACAGGGGCAAACAGGTGAGGATGCGAGGCTGCTTTCAGGGACAGAGAAAGCTGGTATTGGGGAGATGAGCCAGGGCGAGTAGAAAGCACGGGGAGGGTGGCCAGGCTTCGCTCTCTGGAGCAGAGAGGCTTCCGTGAGTAAGCCATGGGTGCACAAGGAAAGCTGCTGTGACGTGCAGGTTGAGAGCAGACTTCCAGCCATGACGTGCGGGGCTCCCGAGGTGCTCACGCCCACCATCCCCTGTTCTTTGTGGTACCTGCTCAGTGCTGACTTCTAAGTGGCTTGCAGCCCAGGGGAACGTATTGCTTCTCTCTAAGTCACTTTATCGGACCTTCTCCCCTTTCCACGGCCTCGCAGTCCACTCCATTGCTCTCCACCTCTTGCATTCACCCTTCTCTTGCTTAAACCTACAAACAGCATTTTGCCAGGGAGATGAAACTTCCTCAATATTTGAATCTCAACAAGCTAAATTCCTACCCCCCCAAAGACGTTTCTGTCGGATTAGAGAGCCGACTCGTAAGGAATTAAAGACATCAAGTAAAGCAAAAAGGAATTCCGTCCGATTGAAAATGACGCACAGAATCTAACTGTCCTCTCCTGTTCCTCCATCTACCTGCCTCCCTATAACTCAGCGAGTGGGATCTATGGTGAGGAGAAAGGAGGCGGTATTCTAGGAACACTGTACTGCTATCGATAAAAATTACAGAATGAACTCTAGTAATGAGTGTAATAATTAGTATCACTTTATTCAGCGTCGCCACTATTTATGGAGTGACCATATGACTCACTTAATTCCTACAGGATTTATTATGTAATTCACTCCTGTCACTAACCTTACAGGGTAGGTGGTATCTTATTTCAAAATTATTTTTAATAAATAGACTCAGTGTTTTCCTGTGTGGAGGGCGCCCTGCAAAGTCACGTTTCCTGCCTATCATATCAGAGTTTGTGATTTGCAAAGCAGTGTTTGAATCTAAAAATACCCTGACAGTGGAGTGAATGCCTGTTTCACACAATACACAATTTCTCCTGTTTTTAAAATATCTGACGTAGCAGCTCCTTGGTAAATTTTAAGAAGCATATGTACATCTGATTGAATTGGAGAGTAGTAATGTTTTTCTTTAAACTAGAGCTTTCCTTCACATTACGCTGGGAAAATAAAGACGTTCACCAACAAAGTGTTTAGGGTTTTATGATGATCTGACAAGTAAATTGCTTGTTCGGTTTGAGTTGTGTAATGTTCTCAATTAAATTAAATATTAAGAATCCAATTTGCCAACTGCTCACAGAATTGCTGCGCAGTGCATACAGTTTGGGGACTGCCGTTTAATGAAGAACAAATGGAAGTAAAAATACTAGAAAATGAAAGTGCCGACACGCTAAATGTTTGAATAGATAGATTCAGCATTTTCAAACGTGGAGTGTCAAATCTTTTCTGCACTGGGCAGAGGTATTGTATCCCGTCACCGGAGTTAAAGAATCCACCATCTGCAGAGTTCTTGTTACCAGACACAACTGTGAAATGGCCTGTTTGTGCGTTTGAATGCTCTTCTACAAGACTGGCAAGCGCAAGGCCAGGGGGACACCTGCGCTTGGAAAACTGCAGAGACATGGTAGTCAGTGAATGCAGGCCAGCATTCAAAACAAGACTTATGGACCGGCCTCAATTACAAATATAAATACAAGCACTTTGCTGGTCATACTTTTACCATGTTCGTCTTGAATCCTAAGGCAAATGCAGCTGCTGAAACTGCACAGCAGTATTTGATTGCAACACGGTTCTCCCTTCCTTCCTGTTTCTCTGCCTCCATCTCTTCAGCTCCGAGGAAAGGAAGGCAGTGTTTGTACAGGGCGGCTGCCAGCCTGGTGGCCAGGGTCATCTGTCTCCCTGCTGGGCCCTGTGACCTGTCCTGTGCATTTTTGGACTCTGTCATCTCTTCTCCCACACCTGCCATCTGCCTTACACGCCCCTCTTCTCTGTTCCCGTAATACAAACATCAAGTCTTTGTCAGGTGCCCATTCTTTCCCAGATACTTTTCTAAGCACCTTTCTTCCCTTACCTGTGTAGTTATTTGCCACCAGAGTGCTTGGAGGTAATTGTTATGATGATTCCTATTCTAGAGGTGAGGTAATAAATGATCACAGGCATACGACAGAAGACACTCGGTGTATCTTACCGAACAATAAGCAGCCAGGGAATGCAGGCCAGCATTCAAAATAAGACTGATGGTCCGGCCTCAGTTACAAATATGAATATGAGCACTTTGCTGGTCATATGTTTACCATGTTCGTCTTGAACCCTAAGGCAAATGCAGCTACTAAAACTGCACAGCAGTATTCGATTGCAAAACGGTCATCAACATAATCCCATTTTTACTTAAAATGTGTTCACATGATTTTTGGTCTATTAATTTTGAAAAGTATTATTTGTAGGAAAGGCTCCCTTCTTGATACTCAGTCTAAGAGAGTCACCACTCTTTTTCTCTCTTCGCCCATAAAAAAAAAAATGAGGTTAAGAATGACATATACGTCAGAGAGTGGAATTAAGAGCTCTAGTGAATGAGGATTTAGTATGTGAATACTCTTACTTTGGTTCTGCCATTGCTATGATGCCAATAAATACCAGGCGTACTCTGAGCTGGTTTCATATAGAACTAAACATTCCAATATGACAGTTTCAATGCAGTGACCTCCCACTTCCTTAATTATCTCTTAGAATAGTCTACTCTGTTTTCTGTGGGGCCAAGAGAGAGCCCTGAGTATCCTCTGCCAGGGGCAGAATTGGTCGCGATTAGGAATGTGGGCTCTGGGATCAGGCACAGCTCACTTACGTCCCAACTGTGCCCTATACTGATCATATGACTCAGACAAGAAAAGCACTCTTTCTCCTCTGCCTCACACCTGGACGTGATTTGGGGTGCTCTGTGAATCCCAGATAAAGAGATTCGCGACGAGTCACATGGGTCTTAGTATGTTAGGAGAACACAGACTCTGTTTTCAATGCTGGTCTGCACTGGTCTCCTTTCCAGGTGCCCTGCAGAATGGGCTGTGTATTGAAAGTCCACCAGCCATTCTAGGGGGAGAGACAAGGACCAAATTCACGAGACTTCAGAACGCACACTCTTGGAGAGTAATTATGGACGCTGACTCTATGCCTGCCCCAGTGTCAGCTGAAAGGATTCAATACCTTTCATAATTAAAATCACAAAAGCATAGAATTTTACACCTTGCAGATACCATAGCGAACCTCTCCAGTTTCCAAAGGAAGGCCAGTGACAACAGTCACGGCGTCCCATGGCACTGAGAGTGACAGCTCACTTCTACGTCTGCATTTGTGACCTTGGAGCTGGCCTCTTGGGATGAGAGTGATAATTGCATGACCCTTCACACAACTGCATAATTAATCCGTTTTACCTGATGGCCATTTCACTGTACTCCCTCTGTTTTCACTATCCCTATGGTCACTGCCCTGCCCTCTGTTGAGGAAACTTTGGTGCTGGTGAATTCAGAACCGTATCTTGTTGGGCAAGAGAGCAAGACTGCTGTTCTGGAATTCTGGACTTGTCTCTGAGTAATTATGGGACCAAGAACGATTTACTCAACCTCTCAGGGCTCAATCCTCTTTGTAAGTTTCCATCACAGAGTTCAACTTCTCTGAAGGATTGGAGGACCAGATGTGAGGACTAGTGAGCTGCTGGAATCAGAGGAGAGCTCAACGCGTGCCTTCCCACCCGTCTTTTACAGACTCACTGGCACATGCTTTGTACATTTCCTGTGTGTATCTGGGTGCCCGGGAATTGATTCGTGATGAGTATGATATGTCAGACCATCCACGATGAGACGTGTGTCTGTCTGTCTAGTGTCATCGCCTGCCTTTGTCCCCTGGACTCATTCACCTTAGCTTCATCCCACTGATTATACTTCCCTGCACTTTATTCACTTTTCACTTTGTGTCTTGTTTACAATGGTTTCTGTGCTCAGCATGCCCTCCCTTCATCCCTTCCTGACCATTCAAGTGCCACATCACCGCTTCCAGGAAGCCTTCTCTCCCCACACGCCATCACACATCCATAGCATCCTAAGGTTTCTTCTAACATGACACCACATTTTCCTCCAATGATGGGCTTGTGTCCATCGTTCCTCCAAGTAAAGAATATTTTCCTCTGTGTGGGGGAGAGGAGGGCAGAGTATGTTAATCTCTAGAGCTCAAGTGTTTAGCACACAAGAAGTACCAAATATAGAGCAATTAGAACCAAGATGATGCATGGATTAGACCGACCCTATGACTTGCTGGAATTCTTGTTGGAAAGAAATCCAACAGGACTCCCGGTCATAATACTTCTAAAATGAAAATATAGTTCTGTCAAGCCAAATAGATCAGTAGCAACAATATACGTATTTACCCAAAATGCATTATAGGCATTAGGTAACGTAGAGGAAGATCATGAATGTTTCAGAGTTAATATATCCACTTATCTAATTATTAATGAGTTATTACTCTTGAAAAGGTCTAAGTAGGTCAGAATCTCTTGGTGATGGAGGCATCGACCAGTGGACTAAAGAAAACGCCGTCACCTAAGCACATCAGTGGAAGAAGTCACGTGGCATTCCTACTGATAGTAATCCTAAGACTAATGAGTTGTGTGTGTTGGGCATTCTGGAAAGTGTTATCCTCACCGCGGCCCCATGAGGGCAGGTCAGTCTCTGTCCAAGGTGCTGGATGTGGTGAGGAGCAAAGGCTGGACTTGACCCCATGCTAGTCCTATAATTGCAAGTCCACTGGATTTTCAGGGCATTCTGTTGTTTTGCCCCACAGAACGGAAGTCCGTAAAATTTACCGTGCAGTGATTCTGGAGCAAGCTGAATCAAAAAAGCATCTTTTAAAAATTGCTGTTAATACAGGCTTATTAACAGGGAAGAAACAAGATCGTATTTAGGAATCACGAATGACTATTTAGGAACCAGGGATGAAAACACACCCCAGGATTGTTGGGGTCTGGTTTTCAGCCACACAATGTGTGCCTGTCTTCTGGACCACGATTGTTGAACACTCAAGGCGCATTAGTTCAGTCCAGTGGTTTTCAAATTTTATTTTTTCAACCAAGAATTTTTTTTTTAATTCCTATTTAGAACCCATCATACAAAACTGCTATGAGCAGAAAATCTCTGAGGAGTGGAAACCTCTCTTGCTGCTGATACGCCCATGACTTTCCAAAATGCTAATTGAAATCCAGTGGTCTGTTCTCACCCGCTACCCAACACTGACCGACCCTCCTTGTTTGCCCCTTGGTGCTGAGCACCCTGGGCCATGTGACACTTCTGAGGCAGTCTGCTCCCATAGGACATTAATGCCAGTGACTTCCTCATCACCTATTATTACCATGACTCTTGTTATTATTGCTCTTATTGTTACTGCTGCTATTATTTTAATTTGCACACGATAGGCAAAGGCTTGGCAGATTTTAGTGTTTTTCTGTGCAGAGGGCCAGGGAAGAGCCTCACGCTCTGTCTCTCCCTGGAATCACGAGCCACTTCCTGCTCTTCCTCAGGACCCACGTGTGACACCCTCAGCTTTTCCTTTCTGTCCCCAGCAGGGGAGTTTCTATGCGCCCTCGGAGCACTGCATGCAGCATGCTTACAAGTGTCACCGGGAGCTGTGCTTCCTGCTGCTACACGCCTACCGGGGACTCCGCGCCTACTTCCTGCTCATCATGAGGGACGTCCCGGAGCTGCCACACATGGAGCTGGGTAAGAGGCCGGCGGGGGACGCGCTCATCCCACAGCCCACCTGCCTCTTTTGGGCTGGCTCACGAGCCGTAGGCGTGATTTTGTAAACATCACAGTGACAAGCCCCGTTTCCGGTCGGTTTTCCTGTACCCGACATCATTTGAGCAGGAGAGAATCTTAGACGTGAAAATGCCAGAAGAAAGCACAGAAGCAACTCAAGGAGCATTCATTCATTCATTCATTCATCTACCAAGCATTTACTGAACACCTGCTGCATACCTGGTACTACTGGAACATAATGTTAAGTTGCTTCCTAAGGGAAGATGCTAGTTTATAGCCTTATCTTAATTCGGCTGCAGTTACAGGACTGCAACTTACAAGAGTATAAAGCAATCGTAAGAAATCAGTACGTGTATACTTTGTAACCTGGATGATTATAGAGACCTCTTACTAGCCATCGCATTTGGTTTTTCGGGGATGAATGGTTTCTTGTACATCATCACACATCATGGAGACCCTTGGACCCGAATCCCTCCTGATTGGCACATGGTGGGACTGAAGCTCAGAGAGGTGGAATGACTGCTCAGGGGCACACAGCAATGTGTCCAGAACCATGACAGGAGTGCAGAGGTCCTGCATGGACACCCAGGGCAGGGTCTCTATTTCATGCCACCCTCGTTTATGGCAGGTGATGGGTCAAAGTTCTGCTCCAAGTCCTCTAATGAGGCCCCTTTGCACTCTCGAACAGAGGCCAGGTCCTTAGCCTGGCATTCAAGGTTAACAACAGAATCTTGCTGGGTACCTTAGCTTCTCTTCCTGTACCCCTAGACCTCACCTGCTGAAGCAGAGTCCTCACTTGGCCCTGGCAGTGCCCATGACCTTGTCCATTGTCCATTATTACATGGAACACATCAGGTAGCAAAGATTCATTTGCATGTTTCTCTTCCCCACTAGACTTGGGGTCTTTGAGAGCAGAGCCCCTTAGGTCCTCATCCCTAGTGCCCGGCGGGTAGGTAAAGGGGTAGGTGCTGGTTGTTGATGAATTGAATTCTGGTGCCATCTTGCCAATTAGCTTTGTCAGCTCTAACATCCTCGTGAAGGCAGGCGCTACCCTTTGAATCACACAGTCATAGGGTTGATTTCTTTTGCAGATTCAAATGCTCTGCATACAGTAAAGACACACACAGAACCAGAGCCAGTTCACACAGCTCACAGGGAAAGTGGAGATTGTGCAGTCGCAAGTGACTTCTGTTTTAACTGCTTTTTATCCAAAGGAACTGAGTTGCTTTGGTTCATTCATTCACTATCATATTTTTACTGCGCACCTCCCCTGTGCCAGACACCAGGGACACAGCTGGGACAAGTATGACAAAAGTCCGTTATGCCTGGTGGGGTTCACAGACCTGAGGACAGCTGCCGGGAGGATAGGTGTGTGCTCATCAAGGATTGCCCCCCACTCACCTGCACAATGCTGCTTTAATTAGAACCCACGCCTTAGCCAAGTGCACACCACGGACCATGGGCCCACACAGCTAGAGCAGGGTTCAAACACAGGCAAAACAGTGACTATTAAATCCCAAATGGCGAGAGTCCACTGGTTCCTGCTGGTGAGACGGTGGGCTCGCAGGGTCCCCTTTCGGTAGATGGTATGGAAGGTTCTGATAATCATTAATATCAGAGTCTGCAGGGCTGGGCAGTAGGCTGAGCTCTGCCACTCTTCTTCTCTGGACTGCCGTCCATTCATCTGTGCGATGGGGATACAAATCCATGTCACTCACACATGGGTCATGCGCACACACGTGTGTGTGAGTGCATCTGTGTGTGCAAAGGCACAAAAGAATGTGGAATCACTTGGGACTGCACCCAGAGTCTTTAGTGATATTTATGGAGTGTGAAGTCACGTGGCTCCAAATCGGGCATCTCCTCCTATAGCCCGACCCCCATGGGCAGTTAGGACAGAGAGAAGGGGCATTCTCAGGACTTGTGTTTCTTTCTGTGATTTCAGGGCCAGCTTGGCACCCATGCTTTTCTCATGCCATCAGCAAGCAACTGCTGCGTTTCAGTGTGTGTCCATTTAATGGCATGTTGTTGTGTTTTTTTCCCCCTAGAGTCCCTTGCTGTTGAAGAAACGCTGTCTCAGCTGTGCTCAGAGCTCCAGGTAATCAGAGAACCGGCTCCTGAAGTCGGAATGGCAGTAGTCATACAGGCCCAGTGTGGCCACCTGCTTGATACAGAAATCACAGGGGAAAGACAAGACTTGTACCCTTACTCTAGGTTGAAGCAATGCTCTTCTATGGCTTTTCCCTAAGTCATTGTGTGTCTCCTGGACGCCCATTGTGTGCCAGCTCTGTGCTAGATATTTTGGAAAACCTAACCAGGGTAACAGGCCTCTGTGCCCTGGAGCTCACGCCCCATTTGCTTGTTTGCCCATCACACATCCATTGACCAGGCTTTGATCGCCTGCCAACTGTGTGCTTCTCACTGGGGGTGACACAGGCCTTGAACTTGTGCTCAGATGAGTGACATGGCAGGAGCCTGGCTTCAACGACAGTGCTGAGGTGAAAACAGAACTGAGCGTTTGTCCCAAATTCATCAAGCGTGTATTAGGAATGCACGCTTAGTAAGTGCTGGGCAAGTGCATCTTGCCGTCACCGACAGTCTCTGGGGCACTTTCACACCCTATCATGCTGGCTGGTTTCCTAGGTGAACAGAGGCCCTTATGAGCCCTGCGCCCGGCACACAGCCCCACCCCGATGGGCCTCACAGGAGGTGGGGCTGCAGATCTGGGCACAGTCACTGGTGGGCGTGGGACCCCAGCAGCACGTGTCGCTGACTCTGTGTGAGGTGACAGTTGCTGGTGGACCCCAGAGAGGAGGCTGCATTGGCGTTAAGCCTGGGGGGAATGAAGGAACCTGTCTCTTGTGCCAGGGCATCCAGGCGTGGAGCTGGAGGCAGAGGCGCGGGTGCAGGGCTCCTGAAAAGGGGGCAGTGGGGGGACTGAGGCTCTGGGGCGAGCCTGAGCTCACGGTGAAGAGACCTGCATACCCCACAAACCTTGGACTGACACCCAGGTCACAGGGGGCCATGAAGAAGGAGGGTGAGAGGCTCAGTGGCGGCTGTGTGGGAAAATGAGGGAAAGAGAGCGTGTCTGTAGGCAGGCAATGCAGCTAATGACATTGACAGTAAAGCAATGACAATGCCACCTTCCGCTGCCTGGATCGGGCTCCCTGCCCCCACTCGCCATCACTGTCCTCCCAGCAGCCCTGCACGTGCAGGGGAGGCACGGACATGTTCCCACTCATTTAGCCACAAGTAGACACGAAGGAATGTGGCTTCCTGACAGCCCCTGAACCACTGAGCTGCGGGCCCGAGGCCACCAGGGAGCCATTGCAGTGTGGCTGTATCTGGTCCCCGCACTCATCCAGGTGAGAACTCAGGCAGCCAGTGGGTCTGTCAGATACACCTCATGAGGGGCCAACAGGTGAACTTCCTCCTTTGGCTCCGGGCCCCCAGCTGCAGGGACACCGCCCCCGGTTTGCAGTGATAGTGATGCCCAGGCTTCATTTGGCCCAAAGCAACCAAATGAGCTGAGTGCTGCAGGGATGTGGTTGGGTGACAGGGAGAGAAAGGAGAGTGGGATGGGCATCAGCCTACTCCATGGTTTGCCGAAAGGCTGGCCTGGTGCTTGGAGTGGAAGAAACAGCTCCCTTCCCAACACCCCTAGAAGGTGCGCTCACAGCCCAAGGAGCTCTTAGAGGTGGGCCATCACCACCCAGTGGCCAACCACACACACACACAAAGGGCTGCGAACACGTCCATCTCAGCGATGGATGGGATGGGGGTGGAAAGGGTTTCAGGTGACTTAAGACAATTTGCAAACGTAGAGCTCTACAGTAATGCACCAATGTGTATCTATCTTTACTCCATGTGAATCTTATAAACGTTTATTAAGCACGTACTATGTGCCAGCCACTGTGTTTTGTTGGTAATGCAATGATGGCAGAGACCTTTCCAGGACCAGAAGCCGCCGGTGAAACAGATTGTTCACACAGCAGGCAGAAGCTGCCAGTGGGGAAAGGGCTAGGCCAAGGAGCGTAAGACAGGGCTGTAGGGGACAGGGACATGACAGAGTGGGAGTGCCGGACGCAGGGAGGGGGCAGCCGTGCAGAGCCTGGGACAAGCATGGACGGATGTGGTGACGGCACCAGGGGCGTTCCTGGTCCACTATGGCTGCAGCTCAGAGCCTGTGAAGCCGGTTGTGGGGAGCAGGCTGGAATGGTGTGTTGGAACAGGAGATGGGATCCCTGCTGCCGCGGGGCCTGATCAGGAAATGGCCAGGTGTGTTCTCCACAGTGGAAGGAAACATTTTAATACACTCAACCACGTCCATTCACACAGCAAACAGCTTCAACACATGCTGAGTATCTACCAGAAAGCAGTGGACCATTTTCTTTAAAAATATAGAAATATAGGACTTCCTATCATGCAGAAAATTCTCTCCTGTTTGCCCCCTTAGATTTCTGGGAGATCCACATTGTTGGATGGTCTTTCCTGGAGCCACACCGTCCTGGCAGGAAATGCTATAAATAAGTCACTGGCTACCAATTGGGGCAGCCTGGTTTTTGCTTCTCTTGTTTACCTTTTTGCTAATCTCCTTGCCAGAGGGTTTTGTAAAACTATTTTATTTAAGCCCGAAAGCATCATTTTGAGGTGGTTCAAGAGAATGATCGCATTGATAAGGATGTCACATGCCTTCTCACCAAATCCTTGTTTTGATCTGAAGATGTAGGTTTCATTGGCCCTGTTTCCTAGTCGAGGAAGCGAAAGCTTTAGACACTGACTGGCCCTGTGATCGCTGAGACCTCTTCCTCCCTGGCCAGCTGCAGTGCCTGGCACTGTCACTTTTCACCATGAAGTCTAGAGGGCGAGTCACAGCTTTGATTAGATAGAGAGCCCTCCCAGGTCCCCAGGGAGCAAGCAACAGAACTCTGCTGGAGGCAGCCCCTTTGAGAAGCATCCATTTCTCGCTCTCCTTTTAGAATTGCTCAAACTTCAATGTGCATATGAATCACCTGGGGACCTGGAAGAGATGTACCTTCTGATTTGGCGTGGGATGGGTCAGGAGATTCTGCATTTCTAACACGTTCCCAGGAGAAGTGGTACACCTGGTACTTCTGGACCCCAGGTGGAAGAGTAGCTACACTCGGGAAATCCACAAGAGAGCGCCCTTCCAGTCGGCATTGGGCCCAAATCCCCTTGTCAGCATGGAGGGCCCCTACTTGGTCTTGCCAGAGAAACCCCTGCACTCCCATCCTCTGTAATGGCACCGGCTCAGACATCCATGAGAGTTGGAAAGTCTTCTTGGCATTTAACGAGAAGCTTCCTTAACCTTATCTGGAGCTATTTTTATAATCAACTGGCGGTGGGGTTCGGGGGGAGAATAGTTCTCACAGAGACACATGTAATGCGTTGCTTTTTCTTTTCCTCCTTTTCACTCTGGTGGCTGAGCTCAGAAGTCATGTGATGTGGGAGGGGGACTGCTGTGGGTGACAGAAGAAGAAGCCTAGTAAGGAAAAGTCCAGTTATAGAAACACGGGGTTCCTCTCATTGATGCACAGTCACCAATTTATTCACTGGAGTTATCGAATTCCACTATCCATCAACTACTGTGCAGGTGGTAGGACTACGGAGAAGGCTAAAGCTCAAAATGCAAGCAAAGGAGGGATGTTGGAAGTGAAGCAAGCTACGTATGGTTAGTGGTGCCATGAGTGTGGTCTGCACAAGGTCAAGCAGACTGTACAAGGTCAGCGAGGTTAGTCTTAGATGTGTGTAAACACGTAGCAGGGGGCACAGTAGAAGTTTCAAAGGGATCATCAGAAACAAGGGGGACTGTATTGTCCCCTGAAATAGTTACCTGGTGGAGAAGAGACAAGTCCAAAGTGGTGAAGACAGGGAGAAAGGAGATGGGAAGATGAGAGGAGAAGGCGTGCCAAGGAGCACGTGTAGCCCAATCAGGGGCCTGCTGCATGGAACCAGCTGGGTGTTCCAGCACGGGAGGCAGGTTAGTGAGGCTGGGCAATGGGTGTGCACCGGCCAGAGAGAAGGTAGCCAGAGGGCAGGCAGGGAACAGCGTCAGGGGCACAGTGGTGCCGAGTGTTGATGACAGAACTTGACGCTCATTAGTGTGGATAACTGGTGGGTGAATCTTAAAGGCAGGCTACTGCTCGTCCATCTGAACGCCTCACTCAAGCCTGGAGGTTGTCCAGTGACTGACCGTGACCCCCGCCCCCACCGTCAGTCACATCTTTTCTACATCTAAACACCCTTAGCTATGGATTATAGGACTGCACCGAGAGAGGACAGTCCCTGTTTGATCGCTGCCTCCCGGCAGAGCCAGTGCTAGAAGTAACATTTCTATCAGAAGGAAGTAAGGGCGGTCCTCTCGTTTTGGGGTCTTGTAGCTTGTATAGCCATCAGACACTGATCTTCCTTCTTGGGAGAAGCAGCTCAGAGACGCTAGAGCTGAATGATGTGTCTGGAAGCTAGTCATTAACTCTAAAGTGACAATACCCAGCAATTAAAGAGCCCTACTGTGTGCTAACTTCCTCCTTCCTTCCTTGTCTTGCTTTTAGAGGCCTCACTCCACCTAGTATGTCTTCATCCAGCATCAGCCTTTAGTCCAAGAATAGCCACATAGACTTGTAATGTTTCAATGGGCATTGGACTTAATCTCCCTATATGTGATTATACCCCTTAAGCGTTTATTTGCTTTGCATACTCATTTTGCTTATGAAGAAATTGAGGCACGGTACAGAGAAGGGGGCAGAGACAGGGTTTGAAATGACTATGGGTGTGTGGTCCTGCTGTAGCACCCATGGCAGAGAGGTCCCACCGCTCAGACTTGTTAACCCACCATCCTGTCTCCTCCACTGAAGGAGGCTCCCTGAAGGCAGAAACCCTCCCCTCTTCATCTCTCTGTTCCCATTTATTCTAAACATGTGCCTGGGTCGTGGAAAACACACACCAAACACTTGTTGGATAAATAGTGAAGCTTTTGTTCCCATAATAAATAGTGAAGGAGTCCGTGTCAGGCCTCGGCAGCTGGCTCCCTGCCTCTCCTCAAAGACGTGATTTCTTTTCTCATTTCTCCAGAAGTAACGTTACCGCCAAGCAGATGGCTCTCCTAGTTCAACTGAAGCTACCCCAAGGTTCTCGCTAAGGCTTCTGGCTCTCGCTACGCTGGCTCCTTCAAGTATTAGTTAAGGCAACCTGGGATCCTCCGTAAGAAATTTGGAATGATGGGGGAAGAGGGTGGTGGTGCTGTCAGCACTACCCTGTGGAAATCACTAAGCACTTCGGTTCTGTGAGCTTTAAAGATTCTTTTCCCAGGAGATGTTCTGACAATGTCTATTATGAGGAGGCTGTGTGGTGCTGTGGCTTTGTGGTTAGACCGTCCTGTGGTTGAGTCCTAGCTCTGTGTCAGCGGGGCCCTGCTATTGAATCCCTCGACTCTCATGGAATTGGTCTGTGAAATGATTACAATAACTCTACCACAGTTGGTAATTATAGGGATTCGATAGGGAGCATCTATAACATACCTGATAGTAAATAGGAATGGTGGAAGCTATAATGGTTACCGAGTACCAACTTCAGGAAGTAATGGCATAGACAGTCGAGTCCAGACAAAGGACAGAGACCATCATTCAAAACAGAGGAGTCAGTTAAGAAGTCAGGAAGATGGCCGCAGTAGCTTCATGGAGTGGGGGGCCTTGACTGCCACCGTTCTGCCTCCCCAGATGCTGAACCATCCAGAGAAGATAGCCGAGCAGATAAGTAAGGACCTCGCCTGGCTCGCCTCCCACCTCATGGCTCTGTGGACCCAGTTCCTGGACACGGTGACTCTGCACTCCCAAGTGACCTCTTACCTCACACACGAGCACCACACTTTGCGGGTAAGGCGTCCCGGGGTGTGAATGCTCTAATCACAAGCCAGTGGGCTCTCGAGGAAGCTTCTCAGCGGTTGTTAGTTCCCTGGGCAGAATACAAACTGGGGTTGGCGGCTATAGACCTGACTCCGCCATGAATGTGCAACTGAGACTTTATGAGCTTCCTTCGCCTCTCAAACCCTGGCTCTCCCATTCGTAAAATACCTCCCTTGGCGATCAGATGACAGCAGATCCCATCTCAAGGGATATTACAGGGGCTCTGAAAGTGTTTTGGAAAAGTGTTTTCTGATGGAGGACATCTCTCCAGGTGTGTTTCTTTGCCTGCAGCTGGGATGTATAAGGGCAGGTACCAATGCATGATAAAAGATGATGGTCTCCTCATTTACAGCAAGAGGACCAAAAGCTTAGGGGACACACGTGCATGGCTGGCTGGGCAAATTCTGTTTCATCTGCATTTGTTTATGCTCCCTGTTTTCAGAAGTAGAAGAAATAAGACCTAAATATAAAAATGACAGAAAACAATGCAAGACCATTCAAACAGGCATTAAACTGTGCCCGTAAACCAGGCTTGGGCTAGAGCTGTGAGTGAGAGCGGGCCGGCTGCTGTGGGAGAGGAGAAAACCTGATGCTTCAACACTTGTGGGTGGTGGGCTCAGCTCTCCTCCTATTAGTATCTGCCACTTACCTCCTTGGACTCAATTTCCTTACAAAAACAGAAAAATCAAGGTAATATCTACCGAATGAATTCAACTGTCTACATGATTTTATTCCTCAGGTCCGAAGGTTTTCCGAGGCCTTCTTTTACATGGAGCACCAAAAACTTGCAGTCCTGAGCTTTCAGGAAAATCTGTAAGTGACCCACGGCTTACCCATGTCACACCCTAAAAGTAGGCAGCCAAAGCAGTCTTGTTCACAGTCCCTTCTCCCCTTCATCTCAGCCAACTGAAGTTCAAAATCCTATTCCTCCATTTACTTTCCGTGGGTGCTTGAGAAAGTTATTTTTATGTCACTCTTGTGTTTTTTATTGTCTTTATTATTTTGTTCCTGCACGTTACATGGTCTTATTTTCCTTAAAATAGGGGAACCAAATGAGAACACCCACACCCATGAACACACAGTGTAAGCCACAGATTGCTCAGAAAACATTAGGTGATGCCCAGAGAGTTACACAAATTTTTGTTGCACACGCAGGCATAGAGGATACGGCAGGGAACAAAGTAATGATTTTGTCCTCATGGGTCACTCATTTTAGTGGAGAAACAGGCAGGATGTAAGTTATATCATTTTACGTAGTGACAAGTAAAGATAAACAAATCAAAGCAAGGACCTAGAAAATGAGAAGGGGTACGGCCAGATTCCACATCGATGCTGAATAACTAGCTCTCAGAAGAGCAAAAACACATACTCCACAGTCGACTCTGTTGCCTCTACAAGGTTTGCCGACCGTTTTCTGAATGTTTTCTTGGGGTCAGGCTGGGGAGGGGTAGGGTGGCCATTTAAAGCATTGAAATCTTCCTCGGACACTCACCTGTGCGTTCCCCAGGATAGAGACCCACAGCCAGCTTTCTCTGGACGTCCGGGGCTCGGAGTACCTCACCACCATGCCCCCGCTGCCCGCAGAGTGCCTGGACATCGACGGCAACTGGAGCACGCTGCCCGTTATCTTTGAGGACAGATACGTGGACTGCCCAGCGACAGGTGAGCCTTCTCTGTTCTGGGCAGACTCAAGAACAGGGGTCAGTCGTCCTGTTCATGTGCCAACAGCCGGGGGACCAAATTACTAAAGGACTTCGTTAGTTCCTGGAGGAGATGCAAAAACTAAGGTTGAGCTAGTTGTCTGAAATGACTTTGCTTCAGTGAAATTGGCAAAGGACTATTATAGTAAATAGCAACTTGCCGACTGCTTCAGGGGGGCAGAATTGTACCCAGTGCCTCAGTGTCTCCACCTACGAAACGGGAGCCACGTTCTCCCCCTCCCTCCTCAGAGTGCCATGAGCAGTGGAGGGAGATCCTTTCTTACCTCGAATGTGCAATTCAAATATATGATGAAGTCATTCTTAGTTAAACTGGAATAGCGTCCAGTCAGATGACTGTGGAATGCTTGCTTCGTGCCAGGAGCCAAGCAAGGTGTTCGAGAAAGTGGACTATACGCATTAGTGGATGGACGATTCCTTTTAGAAAGAGAAGATAACATTTGTGTATATCGTGTTAACCCGAAAATAAGACCAGTTTTATATTAATTTTTTGCTCCAAAAGATGCATGAGGGCTTATGTTCAGGGGGTGTCATCCTGAAAAATCATGCTAGGGCTTATTTTCCACTTAGGTCTTATTTTCGGGGAAACCCAGTATTTGTGTGTGTGTATGTATGTGTTTGGCTGGTGTCGCATTGTTTGTTAATAGGTCACCTGGAGAGAGCATGCAAACTGGACATGCACTGAATGTCAGTTCTCTGTCCCCTCCCACAGCTTGTTGGAAACCAACAAACTATTACAGATGACAAAGTTGAAATACACCCTTGATCCCTTAAAGGACCAGAAAACGCCAGCCCCTTTGCTGGAAGTCTATGTTTTATCTTTTTAATCCTATCACCAAAACCTTACAAACACTATTTCACAGAGAAAGAGGCAGGAGTAGAAGTACGTATTAAAGCTCATGCCGCTTATAAAAGCTAACATTCAAAGCCAAGTCACTCCACCTGCAAAGCCCATGGTCCTGCCTTGCCATCATCTTTGTGAGGTGTTTTAAAACAGTATGCTTGGGTACCCATCATTTAAATGATGGGCCACTTATAAATCAGAGTATCTGCAATGTGAGATTTGTAGGGTGTTTTCAAAGTCTAGATGACTTCCAAGGACAAAGCAACCTTGCAAACAAATGATGTTATTTGGTTCTCAGTTGTACCCTGACACCTAGTGTCAGCACTGTGTATGACAGCCAAATTAGAAATCTCAGTTGCTCAACTCTGAGTGCACTTACATTGCCTGTCTTTACTTTTTGTAAATCAGTTTCACATCAGCTGAACGGCACTCACGCAGCATTGGCTGCAGTCAGCCCCAGTCTTTGTGGGGCTTTCCTGCCCAGCTCTTCCCACTGTCTGTCATTCGGTGCCCGAGAGTCCTACACATCTGTCCATGCAGGTTCCTCAAAGCCATGCGCTGTCCAAATCTGCATGGAATTTTAGGATCAGCCTCTCTCTGCGGCCTCTGTGTTGTGCTTGGGCTGTGGACCCCAGCTGAGGCGGAGGCCTAAGCACTTCTGATCCCATCTTCCCAGAAGACCCCACGGCAGTGGCTCTTGGAGGCCTGGCTATCTCCCCAAGTCTTCTCTCCACAGACCTTTCACCTGACCCATCGCTACCCCCAAAACTACTTTTGCAGAGTTATCTGTGTCCCCACTCAACACCCAAAGCTTCCCTTGGCCCCCTTGTTCTTTTGCAATGTACTTTGATGATTCTTTAATCCCAGGGCAAAAGCATTAGCAAAGAAAGAACCATTTCCTTTTTCCTGAAGGGCTTGGTGACCTTCACACTTATAACTTACAAGGAGGTTCTCAGATTTGCCTTCCATTCTTTTAGTGTAGCGGAAAAGGGAAATCAAAGAGATGCCTTTCCATGTTAAAATAATAACATTTATCCATGGTGTACTATAGTACCTTGGCTAGAGTACTTACTGTGTGCCAGGCACTCGCAAATTCTGTGTATGTTACCTGTAATCCCTTCTCCACCCACCCCTCACTCCCCTGTTCCAAAGGGATTGAACAGGGTTTCACCTAAGGTTTCAGCAGTTGGCCAGACTGCCTGCATTTGAATCTCTTTTTCCAACAATTAGTAACTGTGTGAAATTGGGCCAAAGAGTTGCAATTTCCATTCTGTAGGGCTACTGCGAGCAGTGGATAGGTCCATCCATAGAACACTTAAGAGTGACTAGCACAAAGGAAGTTATGAATGCTTGGCAACTAATACCATTAGTTCGTATCTGACTCCAAATCTATTCTCTTTGAATGAGATCCTTTGCTCCGCTCATTTTTCCTTAGTTGTAGTAGTGGAAGTAAACTTGCTATTTTGACCATCCACTTCTTCACTGGACTCTCTGAGTCCTGTCTTAACTGTCGACGATAAATCTGATGCATCTTTTATTTCTGTTCCAAGAATCCACCAATCCACCTGTTACCATAATATAAACACCAGACTCCTCATTCATACAGGGCCATTCAAGTTCATCCACATTGTGGCTTCTCTCTACCTGTCTAACCGCGCCCCCTTCCTCTGCCTACTCTTGCCCCATCCACATGGGAGCTAACCAAGGCTGGAGCAGGCCGTGCACCCCAGACTCTGCAGCCTTTGTCCACCTTGCTCCCACTCCTCGTTGGACTCGTGACCTCCTTCTTGGAAGAAGATTAATTCCTATTCTCCAGGGCACAGTCACATTCTTTTGGTAGGTGAGCCAACTCTACTGTATCTGCATATGTTTCTCAATATTTTTAATTCCTTAGAGGCAGAAATGGGTAGATGATTATAACTCATTCTCAGCTCTCCTCTTCTTAACCTGGGGACACTAAATGACACTGAACTTGTGTTTTTTTCCAAGCCAACACAATAGTTAACGAGGGTAATAGGCTTTGTTTTGCTGCATTGCTGCTCTCGTCTCAATTCATTTTACGAACACAATTCGTTGACTACGTACCAGCCATGATGCTAACCTTGGGGATATAGGTACTCATAAAACAAACCCTCCTCTCCAGGGGGAACAAGAAATGCACAATGGGTCTTAGTATGGTGGTAGATGTGTCCCATTAACTGTGTGCAGGGGTGACCCTGGGAATTTGCAACAGAGAATGTCTAACTCACTGTAGAGTATGGGGACATTCCACCACAGGGAGGGACATTTGCTTAGTCTTTCAAGATGCAAAGAATGTGTCCAGGTGATGAAGAGATCCATTCTTTTACATTCTTTGTTCTAATCCTTGATCCAATCATAAAAGTCACTCAAAGGAATGAGATGATGATGTCTTAAAGTCCCGTGCAGTTTGTAAGTGTCTAAATGGTTTACTTCATGATAACATTCAATAGTAATTATAATTATTTTACTTCTATTAAACCATATGGAGGATTTAAAGAAAATAAAACACCAGTCCACCTTCTTTTGTTTGGTGAATATGGAAATTGATGCCTTGGTGTCCAGAGTTTTTATTGGGGTTCCATTATGTAGGGATTGTTGATTGAATCACTGACCACATGACTGAACTCAATCCCCAGCCCACTGCCCCTCATCAGAGGTTGTACTGGTGTCACCTGACCAACTGATTGTAGGGTGGGTCTTTCTGGCATGGCCAGCCCCCATCCTGAGTCATCTCCTGAGCAGAAACTGTCAGAGGACTCATCCTGAGTCACCTAGTTAGCATAAGCTGTCAGGCTATCGTGAATACAAACGCATTCCTAGCACTTGGGCAATTCCAAGAATTCAGAGGTTATTTCTCAAGAACAAAGTCCTGCCAAATTCTTCATGCTACCATCAGGCATTTTAATAGTTTGTGAATATAGATGCTTAAATTCTAATGCACTTTTTGCTTTCTTTTTGTAGGACCTAATTTGAGAGTTTACTCTAATTTTGATGTCCCAGCAACAAGTCCCACAAAAATGAGTCTAAAAACCAGAGAAGAGAACCGTATTGTAAATAGAAAATCACCTTTACGGGAACACCTTGTCTTGCCCACCATGAAACCACCACAAGTGGACTCTGACGAAGAGGTGATGAGGTGTGCGGAGCCAGATGAGAACGTAACCACACCAAATTACGCGGACGTGTGTTCTGAATCTCAGGTGTATCTGACAATTGGCGAATTCCAGAACAAAGAAGGTTTGCCTGAAGAGGAATGTTGGCCTGGCCAAAGGTCTGATGTCAGCACGCATTCCCTAGCAGCTGAGGAGCTTCCCAGGAGTCCGGACCCAGGGGATGGCCAGGGCCCAGCACTCACCTACATGGATGTGAAGTCCAGCAATGAGAGCCCCTGCAGAGCTGAACCCACAGTGAACCGTCGAGCTCAGCACGGGAGTCGGCACTTTCGGGACAACTGTGATTTAGACAGAACTCTGCTAAGTGAAGGGGTGGCAGGCGGAAGTCGTCCAAATGCCATCTCTTCAGAGAAAACAGCGCCCCATGAGTTAAGGACTGGAGGAAAGGGAGCCGATCAGGAGGGCAAGGTACTGCTCCTGAGTCTCAAGCTCCTCCCCCGTGAGCCCAGCGATGCACTAAACTCTGCATGGAAAGACCCCCTGGACGGCAGGGCTTCCTCCAAGGACCCCCCCACAGAGGAGCAGGAGGCAGTGTCGGTGGTCTCTGCAGAAATCAAGCGGTCCTCTTCCCTCGTCTCTGATTCCGGCATCGAGAGTGAGCCCAGCTCCGTGGCCTGGTCCGAGGCCCGAAGCAGGGCCCTGGAATTACCCAGTGACCGGGAAGCCTTGCACCAGCTGGTGCGAAGACAAACTCTGCACCGGAACTCCTTGGAGGGCGGACACACGGAGAGCAACACGAGTTGGCCAAGCGGGATCCAGGCGTCCCTGACCTCCATTAGTTCTTTGCCTTACGAGGAGGAGGAGCGGGAGCTGGCACTCACCAAACTGACCAAGTCCGTATCTGCACCCCAGATCAGCAGCCCAGAGGAGTCTGCAGCAGACACGGATGCCGGACGGCAAGGGGGGCGTCTGGCGGAAGCTCCCACTGTGCACGTGCAGAGTGTAGAGCCCTCGGGACGCGGGGGCCCCAGCACCCAGGATGCTGGGGTGGCTCATCCTCTCGTGGAGAGGGCGTCAGATGCTGACACCGAGCAGGGCCCTGGTTACATGGACATCCCCAAAGGGAACGAGAGCCCATTTGACCCCCACGGACCCTGCTGTCTTGATGGCAGGACCGAGAACCCCCCCGGGGTTGAAACCAAAGGTCTTAATTTAAAAATGCCATGTATCACAGCCCTTGGAAACCCGAAGGACAGATCTTTTCCTAGAGCACGCATGGAGCCCCCAAAGGACACGTCTGCAGACCTGAAGGTGGGGAAAGGAGCGCTTCCCAACAGCAGTGACTCAGATGGTGAGAGTCCCCCTTGTCATACGGTGTCTGGACTGAGTTGTCCATCCACTATTGATGCCACGGACCTGGCTTCAGCAGGCGAGCAAAGCAGCTCACCTTGCACCAGTGATGACAGAGTGTTGAGTGGAAGAGCAAGCCCCTCCCTGCAGGCTGGGCACGAGGCGGGCGCTGTGACTCACGCCACTCACTCCCAAGTTCAGGGAGACCCAGAGCCAAGGGCAGGCGCTTCCATCCTGGTGTCCCACCTGAGCCCCGCAGAGACCTTCACTCTGGACAGCCTGAAGGCCGTGGAGGTCGTCAACTTATCTGTGTCTTGCACTGCCACCTGTCTCCCTTTCTCGTCTGTGCCCAAGGAGACCCCTGCCAGGGCCGCGTTCTCTTCCAAACAGACCTCTTTTCCCATCACTCATCAGCCTTTGGGTTCCTTTGGGGTTGTGTCTACTCATTCCAGGAACTCGCAGGACGGCGTCGGCGAGAGGATGTTTAGGTAAGCTTGCTGGCGGGATGTTCTGCGAGATGTTCGCACCTATTTCTCCATGTCAGGCAGACTGTTTCAAAATGGAGATAATCAGCTCTTTTCTCATCTAAATAACGCATTCACATCGTACAGGTCAGAAACGTAGACTAGTACAAAGACGTACACGTTATCAGTAAGCCCATCTCTCAAATGCAGCCACTGTGTAAGTTCTTCCACACTTCTTTCTACCTGCATTTCTATCTGTGTATTCTTTTACGGCAAACAGGATAATTCTGTGCAAACTAAGTGTTTTCAACTTACTATATTGGAAACACCTATGTTCAAAACTCTGATTTGGCGTTATCTTGTTGATGTGTAAACAATATTCCGTTGTACAGCTGTACCATGATGTACTGAGGGTCCTTTAGAGATGCACACTGAAGTTTGTTTTCAGTTTTTACTATGATAAACACCTCTTTCCTGAGTATCACTGTACCTCTACGTTTGCCCCTTTGGGAGGGTCTTTGGGGAATAGGACGGCTTCCTGAGCCTCTCTTGGTGTGCCCCTTAAGTTTATCATTCCTTTTGCAATGGCAGAAATCACCCCTCAGCCTTTTGTTGGGTTTGTATTCATATGGCTCCCTCACCTGTAAACTGCATATCTGATTAAGTGTGGTGTAGAATCACTTTATTGAAGAATCCCGTCTTACTTACTCTTCGGCAAAATGCTAAAGAATTAATGATACTGGCAAAAGAAATCGCACAGGCAGGCCCGCTGTGGCTCACTGTTTTACAGACTATGAAATACCTCGGATGAGCCCGTGTTATCAATGTAACATACTTAGCAGGCATTTTCCGGTGCCTGGCCAATCAGTGTCCTTTCACTTATTGTGCTCACAGTCTATCAGGGAGACAGAGGATGAGAGGAGTAAATGAGGGCAGTGGGCTTAAAGGGATGGTTCCTGTGTGCATAGCTGAGCCAGGAGGAGAGAGACCTCATCTGGCTGGGGACAGTGAGTATGAATAGAGATGGTGGCCAGAAGATTTGTGAAGATGACACCTCAACTGAAAAGAAAAGATAGGAGACATGATAGTGATGATTTGGCTCGTGACAGATAACATTGTTTTTTACTACTTAATCTATTTCAAGTACTGTTCTAAGCATTTTGCATAGATTATATCGCTTAATACACAAAACGACTTTATTAATTAGATAATGCCATTCCCCTTTGATAAATGAAGACATGGAATGAAGAGAGGTGAAGTTGTTGGCCCCCAGCTAGTACGAGTCAACGCTGAGATTCTGACCTTGGCAGTCTGACTCCTGAGCCCAGGCTCTTAAGCACCATCTTGTCAGATAACCAGACAAAGAACATGGTAACCAGGTGGGAAAGGCATTTCTGGCAGAATAGACCCAAATGCACAAAGGCACGGAAGCCAAACAACATGATTCACGCCAGGAAGGATGCGAAATGTGTTCTTTCTGGAGGCTTGGAGAGGATGTTGGGGAAGCAGGTAGAAGCCAAGCCGTGGTGGCCTGGTAGGCTAGGTGGAGAAGCTTTCACTCTGGGAAGGTCTTTTTAAACACTGTGGATCTTTGCAGCTGGATAGAATCTTGGAAGTCTCGTTCAATGCGGGCACCTCATGGAAATCTACAGGACCCAAACCAATACAGCCTTGGGTTTTCCTGGGGTGTCTTCCCATCTCCTTATTTAGAACAAAGCTTCCCTCCCTAGCATCTCCCCTGAGGTCTCATGTCCATCGTTCAACTCATCTCCTGTTCAGCATGGCATGCACAGCGTGGCTTGTGATTAATTAGTGTATTCTCCAGTTTTCATCAGGCCAAAGAAAAATTTAAAAAAGACCTGAAGATTGATGGATTTCTGTACAGTGACTTGTCCGTACTAGCTTCTGATATCCCATATTTCCCACCAGAGGAAGAGGAGGAAAATTTGGAAGATGGGATTCACCTGGTAGTCTGTGTTCATGGCCTGGATGGTGAGTCCCCAGAAGGTCTCCTCCTCAAACTCCTGTGCTGTGAACAATGTGTTGCATTTAGGAAGGAATCTGGATCAGGATTCCTTCAGCAAACATCCCGTTAGCAACTGTGGAATGACACACATGTGCCGGGTCTGGGGAACTGGCATGGCCTTGCTCCCAAAGAAAAGATCTCTCTGGCACAAGAATCTGTTGAGAAAATGAAAGACATCGATGAAAGGCATAGATGAATGAATTAATGGAAAGAAAGAATGGATGGAATAAAGCAATAGGTAGATGGAATGAAGGAAGGAAGACTTGGGATGTGTTCTTTGTGCCTCTGCTATTAGCAGCAGCCCTCTGTCCCTGACGGTCACTGTGGGGCAGGTGGCACCTATGGGGCTCACACGTCCATGGCTCCTGTCCCCGAGGGTAACTCTGATTCTGTTGTAGACAACTGCGCCCAGGCTGGCCTGTCTGGGGGACTCACTGACTACCTGGAAGTGGCCCAGCTAGATAGCCTCTGTATTAAACAAGAAATGTGAGAGGGGACTGTGGGTGTCATATTGTTCCGTGTCTGCCGTGAAGTGGCACCACCACTAATGTCCCGAGTAAACAGAATTGGCTGTGGTAGAAGGGGGTGGGGTGGTGTGCCTGTGCTCACTAGCCACGTGTTTGTAGATCCCGGAATAATTCCACTGAGGTAGGACTTCCTCGAAAGGCCTTGAAACAGGGGTGGGGGCGGGGAGCTGCCTGGGACCAGAGGATTGGACTTGTTTTACTTGTTTTTATCATCCGCTTAAGGAAAAAATGGGAAATGGGGGATGGGAGAAGAAGGAGAAAGAAATCCTGGGGTGTCAGCTTTTACATGGTTAACTGGGGTCTGCGCTGGGCTGTTTGTCATTTACAGGGAACAGTGCAGACCTCCGGCTGGTAAAGACTTTCATAGAACTGGGGCTTCCTGGAGGCAAACTGGACTTCCTGATGTCGGAAAAGAACCAGGTATGACGGCCGGAACGTCAGAACTGAGAGTTCCTGAGTCATGTCTTACAGGAGCCTCCTAAAGTCACTAGGGTAGTTTGTGGGCACGCACAATGGAGAGGACTTCCCAGGGAACACTGGCCAGGCACTCAGATGGCCTGGAGACAAAGGACTCATTGTTTTCCTTAGGGGAGATGAGGACAGAGTAAAAAGTGGGAACAGATGAGTCAGGTGACTGGGCCCTTGCACAGGGCATTGGGCTGGGGGACAGCTCAGAGCATCTGTGATTTGGGTACCTGGGGGCCTGCACTGGGGGGCTGTCACTGGTATCCATGCCCCCCGTGGAGCTGGGTTACGATCCTGTTAGAGTCAGAGGTCACCTGTGTGGCCTTTGCCATGTCCAGGTAAGTGGGGTTTGGAGCTCTCATAAGGAGTCAGCGTAGATGAGGATTTAGAGATTCCCTGATACAGAGGTGAGGCTGGGGAGGGGGTGGCTGTCGATTCTCACCCCAAGCGACTTGAGACGGATCAATGCCAAGTATTCTTGGGAGGCACAGAACTGCCTATCAGGAAAGGGTCCCACGACCCCTGGCAATGGGAATTGTGCAGCACAGCCAACAAGCCAGAGTCTCCTCCCCCCATCGCTAGGGCTCAGGTCTGCGGCCTTTCTGTGACCCCTGCTGTGCACAAGGCCATGGACATGCAGGGCAAAGAGACAGGTGTGACGAGAGGGAAGAGAGCCATTGCAAGCTCCTTCTGTGTGCTCAGCACCCTCCACCCCTTTCTCCATGTAATCTTCACAACCGTTCTATGAAGCCTTGATACCGTCAGCTCCTCCTTACTGACGAGAGCACGGGGGCTCCAAGAGTTACCCAGGGTTCCACAGTCAGTGTGACCTGCACAGGAAGACGCCATCCGTGCTGCCCAGGGAGATAAGCCTGGGCAAACCCAACTGGAATACGTGCCCGGTGTGGTCCGTGTCCTAAAGGAGGTGGAGACACGGGACGCCTGGTTATCCTGAGGGGCAGGCGCAGCACCTGTACGATTGTCTGTGATTTGTGCTCGTGACGTTTCCTTTGCAGGGAACATGGGTGCTGTTAGCAAGAGACATCTCAGGAGAGCAGCCTCGGGGATACAGCCTCTCTAATGTACCCCGTGGCAGAGGGATCGGAGCTGGGCACTGCAGGGACCCTAGAGTTGGGTCCATGAGAAGTCAGTTAACTGGGTGGGGGGGCGGAGTGGTCACTCAGGAAGGGTCACGTCCCACAGCGTGTTACGGCTTCTTGTTCTTTTAAGCACATAGGTTTGCAGCACATCCCTTTAAAAACATCCTGGTGGGGAAGCTCCTGAAATACTGTTTTCTAAGCCTACTGTGATTCCCAGAGCAATATGGTTAACTCAGGCGTCATAATTGCTACCGTTTATTTCATAATTCATGTTAAATTAATAATATACAGATGAGGAAACGGTGTGAAAGGCTAGAGGGGAATGAACAGAGTGGCATCTGTCTTAGGTGTGTTGCCAGTATTTTACCTAATTTTTAAACTGACACTATATGGACCCCCCTTCCAGACTTAGGAGACTGAGGTTCAGATTGGGGAGCAGATCCAAGGCACAGATCCCCCAAGCAGGGGAGCAAGCCTGCGGACACGGTTCTTTCTTAGTCCACGGACACTAAGAAATTGACCCGTGTGCTTTATCCTTCTACTGCCGCAAGGTTCATTGATGGCAGGTGACAATGAACCCTAACGGCCTTCACTTCACTGCCCCTTGTCTTCAACCCTGATGAATTCTCATGAAACCTCTTGTTCCCCTTCCGTAGCTTGGAGCTCAGCTCAGCTCCAAACAGCCCACGGCATTGTAGGACAGCTCCACTTAATGAGAAATTACTATTTTTTTTTATGTTGACCCCAAATGTCCCCCCTGCGGTTTCCATCTGTATTTGCAAAAGTTAGTCCTTGAAGTTAGATAAGCCAATCTAGCCTGTCTCTCCATGTCTGCCCTTTTACGTATTCAGACATGGGTGACATTTCCTCAGACAGATGGCTTTGGGGTCCTTCTCAAAGCCGACGTCTGCCCTGGGACATGGCCTGGCAACGTGGTCTAAAGGCTGTGCTGGCGAAAGGGTGGGGGTTTGGCGTCAGGCGGGCATGGCTGTGAGTCCCGGTTCGTGCCCTGTGTCACCTGTCAGGGCCTCTGTGACGTGGGCACAGCAGCACCATGGCCACATGGCTCTGGACCATGTGGGCTGCTCTCCATCAATTCCATTTCTCCCGTCTGTTGTCACTCGCCCTCCTATCTGAGGATTCTTCAGTGTCCCCAAGTTTCTTCACGAGAGCCCGATGTGTGGGCCGTTTCCTGACGCTGACCCCCAATCTGTAACCCCAACGTCAGGCTTCAGCACACTCCCAGAATGTGTTGTGGTGTTTAATGGGGGGGCCTGGCCTTGCTCTGATCCCCCTGACCCCCTGTTTCCTCTGTCCTCTTCCAGATGGACACGTTCGCAGACTTTGACACTATGACGGATCGGTTATTGGATGAAATCATTCAGCACATCCAGCTGTACAACCTGTCTATATCCCGAATCAGGTAACAGGAGGGCACAGGAATTCATGCTGGAGGGGCTGGAGGGGCTGATGTGTTTGAGTGTCTGCTGTGTACAGGTCAACATGGTGCCCTCTGCGTACTTCCTGGTACGGTGATGTGTGACGTTTCATGGGGTAGATTCTTCTCAGAGCAGCAGTGACTAGCGGGGCTGCTTGGCACCCCCATATCTGTCATAGTGTGTGCACAGGGGAATACACCTTTTCTAACTCATAGAAAGAGACTTGGACCCAATCCAATATTCCTAGGTTTGAATTGTTGTTCCCCTAACACTCACAAGTCTGAATCCCAACCTGCCATGCAGCGTTTTGCAAGCTTCCTAAATCCGGGGGTCTGTGTTTCTACGGAGTGGGGCCAGCCCTGAGCTGACATGCTGTGTGGCGGAATGGATTCCTGCCCGAGAAGAGGGTTTCGGTCGGTGCTAAGTGCATCCTTCCACTGTAACAGATAATGCGGATTAAACGTTGAGAGGATTAAGGTGATAGTAAATAGCTTGCACTTGCAATGGGTGGGTACAGTAGTGAGTCCAAAAGGGCATTCCCCCATTTAGGCCTCAGAGATAAACTGTCACCTCCTTATTTCACAAATGAGTGTTCAGAGGCTTACAGAGGTTAGGGAAAACTCAGAGGGCGCCGTGGGAAGAGGTAGGGCGGCATTCCTTTCCTATCACAGTGTTTCCACACGCAGTTACTTAGTTTGGAAACACTGATGTGTTGGATCCTTACATCTGTGAGTAGAGAACTCACAGGACTGCACAGAGCATGCAGGAGGGTGTCCACCGGTGTGGGCTGAGAGCGGGCAACTCGACAGATTCATGGTGGAAAGAGTGATGAAGGAAACCAGACAGGTGATCAGAAGCCAGGTCCTGAATGGCCGCAGAAGCCAGGCGGAGAAGTTGGGGTTGTATCCTGTGAATGACTAACAAGGTTCAATGCTCAGGTGTGTGTTTCAGAAAGGACCCCGGGTGGCCTGAGAGGGGACATGGACACCAGATGGGGTGGGGCTGCTCTAACGGTGTAAAGGTGGGCACGATGCCCACACTCTCTTCTGACCACACTGGGCATCGCAACGTCCACTCACAAAGATGCTGTCTCAGGCTTCACGTGGCCAGAGTTTGGAAGCCTAACGGGCAGGAAGTCGTGGCCCCCACCCCCCTGGCCAGTACCCGCTGGCACGCCCAGCCCATCACAGCCCGGCATGCGGCTGACTGATGTCACACCCACTTGCACCGTTTCTCTCCAAACAGCTTTATTGGCCATTCCCTCGGCAACATCATCATCCGCTCGGTCCTGACGCGGCCCCGGTTCCGGTATTACCTCAACAAACTGCACACGTTCCTGTCGCTGTCGGGGCCTCACCTGGGGACCCTGTACAACAACAGCACCCTGGTTAGCACAGGTAAGGCTTTCCCAAGCCTCGTCATGTCTCAGGATTCATTCAGAGCCGAGGGGCAAAGAAGCCAGAGGCAGACGTCCTCCTGGATGGAACCTTGTGACGTCAGAGCTTCTTCAAAGTGTGGGACGATGGAAAGGGACCTGGGCTGAGAAAGACGCCCTTTCGTTTGGGCGCTACGCGAGGTTAGACTGGGTGTTTCCCAAGGTCTCTTCTGTTTTTAGCTGTCTGTGAACGGACCGGTGAGGTCCCTGGGGTCTTGGCTGTAAAAGGCGTGGAGGAGAGAGCTTGGTTGTGTCAGCCCAGCTGCGCTGCTGTAAGAAATTACACAGACAGGGGGCTTATAAACCTCAGATATTGATTTCTGCCAGTTCTGAGGCTGGCAGTCTGAGATCAGGGTGCCAGTCTGGTCCTGTGAGGGTCCTCTTCTGGGTCGCGGGTTTCTGTTGTATCCTTGGGTGGCGGAAGGGGTGAGGGGGCTCTGCGGGGTCTCCTCTGATAAGGGCACTAATGCCACTCCTGGGGGCTCCACCCTCATGACCTAAGCACCTCCCATGGCACTGGAGGTTAGTTATCAACATACGAATTTGGGGGAATAAACATTCAGTCTTTAGCACTCAGCTGGACGGCTGTGTGGGGTCAGGGTCTAGAGTGTCGTGTCACTTCCCACGAGACTGTGGTTGAGGGCAACCCAGACCCTCTGGCCAAGAAGTTTCGCCTCTGGGCTACTTAGTTTCCTTATGTTTCAAGTGGAGTTAATGTGTGTGTGTGTGTGTGTACGCTTATGTATATGAATAGATACATTTATGATATATAGATGTATGTATGTGTGCATATATGTATCTCTATAAACACACATGCGTATATACACACACACATACACACACAGTGTGTGTTTGCACATGTGTTTGTGTGGATGATAGAATTGTTAAGAATTAAACAGGAGAAGGGGGGAAAAGGGGACTGACATGTCTGGAAGGTCAACCGTAGCCAAATTCTGTGCTTCTGGCTGGAATGTAACAACACAGCCCCCGCTCGGCTCCGAGGCTCTCACCATTCCCTCTGTGCTCTGAGGGGGCCAGATCATAGTGGATAAGGAAGGAAGGCTCAATGAATCTTCGAAGGTGAGCAGAACCTTCCAGAACAGCACATGGTAGGACACGTTTTCCGTGCAGAAGGAATCGTGCATGTAAGAACACAGAAGCCTGGTGTTATCAGCCACGTGCAAGTGGTTCTTTGTGACAGGGATCCTGCAGGGTGACCTGAGGGCCAGGAGATGGCAGCAAGGCCCTCGGGAGGAGCCTGGGGATAAAGGGCCTCATGTGACATGATGGGGTGTTAGACTAACCCGCAGACCACATGGGTGCTACTAACACGTGGGGACGGTGGAAGTGATTTGGTGTATGGCCGCCCACCTAGATCGTTGGCTTTGTATAATAATAAACAGTGTATTCAATCATATTCCTGGTGAAGACTTTCGTAGTCCCGAGTGCCCCCATTCCTTATGTGGCGTCTCGGGTTACCTCTCACGACGTCCCCGCTTTGTGCCCATCTCCCAGCCCTCTGCCACGGCACCCTCACTCAGAGAAAGCTGGGGTTGGGGTTGTGTGTTTGCTCTTATGCTATTTTAAGGACAGTTATTGTGAGTTATTTGGAAGGTCTTTCCTCTATCACTATGTCTTTCCTCACAAATCAGGGAAGCCCTCTTTTGACAGAAACAAATGATTTAAACCATTATTATTATTATTATTATTATTACTACAATTATAAAGTAATCATGAAACATTATGAAAAGTTTTAAAAGGAGAGATTACCAAAAATTCTTCCAATCTAGCATATGCAGAGTAATTTTGTACAGCTCACTGTGCTTATCACTATCTGTATCCACATTTACGGCAGAAATAATAACAATATCTGCACACATTGTGTCTTGTCTATTTCCTTGCATTTTTGTCAGATTTATTTTTGTGTGTGTGACTGTGACACAAGAGTCACATTCAGCAGCAGTCTTACTGTCAGCATCACCATAGGGGAATGGGAGAAAAGTCAATGTTAATTTTTCTATTTCCTAAATGGATCTGTGAGGAACGTTCTTACGTCCTTTACATCCTTTCTTTTTTCTTTTCTTTTCTTTTTTTTTTTTTTTGTATTTAGGATTGTTTCCTTAGTCTCGAGTTATGGAGGGGGATGAGTAGATCGCAGGGTGCAGACAGTTTTGTGACTCCTGAAGCCTGTCACCATGTCGTTTGTCAGGATGATTTCATAGCCCCGCCCCCCAGAGCATAAGAATACAGGTGTCCCTCTAACTTCCAGGCATTTGCTAGAATGCCTGCTACGCTCTAATGTTTAAGTTAGCTAAAAATCCCCGTTGAATGTTGACCTGTCCCTAGTTATTTTCTGCTGTCTCTGTTTCTGTGTTTGATTTTTGTTTTGTTTTCCTAGGCTTGTGGCTCATGCAAAAACTGAAGAAGTCAGGGTCCCTCCTGCAGCTGACCTTCAGGGATAACGCCGATCTGCGCAAGTGTTTCCTCTACCAGCTCAGCCAAAAGACAGGTGAGTGGCTCTCTGGGCAGCACCCCAGTGTGACCCCAAGTGTGATCTGGGGAGCCACCCCTGTGGCCCCAAGTGGCTTCCACACTCCGTTGATTCCCTCATGACGCCCGGCATGCACAGGCTCTTAGCTCATCAGGAGACCCCGAGAAGTCAGCCACTCCTGGCCCGTCTGCCCCATGACGTGAGATGTTTCACAGGTATGGGCCCAGGCGTATGCGGGGGTCACCTCTACAGTACAGCACAGCCTCACATTCCTTCTAACCTTTTAACTTTCTAGTCACACAGGTTCAAGGTCTGTGGGCCAACTCACAGCTCCCTCACCCAGGTACAGATCCACCACAAAACGGGAGGATAAATGCTGTTTATCCCAGCCAGGCGCGACCGCACACATAGGTGTGGAAGCCCCCAGCTGTGCTGGGATCACTCCCAGCACTGGGATCACTCCAGAGGACACCAGTGTCCCCCCGAGGGAGCACTGGGCCTGGCCCGGGGCTGTCCTCTGGTCCACAGTCATCCTTCAGTGTCTGAACACTGATTCTGGTCACATCCCTGGCATCACCACACGCTGCTGTGTGAGCTCCGGCAAGTTCTTTAGCCACCTGTGTGTTAGGTGACCTGCCAGGGTGATGCCCCCTGGAGAAGAAGTACGGGATGCAGGATCAGGCAGAGGGGACGTGGGGTGGCAGTGCGACCCCCACAGAGGTCTCAGTGAGCCCCACTCACCGGAGGGTGGAGCTGAGGCGGATCTTAGTGCAGGGCAAGGGCTGGTCTTTACACCGCTGCCCTGGACCAGCCTGTCATGGAGGCGGCCTGACACCCAGCCAGTGTTTGGGATGTGATTTTGGATGAGAGGGCCCACTTCAGTGGAGGAGTCCCCTGAAGGGACCCTGGGCTGATTGCAGTCCGGGGGGGTGTTCCCAGGTGGGTCCTGGGTGGCACGCGTAGCCCCTGGTGATCGTGATGGGCTCTGAGAACAGAAGGAATATGCTCTGTTCTTCAGTTTGGACGATCCCTCCATCGCTGCAGGCAGAGGTGGGTTCAGAGTCTGTCTTCCTAAAGCAGGTGACATGACAAGGGCTGGCATTAAGGGGGGCTGTCGGGACTGCGAGTGGGGGGCAAAATACTAGTTGGGTTTCCTTACGGGTTCCTGAGTGTTGCTAGCGCAGGAGGGCTTTCTTGTCACTGACACGTTGCTTGTCTCACTGTTCAGAGGAGCTTAGTTCCCATGCGTGATGGGAACAAAGCCCTCCCCTTCCTCCTAAGGTACAAAGCTACCGTGTAGCAAATTCTCTCCATCTCACCCACCAGAAGGTCCTTCCGCAACCGCACAAGCAGGGTGTCAGGAATCTGCTCGCTTTGGCTGCCTGGGGCAGGTTTGCACAGCGTGTGCCATCGGAGGGTGTGCGGTGAACCTCCCCGAGTGAAAGACCCCCGCCTGGCTCATTGCAGGTCTGCAGTATTTTAAAAACGTCGTGCTGGTGGCTTCTCCCCAAGACCGCTATGTACCATTTCATTCAGCCAGGATCGAAATGTGCAGAACTGCCCTCAAAGACAGACACACGGGTAAGCCGCATTGCATTTGTATGATTTAACCAGCAAAGTCCATTCACGAAGTCGGGCTGCGGCCCAGCAGGGCACCTCAGGGGTTCTTCCCAGGAATGGGAACCCCACACACGCCCAGTGGCTGTCTCTCGATTGCTCCGCCGCGTGCGGCCCGACCACCCTCCCATCCTTCCCTCCTCACAGGGCCCGTCTACGCCGAGATGATCAACAACCTTCTCAGCCCCCTGGTGGAAGCCAAGGGCTGCTCTCTGATCCGACACAACGTGTTCCACGCGCTGCCCAACACCGCCAACACCCTCATTGGCCGGGCCGCTCACATCGCCGTGCTGGACTCGGAACTCTTCCTGGAGAAGTTCTTCCTGGTGGCGGGACTCAACTACTTCAAGTAATGGCCTGGAGGGAGCCGGCGATGGGACGCTCGCGCGGAACACTGGCGACCCAGGAGCCTTCGAGCTGAGCCATCCTTTGGTAGACGTCTGCCACGCCCGGCTGGAGCCCAGAGGGATGGAGGGTGGGGTGGGACCAGACATTCGAGGTGCTTCCATTTCGGAGACTTGGGAAAGCTGAACCCATCGTGTTACACACAACAGCCTTTGCACGAACCTGTCTAGCCACCTGGAGTCTCATTCAAGATGCTTTGTAGGGAAACTAGGCGAAAATAAAGAAATGGAACGCTACTAGCTCATAGCTTTATCAGTTTCAATTAAATTAAGTGCACATAAGCATTTCAGAACTCAGGTTAACCTCTGTGCAGAGTGAACACATTTGTGTAAATATAACCCTTAATAGATTCAATGTGCCACTTGTTCAAGAAAATATGATGCCCTTGCTCTCACTCTCTCCTCCTGTTTTCTGGACAAGGGGCAAAGGGATACTTTGTAAACTCCACTTTTATTTCATAACAGCAGGGGGTGGGGTGATGTAAGGGATATCGGGGCCTAGAGGTGATGCTGTTGGTGCATGTTTGTTACGAAAAACAAATAACTAGAAGAAGAACATGGAGAATCAGTTGGGCCACCTACTTCTCCAGACTCTTCCTATGCATAACCTTGGTCCATCATTTATTTTGGGGATTGCTTACATCTCTGTCTGTGGTAGGGAAAGCTGAGTTAGACTAAAGCTAGCAGAAGGTGGCCCTGAGATTAATGCACACGTGTGTGAAGCTCCTGCTGGTATACTTCCAAAGAAATGCTGTGTTAGCATTTGACGCAATTGCAAAAAATTAAAACCATTAGCGTGGCCAGCTGCTGCTCCTCTCTGTGGAAGGAGAAAAACATCTCAGTGGAGGCGTGCTGGATTAAAAACCTCAGGGGAGCTCTAAGAAGGGTGCTGGTTATCTTTCAATAGAAATGTCTTCTTGCCTTAGGAAAATAAAGGGCTAGGAAAGGCCACCATTGATAAAAATGAAGGGTGAGGTCAGAGAGGAGAACAACAGCCAAATGGAAGACTCAAATGTTGTTGGTTTGCGGCTTCAGGGGAAGTTTGGAAACTTACCAGGATTTTGAATGTGGTTCCAGAGACGAGCGCGCTCTATGAGTTAAAAGAAGCCTAGAGATTCTCTTAGTTGTGTTGAAGGGACCCATCAACCAGGACGGTAGGGGTGATAATATGGGGATGTGAAAGCTCCTGCTTCTGCAAAAATCCCTTCCAAAGTGTGGAAACTCCTCTGGGACCAGAATCCTGGTCCCGGCACCTGGACCAGGACCCTAGGCCGCCGACACCATGGTAACAAAACCAAGTAAATCCTGGCTTATCTGAGAAGTTCAGTTCTTTGCCTATGAACGATGTGGCTTTGGAAAACAAATCAGGTCATGAGAAACATGTCCAGATCGGCACCTTTGCAGAAGAACACACCTGTGGATTTCTTAAGACAGAAAAAGGGGGCAGGGGGGCTGGACATTCTGCAACGGCATACTTCCACACAACGGTTTAGGATTTCTCTGTGAGTCTTCCTTGCACTTTCATTGCACCCTACTCTTAGCATGTGGGGAATCAGGAAGCCCTCTGGCCATGTTCCCACTGGGTATTTTTCCCAGTCCCCAGTGGGCATAGACTATGTCACTCATGAACAGCGCCAATCCGCTGTGGAACCCAGGAGGAATTTGGTCCCTGCGGTGCAACCTGCGATGTGTGTTTCCTGGCAAGTGGCCAGGCTCAGTGCCCATGCTGGAGTTTGTAGCGACTTCTCCTTCCTGGTCCAGTGAGGAGCCCTGCCCCTCTGATGAGTGTGTTTTGTTTTGTGTTTCTACTTCCCATCAGCAAAGTTTGTCATTCCCTGGTCATTGGAGAAACCATGTAGCCAGCGGTTATGGAGCCAGGGTGAGTCTGATGACCATTGTCTTTTCCAAAAGCCAGATGCCATTTTTAACTTCAATATGCTGTCTGGACATAGTGAGAACTCATGGCAATAAACGTCCAGCTGCATGGGGCCACTCTTGTTTTTATAGGGGTGTGCTGCTGTCTTTGTAACCCTCTCTGGCTCTGAGCTTCTATTATAATTGTGTAGAAAGGACATCTCTGTATTGTAAATAAGAGTGTCAGGTGTTGTATTATCATGCCTCATTTGAAAAAGCTTTTTATGTCTCTTTTTATTGACATATAGATATCTAATATATATATCTATATTACGAAACAGAGACATTCTATTATTGATGATGCAAATTATAAACAAAATGCCTGCCAAGATAATGACCTAGTATGTCTTCATTCTCAGCATCATTTTTGTTTTTTGTTTTTATGATTTGCTAAGTTCCTCAGCACTAGTTAGAAGTAAAAGTTACCAATACTGAGATTAATTGGAATTTGTCGTGCAGAGAAGCAGATGTGAACCTTAAGTTACCTTGAGGCAGACTAAATACCTCAAAGACAGGTGGAAAGCAGCTGGAGTGCTGGAACCCTGGGAGAAGGTAGAGGGTGTCGCTCCTTTCTCCTTCCTTATCACAGTGTCTTCTTCTGTGTCCTTGAGAGCAGGAACCACATCTAAGTTATCACTGTACCCTTGTTCCACCCATTGCCTGACATAGAGTTGGGGTTCAGTACGTATTGCTGAGGAGGGCTGGTTTGTCCTTGAAAGCTCGTGTTGTCTTCTCCGGCCCCCAGCCAACCGACAGCCACAGACTCTGTTGCAGAAAGAGTTTGGTTTTGACTCTTGTTGACCCACTAAGCTTCTGAACTTGCAAGAGGAAAGTACTTTCAAGAGATAAGACCTCATAGTGGTAGTTTTCTGTAATGGGAAAAGCCAGCTATATCTCTGGGGCATGCTTCCAAGGGGGGGTCAGGGGAGTGGATCAAGTTTCCTCGTCTATATAACAGATTTGAAAATATCTACTTTGAAAGGTAGTTGGGGGTATAAGTGAGTAGGGAAGAGCCAAGTGTCTGGGACAGTGCCTGCGGAGATTAGGTGTTTTAAAGTTTGGGGAGGTACCATAGGAATATTTTATAACCAAAGGTTAGCTCTAGGGAATTTTCCTGATGATAAAATAAGAAAATTTTACATGGCCTCAAAGTGATTCATACTTGATGGCTGGAGAGAGGTCACCTTTCTGAAACTTTAGGCTTAAGCTTCCAGCACTCACACCATTTTATTGTGATTCCAGGAGCCTCCAAACTGGTGTTTTCTAGCTCACTTCAGTGCTTGACTGGGTGATGTACAAAGTAAAACTATTTCCCTGCTCAGGGTGCAGTGTAAGCCATTGTTGAGACTTGGGGACAGACTGGAGCCAGACGATATTACCTCTAATTGAAGGTGTTTGGAAGTTTGAATTCTGTAAGTGTCACTCAGCATCTTTTTATTGCTGCACGCTAGAAAAAAGACATGTAGCCCAAGGTTAAACCATTGCATATGGCAGAAACCCTGCTTTATCCTTCTTGCTCTGGGGAAATTGAGTATAATTCAAGTAGGTCTGATAACCTATGCATACGTCTTAGCTTGTATTTTATTTTTCCTTTAAAGAGAACACCTCCTTCTGTCCCACATACTGTCTTGTCTGTATGTAAGTTAATACGAAAGGTATGAATTTTACCTTGACAATGCCCTCATGACTTACACTTCCTGGTATCTCTTTTTAAACAGTGATTATTTAGGCTCTGCCTGGTTCTGTGCTCAGGATCAGTGGCTACAGAAATTAACTAGGACGCTGCCCATCCTTCCAGAATTTATTATCTAGTGAGGGGAACGGAGGCCCACATAAATAGAAGAATGTCCACATACGGAGACTAATGAGGCAAGAGAAAAAGACGGGGAACATGGAGAATCATCATCTCAGCACTCTTTCAAACAAGTCATACTCCTGGTATCAAGGTTTTGGGGTCCCATGATGGTTTGAAAGCAGAAAACCTGCCCAGATCAGATGTCACAGTGAAATCAACCATGTCACTCAGGTAGGTGCAAAGCTTCTCTGGGGCTGCCATCCCCAGGCCAGTGTCAAGTTAGGAAATTGGCAAAACGAGAAGCTGAAGAGTGCGTCATGCAGCCTGTCTGTCAAGAAGCCCATCCCTCTGAGATGCATATCCCCTGTTGGTAGGACATGTCTCTGATGCGCTGTGACTCATCTTTCTACTTCTTTTCCAATTCACAGACACAAGTAGGTTATCAAATAAGACGCACTGATATTGCCCATAAGTATCACCACACTCAGACGTACCAGGACACCTGGCCCGTGGCTTATGTTGTTCAGCATACAGGGCAGGGCTCTGGGATGTATTTTATTTTGTCTTGTTTTATGTTCGTTTATTTTATTTTATTACTTTATGTTCGTTTAGTTGTTTTCAAGTGTGAGCAGCTAGCTGCATCATGGAAGAGAGGCAGGGTCTTTTGCATGGCCCCGTTCTCTGAAAAAGAACCTGAATGTAGAGCTTGACGCCACTGTGAATTCCTAACATGTCTTTATTGTGGTGACAATATCTGTATACAATAATTACCGTCTCCCGCACACCCTTGCAAACTGTCTGTAAAACAACAGTCATAACGAAGTTATGAGTGCTGATATAATTCTACTATTTTTCTACATTGGCTCTTTGGTTGGCATTTTGTGTAGCTCGTGGTATGTACAAATGATAAACAACAACAATAAAATCCTTTGACTTTCTTTTTCCAGGACTTTGTGTTTATGGAATGCACAGTACACACTCTTGAGGGAGGCACACAGGGCTGAAGGAATTCCTTCTGCATTTGCTCAGAGGACATCTGGAATGTGTGGATATTTCTGGGACACACACGGTGGGAAGGGCCCAAGGGTGTCCTAGGTGACTGAGCAGAGAAGTGCGGGAACTCCAAACTGGACCGGTCAGGTCAGGGAACGGGACGGGTCATTCCGTGAACAGGAGACCCAGGTCTTCATCCCCATGTTCAATGCAGCCTGATCACTGGGCCTTTTTAACAATCGGAGCTGCTCCTTCAGATGAATGGAGGGATGTGTTCTTAGTGCCCGGACGGTGGCTTGGCTGAGCAGGTCCAGAGGAGCAGAAACGGCAGTGTGGGAGGGTGGGCCCGTGGTTTCCTGCTACAGGGAAAGGCTGGTCACAAGGGTGATGACCTCGGCCCATTTCCAGTAGAAACTGCCCATGACCGTATGCCTGCTGGGAAAGGAGCCCCCAGGGAGTTCTGCAGCTGGTGTGGGGTGCTGTCTACACCACGTGACTCTTCTCCCAGGACCAGGGATGGACACCTGAGCCAAGGACAGAGCTGCTGTTGGGCCAGTGACCTGTGATAGACAGATAGACAGGCAGACAGAATAGGGGTGGGGGAAATTAGTCAAACCGACAAAGCTAGCTCTGGAATCTAAACTGGAGAATGCAATGGGAGAAGCGGAAAGACAGGGACAGCCAAAGCATGTGGCTGAATCATCGTAAAGGGGGGCACGAAGGAGAGGTGGCTTTGATCATATTGCTGACAATGAGGTGGCCAGCCCCTGGAGCTGCCTGGGATTCCTAAGTGCAGTCTCTGTGGGGTCATCAGAAACCACAGCCCTGGGCCTGTCACGTGTCATCGAGGATTCTGTATCTGAGTGATGTTCAGGGCCCTAGAAAATGGGGAGTGCAAATTACGTGGCATAGAGTACAAAGTGTTAGCTTAAACTGTCAGCTCGGACACATTTTCTTCCTGGTTTTGTAGCCTGTTTTTTTTTTTAAAGGTCTTCATTGTTCCTATCAAGTCTGTGAAATAGGGGAAGCAGACAGTATTTCCCCCAATCCAGACAGAAAGAAATTGAGAGTCTGGGAGGCTTAAGAAATGAGCACCCTATTTCCAAGATGATTGGTGGGCAACCTAAAACTTCAGCCCCGCTCGACTTTTACACGTTTTGGGTCTCTGGATCCTGCCATTGATGTTCAAAGTGGGGAAAGGGCCGTGGCAGTTCTCGGTGTGTCACGGCGCCCCAGCCCATTACCACGCTCTGTAAGGCAGGGCTGTCTGATGGGTGAGGAATCTAAGGCACAGAGTGTTTACATGTTTGAACAAAGTGACGTCTCTAATAACCGGCAAAAAGCAGCCCTCCATCCCCAGCCAACCCCCTCCGTGAAAACGGTAGTGGAGATGCAGCTGAAGGTATTATGGAGGCTGGCGTCCAGGAGCAGGGCCCCAGGGAGGGCCAGCAGGCCTGGATGTGGAAGCCAGAGCACGCCCAGGCTCCGGAGGGATGGAGGGCTGAGGTGGGGGGCAATGTGAGCCCATCACGCCACTTGCCTGAGGCTTGCATTTCACCTAGCCTAAGTCACTGAACAAATGCGACATGTCAGGGCTGTGGGCGATCACTAGGGTCAGCAGCTTTTAGTGGCACCCGACCTTGTCAGACGGCGGGCCAGGCACTGTCTCCACCCTACAAGCCAGCGTTATTATCCACATCTTAGGGTTGAGGAGAATGGTTAAGCAACGTGCTGGAGTCACACTGGATCTTGGATTGGTCTTTGGGGCTCCTCTTCTCCTCCTAAAAAACACCTACAAGACTTCTCCTTCTCCTAAAAAACACCTACAAGACTTCTCATTATCTGGCCCCTTGTAACACCTCCCACTTAATTGGCTTCTCGCCCCAAACACCCTCCACTTGCCTGCTGGTTCTCACCTGCCCCCACACACGGGCTTCTGCTGTTCCTTAAACACACTGCACACTGCTGCCTGAGGTCTTTGCACTGGCTGTCCCCTCTTCCGGGTCCCCGCCCCCTTCAGTAGATGCAAGGCTCCCTTCTTCCCTTCCTTCTGGTCTTTATTGCAAAGTCGCCTCCTCAGCGGGGACACCTAATCTGAAATCTCTCTGCTCCCCACCCTGACCCCGGAAAACAAATTTCCTCGCCCCTCTCCTGCTGTGTATTTTCTCCGCAGCAGGTAACCATCCCTAACCATTCTCTAACTTAGTACCTGTTTTCCTTGTTTTCCTTGGTCACTGTCTTTCCTCACTAGAATGCCAGCTTCGTGAAGGCACGTGTTTTGACTTGTTCTACTCCTGAACTTCTGTGCCCTGGCGCACGTAGGCCTTTGATAAGAATGTGAGGAGCCAGTGAATGAATTGAATAACTGAATGGGTATTTGACTCACAGCAGGTGCCAAATGGATATTGGCTAAGAAACGCCTAAGCTGGAGTCTTTTCTGAGACAGCAGGCTGTCTCCCTGGGGCGTCTTTAACTAGCTCTGCCCAAGGACAGGGGTCCTCTCTGTGGGTAAAAGGCCCCCGCTTGTGGATGAGGGAATGCGCTGTGGGGAAACCCCTCCCTGGGACGCACACCTGGGGCCATTCCAGTGGCAGAGAAGGAGCTTCCCGAGGCCTGCAGAGGGCACCCAAAGCCGGGCAAACAGCAGAGCTCTCACTGATCCCCAGAGCTTCATTCATTCAGTCCCTGGCTCCAAAAGTTTGCTTGGAGTCTGAGCAGAGAAGCTGAAAGATGGAATTGGTTTTTGGAAACAAGAGGGGAGCACAGAAGTCAAAAGGGTGGAATTAGGGAGGGGCAGCATGACTTTGTAGGATTTTTAGCTAGGATTAAGTTGAACGAATTTGTGCCTGTTCTATTCACAAGCCCTGAGCCAGGCGTGCTGTGTGCAGGCCACAGGGCTAAGAAAAGGAATTCATGCAAGGAAGCGCTGCTGCCCTCACCTGAGGCCAACTTATTATTCAGTCATCAGCTGGAAAGTTGTGTTTTCAGAAAGGCTGCCCAGATCCCTCTCTGGAGGATGGTATTGGCTAGTTTCCTTTCAAAGGAACTCTCTTACAGCCTGCAGGGAAAAGGGATCCTTGGAGGTGGGAGTGACCATTCTTTTATTTTACAGGGCTCTGCTGTGACTCACAGAGGAAAGCTGGGAAGTCCTGCAGCTCACAGAAGGGCCACCAGGATGGTGGGGCTGAGTGTTTCTTTTCCTTCAGTGTAGGGACTTCCTGCTTTACCAAGCTGTCTCACAGTCTGGTGCCTTCTTCTGCTACTTGTGGACTTGTCTTACAGTGGAGTCTGTAAGAGTTGTGGAGTCTGGGGGGCCACTGCCAATTAATAGTGGGAGGCAATCAGGCCGGGAGAGGCTAGGCACTTGTCCAAAGCAACATAGCTAGGTTCAAATCATCGCCCAGCGCGCTCTCCCCTGCCACAATTCTTTGGAGCTCCTATCAGCTATTTTCCCAAAGCAAAGTCAGTTACATCCTGGCATGCTGCGATGGCCATCCTGACAGTTGGTTTTCTCTTTTGTGTAATGCAAGTGCCAATCAATTGAAGCTTTGATTGTTAAGGTGTCCACTTCCAAGATGGCTATCCGGAATAAACACAGTTGCCAGCCAGCTTCCCATCCCCCAACTCCCAGGCTGCTTTGTTTTAGAGATCTTGGTTGATTTCCATCACTGACCATTTGGACAATTTGTTTTTGTTCCTCTCTCTGAGCTTTAAATTCCGGCTCTTATGTTTAAATTCACCAATGAAGAGTGAGACCTAGAAAGCCTCACCCCCCCACCCACAACCCCAGTAAAAGTAGAAGCCAGCCGAAGCTCTTGTTCTCTTCCTACCCACGGCCTGGCTGTGTGGCCCAAGGTGTGCAATGTGCTTTCCAGGACTTGTGAGTAAAAAACTTTTTTCTTTTTTTTTTTTAGATTCCTCATATAAGTGATACCATGCAATATTTGTCTCTCTGTCTGGCTTATTTCATTTAGAATTTAGCATAATAGCATAATGCCCCCCAGGTTCACTCGTGTTGTTGCAAATAACAGGATTTTCTTCTTTTTAAAAGTTGAACAATATTTCTTCATCAATCTTATCATCTATCTATCTATCTATCTATCTATCATCTATTTACAAAATCACATTTTCTTTATTCATTCATCCCCGAGGGACACTCAGGTTGCTTCCATACCTTAGCTATTGTGAACAATGCTGCAATGAATGTGGGAGTGCAGATCTCTCTTCGAGATAATAATTTTGTTTCCTTTGGATATATATCTAGAAGTGAACTTACTGGATCATATGGTAGCTGTACTTTTAATTTCATAAGTTGTATTTTTAATTTTTTGAGGAACCGCCATACTGTTTTCTCCATAGCGCCTGCACCCGTTTCCTGTCCCGCCAACAGTGTACCAGGGTTCCCTTTTCTCCACATCCTCGCTGACACTTGTTATCTCGTCTTTTTGATCATAGCTGGAAACAAAGCCAAAAGGCATTGTAGCAGAAAAGGAGAGACTTTATTCAGGAAAACAGTTTGCACACCAGGGAGAGGCATCCTCCTGCAAAAATCCCCCAAAAACGTGCGCCTCTGAAACAAAGGGGAGGACCTTTTCTTATACAGAAAATTGCCGCTCAGGTGCCTAATGAGGCATGTTTTATGTAAATGAATAACCAAATTCCCACAATTCTGATTGGCCAGTATTAATTGGTTGCTATGCGGCAGCTCTGATTGGACGCAGCAGGTCTCACTCTATTGGCTGAAAGGAGAAATCAGGAGCTGCGGGGCGGAGCGCGGGAAGCCGAGAGCTCAGGCTGCGCTGTAAAGTCTGGGCCTTCGGATGTCCCTGGGAAGTGCCTCTCCGCAGGTAAGGTTTTCCCCGGGGGTCTGTCTTCCTGGGGTCCCCAGAGCCATTCTAACAAGTGTGAGGTGGTATCTCCTTTTGGTTTTCATTTGCGTTCCCCTGGTCATCAGTGATGCCCAGCACCTTTTCCTGTATTCGGTCATTTATATGTCTTCTCTGGGAAAATGTCTATTCTGGTCCTTTGCTCTTTTTTTTAACATGGATTTTTCTTTTTCTTATTTATTTATTTTTTAATTTGTTCACTGTTTCTGGTCCAACGAAAGTATACATTTCCTGAAGGCCAGGATTGTGCCTGTGTTGTTCGTCTCTATCCAAGGCATTTAGGACAGGACATACAGCACACGGGCACCACACACTCACAGTAAGCCCTTGCAGGTGCCCTGAGGTGAGACCAGGCGCCCTGCTCATTTTCTCATTGAAGGAAGTGGCCCTGAACACCGCGAATCTGTGGTTTCTAATATTTTTGTGAGTTTCTAGCAACTAGAATGTGCTCCACTAGAGGGCAGAGTTTACTGCTTATTTTTATTTGCCTTTCAAAGGGCCTGGCCCAGTACCCAACAAAAGAAGGGCAGCTTTTGGGCCTATAAGGGATCATACATAGGGGCTCTCAATAGCCACTGAATAAATTGTTTGATATAACTTGACATCATGCCTGCCAAAATTGGAAATGAAAATGATTCAAAACAAAAGCAAAATATAAAAAATAAAACCTAGTGTACTTGTTTTAACGATTTTTCTTCTTCCAAAACGCTGTCACAGCAATAAAATGTTCAAGCTGAATAAACACATTGCTCTACCCACATTTCACCCTAATAGCAAATCACTCCCTCCAAGACCCCATTAAATAAATGTTAAGCAAATATTTAAAGACTGTCCGTTTGAAAAGCACCAAGTTATTGGCGTCTACATAAAGAGTAAAGGGGTATCTTCTTGACTTCAGCCAACTGGCTCTCTCCTGCCCCCCACTAAGTGGGGCCATGAGGCTCTGCTTTCCCCTGCCCCTCTTGCACAATCAGGCCTGTTGTCCTCTCCATGCTCACGTCCTTGACCAGCTTCCTCTCCGGTAGTACATTGGTGCCGAAACTCGCTGGAAAGTAAGAACCACCTAACATGATTGTTAAAAATACCCCATCTTGGTCTCCAACACAGCCCATTGCTTTATCTCCTTCATCAAGTAAGGGAGCCCAATTAAAAAAAAATTCCTTTTCCCTAATCAAGTGGTTATCAAGCTTGAATGTACATTAATATTATCTAGGAGTTTGAAAAAAATCCTCATGCCACTTCTCACCCCCATTCAACCAAAATCTCTGGAGTAGAGACCATGGAACATGTTTTTCTAATGTGCAGCCTAGGTGGAGAATTACTGTGTTTGATCCTGAGGAGATATGCAAGCCTGATAACGGGGCTTTTCATATAATCATTCACTCAATCACTGATTCATTCATTCATTCGTTCACTCTGTTATTCATCTCAAGTGCTTTGGACTCAGACAGGAAGTTTTGAAAATCCAGCTGTGAGAACTCACACAGGGGATTTAACCTCTTTGAGCTTCAGTTGTCTCTTGTATACTTTGAGAACAACAACAAAAAAACCATATTGCTAGATTGTTGCCAGACTTAAATGAAATAATGTATGAAACCCAGTTGGTAAATAATGTGTTCCGTAAACGGTAGGTATTCGATTATTTATTGATTCTATAAGATATATGCCGTCAGGCTCTGTGCTAGGTTCTGCGCTTACAGTAGACCCGTCATTCACAGGGAATATGTGCCACTGTTTTTGGAATCCCCAAATTCGCAAATGTCAAGACAGCATATCATGCCCCCCCCAAAAGAAATATCATAGAGTACAACAGAGGAAGAGTGATCCATTCAAACCTTTTGATGATCCTATTAATTATGGGCTAAGATAATAATCAAAGCTGCTGGTGTCTGGAGAGCCCTTCTGATGGGCAGGAGCTATTATATTAGGCATGATCGTGAGTGGGGGCCATGGTGGGGTTTAATTGGACCAAGGGATGATTGAAAGAGTGTGACTTGGGGAAGCTGGACTCCAGGCAAGCATAGAGCCCTCCCAAATGATCGATTAGAGAATTGGGCACAACAGGGATCAGGCTGTGAGGGGGCAGCCAGAGTTTTCAAGACTCCCCCACAAGATTCATAATGGAGGGCAAGAAGGGGGCTGGGAGGGGAGTCACCCAGGCAACTGTTGCTTTGAGGGAGAGAAAGTCCAATGTAACCAGATCTTCAGATTTTTCTTAAGGAATACATTTTTAAAAAGTAACAAATACAATTTTTTAGGAGAATTCCCTGGTATTTGCTTTTCCTTTGTTGATATGCCCGGGGTTCTGGGCCAGAGGATGTGGGAGCCTTGGCTAAACCCCCGGTCCTCTGCCCAAAGGAAGGGTGGAAGCAGCAAATTCTGGTGCTTGGGTCAGGGGACATTGTCCCTTATTGCCTCTGGATGGTGTTTCCCAGGTGAAACAGAAAATAGAAGGAAAATGCAAAGCAGAAACACTTTGCAGGTGCATTCGTGGGACTTTCAAAGCGTAACCTCCATCACGGTGCTTTCCAAGGCCTATGAAAGCCACAGCAATCACTCATCATGAGGGCTTTCTCTTCACAAAAGCACAAAATACAACATCAATCGGAAGGGCTGAAGGGTGGGTGTTTAAAATGGTGCACAATTACTCATGGCTTTCAGGTCCCCTTACTGGTATGATTACTGACTGATGGGACCTTCTGTAGGGCCTTGTTTTCTCTCTGATGTCAGTGAACGCCAATCAGCTTCATTGTTCCATTTATCGTCCCATAACTTTCTGTTGGTGGCCCTCACAGTATTCATTCCCTTAATAACCTGGGCAGGTGAATCCAGTTGGAAAGTAGGCAACTCAAACTCAACCAGCCTTCCATCACCACCAAAACTTGAGTTATTCCAGCTTAGAACTCCTTCCCTTCTCTGGGAACTCTGGGGACTCGCGGCTCATGGCTGACAAAAGTGCACGAGGAAGCCACTCTGGAAAGGGGAGGCCACAGGGAGGGCTCGAAGCCTCGGCTGACAGGTTCCAGCAGGGTTTCTCACCCTCAGCACCACTGGCTTTTTGGGCTAGACCATTCTTTGTTGAGTGGGACTGCCCTGCACATTATAGGATGTTAGTGAAAGACTGTCCTCTACCTGCATAATAATATGCCCCCCCGCCGTGACGACCACATGTCTCCAGGTATTGCTAAGCGTCCACTGGAGCAGAGGCAGGGGGTGACCCCAGCTGAGAATCACTGGACTTGAAGGTGGTCCAGTGGGCACATCTTAAAGGGCTCATTTGTTGAGCAAAGACCTGCAGGGTTCATATTGGGCATTATCCCAGTGCCTGCTGGGGCTGGATGGGGGCAGGGTTTTAGTTGAGGAAATGTCTTGGGTCTGAACATGAACAAGTAGAAATGCAAAGCTGATGGTGACTCTAGCTTTCACTCAATCCTCAGAACTAGCCAGATAATTTTTATTTTCCCATTTTCCAGAAAAGTCAACTGAGGTACGTAGCGGTTACGTGGCTGTCTCAGGCAATGTGGGTAGTTGTGGGGTTCCCTTATGTCTCTTCCATCCAGGAGTAAACAGACTGTATTTGACTGGAGCAAGTGAGGTCTTGAATCCCCTGACTTCCTGGTCAGGGTACAAGAAATCCAGGGGATTCCATAAGAGCTAAGTAATTTAGGATGTGATAAAATGGCAAACGCCTACCATGTTTTTTCGCTCACGCATAAATTGAGAGAAAGAAATTTTGTGGGATGGCTCAGAGGTGGCATGTCTGTCCCAAAGCACTCTTTGGTGACCCTCAGCATCTGTAGAACAGACACTTGCAGAGTGGGAAAGGTTAGGAGGGAAAAGGAGGACCCCTTTTCACCTAGCTTAATTTCCAAATGTCTCCCTAGGGTGCATATGCTGCTAACTATATTTAATGAGGCACAGATGGAAAATGGCTAAAGACTCTTGTAGTGAAATGGGGTGATGGTACCCAGAAGCACTGTGAGGAAATTCCTCTAATTGCAATTTTTAGTTATTATCAATATGGCCCTACACTTCAGGGGTAACTGCAAGGAAGCTGTTTTTACGTTTCTCCTACAATCTCCAGGCATTTTAGAAAGCTAGGAGATGTGGAGCCATAACTCCCTCAGGACCAACAATAAACCTGTTTGTCTTTCAAATTTTAGTGTCGTTCTCGTGTATATTCATATGCAAACCTTTCATTGTTTTCTGTTTCAATAAATTGTAGTCTTATGTTGATCTTTCCTTTTGCCCATTTCTTTGGGTTTCAACTGCTGCTCTTTTCCTAGATTCTGCCAACAGATATTTAGATTATTGGTTTTTAATAGTTCTCCTTTCATTTTGTATAGACACATTTAACTATGAATTCAATTATTTTAGTACCTAAAGGGCTATTTATTAATCTATTTCTTTTTGATTGAGTTTTGGTAGTTTATGTCTTTTAAGTAATTTGTCGATTTCACTGAGATTGTTTAATGTATAGGTAGAATTTTGTTCATATTTCTTCTTATCCTGTCAATGTCTAAAGAATCTATGGGAAAGTCCCTTCTTTTATTCCCGATATTGGCAATTTGGGTCTTCTATCCTTTATCCTTATTCAATCTGGCTAGTAATCTATCATTTTTATTGATCTTTTCAAAGAGCCATTTTTCCCCCATTGATTTTCTATTTTTTTTCCTCTTTGCAATTTCACTGATTTTTTGCTTTTCATTTTTTTCATTCTTTTGCTTGTTTTGGTTTCATTTGCTTTTTTTTCTAGTTTCTTAAGGTGTAAGCTTAGATCACGGATATGAGGACTTTCTTCCTTTGTAATATAAACGTTTAATGCTATCAGTATCTCTTTAAGCCCTGCTGTAGTTATATCTACCTGGTTTACTATGTCATATTTTCATTTCCATTCAATTTAAAATCCTTCTGACTCTGTACTGGATCCTTGAATTATTCATAAGTATGTTGTTTAATATCCAAATATTTGAAGGATTTTCTCCTAGATAACTTTCTGTTATCCGTTTCTTGTTTAAACCCAAGTAGCCAAAGAATATACAGTTAATCCCTCTCCACACCACCCCCCAATCTCCCCAGAACATGGTCTGTTTTGGTGAATGATTCCTGTACACTAGAGTCATTGCTGGGTGTCCTGTGAGTCTACCGTATGTATTTCATTAGTGTTGCTGCAGCCGCTTGCTTTTCATGAGTGTTTGCAATATCTGTCTTCTTCCAAGCCTGGATACCGACATACTATCTATTTACATATACACATTGTGTTAGCAACAGATACCTGCAAAATACCGTACTTAATACAGACATTTGAGATTGTGAGACCAAAACATATTTTCCACCAAATGGAAACTCCTTTGTTCCTTATGTGTGTGAATAGGAAGGAAGCAGTGTAGCCTTCATCCGGTTCCTACCACGTGCCGGGAACGTTTACAGACGACTGTCATTGCTTAGGTTTGTGAATTGTAATGAGGCTGGGGAGAGAAGCAAATGCTTTCCCCATCAAAGCTATTTGGTTTTGTAGCTGGATGGGGCGGTCGTAAGGCAGGCATCACTGCTCTCCAAAAAAGTGTTGGGTGTTCTATTGATTAAAAGTACCTGGAATGCTATTGTGTGTTGGGAAGAAAAAGACATAAGAGTGAATTTCAATGTGCAAAAAGACAAATCTGGTTCTTCCTTTCTAAACGACCTTTGTTCTGTTGCTCTCTGCTGTTCTGATATATAAAAAGAAGCCTGCCCATATTTTGTGTGAAGTATGCATACCAAGGAGGGAAATGTTGCTTGGGGCCACCAAGCATATTGTAGCATTGTGATAATGAATAATTAAATGCATAGAGAAAGCATAATTCTTAGTATAAACACCCAAATGAATTGGCTCGATGAGACTCAGAATTTGCTAATTAAAATTTTTAAAAGGAGCCTAATTCTTTATTTGGATCTATTCCTTTCCCTCCTAGAATGTAAATAAGAGCATTGGAAGATGGAGTTGGTCCAAAACAAATTGCCTGGATTCTTATTCCTAACTCAGCTTTATTTTATTTTATTTTATTTTATTTTATTTTATTTTATTTTATTTTATTATTATTTTTTTTATTGGCTGTGTCAGAGGGACTGTGTAATCAAGTGGCAGGTGGCTGGCTTTATACTGACCTGTGTTTTGACCTACCACCTGCCATTTATCAGTCTAAGACTTTTGGAAAATATATTGGACTCTTGGAACCCCAGTGTTCTTATATTTAAAACATGAATCAGAATTCTAGTTTCAGGGGTTTCGTGGGAATTGGATGACATCATGAAAGTAGAGTGCTTAGCAAAATGCTTGACATACTCATTAAGTGCTTATACATGGCCATTCTGCTGCACTCTTTTCCTTAAAATGCAGAATGCCATCTCTAGAAATGAGCTGGTAATGACACAGTGAGAACGTTACATCGGAAATGCACTGAGGGCAATGAATGCAGGGTCCTGTGGAAATGCTTCTAGATCTGAGAGATAGCAGCCAAGACTGTTGGCAGTCGCCAGGGGGCAATCCGTAACTGACATTTACAGTGGCCACTTATATAGAGTTACAAAGAATTTTCAACCATATGCATTTATTTACTAGCACAGTAGCTCTGAGGAAGAAATGGTTATGTCTTTACAAGGAAGGACCTGGTCCAGCGAGATAATTTTGTCGAAGCTGCTTAACTGGTACTTGGTAAGCTGCTGAAGTGAACTCAGTTCTTCTGACTCTAGATTTCTTCATTCAGGCACTCAAATTTGATTGGCATTTATTATTATTTGCTGAGCACTCCAGACTCAGCCCTGGTGAGTGTGGTGAAAATAGCACACATGGGCGTGTGTTTGTGACTGCTGTCCATGCCTCAGGCACTCTACTAAGTGGCTTGCACACTGTATCTCATTCTGTCTTCCTGGTTTCTGAAGCGTCATTGGGCCCTTTTACTAATGAAGCAACCACAGCAAGGAGAATTTAAAACTTTTGGACAAAATAGCATTAAACATTGGTTAAGGTGGGATTTGGTATAATTTCTTCCTTAAATGTTTGGTAGAATTTACCAGTGAATCCATTGGTGCCTGGTACTTTCTATTTGGGGAGTTTATTATTGATTCAATTTCTTTAATAAATACAGGCCTACTCAGATTATCTCTACTTGTGTGAGTTTTGGCAGCTTTGTCTTTCACGGAATTGGTTCATTTTATATAACTCACCAAATTTTTGGATATAAAGTTGCTCACAGTATTCCTTTATAAATCTTTTAATGTCTAGGGGCTATGTAGTGATGTTCCCTATTTTGCTTCTGATATTAGTAATTTATATCCCCTAACCCCCTTTAAATTAGCTTGGCTGGAGACTTATCAATTTGATTAATCCTTTCAAAGAACCACCTTTTCCATTTGTGGTCTTTCTCTATTGATTTCCTATGTTCAATTTCATTGATTTCTGCTCTAATTTTTATTTGTTATTATTTTATTACTTTGGATCTGATTTGCTCTTCTTTTTCTAGTTTTCTAAGGTGGAAACATAGATAGTTAATATTAGAGTTTTCTTCTTTTCTGATAGATGCATTCAATGCTATAATTTTCCCTGTCAGCATTGCTTTCACTGTATCCAGCAAATTTTGGTAAGTAGAGCTTTCATTTTCTTTCAGTTTAAAATTAACATTTATATATTAATAATTATAATATATTAATATAATGTTATTAATATATTAATATAATTTATTTATATAGTCATATTAATAATTAAATTTTAATATTTTAAAATTTCTCTTGAGATTTCTTCTTTGACCCATGTGTTACTTAGAAGTGTACTATTTAATATCCAGGTATTTGGGATTTTCCAGTTATCTTTCTGTTATTAATTTCTAGTTTTAATTCCACAGTGGTCTAAGAGCACACATTGTTTTGGATTTGTTGAGGGATGATTATGGCTCAGAATGTAGTCTCTCAGTGAACGTTCCCTGTGAACTTGACAAGAACATACATTCTGTTGTTGGATGAAGTCCTCTATAGATGCCAATTATACCCATTTGGTTAAAGGTAATGCTGAATTCAGCTGTGTCCTTACTGGTTTTCTTCCTGCTGGATCTGTCCAAGTTTGACAGAGGGACATTGACGTCTCCAACTACGATGGTGTATTCATTTATTTCTCCTTGCATTCTGTTAGTTTTTGATGCTTGTAATTGGAGGCTCTGTTATTAGGTGCGTACACGTTAAGTTGGTACATTTAGTTGGTGCACTTAGAAGTGATTATTGATATTTTTGGACGTAACCTATTTGTTACAATTTTCTATTTGTTGACCTTGCTCTTCATTCCTATTTTTGTGTCTTCTTGGAGAATAGACACCTTTATCATTGTATTATGCCCTTCATTATCCCTGATAAGTTTCCTTGCTTTGAAGTCTGCCGTGTCTCAAATTAATATAGTTATTGCCATTTTTATTAGTGTTAGCATGGCATATTTTCTCCATTGACTTTTACTCTACACACCCTTATATTTAAAGTGGGTTCCCCATAGATGACATGTAGTTGATCTTATTTTTTGATTCACTCTGACAATATCTGACTTTTAGTTGGTACATTTAGTTGGTGCATTTAGAAGTGATCACTGATATTTTTGGACTTATACCGACCCTATTTGTTACAGTTTTCTATTTGTTGACCTTGCTCTTCATTCCTATTTTTGTCTTCCACACATTTCCTTCCTTTTGTGGTTTTAACTGAGCATTTCTTACGATTCTGTTTTCTCTCCTTCCTTAGCATATCACTTAGACATTTTTAAAACATTTTTTAGCTTTTGCCTCAGAGATTGCATTTACAACTAATCCAAATCCGTTTTCAAATAACATGGGAGCACTTCATTAGTAGTGTCAATACCTGATAATAATCTTAGTTTCTCCCTCCCATTCCTGGTATTGTTGCTGTCATTCGTTTCATGTATGTACAAGCATCCATAAACATATATTTACATATATGTGCAATCAAATACACTGTTGCTATTATTATTTTGAAAAATAAAAAAAAAACCTTAGCTGCTAAAACAACTGAGAATGACAAAAATAAAAATTATTGTATCTTCACTCTTTCTTCTTTGATGTTTTTTTTTTCTTTATGTAGGCCCGAGTTTTTGATCTATATTATTTTTTCTTTTCTGAGCAGACTTTTTTTTTTAATTAAAGTTTTTTTGGGTGATCGTTGTTAGTGAAGTTACATAGATTTCAGGTGTACAATTCTGTATGACATCATCTATAAATCCCATTGTGTGTTCACCACCCAGAGTCAGTTCTCTTTCCATCACCGTATATTTGATCCCCTTTCCCCTCATCTACCACCCCTCTCCCAGAACTTCTTTTGCTATTTCTTGCAAGACACATCTACTAGAAATAGAGTCCCTCATTTTTGTTCCTATGAGAAAGTCTTTATTCTTTCCTTCACTTTCAGAGGATGATTTTGCAGCATACAGTACTCTAAGTTCATGGGTTTTCTTTCTCTCAGCACTTTAAATATTTCACTTCACTGTCTTCTTGCTTCCATGATATCTGAGGAGAAGCTGGATGTAATTTTTCTCTTTGTCTCTCTAAAGATAAGGGGTTTTTGTTTCCTTCCCTCTAGCTTCTTTCAGGATTCTTTTTTTAGTTTTGGTTGTTTTTGTAGAGTGTACACGATGTACCTACGTGTTGTTTTTTGGTATTTATACTCTGGGTTCTCTGAGCTTCCTGGATCTGTGGTTTTGTGTCAGATGTTAATTTTGGACAATTCTCAATCATTATTGTTTTAAATATTTATTCTCTTTTCTTTTTCTTCTTCTGATATTCCCATTATACATGTTATACTTTTGTGGTTGTCCCACAGTTCTTGGATACTGCGTTCTGTTATTTTCAGTCATTATTATTATTTTTGCGGTTCAGTTTTGGCGGTTTATGTCGATATATCTTAGAGCTCAGAGATTCTTTCCTCAGCTGCATCCAGTCCACTAATAAGCCCACCAATGACATTCTTTGTTTCTGTTACAGTGTATTTTTTGTTTGTTTGACTTTTTAATCGTTAGCGTTTCTTTTTATTTCCGTTTTAGGATTTTCATCTTTCTGCTTACATTGCCCATCTGTTCTTGCCTGCTGTCTACTTTATTCATTAGAGCTTTTAGCAGATTAATCATAATTGTTCTCAATTTCTGCTCTGATAATTCTAACATTCTTGCCATGTCTGGTTCTTCTGTTTGCTCCGTCTCTTCTAATTGTGTTTTTGCCTGTTAGTGTCTCTTGTAATTTTTTTTTTCTTGATAGCTGGATATGATGTACTGGCTGAAAAGGATCTGCTGTAAATACACCTTTAATAATATGGTGGGGTGGTGTGTTGGGGGGATGCATTCTATCGCCCTGTGATTAGGTCTCCATTTTTCAGTGAGCCCGTGCCTCTAGACTGAGAACTTCACCAGTGTTTCTTGTTATTTTTTCCTCCCCACTTAGGTGGGACAGAATGTCTAGTGAGGCCTGAAATTGGGTATGTCCCTTTCCCACATGAAAGGCTAGAGCTGCCTGGGGTTGGTTGTTTCCCTTGCCCCAGCCAGTTAGGTTCTGCTAATTCGTTTCTCCTGAGGGCAAACTTTTTAAGAAGACGTTAGTGCTCTGCTGTTTCGGATGGTTGTTCTCCCTACCCACTGTGAGAAGAACTAGGGTATTTACCTCTGATGTTTACTGTGGGGACCTGGTCAACCTCCCGAAGGTTAAATCTCACAATAATTACCCCCCTTTCCCACCCCACGATGGGTCCCCTTGGAGTTTTTAACTCTCAGTGTTGACCCCGCTGAGCCTCCAGCTGTTTGGCATTTACAGTTAAGGTTTCCCTACCTACCCGGGTGCTGATTCCCACAGCGATTTCTGCTTGAATCTCCACTCTGGTAAGCTGTGACTCCCTCTGTTTGTTTGCCGGTCTCTCCATCTTTAGAGGTAGCTCTCTATGCTGTGTCCTCTCCTCTTTTAAGGATACAAGACTTGTTGATTTTTCACTCTGTTCAGCTTTTTACTTGATGTGAGAACAGAGTGCTGACTTCTGGGCTTCTTACGTGTGGTTCTGGAAACTGGAAGTTGCATATGAATTTTAGAATAAATGTTCGGTATTTACAACAAAACCTGTCTGGGATTTTGGTAGGAATTATATTGAATTTGTAGATTAGTTTGCAGAAAAATTTTTTTTTGACTCTTCCAATCTATGAGCACAGTGTCTACTTGGGTCTTTTTTTTTTTCGTCAACGTTGTGTAATTTTCACCATATAGCTAGTATACGTTGTTTGCTAATGTATACCTAAGTATTTTCTGAAAAATTGTAAATTTTACTGTGTTTTGTTTCAGTTTCTATATTTGCAGTGTTAGTACCTATGTTAAAATGGATTTTGGTGTGTTGGTCTTATATCCTGCAACTTTGTTGCACTCATCTGTAAATAGGGAAAATTTTATATCTTCTTTTCCTATCTATTCTTTTTTCTTATTTCAGACGTTAGGACACCTAGTGGTATGTTGAATAAAAATTGTGAGAGTGGATATACTTGCTCTGTTCCTAATATCAGCAGAAAGCATTCAGTATTTTTTACTATTAAGCATTACAGTAAATGTAGATTTTTGTATATTCTCTTTATTAAGTTGAGGTGATGCACTTCTTAACTTGCTGATGGTTTTTATCTTATATGGGTGTTGGATTTGTCAAATGCCTTTTTGTGTCAATTTAAATCATCATAAGATTTGTTTTTGTTTTTGTTTTTTTTTTAGCTTGCTGATGTAGAGGATTACATTGATTTTTTTTTTTTAATATTAAACCATCTTTGCTTATCTGGAATAAATTTCAGTCAAGGATACTCTATAATGATTTTTATATACTGATACATTAATTAAAATTCAATGAAGTTAATGGTTATGAGACTATTAAGGGCGCATATCTCATCTTGGTTGAGTTTGGGTTGTTGGTGGTTTGTGAGGAATTATTCCATTTCTTCTAAGTGTCAGATTTATGAACATAAGTGTGCTTATAACTGTATCAGTGTCCTGGATCTGACATAACAAATGACCATAGATGTGTTGACTTTTAACAGGAGCGATTGATTCTCTGATACTTCTGAAGGACAGAAGTCCAAACTCTGGATGCCAGCAGGGCTGGTTCCTTCTGGAGCCTCTGGGAATGTTTGGTCCATGCCTGTCTGTCATATTCTGGTGACTGCAGGTAACACTAGCATCCAATGCGCCATAGCACAAACCCCAGGGGTTGCCTCTCTCTTCACGTAGCTTACCTCCTCTGTTTCTCCGTGTCTCAAATATCACTCCCTTTTGTCTCACTAGGCCCTCTCTAAATCCAGGGTCATCCCATTTGGAGATCCTTAACTTAATGACATCTGCCAATTTCATCTCCTTCTACCCTATTTCAAAATAAGGTTGTATTTACAGGAACAAGGGCTAAGGACTTGGACATATCTTTGGGTGGGGGGCACTATTCAACGCCCTCCTCTAACATTCCATTATTTTTTTTAATAGCTGAGGATCTGAAGTGAATAGCCTGTGTCATTGGTGATTTGGGCCTTTTTTTTCTTTTTGTCAGTCTCCATAGAGATCTATCAGTTTGATTTATTTTTGGAGGAACCACCCTTTTGTTTCCCAAACTTGTTCATATTTTTCTTACCACCTTTTCCAGTTCTACTATGGTTCCTTTGTGCTTTACTTCCAGAGTTTGTAGTTGTGATTACCAGGGAGAAGCAGGGAAAATCGGGTCTGAGCCATCTTGTTTGGGCTAGGGAAGAAAAAAAAAAAAGTAGTTCTCATTTTAATGAGAAGTGCACTGAGTTTGGTATGTTAAATAACGTGTCCAGTTGTTTGGTACTTCCCATCATTACAAGTATCCCTGCTGTGACCACACACATCCAGTATTCACAGCCAGCGTTTGCAAAGCTTCCCGGGAAGGCAGTAGGCCAGCTGCAGACAGCAGGCATTCCAGCCAAGACTCAGGTGTAGACCACGTCACATAAGACCGTGATTTCCCACAGGTGGGCACTGACAGCTCCCGTGGTGTCTAGAAATTGCCTTTTCTAAAACCTCACAGGGGGAGACCTCTTAGTATGCAACTCATTACCTTCATTTGGAGTGAAAATTCTGCCGTCATTAGCACCCTTTTCATAGACTGCAAAGGTGGTTTCATGAACCCCTCTGCTTGCTGGGTCTCCAGGGTTCCATGCCCTTATTCTGCGGCCGTCCTCCTGTGGTTCTGGAATCATGGGCTCCTTTGTCTCCTTCTACCTATCAGCCTTCACACCGCTTTCTGTTTCCTCCACGGGAACGTGGTTGTGTTTGTGTGTTGGTTTTTCCTGTTCATTATATAACAGACTGGGCTTCTGCAAATTCAGGTGAATATATTGTTGCGAGTGACACAGGAAGGAAGATAGTTAGACAGCACTGAAAGTAGAAGCTTTGCAGGTGGAGAAACCCGACTTCAAATCCCGGCTCTACGACTTCCTGCTGTGATAAACTGTGAGGAACAACACCTCTGAGCCTAATTTCTCCTCTGTGAAATGGGAGTGATGAACATATCCTCCTTCCTCCTCATTTTCTTTTGCAAAGACGTTGAGGTCTCTTATAACCATGGTAATGGTTTAGGGGGAAGCTGGTTCTCGCAGAATAACAAGCGATCCTCCATTTTCTGCATCTTCTGTCTTCTCATAGCTTCTCCCCATAGAGCTTACGCTTTCCTTGTCCTTTCTCATCTCCCTTAACTGTTCTATTACCATCACTCTCCACGTTTTCTTCCTCACCCTCACCAATCCTACCATGCAGGGGAGTCAGATTCCCCCCGATTTTGCTAGGTGGCTGTTAGGGGCTAAGCCCCATGCCCAGTCTCACTGACATGTCCCACGGGGGAATCAGAACATTGCCTGCTTCTGCAAGGTGGGGCATGGGAGGTGAGCTCTCTGCTCCACCTGCTGAGGCTACTTGTGGGGGAATAGGGGTGCCCCCACCTGCTATCACCTCCCCAGCCTTGCTGACCCTCTTTGTGGAGATGGAGGTGGGGCAGGTGTAGTATTTGATTGTTCCATATGTGTTCGGATGGATAAAGGAGGGTATTGCCTGAAATGTTTTTCGTTTTTTTTTTGTTTGTTTTTTGTTCAACCCTTTGGCTAGTGAGGAGAATGCTTTTCATTGTCTGTGCCTGTTGGGGGTTCTGGTTTCCATGCTTTTTCTGTGCCAGACATTGGACATAGGGAGTCTGTGGGGAAACATGGCAGCTTACCACCGTGTGTTTCTAAAGTCTCAAGTGCCCAGGCAATCAGTCCGCTTTCCACTTCTCAGTTTTCCTATGCTTGTTGTGTTATGACCAGACTTACCTGTGAAAAGGAAGACCTAGAAGAAATGGGTCTACTCTATATTGTCTTAAACTGGAATTCTTGGATTGGCTTTTGAACAGTTAGCCATTTATTACCATAAATAAATATTCATGGGCAGAGATGGTGTTTAGGTTTAGCTAGCAGGTTCTGGCCTACGTTGGTGATCTGTGGTTCCAAAGACAGTTTAATTTTCAGAGATTTTCATGATCTTTTGGTCTTCTTGATTTACCTGGTCGCCTGGGTCTGCCAGTGGTCCTTTCTGGTGGTGGTGGAGGATTTGGAAGTTCTATCTACTGGACACTGGATGCCTCTTAGAGAATGAGGACATTTTTCAGGCTCATGATGACCAGCTGGGCCACTTACTGGGACTGGGTCCCTTTTGGTGGTTCTGTCCTCTCTCCACAGTGTCTCCTGGTGGGGGAGGAGATGCCAGGAATGCTGAGGTTTCCTGGCCAAGCACTTGTCCAGGTGGGATTCACCTGTTTGTGAGGATGTAGATGGCTCCTGGCACCCTGGCCACTAATGTGAGGGACCCTTCCACTGGGTCCCTTCTCCTGCCCAGGCTACCTGCAGACGCTGGACCGGGAAGGTAGTCCCTGGCCTTCAGGTGCAAAGAGGCTCCCTCGTCCAGGCCGTTACCTATGGCTGGACCCCTCTCCTGCCCCCTGGTCTCTCAGTGATGGGCTAGGTGACTCTCAGGCCCACTGGAGGAGGAGGTACCATTTCATGCCCATTAGGGTCTCTATAATCAAAACCAAGTATTGACAAGGACATTGAGAAATTGGAGTCTTCGTACATTGGTGGTATCAATTAAAATGGTGTAGTCACTTAGAAAAGCAGGTTGGAAGTTTCTAAAAATATGAAAACTATGTGACCCATCAATTCTACCCCTAGGTGCATGCGCAACAGAAATGCCAACATAGGTCCACACAAAAACTTGTTCATGCATGTTTGTAAAATCATTATTCACAATAGGCAAAACTGGCAGTGAATCGAATGTCCGTTGGCTGATGAACAGATAAATAAAATGTGCCATATCCATTCAATAGAATATTATTTAGCAATAAAAATGAATAAAATTCAAATACATGCTGCAACATGGATGAGCTTGACAACTTTATCTTAAGTGAAAGAATCCAGAACAAAAATTTTTGTATTGTTTAGTCCATTTATGTGAAATGTTTAGAATTGGCAAAACTAGAGATTTGGCAAAACTACAGTTGGCTAGAGCTGGGGTTGGTGTGAGTGAGGATAGGTGGGAGTAACTACCCATTGTCTCATTGTTGTTTGGAATGAAAACAATACTCTACAATTAAAATATGGTGATGGTTCTGTAATGCTGTGACTATTCTAAACAACAGTGATTATTATACACTTAACATTGGTGAGTGGCACGGTTTTTGAATTATACTTAATAACTGTTAAGACATAATGTGTTTCACTCTTCTTGGTTGGGATATTTTAATCATTTTAGTTCAATCCAGTTGGTTGTTGGTTTTGTTGAGTTTTTCTATATCCTTGCTATTTTTGTGTGTACTCAAGTTTTAGTTACTAAAATAAGAGGGTTTAAATGTTATTTAGATTCTTCTGTTTCTCTTTTCAGTTCCGTTTGGTTTCGCGTGTTTGAAGCTCTGACCTTAGGTATATACACATTTAGGATTGGTACGCCTTCATCATATGTTGGCCATTTAATCATTATGTAATTGTCTCTTATCGCTTGTAAGATGTTTTTCTCTGAAGTCTACTTTATCTGATATTAATGTAGCCATTCCAGATTTCTTTGGATCAGTGTTTACATGGCATATTTTTTTCATATTTCGAATTTTAGCTTAACCATTATTATATATCAGTGAATTTTTAAAGATCATACAAATGAGCCACACTTTTTTTATTATTCATATTACCAATCTTTCCTATAAATTAGGATGCATTAGGATTTAAATTTGCCACTTTATGGTTTTCTGTTTTTTTCCCTTTTTTAAATATTTCCTCTTTCCTGCCATTCTCTGGTACTTCACTTTTTTTTTAGTATTCTGTTTTACTTTATCTAAAGTGTTTTTGAGCATCTTATCTATCTATCTATCTATCTATCTATCTATCTATCTATCTATCTATCTATCTATCTAAATTGCTCTAGGGAGTACAGAATGAATTTGACAACTTCTCACCACCTTCAGCCAGATAACCTAGCTAAGTGGGCTTCTCATTTTCTTTCCGTTAGTGTGGGCATGACACTCTCCAAATAAGCAATTTGCTTCTTAATGTCGGGGAGGGTGATTTTGGTCTTTGCATCCTCGAGTCTAGCGGAGATCAGGGGTGTAGTTTGCTGGGCTTTCTAGAAGAAGAAAAAGAAAGTCCACAGATGCCCACGAGATGGCGCTGCGGGCCCACAATCCCAAAGAGCAGGGATTCCCAGGAGAGGAAGGCCAGACCCTGACCCCTGCAAACGGGCCGAGCCCATCTCTTCAGGGTGAGCGGTGGAATTCGCAGCGCACATTCAAGCCCCTGCTCCTACAACACGTGTCTCACCAAGCTCTCTTTTCAGACGATAGGGGAAAATTTATACAAGGCCGGGTGAGAAACGTTTTTTTATGGAACACCGGCTGTGTGACATTCCGTGCATGTATGTAATTTTATTTCATGGTTTACTGACCGAACAAGTGCTTACAATCACTTTGTGAAGCGTGCACTCCGATCCCTGCTGGATAACGAGCCCACCGAGGATTCGAGGTTGAGTTCCTGGCCCAGGCTGGCCCACGGTACTCGTATAAGCTGCCAAGTCCAGATGCAAATGTTGCTCCTTCCAAATTTCAAACCTGTGTTCTTTTTCATTCCCAGTGTCCCACCTCCTGGAGACCGATGGCATGACCTTGGGAGGGTCATTCATTCAGATGTCAGGGTAGCTGCCCCCTCCACACAAGGGGCCCCTTGCTCCTGTGGGGCGTTAGGGATGGAAAGGCACCTGGTGGGCTGGCCCTGCATGAATTTGCCCAAAGGTTCCGCAAACGGTCAGCGCACGACTTGCATGATGTAGCTTGTGGTGGTGATTATTCGCATATGCTCTAAGTAATCTCCTGTGCTGTGCCTGGAAGTGGGTCTGCCTTCTGCCTCTTTTCTGGATTTTCCAGTGTTTACTGCCGGATGGTAAATGCGATGGTAAAGGGTCAAGGGATTATGTCTCTCGTGTCTCTTCTTCCCAAATTTATTATATGACTCCACCCAGGCAAGTCACTTAACTGTCCCAGAATTTCAGTTTATTGACTTCTGAGACAAGTTAGGCTAGTGAGAGAAACCTCTCTTTGTCTGGACGTGACTGTGCTTTAGTTTTTCTTAAAATCAGAGTAGACCAAAATTTTAGAACACCATGGGACAAAGATTAGTCTACGAGTTTTATGCTCCTCTTATTACAGGTCAACTGTGGTGTCCAAATAGCTTTCAGTCATTGAAAAACATTTCTCTGTGTTTTTCCTGCTGGCAGTAAACCAGGCAGTGGGGATGGAGAGATGAATGGGGTCCTGCTCCAAGCTGCATAATCAGACAGCCCTCCTTGCATCCCGCCCATACGTGGAGATATTAGGATCTGGACACAGTGCAATGGCTCTTAGCCCAAGCTTGGTGCCCAGAGGCAGGTGACAACCAGGGCTGGTCCTCAGCCTAGCGGCCCGGGAACCGCACCCTCCTTTAGGCTTCCCTGTTCCTCCAGCACTCAAGAGGCTTTCCTAGACTCTTTTCATTACTCTCCTGTATTAGTTTTCTGTTTTCTGCTATAACACATTGCCGTGAGCTTAGTATTTTTAAATGACACAAAGGTATTATCCCACAGCCATCTAGAAGTCTGACATGGTTCTCACTGTGACATACTATCAGCAGCACTGTATTCCTTGCTGGAGGCTCTGGGCAGGATCATTTCTTGGCCTTTTGGGGGCTCTCGAGGCCACCTGCATTCCTTTGTTCATGTCCCCTTTCTCCATCTTCAAAGCGAGCAATACTGCATCTCTCTGACCATTATTTTGTGGTCGCATCTCCCTCTGACCACATCGAAGAAAGGTTCTCACTTTTAAGAGGTGTTGTGACTACATCAGGCCCACCGTGGGAATCCTGGAGACTCTTTCCATCACAGGGTCCTGTTTTGATCACATCTGCGAAGTCCCTCTGTCATGTAAGATGCCATATTCATAGGTTCCGGGGATTAGGACCATCTCTGAGGTGCCGTACTTCTCTACCTCCCATGCCACCCCGTACCATGATGGGAATTGTGGGATCATGGAGAAGTCCATTCTATAGCCTTTACCTTGTTTGGAATCAAAGGGACAGATTTCTTCCTAAACTGTATAAAAATATGTCCTTCAAACACTTGAACTAGCTAAAGAATTAGAGCAATGCTCATGTTCCCTTCGTTCAGATACGCAGGTATTTCATGGGAAATGTCACTATGAATTAGTCTGCCTTGCTGAAGAAGTGTGACCTTCATCTATTAACATCCTCTCTTCCCATAAGAAGAAAGCCGCACATGGCAGGAGCCAAGGCCTCTGGGCACATTTGGAGAGAAATTATCAAATGGTTAGATATTTTCTCAGGTGGCTTCTGGTTTCCCACTAGTATGTCTCTGCTTCTAGGTCCTCAGGCAAACTGTAGGTAGTAATGAAAATAAAGGTCCTAGTGACAGGACCATATCTAGAGAGAGTTTCACTGGAGAGATTTGGACAGTCCCTGGGAAGCACGGCTCTCGCACATTCTATGTGGGGGTTTAGGTAGGACATTTGAGTCCTCTATTTAAACAAAAGAGAGAAAGAGAAAGAACAAAGTCTTAGTTATTATTCCTGCATTTGTTCAAGAAATCCTGGTTGAGCGTCTTCATAGGACAGTGGGCCATGAGGGTAGGACATAGAGGAGAATACACAAACTTTCTATTCTTTAAGATCTTACTGTCTAGCGGGAGCAGGGAAACAGAAGGAGTGATCCACTCCTAAAGGGGGTTCAGTTAGGTTGCCGATAGGGGACGTGCAGGAAGCCACGGAGAGACGTGGCGGTCAGAGGTAGGGTCAGCCGCATGCTGTCATGGGAAGGGTGTGGAGGGGTCAGTGGACTGAGACCTGGTTCAGAATCTACCATGAATCTGCTGAGCCAATGAAATGCATGAAACAACTGTGCTGGAGTCCTCTCCCGCTTCCGGGGCCCCTCCTCTGTTCATCAGGAGCTAGACAGTGTGACTTTGGGATCTCCTTCTAGCCCGAAAAATGGTGCTGCTCATGAATGGAGGAAAGAGGACTCCTGCAGAGGCTGAGCGGCCTCAGGAGTGCAGCTCTCTCTTTGCGGCAGGTATCTTTTCAGCCAGCGATGGCTCCCGGCTCTACTTCCACGTCTACCTGTCGGGAATGATTTTTCTGTGAAAAATATGTGATTCATTTTCTCTTCTGTACCTTAGGAAATCACACCAATGTTCATTCTGAGTTTTAGGGCTAAAGAAAAAAGGAAGGGAGAAAAAGAAAGAGGAAGGAAGGAAGGAAAGAAGGAAGGAAGGATGGAAAGAAGGAAAGGAGTGAGGGAGGGAGTAAGGGAGGAAGAAAGGACGAAGGGAAGGAAGGAAAAGTACCTATGTTCCTTCCTCCTCGCTCACTATCTTTAACCTAGAAATAGAGCCTCTCAGCAATGAGCCAAAATTAAGTTATCTAGGAAATGAAAACCACTGAAAAATAGACTTCGAAAGGTGAGGGACTCTTAAGAGAAACAGTAATAATATATTTTTCTAGGAAAAAGACATGTCATTCTTTCTATGAAAACCTGTAAAAAGACCGTAAGCCCGGACATCAGTATACGACAACATTTCACAAGGAGGAATTGAGACCACAGGATAGAAACAGTTTCAGAAGATAGGGTTATAGAAGTGGGAGAGGCGTGGTCTCTGCCCTCACGGCGCTTACAGTCTGGCCAGAGAAATAGGCCTTTGAGCATCACTACATGATACTGTGATGGGCAGTAATAAGGAGACGTGGAAAGTACCACTGGAAGCAAAGCTGTCCGGCACTGTCTTGCAGCAGGCCCACAGGGAGGTTTTGCTAGTGTTTGGAATGAGTTTTGAAGGACATGGAGGAGGACCACCTGTGGAATAGAAGGAGACTGGGGACCTAAGGCTGGAGAAAAGCATGCCAAGATCAGAGAAGGATGAGAAAGTCAGGTATCTCTGGGTTTGGCCAGTGACCAGCTGTGCGTAGCTAGACTGTAGGACTGGATGGGGTTTGGGAACTCTGATGCCCTCAGGGTACAAGTAAGCACACAGGGTTATCACTGTCCTGAGGAAGCTTGGATACTAGCTGGGGAGATGGGACTTAAGAGACCAACCCATGTAACTGTTGATACAGAGAGGCGGAGTGAGGCAAGTGAGAGACAGGCTGAAGCAATCGAGGCTTATTCTCATTACTTCATTCCAAAGCTGTTTGTGTGGCGCCCTGTTCCTTGGAATCCAAGAGCAAATGGGAGTCAGGGTCTCTGCTGAGCTGGAGCTTACGTTCCAGGGAGAAATAAAGGTATTGAATAAGTTAAATAAATAAACAATATGAAAAATAATAGATACAGAACAATGAACATTGGAAAGAAAATTAAAACAAGGGTGATGAGATAAAAAGTAATTGGTGATGATTTTAGTTAAGAAGTCCTGGAGGCCTCATGGAGAAGACAGCTTTTCAGCTTAGTTCTGGTTAATAAGTAGAAGCTGGAAACACTAGGATCAGAGGGAGAAATGCTCCTGGAAGCGGGGATGACTGGTACAGAGTCATCACGGGAGCGGCCAGGAAGGAGAGGGAGTTGTACCCCACTCCTGCATAGCTCATTTCCTGTAGTCACCCCAGGAGGTCCTCTTCAGCACACCCACCCAGGCTGTGTATAAGCGCTCATCTTTGTTCCTCCTAAGAATATGCAAGCTCTATGAAGAATGAGACATCACCTTCTTCTTCTTCGTTTTTCATGCTCAGCATTTATCCTAGAACCCGATAAAAAAAGAGTCATCAAATGTTAACTGAGGGAGTTCCTGTGCATAGTGACTTAGGAGGAAAGGAATGGACTGGTTCCTCCTTAATGCTAATCTAAGGGAAACCATGTGATATATCAGAGATTCTTGGTGAGCTGTCCTGAGAACAAACCCACGCTTGGGCGTGGCAACTTCTTCCATACGAGTGAATGAGCTAGGATTGATTTGAGTCAGTATATGTCACTGTCACTCTGAATAAAAGGTGCCGAGATGCCTTTCTAAAATTGTGTTTACCCAAAACAGACCTGGGTTTGTGTGCATTAATAGCCATCATGAATCAAGCCAACTCTGAGATTAAATATGGAAATATGGTCCAGAGCTGTGGTGGCCAAGATGGTAGCCTCTAGCTACATGTGGCTATTTAAGCTTACATTTCAATTAGGTAAACAATAAAAAATTCCATTTCTCAGTCTCACCAGTTGCACGTCAAGGGCTCAACAGTCATGAAGCATGAGGTGTGTGTGTGTGTGTGTGTGTGTGTGTGTGTGTGTGTGTAGTTATATGATTTAATTATTGTATATCTCTTTCAGTGAGTTGTAAACCCAATGAGGTCATGACCTGTTTGATTTTCTTTAATATTTCATGTGACTTGGCTCAGAGTACACACTTAACTATTTGTTGAATAATTTAATGAGCTATTAAGCATTTACAATCACAAGAAAGACACTTTATTAAAGTCATTTATTTTGTATTTTCACTGTAGTATTTTGAGATTTTTTTTTTTAAGTTCCTTTCAGAGATGAGGAAACTGGCATTCAGAAAAGGTAAATGACTTTCCCTCCCTATCACTAGATGACAGAGACCAAGACGAGGACCACAGTGGCTGGGGAGGCAAATGTGATCAAAACATAGTCTCAGATAGAATGAAAGCTGAGGAGGGAATACACAAGATAGACAGGAACCGAAGGTGTCCTCAGAAATCTCACAGTTTACTGAGGGCAACAATTGCTATGTCCAGTGGAAGTGCCAAGCCACGCATGAGCATTGAACGGTGCATAAACATTAAAAAAACATGGCAGAGGAATCTAGATGGGGCTTTGTGAGCAGAGCCCTCTTCTCCTGGGAAGTGGAAGGCAGGCATCTTCCCCAGGGTAATGCTTGAGTTGTTGTAAACGGTGAGCCGAGGTTTGGCAGATGGGCAATCACTGCACATGTGCCGCACTGAAGGAATCAGCACACACAACTGTGGGGGAGTTCAAGGGGCCCCCTGCCCTGCAGGACTGTCCTGTAGTTGCGTGTGACTTCCCTGTAAGCAAGGGGACAGAGCTGAGGCTGAGAAGGTCACTGACCCGTGGTTACGGGGCATCTACAAGTCATGATACTGACCATCTTGTTGACAATGGGAAGCCACTGACCTGTTTCCAGTCATTGGGATTTGAGTATGGAGTGAGGGAGTAGAATGAGAGGGGGGCAGATGACAGGTTAAGTCTTGAACATACTGGGGTAGATGTGGCCATAGTCTTTCCATGTGGAGATGTCCAGATCTCAAGCACATCCAAGCTTTACTGGAATAAAGGTAACGATGACATCAGCTCAGAACCCCAGTTTACTCTGCTCCAGAGCTCAGCGTTTGGTCGACAGCATTCCTGTGTGTTACATCCCGTCATTTGCACTGAATGAGTAAAGATATTCAATTACTGAACTCATAAGGGAGAACATTCACCATTGTCAACCCATATGGCTGGCTATATGCCTTCAAGTTCACCATTAGACACCGTGTTTTTAATTCTGAAGTCACACTCAGAAAGAGGCTGTCTTTCAATTTAATTTGATCCAATCAATATTTACCAAACGTCAGCCAGGTTAATGCAGTTAATATAGTAGGTTCTACAGAGAAGAACGCTGAAAATGAAACGGTGAGCTTTCTGGCTTTCGGTAGTTTATAATCTAAGTGGAGCCAAAACATAGAGACAATGCAGAGACTGTATCTCACAGTGGAACACATCGAATGTCTATGAAATACATTTAAAAGAATACCATGTTTTATTTTACGGATTTAAAAGGTCCTTGCAAATTTCTGTGAATTAGATCAGATTTTAGTACAGGTTTCCATTGTGAAATGCCAGGCAGATGCCACCTGGAGAGGTGCTCTTGTTGGACTGAGTCCGAAACTGTTAGGAGGATGGACATAGAGAGGTCGTGTGCTTTGTCCTTGTGAAGGCGGCCATCTTCTCTTCCCAGGGATGTCATGGTCCATGTGTGTGCTCTTGTGTGGGCTGCAGACGTTCCAGATATAGTCACCAAGAGTGAGATCTGAAGAAGGAGGGTTTTTTCATGGCCATAGAGCCAAACTAAGGGTCCCTGATAATAGACAGAAGGCTTTCAGGTCAAGGCCAACCGTTATTCTTGTCCAGATTCCTAGGATGATTTGTTGGTTTATGTTTTCCAAGTGGAAGGGAATGTGTGTTCTCATCTAGAACACGGAAAGCCAAGGGGTGACTATTGCACCAAGTGGGTGAGGGGTGGACAAAGCTGATTTCAGGGGCATCAGCAAGGAAGGCCCTATGTCCCAAAAGGTGGGATTTTCTCCTCCTTCTGCTGCTGAGGGGTAATCTTCCCCAAAAAGCAGAACATGGGGTGATTCTGCTTATTTCTATGATGAGTCATTCCCCACTGGAGCACAGATGGCGGGGGAGGCCGTTGTGCGCCTACATCCAGATAAACATGGTGCACTCTCGGGAGGACAGCTTCATAGCAGAAGGTAGAGTGCCTCCCCATGCCACGTCAGAACTGTGTGTGTCTGATGGTGTAGAGAGCCCACACGTGGGGTAGTTCTGTGATTGACCAGGATGCCTGTTTCCTGTTTTGCTTTGTTTTGTTTTGGGAGCCATTGGAAGTAGAAATGACTTCTTTCAATTGAAAAAGCATCCATTGGTCTTTGGGCTGGAGGAGACCTGCAGCAAAAATGGGCCTTCTTGTCATTGGCAGGATTGAGATGTCGGTGTCCATTACGTTACACTGAGAAGGATGTGCCCGCCACCACCTTATGTTTGGGGAAGAAAATCTTCAGATCTATACAGAGACTTTTTTCTTCGGAGAGTAGTCAGGAGTAGGATCAGAGCCAGAAGTCAGCATCATGCTACGTGAACTAATGTATAAAATATGTTTTTATAAAAATTCTATTAAATCCCAAGCATTTGAGACTCCTGGAGAGTGCTTTTTAAGTAGGAAAAAGAGCTTTTATTGACAATACACTAAAACACTTGCAAACACGTTTGTTTGGATGCACTTGGGCAAACAGCTTCAATTGCAATGAGGGGTCGCCATACTTCCATTTTTGCAGTCCACCTTTCTATTTCCCGATTTGTCCGGCTGACTCCAAATTATGTTTGTTTGGTTTTTCGTTTTTGATCGAGTTTGTATTCCAGTTTCTTTTTGGAGGCAGGGAACGATATGAAATGCATGCAAATAAAACCGGGACACTTGTTTTAGGTGCCTCCTGTGTGTTCCACTGGTGAGGGAGGATTTTCATCCCGGGGTTTTGGGGATGGCGGAACACGTGACACCTGACACCCGACAGATGAGAACAACAGCAGTTTATCACACGGGCTCACAATCCAGAGAGCATCACATATCGTGCGGGACATACCACACGCCATGAAAGTTATTATACACCAGAGAACGAAGGAAATGACAAGAGCTGTGGGAGGCAGCTTTGTAGTAGGAAGAGGTGCGGCGTCCCCTTCTTTCCATGGAAGGATGTGCTTGGCTTGTTTGAATAATTTTGCAGGCCAGCAGGGAACTGAAACCTGCTACTCAGCTGTGAGCAGGAGCTGTGCCTGGTCCCTTTGATTTCAGGGTGATTTGGTGGGAGACCCCATCCTGTGGAGCAGAGTGGAGAGCGGAATTTGCAATTTGAGGCTCTCCTGGTTTCACTACGTGCCTAAATTACATATTGTTGAGCCTTAATTTTAGCTCTTACACAGCAATACCCTGTTTCCTCGAAAATAAGACCTAGCCAGACAATCAGCTCTAATGCGTCTTTTAGAGCAAAAATTAATATAAGACCTGGTAGTATATTATATTATATTATTATATTATACCGGGTATTATATTGTATCATATTATATTATGTTATATAAGACCTGGTATCATATTATATTATATTAGATTAGATTAGATTAGATTATAATATTATATCGGGTCTTATAGTAAAATAAGACTGGGTCTTATATTAATTTTTTTCTCCAAAAGATGCATTAGAGCTGATGGTCCGGCTAGCGTTTATTTTCGGGGAAACACGGTAGTAGAGATTTGCGATGTCCACGCCCTCTCTACTGTTGACATTTCTCTCCCTTGACAAATGGCAGCTACATTTTGAAACCATTCAAAGCCCGTTTCTTGGTATCTATGCCTGAGCTCAGTTATTTCCTACAGGTCCCTCACTTCAGTAGCGTTCATGACATACTTTTAAGGATCAGCAGCTCATCTCACAAGCCTAGCCCTGCTGTGTAAGCACATGCTGCTTAAACTGCATGTGGACTGGCCCCTCCATTCCCTCCTTTAAAAACCTCTCAAATCCCACAGGCCAGTGGCATAGCCATCAATGTTATTAACAACACCGCTTGTCTCTAACGCTGTCCTCCAAGGGGTATTATATCCATGTGTCCGCTGATAACGTGGAATCCCAAAGAGGTTAATGAATTGAACATGGCCACGTCGCTGGTGAGTATTGGATCCAGGAGGTTTCACTTCATACTTGTAATTGCTGATATGGACTGTAGTGTCCCAACCGTTTGCACCGTGTCTCCTTTACTCGTAGCATGTTTCCTGGTGACAGAGACCATATCACAATCCTCTTTGTATATGTAGCATAGTAGCTTCCCGATTGGGGCAAAATAAATGTCTGCTGAAAAGAAATGACGTTTTGTTGGAGTAGAATGGAAACCAAAGGCTTTTTAGGAGGAGAGAAGGCAGACTGACTTACTGAACGATGGGCTGGTGATTGTAAGGGGCCTGTGAGATCTGAGTGGGTCCCTTTGGCCTGGTTAGATGGCTCACCTACCCCATCCTTCTTATACGTACGTCGGAGGTTTGGTGATGTTCTGTCATGTTCTGTCATGTCTCCCTCCATCCCAGATGTGGACTAACTCAGAAGGAGTCCGCTCAAAATAGAAAGAGAGTTAAATTTAGTAAAGACGAGTTTCTATTGGAGTTTGAAACGAGATCGCTTGCGACCTTCAGTGAGCTTAGACTTTGGGACATACCTGTGGAGACACATGGGTCCAGGGTCAGACCCTCGGCCACTGCAGGGCAGACTGCCACCTGCTTCCCACCTTGGCCACCAGAAGAACAGAGAGCAGGAGCAGCCACATTCAGGGCTGTACAGTCCTTCCAAAGCAGGGGGCCTGAGGGGCAGGGTCCACTCAAAGTGCTGATGTAATGACCTCAGAGAGCTCTCAAGGAAACGACCATCCTCATCCTCCATTTCCATTTCACTGGTCACACATGAATTTAGTGGCTGAAGTAAGGGCGGATTGGAGCCCTTCCATACTGCAACCTGTTAAATAAGGAGCCTGCTGAGAACTCAGCAGGTTTTCACAGGCCATGGCCTGGGATGAGGTGAAGAATGAAGTTTTTAGCTCCTCTTCAGACAATGGGCTCTGGTGGCAACACTGAGGGTGTCTCCCACCTTCCCTTCTGCATCTCAAGGCCATGAACACGTGGAGATGCCAAATGCCAGGTTGTCAGACAATCATCCACCACTAGACATTTGTCAGATAGGTCTCCTCTTCTGACAATTTAATTGCGCTAAATTTTGGAAATTTCAGAAGGATTATTGAAGCAGTTTTAAATGTCTCCCAGAAGAGCCGACAGTAATTTTGTAAAATGGCTGGGAGATGAGCAAGCAAGGTGGTCTTCCCACAGATGACATTTTCGGAACTCCTTCCTCTCCACCCCCACCCTTTGCATTTCAACATCAACGTCAGACCTCAGCTTCAAAATTAGACATTAAAACACAACCTGCTCCCAAGATGACACGTCCCAAAGTCTGTCACTCGCAGGAAATTCTCTGGTTTTTCACTGCTTCCGCTCTTTCATGTTTGGTGCTCACAGTTTACTCCATTGTTGAAAGATGCATTGTGCCCCCAGTAACGGACTGTTTGCATGGCTGTGTCAAGGAAGAAAAGTGACAAATGGAGTTTCCCTTTTAGAACAGAGAGCAGAGGAAGACATAGGAGCTGGAGTTATGAAGAATCTTTCTGCATCAGGGACTTCCCAAAAGAAAGAAAAAACACAAATGAATCCCCAACTCGAACCATCCCCCAGAAGAAAAAAAAAATAAAGCAAGAGAGTTGTTTTAAGCTCTCCCAACTTAAGAATGTCACTTTTCCTGGGTGATAAATCATACTCTGATTCTTTGGCTTCGAATGAGATGGAAATTGACTTCCGGGGATAGAATCTGGTCAAAGTGTTTATTCCCTGGAAAATGCAGTGTCCATCAGAGAGGATAGCTGCCTGCTCCCCTCTCCCACCTCGCCAACACCCACCCCGAGTGACAGCTCTGTGCCCAACTGGGACTCTTCAGCCATGCACACGTGAGTTCCAGACACAGCCGCTTCCTCAGCGACTGGTGGGTGGATGAGAGAGAGTTGGACCCCAAGTGTAATGCCAGGCCCCCACAGGTTCCAGAAGCTGCATATTTCAGCAAGCAGAGGGTGGTTTTGACTCTCAATTCCTTTAACGGGCCAGGAATCGTGAACTGTGCTGATTTCCACTTTGAATTCTGTGTGGTATCAGTGACCTATCTGTCTCTCCTGTATCCATGGGACATATACACCCCAAAATGCTAACAGAATTTCATTATTAAAAATAAAAATGGCACATGATTATTGGGAGAAGGGAGTTGATAGCTTTAGCAGAACATTTAGAGACAATATGCGCTTTACACAAGGGACACAGGGGCTGTGGCCACCGAACTGAGGCGCAGTGGGTCCAGCTTTTCAGTCCCATCTATTTCTATGAAAAATGAAAAATGTCATGATTTGGCTGTATCCATTTGCATCTGGGGACTTTCCAAAAGTGCTCATCATAATAAGGGGGTTGTTTTAAAATGAAGATTGCCATGTAATGACTCCAATTGTTTACCTCTCTTCTGAGAGACAAATACATTATCTACAAAGTCCAATAGACTCTCATTTCGAAGACAGGGATTGTCCTCATTTCTTCCACACTTGGCTGGGGACCAGTGCAAAGACCAAGGGAAATTCAATTCCACCACCGAATGCAAAGTCTCTGCCAGTTCTCATCACCATTTATCAGTTTCTGTTTTGCAATATATGCTTGGGAACCTCCGAGGACACCTATATATTAAAAAGTCATTTTTAAAAAGTTCTCAGTTCTCGTTCCTATTTTAAGCCCCCAAATTGGGATTGATTTGGACAGCCAGGAGGTGGGTAGTTCAGAAAATAAAACCATGGTGGGGTGGAGGTGGGGATTATGAAGGGAGCCGGGGTGTCATTGTAGGATAGGAAACAGTCTGTCAATTGCAGCTGGTTGTCATTTTGAACATTTGGTTCTTGATTCTCATTTTTCCTGTGCAGCACTCAAAGCTCTGTGAGTTGGTGGGCTCTTGAGGGGAGTTGGGAAGAGAAGGGCCAGCGGTGTGTCAGGCCCTCTGACTCCAGGCACAGCCTCTGGTCCAGGTAGACCAGACACACGCTCGAGAAGTATTGGTTTCGTGAAGGATTTACTCACAGGTTTCTTAGTTGCAGAGACTGGCTCCTTGCCTTGAAATCTACATCCTAGATGGTCAAGATGGGGCCATGGAAGGAGATGGAACTAACTCGATTGCAAACTCACTGCATCCAGGGGCCATCTAGTCCTTTTACACTTCCCACTGCTGTTGTCAGTCACTTGGGAGAGGTGGAATGAATGAGCAGCCCTCACTCTTTTTCCCCAGGCAGGCGTCCTGGACTCTTCAGTGCTCAACACATAGTTGATAAGCGGATATCATGCTCTGTTTTGTCGATGAAGACACTGGGGGCTAGAGAACTTGAGCCTATGATCTCAATGGTGCAGCCGGTAATGGACAGCCAGGAGACAAGCCGTTTGATACCTGAATACAAAGCCTGTGCTCCCTAGACTACGTCCCACCATTCTGGGCCTGTGACATTTATTGGTTTTTTAAAAACATGGATCAAACAATTTGACAAGAAGCATGCGTGTGTGGGGGGGTAGTGAATACATGACTGCACACACATATCATACATGTGAAAGAAGCCAGGCTCTCCTGGGGGGGGGGCCATCTAGTTATGACCCTGCCATGTGCAAGGATGCGTTTGCTCCAACAGTGACAGAAATTCTTTCCGACTTACATGGGTGGCACACTTTCTTCCCAGAGGCACTACAGGCTGGCCCTCTGAACTCTCAGTAGTGTGGCTGTTTTTTTTTTTTTTTTTTTTTTAATGTGAGATAATATCGTGCCTATGACAAAAGGGAAAGAAGGAACATAGTGTACAAATGACTGTGTGTCCCCAGGGGCTGTGTTTTAGCTGTGGGGCTTAGAGGCCGACTTGTTGGGCAACGCTTGTGAAAGTCACTTAACCACTCTTGCCTGGGCTTTGGATGTCAAGATGGTAGTCGCACATGGTGACTACCGTTGCGGGCTGGCGTCCGTCATTTCACATACTCACAGGCATGACTGCAGAAGAGAGTTTACAGTAGAAGCTAATTGCTTTGTTCGCTGCTCTCTGGCGTGACCCATAGAAATTAATGTCTCAGAAGGAAAAAAAGAAAACCTTGTATGCTAGGTGAGAACGATTTATTTTTCTTCACTGTATCTTTTTTTCACTATTGAATTCAGTTTCCTTCCCTATGCATCAATATCTATTATAAAGGAATAATATAATAAAGTTATAGAAATATTAAATTCATATAGTTGCTTTGAGAAAAACTGGCGAATGTACAGGAAAGTGGCCACGTGCTTGGCACGTGGTAAATGCTTGAAATATGTTAGCAGCCTTTTTCCAGGGGGGCCCTGGAATCCCCACGTGCACGGTCTGCCTACGTGCTAAGCTCTAGACTTAACCGAGGAGCCTCACGCTGGGTTTTGTTAATGTGGATTTTACAGACGACTGAGGTCATGTTGATGCGAATCTTTGTTCTGGGTGGCTGGTTATCTACCCTACGCTCTGGGTGGCTGGTTATCTACCCTCTGCCCCGTCATCTGTTGCCATAATGATGTTGTCTAACACAATAGTAGGCGTGTTTTGTTCGTATGTCTGGGGTCAGTTGGGCTTGTCTGGGAGGCTCTGTTGGTGTTGGGGGGCTTACCTACATGTGCAAGGTTGGCTGGCTGTGCTCTGAGCTTGGCTGCCCTCGGCTGAGGCAACTGGCCTGAGGACCACCTTGCCTGAGGAGCAGATACAAGGGGTGGCACTGGGACCTCCCCCAACCCCATGGATGGCAGGGGGAAAACTTTTCCACCTCAGATTCCAGTTGGTTTGTTGGATTTATAGCACGAAGGTACTGTAGTGTCCATACGAGGCCTTTTATTAATCTTATGGAGATAAAGGTAAGATTATAGTCAAGAGCGTGTATATTGGTGGGGGCTGGGGTGAAGGATATGATGAAAAGTTTGAGAATGGAATGTATTTGTCCTCCTTGATGATTTTGGAGTCAAGGTCAGGGTGTGATCATGAGATCAGGTGGTTTAAGCAGAGTAAAGGGCAGTGGAGAGGAAGACCTGAGAGGCAGGGCTCCACCTGGGTGCTGAAAGGACCTGAGATGATGGCAGAGTCAGGGTTAGAAGCCTTGACCCGGTACCGCATCTCCCGTGGAGGGGAGGGAGGATACAGATGCCGCACCCCCCCTCTACAGGCACACCACGCTGTTTTCAGTGCAGCGGTATTCTCTGGCGGGGGCTGGCCCCCATCCCACCCGCATCCCGAGGAGAGGCGTTCTCAGCTGCTGCTGCTGTGGCTGCCTGGCCGTCCCTCCTCTTTTGAAGTGTCACTAAAGCATGTCCTCACAGTTTGTCTCCTGACCTCCTTGCTTCAAGTTGCTGCACTTACATGGGCCCTTTCAGAAGGAGGTGGGGACTGGATTCAGAGCAGTTGCTTTGGCGGCCTTTGCACTCCAGACATCAAAGAGAAGAGCCTGCAGCCTGATGTGGGACCAGCTTGCGGGAGAGTGCAAGTGACTTAAATGAGGGACGGGTCCTCCAGTGAGGGAGGCACAGGGGCAGAGGTGGCAGCCCTGAAGGACGTCTTAGAGGACACTGGGGGCTCATCCTGGCCTTGCCACGGTTTGTCTCGGAGACCCTGGGGTGACAAAATATCATTTCACAACTTTAAACTTAGCCTCATTGCTTCTAGGATCCCTTTGGTTTGAAAGTCCCTCCTTTAGAGACATGGCTATTCTTTTAGAATCTGGATTCAAACTCTGGGTTCACATTTCATCACCACCATTTATAACTGAGACTTTCAATAAGTTATTTAACATCTTTACACATCTCCTCATCTGTAAACTGGGGGATAGTATGCATTTCAGTTGTTCTGACAGTTAAAGTGGGGAGATCAAGTAACTTGGGAATCCACAGAAAGTGCTAGGTCGGTGGTAGTTGCTTTCTGTGTGATTCTTATGGGGATCGGTGATGGGTTTGACAGTATTATGAACATTTCATGTCCTGAGTCTTCATATTCATGCATGTATACATAAAGAAGGGAGTTATTAACAAGACCTAAATTATTACAAGTACCTGACAGCACCTATCCCTCTATCCCCAGCTATTTCCACCAGCTTCGTACACAACTGATTACAGTTTTACAGGAGACACATTCTCAGGTCTGCAAGAACCCTCTTAAGTACAAATCTCCTGGAGGGAGGAACATATTGAGCTTGATGCCACTCACCACTTCTGAAGTCAGCACAGAAGATTATTCGGTCAAGGAAGGAGACATCTGTCTCAGGGGCGGACCTGTGTGATGAATAGGGACAGCCCTTGACCTTGATCCAAGAGCTTCAACAAGGTTCCTGACCCTAGAGCTGATGGGTGTTGTGTAAATTATGGAAATGGATTATAAGACATGAAAAGACCTCTTCAATTCCAACTTTCGATGCTGTGGTGGAGTCTGGATGTCTTCAGGGAAACTGTAGGTCAGCACTGAGAGCTGAAGGAGGAGGAACCACCTGGTGAGGGGATGGTGGAAGCAGGTATGAGAGGGAGTAGGGCCCCAAAGAGCACCTTAGAGTAGCTCAGAGATCATTAGCCATGCAAGTTCACTCTCTCATACAAGAGAGACAGTCAAACTGTCCTCATGGAATAAAGCAAAGGGCTTCATACTAACAGAAGAGGCGAGAAGGGAGGGAAAATGCAGGTGGTTTGTGAATGGTGATTTTGTTCTCTCCTTGAATACACTGATTCACCGGAAATGCATGAAGGGTCAGTCTCTGCTCTGTGCCTGGCACATGTTGCGGGATCATGCTTGGGTGACCATGGATCCTCCAAGAGCCTCGAAAGTTTATCCGTGTGACATCACACAGGGCAGCTGACACAGGGCAGCTAATGCCTCTCTGTGTCTGTCCACCAGCTCCTGCACCTCAGCGAAGCCAGGATTTCACCTGCGTTTCTGGTGTTTCTCAACAGCAAAGTGATACACCAGAAAGAATCACAAAACGTATCCCCAAGAACATCCATCTCATGCAGAGTGAGAAGGGGTGCAAAAACGGGGCAGAGGGTCCACATCCGCTGACCGTCACTGGTGATTTCTCCCTTCCCCTGGCCTCGGCCTAGGCATCCTTCCTGCTTCCTGGGCAGCGGGAAGGTTATGTCTGAGTTTGGTTCAGACTTGACACCATGGATATCTAAGCAGTGGTAGATTTGCTGAGGATAGAGGAAGGTAAAGCATTTGAAATACACATGCCGTGGCCTGGCCCATTCCGTGAAAAATATATGGGACACATCAGCATCTTAGAAGTTTCCAGAAGCAAATTAATTATAGCCCAAATCATCTTGGGTTACCCAGACTTCCTTTTCCCTAAAGACAGCAGACCCAGAGGGACAGTTGTAAAGACAAAAAGCTGCATACTACAAAGACACTCCAGGTCCCTCCTGAGAATCAGGAGTAGCAATCTCCAAGTCCTTTCCCACCTGCCAGTTGTGAACACTTGTCAAAGAACCTGAATCATTAGGTCCCTAAGGGAACCCCTTTAGAATGGAAATAACTCAGAAGGATATCGTAATCGATAAATTAAACAATCCATTTGACCAGTTGGCTTTGGGTTTCTTTTTGTTCCTTCTCTTTCTAGTAAATACTTACAGTCACGATTGTAAAGATAATTGTTGCTTACCTTACTAATTAAGCTTGTGCTGGCCAAGAATTACTAACTACCAATTCAAAAACGCTGGGAAAAAATGTTATCCAAAGCTAACTTGAGTTGTAGCTCCTGGGAACCATGATGAAGTCTACTCTCCATCTAAATCAATGTATCTGCTCTTCGTTACCTATTGCCCCAAAATATTGGGGTGACATGCTATGGATAACACAACTAAGATCTCAGGTTGTAATGAATCGAACTGTCCCTGTACATTTCCAAAGAGTAAACGTCCCCCGCTGTGTTTCTAAGGCTTAATGTTTCAAACAAGATTTTAACTCCCAGAACATGTGCTCAGGCTTCTTGATTTTGATTTGCCACTTCAACTCTTCTTTATTCTGGTTTAAGAATCAAATCAGTTGATGTGATGTGAAAGTGGTGTGTCGAGCCGAATGCATGTGACATAGAAATGGTGATTTTAAAAGGGTGGCTGTGCTCCTCAGAGAGGTGCTTCAGAAGAGAACAGATAGTGACTGCACATCTACCCTGTTTCTCCGAAAATGAGACCCAGCCGGGCCATCAGCTCTAGTGCGTCTTCTGGAGCAAACATTAATGTAAGACCCAGCATTGTATTGTATTGTATTGTATTGTATTGTATTATATTATATTATATTATATTATATTATATTATTATATTATGTTATGTTATATTATATTATATTATATATATTAGAACTGGTATATATTATATTATATTATATTATATTATATTATATTATATTATAACTGGTATTATATTATATTTATTATATTATATTTATTATATTATATTATGTTATGTTATGTTATGTTATATTATATTATATTATATTATATTATATTATATTATATTATATTATATTATACCTGGTCTTATATAAGACTGGGTCTTATAGTAAAATAAGACCAGGTCTTGTATTAATTTTTGCTCCTAAAGACGCATTAGAGCTGATGGTCTGGCTAGGTCTTATTTTTGGGGAAACACAGTGCTGTTTGGCAAATAATTTATGCATGTGATATCATTTAATTTTGACAACAAAATTATGAAATAGTTATTACATTTGTCATTTGATTCTCACCATAGCCCTGAAAGTTAGCTGAAAGTATCTCCGTTTTGCAAGTGTGGTGATTGAGCTTTAGAGAAGTGAAATGACTTGTCCCGTGGTCCCTGATTTCAAGTCCAGACATTGTTCCACCCCCTGGCTTCCTGTGCGTTCTCATGGGAGCTGGGGACATCCACACTCAACGTTTCTCTTTCACATCCGTAGTGAGGATGAGTCAAGGGGGATCGATTTCCTAAATGGTTCGATGGCTTCCTGCTGCCAAAGCTCTAAATCTTTTAAAACAGTTCAGCTATGGGTTATTCGCTGATGGCACCACTGATCTTTTTTTCTACCACTCCCTTTTTCACTTTTGTTCTCCAAAAATTAATATTCTGTTTATGGAAAATATCCTTACTCTTTCAGGTAACATTAAGTTCAGAACTTCTGAAACATTTCTTTAAAATGTCCTCATTGTAAACCCAATAGTGCATAGATATGGCTTTATTAAGGATAACTTGACTCCATTCTAGCATAAGAATAACATACACAAAGCATGTCGTATGGCTCAAACCTGGCACAATGGTTCCTGATGCTTCGTTAATAATACATGAATAGGTGTGTGTGTGTGTGTGTGTGTGTGTATCTCTATATATACATCTCTATATATACATATATAGAGATATACATATATACATGGTATGATGTTTGTTAAAAATAATTATGCTCAGACTATTCAGGGTTTAGTCCTGATTCTTCTACTAAATTACTATATTTACATAAATTTATCAATTTTTATTTATATCTCTGTGTCTAACATCGTTCCTGACATCCAGTTCATAATGAATATTGTCTGTTTAGAATTTGGTTTTAATCTGTAAAATGGGAATGGTGAGAGCCGCAAATATTTTAAGAGACTGAAAACAGACGTGTGCATCATGTATACTGCAAGGGATGGTTCTTATTGCTCTTCTTAAAACAGGTTATGTGATTAAACTTAAATAGGAAGAAATAAAAATCTCACTGAAAACAAAAGGCAGATTTTTTTTCCCTACTGGTATTGAAATACAGGGCACCAAGGCCTAAAATTATTAGTACATAATGAACATGACCCATTGTAAAGGGAACCTCAGTTAATTAACATTGGATGGCTAGCTCACAGGCACTAAAATTAGGTATGATATTACAAACCGTTCACATGCGGGGACATAATCCCTTTTTTATATAAAAAATACTTTGAAGTTGCCTTTTAGGGACAGGTATCCACGGGTGTATGGGTGGATCTTCAGGAGAGCAGATTGATGAGGCTGTTTGAGGTCAGGCAGTGGGAGACTGAGTGCCAGGCCAAGGAGTTTGGAGGGACCTTGTAGTTCAAGGAGAATGAAGGGGCGATTTCGAGTCGAGGTAAGAGCCTGCTTTGCTGTCTAGAAGAAAGGAGACAGTTTTTCTTTAGTACATGGAGACATCACAGTACTTTCCCATCAGACTTAATTTCAAAACATGCAGATGGGTTAAGAAGGGAGAGTAAAATATTAGGTGTTATGATGAGATTCTGGAACCAATGACAACACTAAGGCCTGGGGCAGGGGAATGGATTCCAGAGAGAGAGAGAGAGAGAGAGAGAGAGAGGAGAGAGAGATATTGGAAGAAGACTGGACAGATACCCAAGACAATGTCCCTATGGTTTCCAGGAAAGTGAAGTCCTAAGAAGAGAGGTCACACAGTTGAGTTTCTTCAATAGGACCGTTACCATGGGTGTCCTAATAACATTGGAGTACTTAAGTCATCTTGGGGTCAGCACTCTTGTGGGTTGTTTAGAATTGAGTAAGAGGTGAGTGTAGGGATATGACAGGCCTTCCAACACAGGGATGTGATTTCTTGTTTCTGAGGCCCCGTGATTTGGTATCATGTTCGTGATTTGGTATCATTTAACCTTCAGGCCACTCTCTCGATCCATCTGTCTAGCAGGATCTCAGGTGGCCCTGGCAGTAGGATGGGTGTGTCCAGCAGGACACTGCTGTGTTGGAAGACAGGGTGGATGGGATGTGACTATGTTGAGGGGAACCCGTGGGAGCATCCAGATGGACAGCAGGGGTCCCTCCACCTGTGCACCTGGGGCTGATGTGCTGTTCCAAATGGACCAGGTGTTCCCAGCTCCCTGAGACCATCCCTTTCAATGTTGAGAGGACACCAAGCACAGAGCAACCCTTCCCTCTTGATGGACGAGCTCTCCGTCCCATCTGTGGGCAGTGAGTGATAATCCTTCCCAAATAATTGCCCGGATTACAGGAGTGCTTCACAACCTGGCAAAATGCTCACATACAGTGTGAAACAAAAAGCAGCATGCATATTGCTTCGCTCATGTACAGCACTTTGATGCCCATCTCTTTGAAAATGAATCAGTGCTCTATAAAAGCCTCTACCAAACTGTTCTGTCTTCTGAACACAAGATAGCACTAGGTCTGTATGCCATGAGTCCTGATGAGTTACATGTCATCTACCTAATTATGTCATATGGTTGCTAAGCATTTAGAATTGTAGTTTATTAATTTATTTATTTTAAGTATTTTCATCATTGTAAGAGCCCAATTTTGTTGAATAATTAGGATCCCACCCGTCAGCAAGCATTTCCATGTTTTTTCGGTCAATTAACTCCCCTGCTGTTTCAAAACTTCTTAACTCATGTCAAACTTCTGAACTCCCTCCACTTTTATCTACACTTTGGGCAAATAATCTTACCTCCAAGTTTGTAAAAAAGGAGAAAAAAAACAGAAAAAGAAAGAAATCTGCTCGGTACACATTGCTAAACCTATGCTCCCCATTCCTACATATGTTTTCAAAATATTCTGTATTACATAGATCATTTGTGGTATAATCAGCATATGATAAATCATATATATTTAAAGCGTGGGATTTGATGTGTTCTGTTATGTGTATATACCTATAACACCAATACCATTATCAAGAAAGTGAATATATCCATCACTTCCAGAAGTTTCTGTGTGCTTCTTTCTAATTCATATCTCTACTTCTTACCCCCAGATTCTGTCAGAAGATAATGACTGATCTTCTTTCTGTGACTAAATGTTAGTTTTCTTTTTTAATTTTTTATATATGTATACATATTTATATATGGAATATATATATATATATATATATATATATATATATATATATATATATATATATATATGGAATCATACAGAATGCACTCTTTTAGGGGGAGAGCCTGGCTTCTTTGACTCAGCATATTTTGAGACTCTCAGTATTTTGAGATTCATATTTATTGTAACATGTACCAATAATTTATTTCTCTCTCTCTCTCTCTCTCTCTCTCTCTCTCTCTCTCTCTCTCTCTCTCTCTCTTGGAATTCTATTGTACGGATATGCTGTGGTTTGTTTAACCATTCAGCTGGTGATAGACATTTGGGATGTTTCCAGTTTTGACTATTACAAATAAAGCTACTATGAATATTCATTTCAATTGCAAAAAGCTGGATATAATGAAGGTCTCCGTAGGAATTAATTCAATCTCATTGCTATAGCAGTGCATGACACAAAGGCTCCTTTTCTCTGTGGGTAGACCAAATGGGGAGCAGATAGACAGATGCTTTTATTTATGCAGTAGACATTCCTATAAATATAGTTTTAAGTTTTTCAATTTTAAGGCATGCAAACCATTCCTCATTATATTAGATGTATTGGTGTGTTATTATTAAAGTTGGGGATTTCAAAACGTTTGCTAAATACATATCATTTCACTTTTGTAAACTAGTCATGTTCTTGTCCATTTTTCCACTGAAGACTTTGATATTATTTTGTTTATTAATGCTTGAGCTTCTTGTATAATAAAGCTCATGACCCTTGGGAAATTACTGAAAATAGCGAACGAACGTGTTGGCCTGTTTAATTTCAGGTTTTGTTTTTTTTTTTTGTAGAAATCATTTTAACTGTTAAATATTCAAATCTGTCCATTTTTCCATTGCGATTTGTTTTCCTATCTTCTAGAATTTCAAAAGCCAAACCTTTCCCCAAAGCTGTGGTAACTTTTTAATTCTATTTTCTTTATGTTTTTCTTTGGGTACTGTTTAAATTTTTACCTGTGATAGTTGGGGTATTTACTTTGGTGCATGTGGGGAAGTGAGGACCCAGAGTAATTATTAATATATTTCCTCTAAGTAGCCAATTATTTTTTTCCAATACCTTCCTTGGAATTATCTGTCATTTGCTTTGTCTTACTACATTCTTCACGACGGCAGTCATTATCTGTTTTATTTCATAATTCTGTCTCTTATTTAAAGGGATCACCTTCTCTTACAATTTCATTTTTGGACAGATCTCAGAACTCACCACTCAGTGCCTAACTAATCAATTTCCACGGAAACCCTCCACAGTTAACTGTGTATAAAATGCGCTCTTATAAAATGTCTAATCAGGTGATAATTAGTAAGCTTTAAACACTGATTACTCGATCCCTCTATAAGCATAGTAGCAATTGCACCATCAAGGAGAAATGTTAGTGTTTCAAGATGCGTAAAGATAGGTGTGGACTGAACCAGACTTGTCGCCTGGATTTGAATCTCAAATCCTTTACTTATTCCTGTGGGTCTTTGGCCCGTTACTTTAACCTCCCTCTGCTTCAATTTCCCTCATCTGTAGAACGAGTATAATAAAAGTAGCTATCTCCCCAGATTGGGTGAAGGGTTAAATAAATGAATAAATTAAAACATGCAAAAACTCAGACCTCTCTGAGAAAGCAACAGTCAAGCTCAAATTTAATTGTCAAGTTTTAAAATCAAACCAAATATCATAGCTCCAGGAAATCAAATTGGCTGAACGCAAATGGGTCAGAAGGAGATGGTTTAAGACAACAATTCAGTCAAAATGGAAAACTCTCAAGTATTCTCAAACACTGTTTAGAAATATAGGTGATTCTGGTGCACCAGAGAGTAGGTATGAAACCTTTGGTGGACATTTACATGTTCGCTAATGACTTAGATCTCTCAGCCCCTGCCTTTCTAGGGTCATCTCTGCTGCATTTTCTTTTAGTTTCTGTTTGTGCACATTTCACTACTCACGTTTAGGTGATTATTGCCCTTTTCTCAGAAACCAAATATTCTTAAGTTACCTTCTCCCCACCCACCCTGCCCTTTTTCCACACAGTAGCCTTAGTTACCTTTTGAAGAAAGATAAAATCTGAGCGCCCAGAGCTTTAGGGAACGGGTGGGGAGAGGGTTCTACTACAATGTAACCAATTCACCTGGACCTGTCCCTACTTTTCTTGTTCTACACTTAACAGTCCCCTGTCTAGGTAACGTCCCCACATCCCAGATGACGTGGAACAGCTGGTCACACTAGCACAAGGGTTCTTTTCCTTTCATCCACACAAGCTCCTTTGAGGCAGCTCCTGGCACATACTTTTCAAAGATGGGACACTGGAGCACTCTGGGGACTTCCATATCAGAACCAAGGTTCAAACATGTGTTCCTTTGTGCATTGTCAAAAATTCAGAAAGAACGGAGGTCAAGCCAATGAGTCACTGAGGTAGTAATTAGTAAAAGTTTATTATGCACACACCAAAAACTTAATGTGTGAGGCAGGAGCGCTCAAAGCAAAGCACGGAGTGAGGCTGACGGGCGTTGTTATATAATAGTAAGCAGCCGATGCAGTGAGAAAGCAGGGACAGTTTATTCTTCACAGTGACTGGTTACAATATGAGAATTGGTCAGTGGCCACCTCATATCAGCCTTGGGAAACAGTTCAAGTTTTGCTTATGATTTCCAGACACATAAGCAAGAAATGATCCAGGTCAAGTTAGTCTTGCAAAATAAGCAAAAGTGAGCTTTGTTTGTATGACTAAACTGACTTCGTCGGCTCAGGGAATTTTCCAGGCTGGTCTCCTTTTGTTTTTTTATTTTAATAACACCGTACTGTATTTATGGTTGGGAAACCAGGACCTTCCTTCAGGGAATCACTGCCAGGCTCTTCTATCCACGCTAGAGGATTACCCAGGATTCTTAGTCACCTGATCGCCGCCCCAGGTGATGCTGGAGCTCAGGACTGCCCTCCCCTGATGTCCCGGCCCTGATATCCTGAGGAACTATGTGAACTCAGCATCCTACCTACCCACGCAGCCACCCCAAGTGGCTTCCTGGGGTCTGAGTCCCCAAACCAGACGTGCTGCCATCTTCTCCAGACTCAAGGCCTCGTCCAGGGAGAGGCTTGGGAGCTTCAGCGGGCTCCCCTAAGAGCGTACTGCTCCTAACCCTCCAGCCAGGAGGAATCCCAAGGCGGCTCGCTTGTGCAGCTTCTCCACACTTCCCACCTGGTTGATGGCACAAGCCCCACCCACCTGGCCCTGCCTCTTGGTGGAATCCCAAATGGCTGTGCTGGGATTTTTAAAGCCACTTTATTGAGGGATAATTTACCTACAATGAAATTCACCCATTCAAGTGTACGCTTACGTGAGTTTCAGTAAAATTAACCAACCACCACCACAATCAAATTTTAGAACATGTCTATCATCACCCCCAATGTTCTTAGAACATTTGCACTCAGTTCCCATCCCTCACTGGCCCTCGGTAACACTGATCTGCTTTCTTTCATCTGGTGTTGTCTCTGGGCTGTTTGTTCAAACCCAAGTTTCTGGAGAAACTTCCTAATTGGCTGGCTGACTTGCTCACTCTCCTGAACCTCCCCTTCCCTTTTCTTTTTTCTCCTTTTCCATTTTTCTTCTTCGTCCCTTTGTTTTGCCAAAGCACTGAAGGCATTCTCTAGCAAATACTCCTGTGCCTCTGATTTGGGTACAAAACAAAGGCTAACTCATGTTAGGGACAATGTGTAGGAAAACTTGTGCTCTGCCAGAGATAAAACGATTTCCATGTCTTTTATAATAATAGAAGTGCCGGAAAGCCGGGGTTCCCAAAGGCCCATTTTAACTCCTCACATGCTCTGCAAGTTGAGCCAAATCATGCTGAGGAAAGCTCATGGGAAGAGGAATTCAATGTTTCCTGAGGGCAGGGAAAGTGTCCAAAATCAAGCAACTTTCATGCTGGACCTCAACGGGTGAGTTAGGAGTTTAAAACAGGAATGGGATCGATTTTTGAAGTAGAAAAAGAGTGAGTACAAAAGCATAAAATGGGAACGGATCTGGAGTGTTTATAGACTGTATAGAAATCCAATGTGTGGTCGCAGCTGACGACGCGGGGGCTCGAGCCAAGGACCCCAGGGTGGATCTTCTGAGTTGCAGGAAATTAACAATGGCTTTATATCATGCTTTCCTATTGACTGTCCTTAAATGTTCCCTTCGCAGAAGGTACTATTTAAGCAATGTACCTCAACATAACCCATTTCATTCTATCAATCCTATGGAATAGATGCTATTATTATCGCTACTCCTTTACAACTGAAGACACTCATGTACAGAAGAATCCAGCAATCCACCACATTCAAAATGTCACAGTATCAGGTGGCAGAAACAGGATTTGGACCCTGAGAGTCTGACTCCAGAGCCCATATGCCCTTAATGACTGTATCTTTATTTATTTATGTATTCATTCATTCATTGTATCCTTTTTTCTTGCTGGTGCCAACATCCCATTTACTTTACCTGGTTTTGGGAGCAGGACATGGGAGGGGGGAGATGATGTGTGACGTTGCAGCCACCACTGAGGCCCTAGGTTGATGTGAATTGTAGTGACGGAGAAAGTGGTCTCTGTAGGCTCAGGTTGTAATGCACGTCTGTCCGTCAGCCAACCCTGGAGGGGTGCAGGTGGCCAAAAGCTCGTTTCTTCTGGACAGCTCAGTTTCCTTCCCCATCGTTTCTGAGTCGCCCTGGTGTTTGCTTGTTTTTGGAACTCATTCATGCATTGGTAAATAGTAGTTCCTCTGTGAGGATTCAGGTATTTCCCTTCTGTCATCCCAACTTTGTGTCATGTCCACCTTGATCCATAAAAGAACATCCGATTTGAAAGTGTTAACTCTAGGAAAAGGATGATTTCCAACCTCCTGTTTGGTTCATTGTTGGCGAGACCCAGACGGGGAGGCCGGGCAGGGACTGCAAAGGGCACTGCACGCTCTACCTGCACGAGACACCTGCTCCGCAGGCCGAGTGCTGTGCGGGGCATGTGGCTTTCCCCGTGTCTAGGTCAGCAGCTTCCGAGTCATCACGGTTTCCTAGATTCTATGTCTTCCAGTTTTCCTAGCCTCTTGGGCTAGCACAGAACTGTTACTGCATATCTTTCCAAAATCACGTTCATATTTTTTACCTCTAATTCAGAATCATTGTGTCCTTGTCTTTTCTGCTGCAGATTTTCCTGTTCTGTGAACGCAGACCCTGACCTGAATCCCAGAGCTGGCCAACTGTACCTCACAGACCAAATCCTACCGGCTGCGTGTTTGTTTGGCAAAGCCCATGAGGTAAGAATGCTTTTCACACTTGCACATGGTTGAAAAATGAAACAAAGGAAGCATGCTATTTTAGGGCAGGTAGAGATTATATAACAGTCACATTTCAGCATCAGCGCATAAAGTTTTATTGGCATGCGACCTCGTACGTTCATTTAAGTTATAGTCTATGGCTGCAGTGTTGGAGTTGAATAACTGGCAGAGACCACACAGCTCCCAGTACCTGAAATATATACCACCCGATGCTTTACCGGGAAAAAGTCATCCCTTGGTCTAATGACTATTTTGCCTGTGCACAGAGGTGAGGTGCTCGGTAGTTTGGTTGAAGCTTTCTTTGTTGGAGACATAGAAGCTCCACCTCCACTCGCAACCCCCAGTAGAACTCCCCCTTACTCCTTACAGAAGAGCTCCTGGCTCACTCTCCCTAATTCTTAGTGGCTTCTTATCCCCAGCGAAGGCCCCTCTGCTACCCCGGTCACTCGGCACTCTGGCTCTCCACCTTACCCGAGCCACCCCTCCCGTCACCCAGCTTGACAGAACCTGGAAGGAAGGCTATCTAAGGAAGGAACAGGGACACTCTCCTGCCTCTTTGCTCTCTTCCTGCTTTTGCACCCCGTTCCTAGCAGCAGGACCCTAGCAGTGCTCGTTCATCCAGGCAGCATGTCATTCCAAATCGCACATGCAGGTCCAGCTGCCAGCATCATCACGTCTCCCGAGAGACACCAGCAGCAGCTGGCCTCTGTCACCTCTTTGGAAGTCACAGACCCCGCTCCACAGAACCCCTTCTCTGAGTTTAGAGATGCCGGCATCGGTTCAGCAGTACCCCCGTCAAGAATACCCGAGTTTCAGCTCCCTGGGTCCCCTCCTCTAAGCATCTAAATTGATGAATTCCAATCTCTCTCTGTTCCTCCAGCCTCGGGATGATAGAAGCTTCCTGAAGGTTTGACCCCCATTAGACTGTAGTTCTTTCCCCTTTTCCTTTTCAGTTCTTAAATGGCTAGTTAGTGACTCTTTATATTAAATTTGCTCTGTTTAAATATTTAGAGGGTTTCGGTCTCCTCACCGAATCCTGGCTAATATGAGTGTTGGACAATGTGACCAGTCCTGCTGTCTCAGTGAGCTTGCCGGCTTGGCGGCCAGGCCATCAGAGGTCTACTCCCTCAGCCACTGCACCTTAATATTTTTTGCTGGACCATCTTTATTCATTTAACCACTAACCCTCAGCGTGTCTTAGAATTCACATCTCCATTTATTTCTCCTGTTGTCTACATTCACTTCACTGGGGATTTCATCTGATGCCATGGCTTTAAATACCAACACTAGTGGCTGATGACTCAAAAATAACAGTAAGGATCTCAGTAAGGATCTCGCCCCTGGATTCCAGACTCACATAGCCCATTACTTTCTTCGACATGTACAAATCACTCTTGACATGTCCAACTAATCTCCTGGGATTCCCTTCCACACCTGCCCCTCCCGTGTCCTCATGTAACTGAATGGCTACTCCATTCCCCTTGGGGTGACCTAGTGTGATAAGCAACCAGGTAGCGGGTGCGTCCATCCTGGGAAGACTTCCTTTAACGCAGGTTGCATGGGTTTTGCTCACACTTGGGACAACATGACTCTTTTCTTTGCCCTCCTCATTTTGCAATCGGAGTGGCCATCACGAGGGGGCTGTTTCAGAGTGACGCCTGTGGAGCAGAGGCCAAGGACGTCACCCTCTTGGGAGCCAGAGACTCAGAGACGTCCTGCATGGGGTGTAGTTTAAAAGGTTCACACTAGGAGCCTGAGTGAGCTCCATTCCCCCCTCCCCCCGTCCTAGACACGGCAGCTAATTTTTAGAGTTACGGCCACTCTGTTACCTCAGTGTTTCCCTCTGCGTCTCTATCTTTTAACACTTAATTAACACACTCCTTATGTGAAAGTATTTCTATGAAACTTGCTAATGTAATTTCTTTTTGTTTGCCTCGCCCGTTCTGTACTTTCTCACTAACGGTCGGGAAATAGTGTGTATTTTTCTTCACCTGCCACAGTCAGTTTTCCTGAAGGTAGACATCAAGTGTACGTTTCTCGTCTATGTCTCATAGCATTGTTCAGACAGTGTTTGATGGACTCAACAAAAAGAAAAAGTGACGTGGCTCAAGAAAACGTATCACGTTAGCCAAGTCTCTGACTGAGCGCCAGGCTCTCCTGCTGCGTGTGCAGGCGCGTGTGTGCAGGCGCGTGTGTGTGTTGCGTGGGTGCAGGCGTGTGTGCAGTGGGCCTCAAAGAGCAGAGGACAGACACCAGTCATGATACATGAGTGTCGGTCCGACTTCTCTCACTCATTCCACTCCAGGTTCCCAGTAAAATCATGGCTGGAACGGGCAGTTGGACTTGAGAACACTGTTTCTAAATGTGTAGTCGAAATGGAGCACATTGTTTATGGAGGCTAATGGGATACCGGGGCGACTGAGAACAGGGTCTGATTGTGGTGAGTGCACAGGGAGGGCAAGCTTGCGAGTAGTAGGAGAGAGCAGGGCTGGGGCAGACGTGGCCAACATGGTGCAGTGAAACCAGAGAGCCCGTGGATGGATTGTGTGCCATCCTTGCCTGCTGGGACTCTGGCTGCAGGCTCAATACACACTGAGCCGAATGCGTCTGCCACATGTGGAGGGCAGGCAGCGGGCACAGTGATGAGAAGATAGGGACACTGACGAAGCCTTTCCCTTCTCCCAAAATGTATCTGCTACCGTCGTACTGCTCTTGTGATCGTCCTATGTTGCTTTTTTAGAAAGATTATAAGTGGGTGGGATTGTGCTGATTGGAAATAACTGTAAGGGGTAAGTGAGCATATTAGTTAACACTCTCGATTTTTAGATAGACACAGGATGAATCAACTTAAGCCAAAAAGAGAATCATCGGAAAAGTGTTCAGGGTTTGTTTGCATCAGACCCAAGGAGGGAACTGCAGACGGGTTTCAGGAATCAGCTGGAATTGCGGACCTGAACTTGTCCAAACGTTTTCTCTTTCTTCTTCTTTCTTCCTCTTTCTTCTTTTTCTCTTTGGCACATTCTTTGTTGTCTTTCCCCTGAGCAGTTTTCTCCAAGTGTCAAATCTATTTTGGATCGTCATGATCATAAACAGTACCTAAGTTTCATACATTACAGCTTCAGGTACCCAATGAATGGGTCCTCCTCAGTTTTAGTTTCAAAATTATGGAGAAAAGAAAAATAGAGGACCTCCTTGTATCATGTGCACACCCCCGGGTAAATCAAGGGTGACCAGGGTTGGGTCACATTTCACAGACAGTAGCTTCTGCGGGAACTATATGGCTGGTGGTGTGTGGTCATCCAAGAAAAAGGAAAGTTCTAGGAAGATAAAACGATAGCTTTCCCCTGAAGTGACATATCAGAGCCCGTGTATACATTATGCATGAGTGTCAGTGGGTTCTCGTGCCCTGATAATTGGTAGTCGATAATTCATTCAACAAACACTTATGGAATACCTTAACCATGCTGAACGTTACTGGCTACAGAGGATACGAAGACTTATAATGTGGAAGCTTTAACCTTAAGAGGCTTATAATTTTGTGGGGAGACTGTTCTAGCCTGACACTCCTAAACAAGACTCATCTTTATAAGTCTGAGTTTTTTTAACTGTCACAAAGGTCTGGTGAGAATGCCATCCCTTCCCTGTCTCAAAGAGCTGTTTCTTCTTAATCTCTTAATACTCAGGATTCTAAAGTATATTTATCTAATATCCATATGCTACTTTAGACTTATACTTTCTCTGTGCATGGTGTATATTTTCCATCCATTTACTGAGAACATATCCGTGTCTTAACCTTTGAAAAAGGTAATGGGATTTTGAGGCACCTCCAAATTTGGTGCTTCTGGACCTGCATGTTGTGACAGGCATTGTTACGTGTAGCCGTAGAAATGACATTCGGACCTGGGGCAGATAACGACTCACAGGTGGGCATTTCTGGAAGTAAAAATGATGTAAAATTGACTTGGATTAGAGAGACAGGGTTTCAGGGCTACACAGGGTCAAAAGGAACCAGGAGGGAAAAAGGACCCGAGGCTCAGGAAAAATCCAGAAGCATGCACCAGGTGGCAAATGGGGCGAGTGCAGGGTGGAGCGGAGATGAAAGCATGGGGGCGTGCAAATACAAGGACCCACGGGAAAACCTGCAGGACAGTTAAATGCTCCTTCTGCTCTCTTTGATTTTCCCCTATTTCATGGTTTGAATAACTCCCAGCTTTCTGGTTTGAGGCAAAATCCTCTGTTTTGGGGACTTGTTCATGCAGAGGTGCTTCATGAGAGAGGTCTGGAGAAATACAGAAGTTAATTATAGGCATGGGATATAGCTGCTTGTGTTTATTCATCCCCAAGCCAGCATTTACAGAACATGCAAAGAAAATATTTCATAAAGAAGGGTGAGTCCACGCACGGCATGTACCAGAATTGAGCACACTCACATTCTCTCTCTGTTAATTAATCCATTTGTTTGAGACATAATGCTGAGCACCTACCATAAGGTAAGCTCTGGCTAGGTACTGTGGATATACTGTTAAACAGGATGACCATGAGCTCTGCCCTGTGAGGACCTATGGATTACTAGGTGGGTACTGAGCAGAGGACATTAAATACCTAATAGACATGGCATGATGCAGCACCAGGCTTCATGATGAGATGATTGGGACCACAAAGCAATTTGTTCGGGTTAAAGATTTATTAAACAAATTGTATGATGGAAAGACATTAGAGCGGCCCCCAGGACCCTGCTTTCTGGTCTTCATGCCTTTGTGCAATCCCCTTCTGAGAAGTGAGACTCATGACTTGCTTCTAACTAAAGCAACATGCAAAGGTGATGAGACACCACTCTTGTGATTATGTTGTCATATAAGACTCTGACTTGTTAGCAGACTCTTGCTGGAGTCTCGTCCTCCTTGCCAGCATTGAGGAAGAAAGCTGCCATGATCCTGCAGCTACAAGGAAATAAATTTGCCAACAACCCAGGGGACCTTAGAATCAGGTCCTTCCCCAGTTGAGCCTCTGATTAGTACTCAGCCCTAGACGATACTTTGGGAAACCCAAAGTAGAGCACCCAGCTAGCCCTGCCTGGACCTTGATCCACAGAAACTGGGTGATAATGTGTGTTATTTTAATCTGCAAAATGTGTGGTAACCTGTTAGGCAGCAATAGAAAATAGATACACAAGTATATGGTGCCTGTCTACCTCTGTGCTAGGGCTGCACCAGGGGCCAGGAACTAGGGATAAAGAATTCAAGGATTTCCACCCACCACCCCCAGCTCCACTGTTTGCTCACAGCCTGCAGGCTCCTTATGCCTGTACATGCAATGGCAAAAGCAATGGAGAAGTGTCTGGTTTTATGGTAGCTGAGAGAAGGGAGCTGCCAACTGGGCTTTGTGGGGTTTCGGGAGGCTCAGGCTGTAGAAAATGCGAGAGCTGCATTTTGGAGATGGAGAAGATGTCATTTGTCAGAAAGTCCAGGATGGGGAGGGCATCCAGCAGATAAGGCTCTGAGTTGTCAGAGGCCTTACGTACCATCACAACTGCTCTACCACGTTAGGGCAATAAGAAACCCTAGACACCTCTGAGAAGAAAGAGAAAAGACGGAGCCTCTATTTATTGAATGGCTATGTGTGAATTTTAAAAACGATTTGATTATTCTTCATTCTTGTCTCTCCCCTCCCCTGAGTTACACACCTTTTTTGAATTTATGACAGTGTAGACAGAGTTATTATCTAGCTAAAATTACCACCACCCTCAATGGGAATTTCCGCTGTTATAAAACAAAGCAGACGCCAAAGGTTGGGAGAAGGAACCTGTGTGGGGGGAGGCCTGTGCATATCCTTTCTGGCAATGTGCTTTTTATGCTAATATCTCATAGTTTCCTACCTTAATGGCCCCATTAAATGCCATGAGAGTATTTGCAAGAGAAAAGTGGTACCTGGAGATGAAGATGTAAAGTTACTAAATGCATTTAGAGGAACAGAGAAGATTTCTCAGCAAAGGAATTAATGTTCCAAAGAAAGCTTTGTTTATCCAACAGACTTTATGACTGTACTGTTTCCTTCACTCAGCACCTTAATTCTCAACCACCATAAGGCTGTCCAGATGTTTAAAATAAAAAGCCCATTTGGGTATTATCAGAGATTACGGGGATGAGATAGACAGACATGATGGTTAGCTATGCCACATAAATTCCCTGAATATGTGTCATCCAGCACACGGCATAGCCTCGCCCTGCTGAAGACTGAACTCATAAATCATAAAAACGAGACATAGGGCCCCCCCCCCCACAATTTACCTCTAGCCAGCTTCCATCGCTGGAAGGAAGGGCTGGAGGTGGGAATGAAGTATGTGAACAGTGCTCTGTTTTACTCCCCGAAACCCTAGTAGATATGACTTTTCCCTCCAATTACCTTTCAGAATCTCGGTTTGGTCCCTGACCTTCTTCCCCGCACTCAGCAACAACCTTCTTAGATGCAAATTCTGTTGAAATCAGCCTTGCCAATCTGTCAGTACCTTGCCAGCTGCCTTTTCTCATCCCTGCGCCTTGATTTATTTCATTCCTGCTGCCTGCTGTGCCTGCCCTCCACTCTGCCAATTAACATCGCCTAATACTTCAAGATCTTACCGAGACCTCATGCTGCTTGAAGCCCTCTAAAGTCTTACCAGCCAAAAACAATCTCTCTGTGCCCTCATGTTGTTTAGTCTGAGTCATATGCAAGGCACTTGTCATGCTAGTTCCTTGTATGCATGGGTATCGTTACCTAACTCCCCTACACAATTATATTTCTTGAGAGGTGAGAGCGGCCATGTGGCCATGTACACATTTTCCTAGTCCAGTGACTGCCCTGGAGTCCATTTGAATATTTGCCATACCAATGAATTCACAGGTCACGTATGATAGTATCATCACTACAACTCTAAGGGATCAGCGCTATTTGTTTTGTTGTCCAGTTAAGGAGACTGAAACTTGAACAAGGTCAGAGCCAGTGAAGAGCAGAGCAGGGACGTGAGTCCGAGGCACAACTCCATCCTCACCAGACCTTAGGACCTTCTCAGACCCAGAACAGAACCTTTCACACCGTGAGGGTTAAAAACAAAACAGTTAGGGAATGAATGGAGTGTCCTGCAGACACGGAAGGAGTCTCACATGAAAACTTGATTTCCTCACCTCTGCAGTGATGCAGCTCACCATTAATTTTTCTGGCATTCAGTGTTTTCATCACTGCCTAGACTTCCTGTTCTTGTTGACGAGTGAGTGACCCAGTTGACCATACCCCTTGGTTGGATTCTGGCTCTTTTATTACTTGTGGCAAGTCACACGACTCCTTTGGGTTTCTATTTTGCTAGTCAGTAAAATATGGCATCACCTGTATGGTTACCTGTTGACCGGGGAACGTTGATGCTGATGATAATGTCATGCCAGTGACATGGAAAGTGCTAGAAATATGTCAAGAGAGGAAAATAAGAGAGGGAGAGAAAAACGTTCTTGATGTTCCAACGTTTTTTATTCTCAGTCACAATGGCGCTGCTTCTAGAAAGACTTGGCAGTCTGCCTGCTTTCTGTGATCCTAGGTTGACTTACTGGGGAAGCTGAATGCTGACTTACCCCTCAGTCATTCACTGAACGTGCCCAGTGAACAGAGATCTGCCGGGGCACTGGGGAAAGATGGTTCTAGAAAGCAGAAAAGAAATTTCAAGTAAAGTGGCTGATGAAGTTGGGTTCTAGTCCTGGTTTGCTAATTAGCTCTATGACTTCCTAATCCCTGAGCCCCATCTCTTCATCCAAACAATGAGGGCTGTTCTTCGGCACTAAAATTCTATGTGTGCGTCCATTCACCACAAGCATTCCTGGGAATTTTGCTGTTGCTACTTCTTTACAAACAGATGGTCAATAATGAGAATGTTCCTGTCCCTTACCTGTAATTCCTAATTATACAGTATAAATACAAATGTAGCTTTAATTCAATTAAGTGGTAATGAGGTGAGGAAATAATACTTGAACATATTACTGCAGTTCAGGTTGGTAAGCAATGGGCAATAATATTTGTGTTCCGTTAGATTCTATGTGGTATTTTCAAAACCTTTTAAAATGGCCTCAAAATACTCTGGTTATAGTGGCCTATGAGAAGTAGAGAAGTACTCAGAGAAAAACAAATATGTGCATCTTAGAGAGACCTAAATGTAAGTCACTTTAGCAATGGCTTTTGGAGCCCCTGATACTGTGTTTCCCTGAAAATAAGACCTAGCGGACAATCAGCTCTAATGTGTCTTTAGGAGCAAAAATTAATATAAGACTCGGTCTTATTTTACTATAAGACTGGGTCATATAATATAATATAATACAATACAATACAATACAATATAATACAATATAAATACTGGGTCTTATAGTAATTTTTGCTCCAAAAGACGCATTAGAGCTGATTGTCTGCTAGGTATTATTTCGGGGAAACAGGGTAAGAACAAGGCACCAAAGAATCTCGATCTTGATATCTATCTGTCTCTATAGAGAGAGGAAAAGGAAGGAAGGGAAGGAGGGGGGAGAGGAGGAGAAACTAGAGTGAAGAAGAAAAGGGGGAAGAAAAGGAGGAAGAGAGCCTCTATCCTATAGGTCAAAACACATGGGGAAGGAGAGATAGAATGACTTGTTTCCAGGCCAGATAATAGATGAATGGTTTTTGCTCCAGTGATGTTTCAGATGGAGACGCTTGGCTGTGTGAGACAGGGAGTTCCAGATGATTTACATTCTGTCTACTTAGCTCATATAGGAGGAGGGGGCATCTATGTTTGAAACGAGGCTATTTACACAGACCCCTCCCCTTACCTATGGTCATTTGAGGCCATAGCACACAACACAAGGTGGGAGAAGTCAAGTCTAGCTCCAAAGTGTAGCTTTCTCATGGCATCCATCTTTCTCCCACCATCGGTGTGTGAGGCCAGTGCCAAAATCTGGATGTGTTTGATCTCAGAATCCCTGCTCCCCTAAGATTGTACCTATAAGATGGCCTGCGTCTGTTCTGCCATCCACCTTTGCCCACATGGGTTACGTAAGTGCCTACTTTTTTGTTCTACATTTTTAGCCAACGTGATATAGCACCATGAGGAGACCCAGGCTGCCCGTGTTCATGCATTGAGCGTAAACCCAGCAGTGTTTGCGATGCAGGAACCTGGTCAAGGCAGCAAGATCTCTAACCTCATGTTGCTCCCACTTTCATCTTCCTCACCCAGGAGGAAGGCCTTGGGCACGTCCTTTTTTTACGGAACATCAGGCTTTTAAACACGAACCCAAGTAGGCAACTCACTGCCTTATGAAGTTAGCTGCGTTAGCTGTTAGTCCCGCCATATGTCAAGACAGAAAGATGGTTGGTACAGGGATGCTATCGAGTTTGCTGTCACCCGGATAAATCACTATTGACCTTCTTGCTTTTAAGAGTTTAATGAACTTAAGAATGGAAATTACCAGTAGAAGTAACAAGTGTAACCCTGGCTTCTATAATTAAAACCCATTGCCATTAATGTTCACTCTTGGGCATTGCAGGGATCACTGCTATTAATACTAATGAATCAGACTGAGGTAGGAAAACTGGTGGCAGAAAAATCTACGTGGCCTCAATTCAAAGTCAAACAAGAAATTAGTCGGAAAATGTTGAGAACCATATGACTTCATTCACATGTGGGATATAAAACTGAAAGCAACAAAGGAACAAGACAAACAAACAAAGAAACAAAAGCTCATAGACACAGACAACAGGTTAGTGATTACCAGAGGGTAAGGGGGGAGGAGGGTGGTAAAAGAGGGTAAAAAGAGGGTCAAATATATGGTGATGGAAGGAGAACTGACTCTGGGTGGTGAACACACAATGTGACATATAGATGATGTGTTACAGAATTGTACACCTGAAATATATGTAACTTTACTAATGTCACCCCAATAAATTTAATTTAAAAATTATAAATTAAAATTCTAGGTAGATAGGAAATGCAGACAGACAGGATGGCAGGGGGTCTTAATGGACTTATAGGCAGTGACTAATGTGTATTATATGGCCACTCTTTTTCCATCACTATGTATACTGAATATGTATAGTTCATATACATATAGTTCATATACATGGGCAACCTTTTACCCTTGTGCAAGCAGCTGTGGCTCCAACACATGTATAATGGACTCTAAATGGCCCTAACTAAACCTTGTAGTTGTGCTCTTGAATTGAATGAACACAGAAACACTCAATGATTGTGTAAAAATAAGATTTTTAGAAGTTTTAATATCCAGGTACATATTGCTTTTATACAAGATCCATATATGAAATGAGTCAGAAAATTTCTGGTGATTGCTATTAACCTTATCAATACACACATCATATAAGAAATTACTTAAATTTCTATAAATAACAAAGATACTAAGTGTTTTTTGAATTATCCCGGTTGTGTAAGAAAATGTGCTTTAGTGTCTTGGTTTTTTAATGCCATATAACAAACCATCCCAAAGTGTATTGCCTTACAATAATTGCCATTTAATTTGCCCAAATCGGTTTAGCAACTTGGGCTAGGTGCACCTGGGCAGATGTTTACTGGCTTACCTGGGATGGCTCATTTGCCTGGTGACGAAACAGGCAGTGCCATCCAAGATGGCCTCACGTCCATGTCTGGGGGTCAATGCAGGATGCTGGCTGGGCACCTCTGTTCTCTCCCACATGGCCCCTCCAGCAGGTTGGTTCAGACTTATTTATGTGACAGTCTCAGGGCAGCAAAGGAGCAAGCAGCGAGGCTGGCAGCCTATTGAGGCCGAGGCTTAGCACTCCCACCATGGCATTTCTGCTGTAATTCTATTAAAGCAAATCACACAGCCAGAACAGGTTCACGTGGACGAAGAAATAGAACCCGTCTCTTGATCGAGGAGCCACCAGGTCACACTTCAAAGGGGAAGACATATATTGAAGTAAGAGGAATCTGTGGTCACTTTTTGCAATCTACCAGAGTCCGCCCTAAGGTTACAAGATATTAATATTTTCCTCACAGTCGATGTAAGTTTATCTCAGTCTCAGGACCCTCCAAACTCTCGTCCCAGTTAGGTCAGCTCCAGGCGTGAAGTCCAGTATCTGACGATGTGCATCAGACCTGGATGAGGACGGGGCTTCTCTTATTTTGAACAGGGTTGGATGACACTCTCCACCTGAACGTGTACACGTCCCCTCCCCTTCGCCAACGATTCTTCCTCAGGTGAGCCTTTTTGTGATCCGGACACCTGTTAAGTAAAATACAAGGCATCTGCCCACCCCCTGCATGTAATGGCAACAAAGGATGAAATAGAAACACTCTTACGAAAAAAGGGAGGAACAGATGGGACGAGAAATTGCGAGTCCATAGCAATTCTGAAGACCAGATGGGCCCGTGTTGTCGAATCTCCATACTCTGAGGCCAGGAAATCGTCCTGCTTAGGGCCCTGTTCTGCCCCTGGGGAATTGTGCAGTGACTTTTTAGTCCTTTGTTATTCTTGACTCTTGGCTCCAGTCTCTGGGCTCTGAGTTCTACCTTCTGGACAATTGGCTTTTCCCTCTGTGATCTTCTTTCTTTTTCATAAGAAATATCCCATTTCACAGCTTAGGAACTTCCTCAGCCTGCTTCTTTTCCATAAATAGTTGTCGACTTAGGGGCCTCCTTTCATGTTGAACTATATCTGTCCCTTTAATGCAAGCTGCCAATGTTTGTACCTAGACTCTCTTTAGCAACTTTGTGGATTTCCTACGGAACATATAACATTATTATCACCCTGCTGGGTTTCAAATTTGTTTGGGAGCAGTGACTCCTCTATTCCTTCCATTTTCTCTTTTTTTGGAATTGCCTGTTCCACCATTGTGTTTTGGAAGCAGATGACTTGTTTCCTATTTTCCCAGGTCTACAGATGGCGGGTGACTTTACCCATGGATGGATCACTCTGCAGGATACCATGTCTCTAGGCAACTCTGGTGTGGGCAGGGATGAACTTGAGGGATCCGTTAATGAGAACATCATGATAAATGTCTTGCTAGAGGTACAATAGGGTGCCAGAGACTCATCTGTATCTTATTTAGGGGATTCAGATGGTGAGATTTGACACCTTTTGAGTTTGGGGATACTTAGATATGATTTTAGATTTAGCATTAGTCCTGTAATGTGTTAAGAGTTTTGGTGATGTTGGCGTGAGGTGAATGCATTTTGCATGTGGAGTGGACAAGGGTTTTAGGGGGCGAGATGGTGAACTATAGTAGGTTGTTTAGTGTCCTTGAGCATTTTCCTTTCATCAGGACCTGAGAATGTGACCTTATTTGGAAATAGGATCTTTGTAAGTGTGATTAGTTAAGGTAAAGTCATACTGGATTAGAGTGTACCTCAAATCCAATGACATGTTCTGATAAATAGAGGAGGGACACACAGAGACCCACATGCAGGGAAGAAGCCCATTTTAAGATGGAGGTAAAGACTAGAGGTATGTGTCTAAAAGCCAAGGGATACCAGGGATTTCTTAGAGTCACCAGAAGCCAGGAAGAGGTATGAGCGGTTTCTCTTCTAGGACCATTAGCCAGGCTCTGCTCAAACACTGATATTGGACTTCCAGTCTCTACATCTGTGAAAGAATACATTTCTGTTGTATCCAGCCACAAAGTGTGTGGTGATTCGTCACAGCAGCCCTAGGAGACTGATACAGGAGTAACTTCCATCAAGGCGCTAATGATCATGCAGAGCTCCTGATTATAGAGCCCTTCCCCTTGTCATTTGTCTCACCAAACCTCAGCTTCACTTGGCTTTAGCCTGGCCGTACCTGGGAAGGATGGCTTTCCTCGTCTGCTCACCTCTGTTCTTGCCATTCACCCAGGTTGAAAAGGGTACCCCGGTCTGTTTCCTAAAATGAACTCTCTGCAATTACCTCTAGCAAGAGCTTCATATGAATGATCGCTCAGGTTCACCCCTGCCGACACCAGAGTTGGCTAGAGACGCGGCCTCCTGCAAAGTGATCAAGAGCATGGTCTCGGTGGCCAGACTGGCTGGAGTCAAGTCAAGGCCAATAGTTTATTATTTGCCATGTGACCTGGACAAATTCTCATTCTTTCAGTGCATCAGCGGCCCACCCCCATTCTTTTTGTAAATAGACTTAATTTTTCTAGAGCAGTTTTGCGTTCATAGCAAAATTGAATAGAAGGTGCAGAGATTTCTCATTTATCCTCTGATCCCAAATGCACATAGTCATGTTTATTAAAACCCCCCACACCAGAGTGGTACCTTAGTAACCAGCAATGTACCTACATGGACACATTTCCAATATTGAGTCATGTGTTCAGGAAGGATGAGATACAAGAAAGAAGAGTAGTAAGAATAAGAGAAAAAGTTGTAAGAGAAAAACAGGACATAGAAAAAGAATATGAAAGAAGGAAATTAAAAAATAAAGAAATGACTGAACATAATAATAGTACCTAACTAATAGCACTCTTGTGAGGATTAAATAATTTACCATATGTAAGGCATTTAGCACGATGCCTGACAGGTGGTAAATATCCCATAAATGTTAGCTATTTTTATAATAAGTGTATGAATTGATGAATTAATAATTCTTGCAAAGACCGGGAACATCTCGCAGAGTGTCCATTTTGTAGAATATTTTAGATAAATTTGAAGTGGAGGTGAGTGAAATGAGGTAGGACCACGTGCCCCTTGGGATAAATTGCCCAGAGTGAATCCATAGTGTCTGAGCAGTTCAAGGGGGTCTCAGTGATAGTGGAAATAAACATTAACACCTGCCTGTGCCCGGGAGTTTTCTCCATTCCACATGGGCAGGTACTACTCACTGATTTTTGAAGCTGAGACACGGAAGGTTACTTGTCTGTGCATTTTGTTGATATGTGGGCCATTCTATGGTAAAAGAGGAGATGCATGTATGAGAAGCAGGCTGCAGGTGCTCAGTGAGCTGACATAAGGCGACAGCTCACTTAGAGAACTATTCTCTGGGCAGAGTTTGGCTCAAACTTCGGAGCTTGGACCGTGGAACTGGGTTAACTCTAGCATTACATCATTGCAAACACACATGTCCCACCTTAGTAACAGGGTCTGAATCTCCGAAATTGGTTGCTGGGGACTCCCTTTCACCAATGGCAAAGTTTGTTTTGACTCGGCAAACATTTCTGAGCGTCCACTATGTAACAGGTAGTGAACTGGGTATGAGGAGAGCATAGTACGTGTGTTACATGATTGCTGCCCTTAAAGAACTCATGCGCTAGCAGTGGAGGCCAACACGAAACTGACAAGCTTTCCCTGGGAGACATGCGGACCCTGGGAGCCCAGTGATGGGGAGGTTTGGTCTGCCTGTAGCACTGGGGTTCGCTACCCCGGGGCTAGCTGCACAGTCATTGCCAGGGCACTGCAGGGTCCGGGAATGCCCGAGTGAGTTACAGGACACCTTAGAGGTCCTCCGTGCAACCGCTGCAAGGTGCACAGATGCCCTCTGCAGGAACCCTGACAGAGCTGTCCTCCAGAATGGGGTGACAGCCCCATAGAGTGGAATCTGACACTCCTCAGTTAATTTCATAGACACTCCTTTCTTTGATAGACAGTTCTGATTTTCAGAAGATTTTCTTTAGTTTGAGCCAAAAGCTATATCCCAAGGACTGATTGGCTCTGTGTTATTCCTGTGGAGCTTATTACAAAACTCATCCATTCTCTACAAAATCACCCTTCAAATGCGGCTCTCTCTAGCCACGCCCCCACCAGCAAAATATGTTTCCTTTAGGCTAAAGCCATGAATCTGCTTTCATTCATCAAATAAATGTTTCTTGAGCCCAATAGAAGTCAGTGGTTAAGAGAGTGACCTCTGGAGCCAGATTGCCTGGTCTCTAACCCTGGCTGGCTCTGGTCCTTCTGAGTAGTCGGTCGCTGTTTCCCCATCTGTAAAGTGGGGAGAGTAAGAGCACCCACTTTGGAGGGAGATGTGGGGATGAGTTCAATGATCCACGCCCAGACTCTGGAGTGACTCAGGGTGCTGTAAATTGTAGCTCTTATTTTTACCGCGTGCCTGCCTCTGTTGGGTGCAGGCATATTTAAGCACACAAGACCTGGTTTCTGACGTTCAGGCACTCAGGGTCCCGTGGAACAGAAGGTAAAGGAGGAAACTTCCATGGGAAGCAACAGGCAAGGCAGGCAAAAGGGGGTCGGTGTTTCAGAGAGGGAACAGCCCCCCAGAACGAACAGGAGGGGTTCATTTTTTGTTTCCCCCAAAGAATAAGATGGCTGAACCAATTATTCAAGACAGAACATTTTCTGGATTACCTGGTCACTTGTTCATCCTGTGTACCCATGTCGTGATAGAACTGATAGTTTTTCCTACTAAATTTCCCCTCTAATGCCACACTTTAAATTAAGCAAGATATTAAGGATAAAAGGGGGGAAATGGGCTCATGGAAAATAATGACGATTAATAAGATGGTTATAAATATACATGGTGAAATGCTCTAGAATGAGATATTGTTATATGGCATTTGCAAAAAATCTTCCATTTCCAAGGAAACAGATGTAAGATCACAAAGGGGGGTGTGTTGGGGGGAGGATGACGACAGTCACATTTTTGTGCTGTGTGTACCTGTGTTCATTTCAGACTAGGTTGTGTTCTGACCCTGAGTCATCCTTCCCTCCATGTCTCATTATGGTGGGATGTGCAAAGATGTGAGACCCTTCCGATGGAGCTGGCTTATTACAGCCAGAGTGTGCCAGCAGAGATGGTGCCATGGGCAGAGAGAGTACAGGGACACCACGTAAAGACATGGGTCCTGTAATGAGCTCTTGGTACTGCAGACACCCACCTGCTGCCAGCTCTGGTGGCTTCTTGTGGAATTTTGAGTGAAGTCCAGCTGAAAGAGAACACACTTGCCAAAAGGCCAGGGGGTTAGGCGTTTCCCAGGGGGTGTGCAGAGGTGTTTTCTACTCTTGAGCCCTCTCTCAGATCCTGTACTGTCCATGGGGGAATAATAGGTAGATAGAGTGTAGACCTTTCCGGGAGGCGCATTATTTTTCTCTCAGACACTTTCTGATCAGAAGTAAGTAGTTTCTCGTCACTCACTTGTGCTGGATTCTGACTCCACCACTTCCTGCCTCTGCACTGTGGTCAATTTTCTGAGCCTTTCTGTCCCCCAGTTTCCTCACATGCAAACAATGGGGGATGGTTGTAGTGGAGTGAAATCAGTCTATCCCTGCTAGTGTGTGGAACGGGGGCAGACACACAGTATGTTTCGCTGTCACTGCGATCCCCAGCCGGTTCATCTCTCCATCATCTCAACCCTTGTGCTGGGCTCTGCGCTCTGAAGGATCCATATACTTCCATCTTCATTCTCTTCACCGGGCTATCATCCCTTTGGCCTCTAAGTCCTTTCCCTGATTCTTTGCAAGTCATTCTGCAAGACCCGGTTCAAAAGTTACTTTTCCAGAAGGAAAATTATGCAACAAGTTCAAAGAGAACTTTATATGTACACCTCCATGACAACGCTCACCTCGTTGAATTGTCCTTTTGGCCTTTCTCCAGGGAGGAATGGAGGAAGGATTAATTATCGACATATTTCAACACCGACAATATGCCTTCTTTCAAAGTTGGGTGGTGCTCATCACTCATATGTGACTCCGAAAAATATAGATCTTCTTGGGGCCCTCCTTTTCTTGTCTGTAGAACAAAGAAGGAAATAGCATCTTAATTTTATTGTGACAATTCCATTAGATAGTGTGTGTCGATGACAAGCTTAGGGTCATTTATAGGATACATGCTCAATACATGTTAATTTCCCTCTCTCTTTCTAGTTGTTCTCCCACCCCACCCCACCCCCCAAAAATTAATTATTATTTATTCCTTATAACCACCCTGTGAAGTAAAGGGAAGCATTATTATTACCACTTACCAGAATAATGACAGTCACACATGGGAAGTGGCTCATTGATCTATTCACTCAGTCATTCATGTATTTATGAAATACTAATTGAATGCTGCTCGATGTACAAAGATCAATGAGACAACGTTCTTCCCACTGAGGAATTAGTAAAGGAAGTAGGTGCTAGTGTTGGTGATATACCTAAATGAGTTTTTCCCTCTTGTGGGTTGGCCAAACTCTTCAAAGAACTCAATAAAAATAATCTTTAAAGTATAAACAACAAATATGCCATTTTAAAAAAGCTACCAGAGGTGCACAACATTGTATCTCATTAATTAAGGGTACTCAAGTCTTTAAAGCTTTTGAAAAATGGGAAAACCATATCCTTTAGAACTATGAGACTTACTGGTGCAGAATGAAAACTAGTATTCGGTTGGTGCAAAAGTAATTAAGGTTTTTACAATTATCAACCTTTTAAACCTCAATTACTTTTGCACCAACCTATATAATTAACAAATGTCAAAGACCTTCCCGGTGATTTAACCTGTATGCATCTTAAATTGTAGACATTACGGTCTAATTCCATGTTTGTTTACACAAGGGCCCATATCTGTAGCTCGAAGCTGGTTGCCTCCCGTTCATTTCCTTAGAGTAAGTAAGGAAACTTTATGCCTCCGCTTCTTGAGAAAGAAGTGCCATCTCTCTCTTTTCACATCTGCTGCCTCCCCATAAATAATCCATCCCGCTGTCAGACCCATTGTGCTCAGGTAACCAGCACAGGGAGAGCCACTGGGTTGACGACAGTTCCTTTGCCAGTTCTTGGGGGCCGTGCACATTGGGATCATCTAGCATGTGCCACCGTCCGGAGTGTGGGCTAGAGAACACCACGCCGTGAACTGGGAAAAGGTGTGAGTGCCTGGGCCATGGATGGACCACCACGTTCCAAGTCCCTATCCCATGCCCGTCACTGGGCAACACATTCTCTCGAGGCATCTCACTGACTCCTCACTATGACCTTGAGTAGGGGAGAGAGCTACCGTTGTGTCTTTAACCAATGATGATTGGATGCATTCTTGAAAGGTTACAAAAGGTAACACTAGTCAAGTTTCATGATGAACCTGAGAACTAGCAAGTGTCTGATCCGCGGTGAACCGCTGTGGACCCTTTTCTGTCCATCCCATTCGTTGGTGTTTAATCATTCTCTCAGAGGAGAGGGTTTAGACTTGGGCTGCTGATGGCACCTCTTGTCTCCAGCTCGCTCTTACATCAGTATCTTGCAGGACCTCTTCTGGTCCAAGGTCAGAGGTGTGTTCCGTGAAACTTTCGTTTTCTTCTCATCCGATGGAAACCAAAGTCTCGGCTTCTTTCCCTGATGCCGGAGTAGGAAGAATACAGAGGCCTGCCTGCACAGCTGGTTGTCACCCAGCTTTGCTTCTGAAACTCCAGACACTTTGTCACTCTGCACTTGCTGTTTGCTGAACACAGGGCCTGATTCTCAATTCACTTTTGATTGTTTAGGATTATTTTCATCTGTAAATAACATCTACGTACAGCCTCTTCAAGCATTGCCATGCTTTTATTCTATCTCAAGTTGTTTGTAAGTCAAGCACTTGGTGTGTGTCTCTTTTTGTGACCGCCATATATGTAGGCAAAGAAACTGTGCTCAGTCAATAATTGTTCAATTTTCATTTCCATTGAACAGTGCATAGAGAGCCAACTATTTGGCAGGCCCTCTGCTGGGCTCTTGAGAGGTGTTATCTTTGTGTTGGGAATGGCATTACTGTTCCTTGTGCACCAAGTTTGGCTCAGAGTGGTTAGTGTCATAATGAAGACAAATTCCAAACTGTTTCCCAAGTATCTCTCACTTCCCCACATATTTTGTCACTCATACAGGTCTTGTGATTTGCTCAAGACCTGATTTTCTAAACCTATTAAACACACACACACACACACACACACACACACACACACACACACACACACCAGAAACTATGTTTCTCACTCTATTTCATACTTTGAAGATTTTAGACCACCAATCTTCGGATATACATGGACTGCATGCGGTATGCAAAATTTAGTAAATTATATTCAAAATTCTGACCACAAAATCAAAAGACCAAGGGACACGAGGAGACTTTGGGAGGTGATGGATATGTCTCCCTTGCTTGTGGTGATGGTTTCTCAGGTGTGTGCATATGTCCAAGCTCACCAAATTGTACACATGAAATATGTGCAGTTTCGTATATTAATTATATCTCCTCGGTAAAGCTGTTTTTTTCTTTTCCCAATGGGATGTGTGGATTTTTCAATGGGAATGAAAGGATTTATGCTTTTTGTCATTTTTTAAAAGGATCTATGATCCAAAATGGCCAACCCTGCCAATGGTTCTCCATTCCAAGGAAGGGAAATAGAGTTACTTATAAATGGATGTGATGGAACCAATTCCATTACGCAGACTGGTTGCCTCTGGAGATTCTTCCACTCCTGCCTTCTTTGAGCTCCCACTGGCTCCTCAGCAGCCTGGCAGCACATAATAACACATCCTCACTCAGCAATTAGAATTTTCTTTTTCTTCTTCAGAAATTATACCCAAGCACTTTCTTCATGGACCCATTAAAGCAAAGAGGGTGTGAGAATGAATGACACGGACCTGGTAGGACAGAGGTTGTTCTCTCTGCTCGGGCCGTGGCCTGTTTCTCAGACCATTTGTGAGGCATGGCTTTCTGCCTCCACCTTCTTTAGAGAGAAAGAGTCCTCGCCAGAAAATGATGATGGGAAAGTGTGGTGAACAACTAACCCCTACATTTAATGGCTCTTGGACTCACTTTTAATGCCCTTGGAGAATTCAGAGCTTATTCATGAAACTCCAAATAGCTGGTGTTATCCTTACAGCATCAATTGCCCATCAAACCATCTATAGCAAGATTAGGTTGTAGAGATCCTAATAAATCAATATAATTTTGAGTAATTCTTTTCAGACATAAAATGCTTTTGACAGCTCCTGTACTTTCTGAACATGTTTCTTTTTTTCAGATTCTTCATGGAGAAAAATCTCTGTTGGTTGCTGATATTTTTGAGACCCTTTATCTGCTAATTCATTCTTTCCCTTATTGTTCCATACAGTGTTTATTGGATTCTGTATGAGACATTCTATCTCTTAACTCTTGTTCTCAGGAGGCTGAGGTCTGACTCTGTGCATTATCAGACACTAGCAAAGCATGGGGCGAGAGCTGGGCCAACGGACATCAGACAGCAAGAGCCACAGTGGGTGGTCAGGCCACGTGATACATGTCCAAAGTTAAACGTGAGGATTCCTTGAATTTTCTTAATGTTTCTTCCACGTGGAGAAATGATGCGGCTATTACATGTTCATGGGGACTTTGATTCCTAATGAATGAGAAATCACATTTACAATCCCAGCATTTTCCTGTCTTTAACTCCCTCAGCTGTCTTACCTTTAAATATTGTAGGCCTCGTTTTTGGGAAAAGGAAGAAATCCAACCCAATGGAAAAAAGCCATGAGTTCCTTTTTTGTACTATTTTTACTTATTGTCATCAATTAAACCCACCCAAGAAGTTAGAAACCCCAAGCAATGACACATGGCCACTCTGGCCCAGTGTCTGCATTTGTCCAGGAGCCCCCTTAGATGAAAGAGAATAGTGCATCTTTATTAGACAAATAGGAGTGTTCTTTTTATCTTCAGAAATGATGCCCACACACTTTCATCATGGGCCCATGAAAACAAAGAGGGTATGAGCTCGATGAGATCAAGGGCCTCTCTGTTTTGTTGAACACTGAATTCCCAGTGCCTCAGCCCTGTCTGGAATACAGAAGGTGTTCAACTCTTGTTTATGGACTTTCTGAATGTTGGAATCCTCTTCCTTCTCTTCTACATTTGTCCTACCTTCCCCATTCCATTCTGTTTGCTACACAGCTTCAGCCTTCACTTCTACCTAGTTTACCTGAAAATAGACCTAGCCAGGCCATCAGCTCTAATGTGTCTTTTGGAGCAAAAATTAATATAAGATCCAGACTTATTTTTCTCTAAGACCGGGTCATATGATATAATAGAATAGAATAGAATGGAATAGAATAGAATAGAATAGAATATATTTGGTCTTATATAATATACTATAATATCAGACCGGGTCTTGTATTAATTTTTTCCCCAAAAGACACATTAGAGCTGATTGTCTGGCTAGGTCTTATTTTTGGGGAAACATGGTTGCTCTTCCCGGCTCCTGAAACTAGCCCCAGCTGAGCCAAACCTAACTCATCCAGGCTCAGCTTCCCTCGCTAACAGCCACGTCTAATGCTTAGATGATCATGTAACCTCTACCATTTAGGTAATCATGTAACCTCTTTGATATTCAGGGTTTTCACCTGTCTCGTGGATTGCTTTGAGTATCTGGTTCATAATATGTAAGTATTTCACTCGAGAGGTATTTATTTTATGCATAACAATTGAAACCCAAGCTAGATACAGGAAATACAGAGCTGAATAAGACACAAGTCTCTCTCTAACCAAGGGGCTCAGAGACTGGTTGACCATTGTCATCATGAGAAAACAAAATGGTGCCACCATGAGCCTATGTTTTTAAAAGACCCTGAACCACATTTTTTTTGTATTTCCAGTACTTCTGGTTAAGTTTCAGAAGAGTGAATCATAACCAAGTTCCAAGAAACAGCAGTGCTCGTTGCCATAAACAACTTCATGTGTGAAACAGGGAGTAAATATTCCCTGTTATTTTTCAAATGTCGAGGTGAGAAATGCACATGGCAGTTATGAATGTGGGCACCGATTCTGAGAAAAAAAATGGCTGAAATGAAGAGTAAAATCAAAGCACCTTTCTTTCAAAATAGAGTTGGCTGTGCAGCTGAGTTTTGCTGCAGGAAGAGGACAGTGGTAAGGAAGTTGGGGTTGCTTCTTCCTCAGATTTTCATTGCAGTCCACAAATTTCTGGGATGGGAACTTTGCAGTATTTTAGAATTTAAGCTTCATAATAATCGCCACTCTTTTGAGTGTCTACTCTACATATGTTTGTATGTACATGTCTAGTATATCAGGGCAGTTTTCCTCATTTAATAATATTCATTTAAAATAAGGAAACTGAAGCTCAGAGACTAAAAATGGAGAGGGATTGCCCTGCCTTCCTTTAACATATCTTATAATTTCTGAGTTTGTTAGAAAATAAGTTAGAAGACATGCGTAAGAGCCGAATGTAGATAATAAACGCGACCTGTCTTTAGAGAGGAAATAACTGTGCAAAAGATGCCGTTTTCGTTAATTCACAGGGTGTGGGCTCTGGGGAAGTTGTGAAGGTTGAGTGTGATGACAGGGCTAGAATAAAATTCATGTCTACATTTATTGTTAGTTTACGTTGCTGTGTGCACTGGGCAGTTGATTTATTGGAGTAGACCAGAAGGAAAAATTGATATCCTTTCCTCTTTCCCTCCTCATTTCTTTCTGAAGATTGTGAGCTCCTTGAAAAGAAACTAAGCAAAAATCTGGAATTGAATACATCACTTAGGCTTCTTTTGCCCTTGGGTCAGCCTTCTTGCTCGACTCGGCTGTGCATGTTGCTTTTCGGCGCTGTGAGTCAGCTGTGTTTCTCCTCAGGCACCATGTTGTTTCTTACGGCCCTGGCTCTGCTCATGCAATGCCCTCCTTCTGGAACGTCTTTGGGGCCATGTTCATCTCATCAAACCTAATCACCCTTTCAGAGGCAGACAGGGTCGGGTCGCCCTCCTCACTATTGGCGTGCCCTTTCTGACCCTAGCCTTTGAGTTTTCACAGTGCCTTACAATTGTCTGCTAATGCCTCTGTCTCCCCTCCAAGAAGACCAGGCCTCCTTGGAGGCAAGCATTTCGCCTTATTCTTGTCTGTATCCCCAGCACCTGGGATATAGAACCCATTCAGCAAAGGTGCTCTGAGAGAATGAGTTTGAATAACCCCTTTTCCTTCAGAACCCTATGCCTGGACTCCTTGGATAACATCCCTGGTCATCACTCTCCAGCCTCTCACAGAAACCTCACTGATGGAGGATGTGCCTTCAGCAGAAGCAGGCCACCCCTATGCCCCTTTGTCATGGTTTGCTCTCTCTCCTTGTGCCTGGCAGGCCTGGGAGGTAGGGTGTGCTCATAAAGAGTGCATATGATTTCAAGTCAGAAAACTAAGGTCCAGTTCTGTGGGCCTTCGGCATGATTCTCTGGGCTGGGATATGACTGATCTTAGTTCTGTGTTATTAGATCACATCTCAGCATCCACTTTGTTGGATTCTTGTGAGGATCAAGTGAGAAAACAGATTTGAAAGAGCTACCCATGCTGTAAAGTTATTTTTCAGGTATGAACTGTAATTTTCGTGATATAATTTTGTCGCCGGCATCAGGCAGGGTGAAGAAGTAGCCATTCCAAGTTGATCCAAAGTCTTTTCTTTCAATCATCTTAAATATTGTGCCAGAAAAGTCGAGGTACATAGTTGATACTCCTACTACATTTTATGAGTTGAAAACTTAATGTTGTTTAATTGGCCAATAGGATAATACTTCTAAATTGTAATTAATCCTGCTTGTGCCTTGTTAGTAATGCTAATGAGGGCTACCATTTGTGAGTGTCTGGTCAGTGGATAAAGAGCCGCTGAATTCATTATGAAAACAGCTACCACTTACGAGGTCCATGCACTGTGCTGGGCTGTTCATATACAGACTCTCATGTTTTCACACTTACTCTAGGAAACGTTCACTGCATGTCTGCTCTAACACACAAAGAGGCTGAGGGTTAAAAAGGTCTGATGCTGGGCACACATTCTGCAGGAAGTTGGTGACGGTTAAGGTTTGAAGTCAGGGTCCGATCACACTGCCCTTCTGAGGTGGAGCACTTGTACCACAATTATCATCTGAACTAATCCTGACAAGCACTTTCGGAGTGAGGTTGTCATCAAGCTTCCCAAATAGCAGACAACTGAGGTCCTGGAAGATGAAGAGACTTGTCTAAGAGCTTGTTTAGGAGAGTTGGGAGGACCACGCGGGATCGGGAAGGTAGGTAAACACTACTCAAGGGTTTGAGTTTTCTCTCCTGGGTACACAGTGATGACCTTCCATCTTCCATCAACCTGACCCAAAACAATTTTCAAAATATGTGAATTAAATTCAAAGCACTCAAGGGTCTCTCAAAAATAAAAACAAGTAAGTGAACGACAACATTCTACAAAGTGAATTTGAATAAAACTGGAGGCAAAAAGGACAAGGCAGGTGAAGAATACAAACATTGACACTAATCTCTGTTTCTTCGCAGCGTTCAGCCCGAGGTACTGGGGGGTCAGAATTCCGCTGGCATGGTAACCATGGGAGATACACATTCACTGTAACATAACCATTGACATGGGACGGTCTGATTATCGTTCTATACATGGTGCCCTCCTTTAATCTCTCATCGTTCTAAACCCTAGAATTCATTATATTCCTGAGTGGCACATAGGGCCAAAGCAGCTGCATGTTTCTCAGGAGCCATCACACATCCTGCTCCCCTCTCTGTAGTCCCAGCCATGCTTCGTTTGCAAAAGAGCCTCGTATTGGGGCCCTGGCATTTTTGTATGGCAAAAATCAACTCTTCCCATGGTGTCGTCTTTACAAATGGCAGATGACATGATGTCCCCGCAGGCAATGGTGCCAATCAGAGAACTCTGTGACATTTTGTAAGATGTGATGGGATCACGTAAACCTGACTTTCAGGTTCAGTTTCTTCTTTTGACAGTCAGTGACCTCTACCCCCAAGCACAGGGAGTGGTGATGGGGAAATGTGAACATCACCTACCTCCCATTCCCAGGCTGCGGAGAAGTAGACGTTAAAACATGAAACATCCTTTGCGTGTAAATGTGAGTCCTCATTATGAAGACTGTGTCTGGTCAGGCTGATAGAAGAGTGGAGGTCTCCTTGTGTACACAGAAGAGAAAACTCAAACCCTTGGGTCGTGTTGACTCACACTCCTGATCCAGCCTGATCCTTCCAACTGTCCGGGTCGGCCACCATCCTCAGCATGGTCACCCCCCACCTCTGCACTCTGCCCCACGTGTGGGTTCTCCTGTGTGACCAGATGTGTCAGATGAAGGAGAAGGAAGGTATCCAGGTTGACACTCAGGTTTCTGACTCAGCTTGGGGATCTGAGTGGATGATAGTGTTATTCTCAGAGTGGGGAACACAGTGGAGAATGACATTGGCGTAAAAAGTTTTAGGGGACTATGGTATGTCTGTCCATGCTGAACAATACTGACTGAAGACTCCTCGATCCTTGCCAAACCCTCCGACCCCCAGGCTACCCTGCGTGCCCTTTCTTATGCCAGTGCATCATCTGACCTGCCCAAACTGTTACCATACCTCCCGTGATATGCTCCCACAGTGTGTTTTACAATATGTTTTCAAAGAGACTCTGATTTTTCTTTTTGTCAGGTCATGGATCTAGTCATTTTCATTCATGCATCCCCAAAACCTGCCACAGTGCCTGGCCCATAACAGCTCAATGCATAAAAATACAACAGTCCATTGCTTGTGTCTTCCAGGTCATTGTGCTTTTACTTGCACCGCCATCTCTAAATGTGCTCTTACTTTCTGCCAGGCTCCACCCACCATGATTAATTCCATAGTCAGAAGTCCTATGCTCGGTCACAGAGGTGTGGAAACTGCAGTGTGTGTTTGCTGAATCAGACTAAAGGGCACTTGCACATTTGAGGGCTCCTCTTGCACCCCACTTTGTCAACAGCCACCCCTTCATCTCCTCCTCCATCTCCCCATCTTCTCAGCATAGTCCATACACCTAGCAGCCTTTCCCTACTTCATCTCTAAAGCCAGATTGACAGCCTGAGACTCTCTGAGCTCTTGGCTGTATTTTTCCAGTTGTTTTATTCTGTCTGTATTTTCACTGTATGATTTCTCGCTTTGAGGGAAAAACAGAAAGAGCTACATTTTGCCTCTCCCCTGCAAGGGATAGAGTGGATTCTGAACAGTGTGAAATGATCTTGCCAGGGGCTGAAGTCATTCTGAGGTTCTAACCCTCTATCTGTGTTTCCAGAGGAAGGGATGAGGTAAGCATTGTTTTCCTGTCAGCAGGACACTGTCTTATTTAGGCTCAGTGGGAAGAGGAAAGGAAAGGAAGAAGTGTAGGCAATGGGGAAGGTGCATGTCTGTGGATTGCTCCTACATCAGCTCAAAACCCTGACTCGTGCTTTCTTGACCAGAGACTTTCACAGCTGAGGGAGAATTCCTTTGACCTCCCTCCGTTTTTTTCTCTGATAATAGCCCCTCACATTTGCATAATCCTTTTTATTTCTCATGGTGGTTCTACATCTATGATCTCACCTTATTCTTTAAAGAACTCCGTGGAATTGGTAGGATAAGAACGATTTCCAAAGCTAACACATGAGGAAGTTGAGAGACTGCCATCTGGACAGTGACTCTTTCCCCAAACCCTCCCCTTGCTCCTTTCCCTACATCACGTGGCCTTTTGAAATGCACAGCCAACAGAAATTACATATGTTTGAGTCATTGATTTAGTTATTATTGAGAGAAAAAAATTAGAATTAAACAAGTCACATTTTTATTTTAAAGATTATTGTTTTTTAACATTTAAGTTTTCTTTCCTAAATGACCATAAGGTGGAATGTTTCATTCTTGATGGAACTTATGAGGATATATCTTCAAGACTGAGAACTTTTAATCATCCCTTACTATTTCCAATGGGTCATGCATATTACTATCTCTGCTGCTTTATTTTACTAAGTGCCTTCTCGCTATTGAAGTTCAGACATGAAGTTCAAAAATCATTTATAGCACACCTACCATATGTTGGGTTTAGTTATACAAGTCTTCAAGAATATGATGCATTCCTGTTAGCTAGACATACTAGTGGCAACACTAATATGCGCACTGCACACATATAAACCAATAGTCTTGCAATTACCCTATGAAGTATTACTCCCATTTTACAGATGGGAAATCTGAGGCATAGAGAGGTGAAATAACTGGCCCATGGCCACACAGCCAGAAAATGGCAGATCTAGCATTAACACCCATATGGTCTCGCTTGAAGTCTGTTCTTATCCCCTGTAATAACAGAATGCTATGAAAGCCAGAAACATAAGGCAGACTGGAGAACTTAGGGAAAGTGGTTTTTTTGGAGTTAGCAAATATCTAGTCATGAAGGATGACTAGAAATCATTAAAACAAATCCTAGGTGGGTATTGCAGACAGACGAGACCCTGGGGTAGGAGGAAAGGAGTGTGGGAAAGGAAAGGATGGGTTCCCTGGACCCATCCAGGGAGCTTCAAGTAGACGGTAGCAGTTATATAGAGAGTGCTAGAAAGGGGTGGTGGTGGGAGATGAGCCCAGAAAGTGTGTCACGGCCAGAACCCAAAGGCTTAGATGTCATGCAAAGGATTTGGGACCTGTCCTGAAAACATTAGACAGTCGTGGAAATATTTTAAAGAAGAAAGAGGATTGATTGGCTTTAGGTTGTCTCAGTTGGATTAGGGAGTCAACCTCGAGGCAGGTAAACTAGTTATAATGCAAAACCAGTCCTCCAGGAGGAAGGGTGGGCACCTGACTGAGGTAACAGAGCATGGGGGTGGAGAAGAGAGGACGCCCCTGAGAAGGTTGGGGATAGTCTGTGGATTTCAAGCATGGAACGGTTGTAGACAAAATTTTTGTTTTGCTTTATTTGGGAAACTAGATCAGTGTGAGAAGGCAGTTATGGTAATCCAGAAAGATGATATTTGTGTGAATCAGGCTCAGGGTAGGGAGTTGAAGGAAAGTACCTAGTTTCAGGAGTAATGAAATAAAATGGGCAAGGTGTGTTTCTGGCTGCACGAGGAGACTGACTCCTAGCTCTGCTTCCTGATGCCAGTTTAGGGAGAGCTAGGTGGTGAGGAGGCCATGTGCATGAGCTCTCTCTCCCAGCAAGACGTCCGGGGTGAGATACAGGTAAGGCAAGCTTGGTGTTGTACAGCCAAGTTGATGGGGGTGATAAGGCTTTCCCATGGGGTGGTGGGTGTCGCTGGACTCGAGTCACATCAGGAGCAGGATAAACAAGATGTGTAAGGCGCAGCAAGTCATCCAATCCCATCACCACGCCATGAGCAACATCTTGGGATCTGAGTAGACAAGCTGGGTGCTTCATGGGAGAGAGTGGGTAGGGTACAGAGTGGGCGTGGTCCATACACAGAATGAGAGGAAGTTTCTTCTTCTCTTCCTTTTTCATGCTTTCTGGAGTGGACCGTGTGAGGTTGTTGGAGGAAGAGGTCAGCAGTATAAATGTTCCGAGATGGCACTGGGGTCCTCCTGTCCCCATCCCACCATCTTCAGGAAGCCTCCTCTGATGTTCTCCAACACACATTCCTCTTACCTCTCCTTTCGCCAAATCTTCTGCCTTACTCATCTTCATTCACCAACTCAGCTCATTCACTCCTTGATTCTGTTAGATTTAGTGAATATCCACTGTACTCCAGGCACTTCTGGGTGCTAGGAAGGTAGAGATGAACAACGTAGAAACTGTCTGTCCTCTTGGAGATGTGATTACAATGGGATAGGGTGGGATCAAATACACACAAGGCAGAGTGTGCGGGTGTTGATGGTTGCTGAGGAGAATAATACAGCCAGACCAGGAGAGGAGGGAATGCAGGGGCCAGGGTGGTGCTGCCTCTCACAGAGATGAGAGGCTAAGGAATAAAGGTCGACCCCGGAGGCCAGGATTCTTGTGGAGACCTAGGTAAGTGTGGTAAAGGGCATCTGAAGTTAACCTTGCTGGTTTCATGACACACGATGGTGACGAGGCTTCAGATGTTGGGTGGCGGTGAGGAAGGGAGAGTGTTACCAGGTACATGGGGCTCACGCAGTCACACTCAACCCTGCTCAGGTGAAGGTAAGAAGCTGTGTTAAATGGAGCGCAGTGAGCCTATGGTTTCTCTGTCCTCACTGGAAACAATAGCAGTGTGCTTTAAATTTATCTTCCTTAGCAGCTCCACCAGCACCCTCACCGTTTTCGTTAGGCCACTCATTAAAAAGGCACCTGGTCATCCTATAGTTCAGATATAAAGTGAGAGGACATTAGGGCAAGTTTGTTATGATGCCCGTTTTGAGCTGTTGGAAGAGCAGAAATCCTCACATCAAAGAATGTCTTTCAAAATTAGAATAAACTAGAGAAAACCCACAATCCGAAGGTAATTATAATCAAGAAAGCTGCTGCTTAATCAATAGTATTTTACTGAATATATAAATATATCTATATCTATATATTTCTATCTCTATCTATCTATCCTATCTATCTATCATCTATCTATATTCATAAATATATGAGACGGAGTGAGGACCACATAGACTCATGAAAAATAGGGAAAGGCCACATAAAAAGAATCTGTTGGTGTGGCTTCAGCACCATACAGGGGCTTGCTACTCTGTCCACGTTACCTGAGCCGTCCCCTGGCTCCATGAAGATAACTGTTGGGATGATCCAGCTCACTCCTCTTTCCCTGAACCCAGACTCTTCGTCAAGCAACCTTGAGATAAGAATGTTTCTCATGTCGGCTACTTGGCAGGAGAAAATGTACTAATCCTCCCGCATGAGCATTCCAGAGGGCCAGCGGCCATTTTTATTTTTCAGTGTAACCATGACATCAACATCTGATTTCTCCAGCTGCCCCACACAAGTTTGGTCGCTGTCAGTCACTTCCTTTGAGACTGATCACCTTTGCATGTTTTGTAAAATTGAGGTTAAGTAGCCAAAAAGCCAAAGGGAAAAGTGTAGAATCAGGAGGATCTAGCTGAAGTGGTTTTGAAAGAGAGCCTTCCCAGGAGACATCTAGCCATGTCTGTGGACATTTGGGGTTGTCACCGCTGGGGAGGTGCTATTGGCCTCTAGTGGATAGAGGCCAGGGATAATGCTAAACTATAAACATCCTGCAATGCACAGGACAGCTCCCCCACCCCCACCCCAACAAAGAATCATCTGGTCTGAAAAGCCAAGGGTGAGAAATTCTGAACTAGAGCAATGCCGTCGTTGGGTCCTGGGATGAGCCGGACTGGCCATTTTCTCTGAATTCACTTTGAATCTTTAGTAAAAACAAGGGCTCTTGCATATTTCCATTTATCAATTTATTTTATCCTCACTGGCATCTTGTGTATAGAAAAGGCTGGCCAGCTCCATTTCCCAGATGTATTACCCATGGGAGAAGCACCATTGTACGTTCTAAAACTTTTTGTACAAAATTAATAATTGCAGTGTGGACTAGAACCCAATTTTTAGCACCTGTAATCTGGTATTTTTTTTGTTTATTTGTTTCTGCCGTCTGGCACCTTCAGACATTAACCCTTGACGTTTTGTTCCAGAGTTAGGTCTGACCGAGCTGTGTTTGGTCACTGCTCTGATTAAGCAGATTATCATTTGTAAAACATGTCACATGTTGACTGTCAAAGCCATACACAGCAAGGGAGAACAACCAAAAGGAAGCAATTCACTTTATGTCTGAGACTCCGATGTGGTTTATGTGCCCTGAAGCCTCATTTGCATATAATTTGATACTTATTTTGTGGTGCAAAAATGTTAGTCTCCTAGATCAGCAATGACACAGCTGAGGAGTCTTAGCCATCTGCCCCCACGGTCTCTGGTCTTCTTCTTTTTCCTCTGATTTATTTAATGTGAAAGAGGCTGTGCTGCCATGTGGATGGAGGGTGAGCGAACACCACTGGAAATGCCAGGTAAACAAATCACAGGTAAAGAGTGGCATGTCCTACTTTGAGGTCAAAGGCAGGTAGTTAGGGGCCAGTGGTTGTGAAGTTGAGAGGCGGGATTCTTAGTGTCCATGGCAATTCTTCCTGAATGCATGCTCTTCATTGAGTAGAACTTCCAGAATCAGTTCTACAACTCATCCTTGTCAGAGTCAGGAATAGAACAGGGGTTCTGTCTCCCAGATTGATATAACTCTAGAGCGTTAGAGACGGAATGGCCTGTAAGGATTAGCTGAGGTTTGGTAGCATCTGTAAACAGGATCCAAATTATTTTTGAATGAATGAATGAATGAATGGGCACATTGTACAAGGTTTGTGGAAGCAGTGCCTGATGCAGGAAGGAGTTACTGTCCTACAGTAATGCTCAGAGCAGGGAACAGAGTGAAGAGACCCATCAGGGATGTGATCTCAGAGTTGGGATGGGGAGTGCCGGGGTTTGGTGAGGCAGGACAAGTGGTACCCCGCGGACCAACGTCTAGTTAGAGAGTCTTGTGTAATAAACACAATGGAGGCAGAAAGGGTGTAAAGAGGCAAGGGCATCCAAGTGTTGGGAACCAGTAGCATGGGGGCAATGGGCTAAGCCTCTGAAGGTGCGGGTGTGCCATTATGCCTGCTCTCAATGGTGAATCCTAGCTCTGAGGACGGAGGATGGATTTCCGAATCGTCATTTCAAAGATCGGTCAGGAGCCAACCATGTGGGAAATTTGTCATTCAACTACTATGATGAGTCTGGGTAAGTTCCTTAGCAAAAGCAATAAGAACATATATTTAAGTTACTTTTTTAATAGTTTTTGTTTTGGGTGGATGAAAATTGCCATCTGGAGATCAAAGAGGCGTCTCACTCTGTGATTTTAGTCATGGCAGGTAAACACGTGCCTTGGCAGGAAGGAGAGATTCGATTGTAAGAGAACTATCGGATATTATTAGAAAATGTGCAGGTAGACCCAGGCTCACAGGGTGACACCCCGGCTTTGCAGAAGCCTCCGACCTCGTCGCCAGACCTCACCCTCAGGTGCCATGCCTTATCCGTCACACCTCCTCTGTTATGCCCTGTCTACCTGCCATGCCCTTCCTGCGCTTTGTCCCATTGAATCTCTCCTGCCTGACTTGGGTATTCAACTGAGATATTCTCTTCCTTGAAAAGGGTTAGGTATCTGGTGACGGGAAGGTCATATAGTGTTTCACAAAACCTCAATGTCTCGTTCCTTGAAAATAGAAAGCACCTACTGATTTATCTCATTTCTATACTCTGTGTTTTTAGAACGGTCCTCTTTCTGGTAAGTCCCTTCATACTATATTCCAGTTAAGTGGGACAGAGTTTATTAAATTCATTTTCCGAACAGGCAGCGGAGGTCGTACCATGCTTTGATGGCTGTACAGGACTTCAACAGAGCTTTCCCGAATATTATTTCTGTTTGGAAAGACAACCGTGTATAGACCAATGGTTCTTATGTGCAGCCTAGTGTGTGCACCAGACTCACCTGGACAGCTTGGTGTCACTCAGGTATCTGGTTCCCACCTTCAGAGTCTCTGAGTCAGTCAGTCTGGGGTTGGGCTTGAGGCTTTGCTTTTGTAATAATTCCTCAAGAGACACTGATAGTGTCTTGTGGCCACCCCATGAGGACCTGCTGGTCTAGCACAGAAATGCCTGGGCTGTGGAAGGTAAGATCCGGGATGTGAAGCGAACTCTACCAGTGAGACCTGTGGCTCTGGAAAGCTTACTTAACAAAGCTTGGCCTCAATCTGCTCATCTGTAAAGCTGAGAAGAGACTAGTCCCTATATGTAGTACTGTCGCTATGGAGATGAATGAGGTAACCTTTAGATCATTGCTCAGAATAGTGACTCGCCCCTAATAAGCAATATACATGTTTTTGTTAACTATGTAGCTACTAAAATATTCCAACAAACACAAAGCACTTGTTATTCTTATCTCAAAATGTATTATGATCTTGGGTCCTAGTAGTCCCATGTTATGGCGGCATAACTCTGATGGTGGTGTCTGTCTTCACAGGACCTGCCTGAGTGTGTGTGTCTTCTCCTTTTCCACATAAAGACACTCATTACCGGATTTAGGCCTTACCCTAATACATCTTGAGATCTGTACCTGAATATCAGCAAAGATCGTTTTTCTGAATAAGATCACATTCTGAGATTCTGGGTGGATATATCTTTTGGGGACCACAATTCAACTCTCCATAACATTCCACAAGTATAAAGGATAAACCGAGTTTAAAAACAAAAGCAACCAGAAATCCAACCAGGCAGTAGCTGGGTGGTCTGTTTGAATACGTCCAGGGACCATGAACCCAGGGTCCCAGTTGGAGTTCAGGGGCAGGACTGAATTCTTTATAAAGAATTTCAGAGAAGCATGTCTGAGCCACAGTCCTAGTGCAAATATTAGGTTGGTACAGAAGTAATTGTGGTTTTTGCATTTTTAACCTTTTAAACCACATTTTGCACTGACCTAATAGTGTCTAGTGTAAAGAGATTCAAGTGAAAATAGTTTATTGGACAGGTTACACTACAAAACACCTGCAGGTGAGTGAGAAACCAATGTACAGAGCATGCCTCAGGCTGAGCCCTGCTGAGAGGTAGGAGGGCGGGAGTATTTCTGCACCATCTCCCATCAGCCGTGGGTTAAGAGCTGTCAATTGAGAAATTGCTGCGTTCATTCTGTGGTACCATTGACTTATCAGGGAGGCAAACCAGGCCTTGACAGCTAAAGATATCCCTTAAGCAAATACATGCAGATGCTGACAGTTGGAAGTTGGGTCCTTGTGCACTGAAGTGGCGGGGACGAGAGGGCCACCCGTAGCCTACTGGTCCGTGAAACATTTGCAATAATGAATAGTTGTTGTTTGTATCTGTTGTTAATAAAGTACAAGGGATAAGGTTAGGCAGAAAATATTAGGAAGAAAATACATTTGCCAATTGCATGAAACGTGGCAGGAACTCAGTGAATGCTTACTTTGTTCCTTCCTTTGTTCTCCTTTACAATTTACATTATAATTATTTGGTATATGCCAGTTTTACCCCAATGCCTTAAGAATTCAGGGTGGATAATATGCAGAAGTCCTCAGAACATATCTATCATGTAGCAGGTGCCCAATATGCCTTGTATCTTTCCTTCCACCCTCTCTCCCTGCTGAAAGCCAAATATTATATGCAAAATGGGTGCCAAAGAAGACAAGGGCATTTTAACTGTGGTGATGGGAATCAGATGACTTTCTTGTTAAATGTTCATTATTCAAGCCCGTGGGCATCTTCTTGGGGGGCTTTGGATACAGTTTAATTCCTATTTGAGACTCTCCTGGATGAAGATTCCCAGGGTGAAGTCCAGCCAGCAGGGGCCTCATTAACATATCCAGCGCCACATGCAAATATCTACAGCCTCTGTGTGTTGGCCTCCAAGGGGAATCTCTATTACTGGGATGAGCTATATTGAGGGCGACAATCTTTTTAGTGTCATTAGGGTAAATGAGGTGGTAATGGGAGTCCAGATTATAGCAACTTTAATAATTTATTTCACACGCCCCCACCAGGATAGCTTTTACAAACAGCCAGTGTCCTTAATTGAAATGTAAATGAATGCTACATTATGAAAAATGTATTATGAAAAGTAAAACATGGTCCAGACAAAAGATCAGAAATGGAAGGTTTTATGGAGTTCAGAAAATGAGTCTGAAATGTTAATTGCTTGTCAGGGAGTAACTCCCACCCCCTGGGACAGGGGCGGGAGGGAGAGAAGGAAAGGGATTCCCTTATAGTCCATGGAATTGGTCCATGCCCTTTTGTTCTCCACTCTGGAAGAGTGGTGTGTGCAGACAGAGCCCTGGCAACAACCCCTGCTGCAGGTGGAAATCAAGGTAGAAAAAATTAAAGTAAAAGGATACTATTGGAGGAGCTGGTGAGAATACTGTTAAGGTATCAGGACATGGCGTCCATTTTTTTTTAAATTTTAATTATTCCTTTGGAGGAACTAAAATAATTTAAAACTAGAAGAGAACAGGAGCCAGCCACACGCTGGGAATTTTTGTTGACCCCTGGTGATACCCTCCATCACTGGAAGTGAGCGCTGTGTTTGTCCAAACGTGAGTTAGAGAGAAAGTTCACGACAGGTAATGAACGTCCCCAATCCTAACACAGCGGTCGTCCCCCACTCTCTGCTCCTTCCTCAGTACCATGGCGGGGCCCACATACGGAAGGGAGCCGGGTTGGGTTCTGTGTTATTTAGGACGTGTTGCGTTTTCTTTGGAAGCCCATGGTTTGCAGTGCTATCACTAGAGACAACAGCATGCTTTGAAAGGTGAGTGTATTCGACCCTTATTGCTCTTGTAACAAATTACTACAAACGTAGTGGCTGAAAACAATAAAAATGTTATCTTACAATTCCAGAGGCCATCCATCCAAAATCAGTCTGAGTGTGGACAGGGCTGTTTATTTATTTATTGGCGTTTCTAGAAGAATCTCTTGACTTGTTCTCCGTCTAGAAGCGCCTCCTTTGTGGCCTCTTCTGTGACTCACCCTGATCTGCTTCCATCATCACATCTTCTCTCTGACGCTGACCCTCCTGCTCCTTTTGTATCAGGGCATTGTGGTCACAAGGATAATCCAGGAGAGTCTCCAATCCAAGATTCTTAAGTCAATCACATCTACCAAGTACCTTTTACCACATAAACCAACACAGCCACTGTTTGTAGGGGTTAAGACTTGAACCTCTCGGGGCATCTTTACTCAGCCAACCACAGGAAGCTATTTAAATAGTATTCATCAGTGGGACTGATTTCAAAGGAGGTGCTGAGGTACCTGTGTTTCTCTCAAATAACCCGCGGAGGCAGAATAAAAGGAAAGGTGATTAGGCACATGTACACCCATGCCTGATTTCTCCACCTTGGATAGTGGGGGATCTACTGAGATGGTGGTTGAGGAACTGATTGTAAAGTTTTGCTTGTCTGAGTCATTCAAACTCCTGATTATCAATAGCAGACATCTGCAAAGTTATTGATGATCTACAGTAAGAAAAACAAAGATGAGTCAGAATGGTCCCTACCTTCAAGAAGTTTAATGTCAAGTGAAGTCAGAAAATCAATAAATGCCTTCCGTGTCACAGGACAAGTGCTAATTAAAGGAAGATCTGTGTAAAGGGGAATGGTGGGAGGTGAGGAGGCAAAAATAGTAAAAGAAATAGTAAAAGGTTCTCTTTGATAACCTTTTCTGCATTTAGATGGAAGGGTTGGTGGGGAGGCCGAGGATTCATAGAGAAATGAACATTTCATTTTAGCAGAAATGTAAGCGTTTGCCTGCCAGCCATAAAGGGAAAGGATGTTGACAAGTTTATTGTGTCTACTCCACAAACTTCTTTATAAACTTTTCAAAGAATACACGTTTCACTCGGTGTCAATCATACGTCCACCTGACCAAGAATCTTGTGTCCAAGGAAATAGCGATGGTCTGGTCTGGGCTCTTTGGTGGGTTTCTGTCCCATGTGGTCCATACAGAGATACCCACCCTTAACTTCACAGCTCTTTATTACTAAATGCAGAAATGAATGCTTGTATTCTAACTATATATTTGGAGGTTTCACCAATTGCTTTCTGCTGAGGTTGTGACCAACAGATGGGATGGCTTGGGATAATATAGAATATGATAATTTGGAAGGCAGATGAGTTTTGCCTGAGTGTGTCTTTTGTTACTTACTGACCATATGATATCGTATAAATCGCATATATGATTTCCCAGTTGTGAAATGGAATTCTTTTGAGGCGAACATAATATGGTTGGTGGAAACACTGATTTTCACAGACCGTAAACTGCAAAGCACCTCGCTAATGCTGGCTGGTTATTGTTCTTACAGTGAGTCTGTGCTTTTGAGAACAAAGAAATACAAATAACATGATGGCTGTGGGCAGTGTTAGAGACTGGCAGATTTCTGCCCAGATGGAGTTTGGAGCTATCTGTTCCTATGGAGAAGGAAGTACGGCCAAGGGTCAGAGAGAGGCCAAAACCAAATGGTGTTTCTAGAGCCTGGGGCTGGGGGGTGGGGTGGGGGGCTTTTGAGCATTTGGGAATCCTAGGAAAATGGTTTTTATTGAGTAAGTGGACTATCATTATGGTGCTTATGAGAGAGAGAGAGAGGAAGAGAGAGAGAGGGAGGAGAGGATGGAGGGAAAAGAAGGAGGTTAGGGAGGTAGCCCTTATTCTCACAAAACTCGAGAAGGCCTTTGGACCTCGTGGTACTGATCTTTGGATGACCCATGACCGCTGGGTCATTGGTGGTTGGCTATAAAGGTCAAGAATCTTCAGGAGAATCCTCTGCAAATAGACAAAAATAGGGCGGAATTAGAAACAAAATGGACTGCCAAACCCTGGAGGTGGAGCATCCACCCATCAGGATGGGCCGAAGCCACAAAAGAGAAGCATGTTAGAAAGGAGATCAGGCACCTGTCCACTGACTTTCACTGTCTTATAGCAGTTTTCTCCAACAGCCAGCTGCAAATGTCTATCTTTTTGTGTGTTTCCATTCAAATGCATAACAGCTGGCATCTAGCCAGGCACCAATTAGTAGTTCCAGCCCTTCCCAATGCCTACGAAATTTTCAACAGAGTCCATTTCCAAAACAGGTGGGTGTTTTGTTGTTGATGTTCTCAGGTACTCTGCAAATTAGAGATAATTACCATTCCTTGACCCTGGGAGTGAGCAACTCTCTTGCGTGACTCAGGTTTTGGTTTTATCCCTTTCCCAGATTCTCTTTGATAACCTTTCCCTCAGATATCACTGTATATATTATTTATTTCCCAGACTCTATCTCTGTGTGTTTATAGTGTCAACGCTGGTTCAGGAACCCATGGTTATTGACCAGCTACTATGTGTTAGGTACTCTGCTCAATGCTGGGCTGTAGAGACACATAAACAGAGTTTTTTCTATCCATTTGCGTAATTTCAATAAACCATACTTCTTCCAAAAAGAAAAGGAGAGAGGGATTCCCTCACAGGAAGGAAGTTGACATGGTCACAGATGTTCACAGGTAGCAGTTCAATGCTTATTCCTCTCAATGAATTTTTAACATCATTTATTTCCCCAATAGTTAATCCATGATGCTGAGTTTCCTTAAAAAGCTGATAGGTAATGGACCTATCTCAGGCTGACTTGGGGACATTCCACTTTCCATTCCACTGGCTGACAATGGAGGAATCCTGCAGTCAGTGCCAGCACAGAGTCACTTACTGGCCTCAGTTGATGCTGAAAAATAACTCTTTATCCAAAAGGCTACTTGATAGTAGAAAGAAAACATAGAACTAAAAAAAGGAGGGGGGAATTGATCTTGTTTCTGTCCCCTTAACTAAGACCTAGGAAGGATAACTGTTTCATCTAAGTTACATGCCATTTCTGGGTCTGTACGGGACAGCGATACCCTCTCTCAGCTCCATCCATCCAGACAGGAAGATTTAGGGAGACATCTGCAATGGAATTATCACAGAAAGTTCAGAGTCTACACAACTGCCCACGAGCCCATCAGTTTGGGTCAAGTTAGTCAAACAACACGGTCAACCAAGATTCTTTCCCAAGACAACTTGAATCACTTGTTTGATTGAAACGGTCAGTCTGTCAAAGCAATTTGAACCACACGGACAACAAAGAGTAAAACATCCTCATTGGGTAATTGTTAAACGGAATGACAAATGCTTCATCTGCTATATCTGTTGAAGTATTTTTCCGTGATTTGTTGGCTGAGAGACTTCCTTTTCCCTTTCAACCTCATTAAGCTTTTAAGTCTCACACACTTACCCTGAGTCTTTGCATATGTCCTTCGCTGTGTTTTTCATTTTGGCGTATCAGAAAAAGGAAGCACACTTGACGTGGTAAAGAAGTCTCAGGGAAAACAAATCAAGAGAAAACGTCATACACAAATAGCTGATTCTTGCTCTTGGAAGTGCTATTATGATAATTAGTCATTGTTCCTGTTTGACTGGCCTCCTTTTTACCAGGAATTTGAGACCACCAGACCCAACTCCTTTGAATGGTATAAATGGAGCTTCATAACCTGCTTCCCGTTGGCATGTCTTCATATGGAGCTCTTCCCTACAAACAACCTACCACGCCCAGACATGCTGATTCTTCCATGGTATGTCTGGATGGTCCATAAATATTTTGTCTGGGAAATTCCTGTTCATTCTTTGGAATATGAATAAAGACCCCATGAGCGATTATAGAAAATATATATTTTGTTTATTAAGACACAAACCACACATGGTACAATTCACCATTTTAAAGTGAATAGTTCATTCATTTTTAGTGTAGTTTCAGAATTGTGCACCTTTCACTATCTAATTTCAAACCATTTTTATCATCCCCCCGAAAGTAACCCCTTATTCATTAACAGTCACTTCCCATTCTCCCTTCTTCTATCCTTTGGTCGTTACTAATCTGCTTTCTATCTCTGGATTTTCCTATTCTGTACATTTTGTAGAAATGGAATCATACCAGTCTGGTTTCATTTAACAAAATGTTCTGAAGGTTCGTTCATGCTGTAGCATCAGCACTTCATTCTTTCATATTTATGGCTAAGTGGCATTCCATTGCATGGATATAGTAGATCTGGCTTATCATTTTATTCATTGATGGATATTGGGGTTAGTTCTAGTGTGGAGCTCTTATGAGTAATGCTGCTATGAACATTCAGGAATACATGTTTGTATAGACATATCCTTGAAATTCTCTTGGGCATACAGTTAGAAGTGGAAATTCTGGGTCATATGATAGCTCTGTGTTTAACTTTTTGAGGATTGGGGGTCTTTTTGAATGGCCACTCGAGTTTAACAAGGCTCATGAATCAGGCTGCTACATTTTTCTGTGGGGGTTTCAGTGTTAGAAACTCGCACCTGAACATGACTCACCAATACAGAGATTGTCGTTGGTTCTCTTAGCTGGCATTGTCCTTGGGCAAAGGATCCGATTTGTTGGGTGTTTTCATAGCAGTGAGGACAGCAAATGCAATGGAATACATTTGCTGATGGCTTTGCCATAGATGAAGTGTACAGCAATGTTCCTCAACCTTAGGTCATCATTGTCGGTTTTAGAAGTGTCCTCCCTGATCCCTAAGTCCTACATAAAGAGTTTTAGTTTTCATTCTAATTGGTCATCTTAACATAAAGACCTTCTGGAGCATCAGGATAACCACTTTTGAGCCAACGATTGCTTTATGAGTTCTCACTGCCTGCCTGATGACGTCAGAATCCACTGACTCGATGACAGTGATGTAACCAACTGCCATTGGGTAATAAGATTAAATACATAGGCAGCTTAATGAGATTCTGATACCTTGGGTTTAGACTTCTAGACTCCGGAGCTGTGAAATAATCGTGTCTGTTGTTCTACCTCACCCAGCCTGTGGTACTGGTTTTGGCAGCCCTAGGGAACCAATACAAAGTATGATTATAATTATTGTTATTAACACGAGCTAGTTCTTGCCATTTTTGCCCTATTCCCATATACTGCAAACTCCAGCGACAATACAGTCCTAGGATGCTTGTTCAGGCTCCTTTTCTGTGGTCCTGGAATACCCTCTTCTCTCTGTGTCTGCAGCCATCCTTTTAGGCTTAGTATGATGCTACACGCTGATTCCAGAATGCTCTTCCTGGACTAAGACTCTTCTCATAGATGGGATTAGGTATTTTCCCCAACTCCCTGTTTCTCATATCTGACCACACTGTACTGTGGATTTTCACATGTATGTTCCCTCTAACACATCATACTGTGAACTCATGGAAGGTAGGGCTCTCTTATCAACCTGTTTTCCCTCTTGGGTGAGTAAAGAGGAGGCATGAGCAAACATTTCTTTGGCGTAAATCCATGTTACTACCTCTGTCCCCAGAGTATGCCAAATGAAAGCTTGCTATTCTCAGAATGGAAGCCCAGAATAATCAATCCATATGTTAAATGTCATAACTCATCCAGAGACAGGGAAAAAGAGAAACTTTAGAACACATTTTTTTTGTTTTTTGAGGAAATAAATATTTGGACTGTAGCCTGACATGTAGGGCAGTTATAAAGATAGTCTTCACTGGTGTACCACTTGTTAAAGTACGGAAATACATCTGTGTTGCTTTGTAAATAATCACTGCCTCCGACTCTCAAAAGACCCCTATTTGAGCCCCCTAAGCCCTGGCTGCCTGACTCTTCCCAGGATCCATCAACTAAGGATTAACCCGGCCCACCTGAGGGCTTTCTCTTGGTCTAAGGCTAGAGTCTCTGTGGTTTGATTTGGGCTCGTGCTTAACAGATTGTGAACTATGCTGAACCTAAGCCCTGCCTGAATGTGTCTTATTTCAGTTTCTCTGCTGTCCTCACAGAATATTGCTCTCCATTTTTATGGGATCGGGATGGGGGAGGTCTTCTGGTTATTTTCTGTGATTGTTCCAACCCAGTGGGAAGGATGACTGTCCCTCATTGGCTGCAGATTTGTCACAAGCCAAACACCATTTCTCAGAGGTGGAAGGTCACTTGGCAGAATGACCTGTCCCATGTCAGCTTCTTCTTGACCTCCCCACCCTACAGGTCTCATTTGTGTCTGAGCAGATGTCACCGCTGACGAGCAGAGGTGGCTGTTTACGTGACGTGAGCCTCATCAGCCGTGGCTCCCGAGCAGTCATTTCCATCAGTCTCATCTCTGCTGCTTTTTCCCTTTTTCTAGTTTCACTCATTTCCCAAAGCCTGGCCTTTCAGACACAGGCATTTCTGGACCCCAGAACACCCATTCCAGGCTGGGCTTCTGCACTGGGAAGGGACAAGCCAACATTTGGGAGTTGTGATTAAGACAGTGAGCCTGATTACGTTCATGCTTTCTTCCTCATTTCTCTAAACCGAAAAATCAATACGGGTTCTGGGGCATCTTTAATAGAGATTAAGTGACTAGAAGCAGGCTTTACCTTATTTGAAGGCTGATACTCTGTTTGGTGTCAATATGCACAAAGTAACACCATGTGAGCACGTACTCGTGCTTTAGGTGTCACTGTTCCATTTCAAAAGACTGGTCCACAGCCACGTCCCCAGCTATTACTGAGTGAGATAAGGGTAACGATGTCCCTCTTGCCTGGAGAGGGACGCTGAGAACACACACTTGTTACTCAGTGTGTTATTTGGCAGCTAAAAACGGTTATATTTTTTTTACTAGGCACATGAAACACCTAATTAATTTGTTTCCATTCCTAGTAAAGCCTATGTACCAGCCCTCTTCAAAACCCGCCTACAAAGATCCCCACAGTATCCAGTCACTGGCCATGCCTGTATTTCTCATACTTCAAGGTTAAATCCCAATGTCACTCCTTACAGGGGGTTTCATGTCTTCCCTCCAGTGGGCTACTTTGGGGACATTATGTATAGACCGTGGGCCGGAAAACCATCTCTACTCTTTACCTTGGAATTGCCCCCATCTACATGGTGGGTCTTGGCTGTTATAGATAATGGGCCACTGGGTGTGGTTACCTGCCCCAGGTGTGTCCTGTAGGCTTTTTTTTCTTCTGAATAATTCATTTGTGAGAAGCTGAGAGAGTCAAGTCAATCTTGGAGAGTAGCTGGAATTAAATCTATATAAACTCCAGGGGGTGGGGTCACTGTGGCTTGCCACTAAGTTTAAGAATCGGTGACCTCCGGCTACTCTTCTGACAGATAAGAATCAAGCAGAGATGAAGAGAGGCATCAAGACCCAAGAAAGAGAGAGATGGCTGAGGGCTGGCAGGCTAGGCTGGCGTTTTCCTTAAGGACACAGCTGTGAGCCAACTGGATGCCAAGACGAAAGGTATCCTGTCTCACCTGAGCCCAAGGCGAGAGCACTCACCTGCTGGACACCAAAGGGAATGGGAGCAGCCCACCCTTGAGGATGAAAAAAGTGAAATTTAGCCTGAAACCTGTTACATGACTCTGGAACCCTGCAACCAACATCATAGGAGATGAAGGGTAGGAAGACCATTTTTAAAGAGGGTTCTGTAGAAAGGAGGTTCCCCTCCCTTTCCTTCTACTCCAGAGGGAGAGTGTTTGGCCCTGCTTCTCACCTCAGGCCGACAGAGAGAAGTTCCATCAGCTTAAACCATGTGCCCTCCAGCTGGAGTGATGGCAGACCACCCTGTGACTCCTGCCTGGTGCATTTAAAGGACGGAAGCCGTGTGCCTTGCCACATTGGCATGATTTGGCTTTGGGAGGTGGTTGAGACAAAAATGTTATAGGTCACTAATGTGAGAAAACCATGGGGATTTCTTAGATCTTGCCCAGCAGGGCTGAGGAGAGAGGGCAGCAGAGGAGAAGCTGGAGACTGACCGTAAGATTTCTGGGGCTTGAGGAGGGGTGAGTGTCACCACCAGATGGAGTGTGGTTTCCTCAGGATGAAAACTTCAGCGGAGAGAACTTAAGTGATGGGGTGGGTAGGGGGAGAAGATCCAAAACCACCCAAAGTAACCCATAAAGAGAGAAGGAACGCTGTGAAAGACCTCAGAACTGCCAGCCAATCTGTGATGGTGCCAGTCAGTTAACAAGCATTCTGTTCTCCTTAGCTTTCCTGCTGGCCTCTGCGCCAACCCATGAAAGGTTTTAAAAAGCAGGAGGAGATGGCAGATGTGGTGAGGGAGAAAGGGAAAGAATTCCACCTGTACCCTGAACCCCTAGGGGCCAGGCTGCCTCCCCGGCACAGGAAACCATGAGTCCAGTTTAGTTACTTATCCAGCCAAATGGAAGTGCATAATAGTCTCCACTTTTGCTTGAAAAACACTCAAAAGTGGTTTCTGTTTCCAATAACCAAAGGGTTTTGACTAATGTATCCTCCTACCCTCTACAAAGCTTGTGACTCTATTAAAAATGTTTGATATAGGCTTTTTCATATTACAATCCGTGTGTCAGCCGTGATGATTTAGTGCAAGACCTTAGAACTCATGAAATATTTACTCCAGGGTCTCAGAGCCCGTGCGGGTTACAGGGAAAGTGTTTGTTCTTCTCCCACAGTCGGTCACAGCCCTCATGACATCTGACTCTTCCTGAACGCTTGTTACCTGCCAGGCAAAGAGTCTGATGAGACTTTACAAGGTTTTGCCTGTATTTAGTGACAACATGAAAGATGGACACCAGTGTTATCCTTTGTTATTCAAATGAGGAAGGATAAGTAACTGACTAACATACGCTCATAAAGCCTGGCACAGAGTAAGCCCTGTGTCATTTGTCTTAATTTTAGTCATTACTGTTTTTAACTGGTCTGAGGTAACTCAGCAAAAAAGTGGCAGAGATCCAATTCAAATCAAGGCAGTTTGATCCTAGAGCCCAATTTTAAAAAAACTCTACTACTTCATTGTCTATTTTTATTATACCAACAAATCCTTAGACCAACGCCGAAAACGTTGGTAAAGTTATTCCCAGAAAGCAGGTAGGAAACTCCTGCCTCAGGTCACTTCATCCAAACATGCTTGGTGAGCCAAGACTTCCTCCCTACATGTTCCTGACCCCAAAGCCGGTGCTCTATCTGCTGTTCAGAGGACAGCCTGAGTTACCCGCCACCAAGAAACGTAGGTTGCAAATGAGAGCAGAGGAACAAGGTAACTGTCCTCTGATCACTTCCTGTCCGTTCCTGAGAAGATGCTAAAAGGCGGATCAAACTGAGGCATCAGAACCTCTACTTTCTTTTCCCACAGCCAACCACCCATCAGTCTCTGGGTCAGGTCTGTCTTTTTGCACGAATGTCATGTATCTTTGTCATTTTCTCTGGAGGAATTATTGTGATTTGTCTTCTTAAAAAAAAAGTCATTATTGTTAGTTAGTCTGTAGCAAAAAAAATAATTAAATATAAACAACATTTCAAAAAAATGTCACAACTGATTATAGTCCTAATTGGGCTTGTTCCCAAGATTATTGGGACACTGCACATTACTGGGTAGAAACAAACCATAAATTACTGTATCTATGACATGCATTACAGCACAGAATTGCATGCCAAATTCTTATGACAGGTGGAAAAGAATTCTTCAGAAATACGGCTGTGTTTGGTGCCAAAATTAGAGATAACTTCTAGTTGTCTGAATTTCCACACCTGCTGCAAACTCCCTCAGGCCCACAAGTTTTCTTGATCCCCCAGGAGTGGAATTTGAAGAGTATCATTTACCTGTGGGGAGATTGTGGCTCTTTGACTGTATGCTGCGTTATAAGAATCTAGATATCTAGAAATTCAGCCCTTGCCAAGATGTGACCATGGTTGTGTGAAAACACATCCTGTTTTTGCATGTTCTAGAAGGCAGTTAAGGTATGACCAGGTTCCTTCATCTATTATGGTAAAGGGCAATTTAAAGAACACAAAAGAAAATGAGGGTGCAGCACGTAAGGAAAGGAGGTGGGGGCATGGGGGAGAAGAGTGTGGAAGGGTAAATGATAGCGGGCACTGAGTGTGGGGACCTTTATCTTTCACGCCAGTGCCCACCGGGGAGGACCCACCAGCAGAGAAGCACTGAGACACTGAGTGCTAGGAGATGGTAGCCACCTTTGACTTCAGCAAGCCCCGCACTTACGTAGGGGCTAGAAACAGGGCTGGCATCAGGACTAAGCGCTACGTATGACCTGCCGGCATGGGTGTCCCTCGCTACAGCTGCGGCTAATTCGTCATCTGTCAAAAGGAAAGACCAATGCTGATCCCGAGATGTGGTAAAATTACTAGAGGAGACCAAAGAGCCACTTGGTAGCAAGCTGACCATGTAGGTCTTACAGACCACTGCAAAGAGTTTTGCTTTTATACTGAGTGAGGTAGAAAGCCTTTGGATGGCCTGAACAAAGGAATAATAATCGGACATCTGCTTCTCAAGGATGACTTGTTGATTTGTTGAATATAGATTAAAGGGGGTAGGTTTGAATGAAGGAAAACAGGAAGGAGGCTATTGAAACAATTTTGATCAAGATTTGGACTAGGATTGCAAAGTGGCAACAAGAAATGTTTGTATTCTGGATTTTTTACCGGTAACGAGTATTGTTGTTGATGGGTTAGGTCTGTGATGTGAGAGTAAGAGATAAATTTAGGATGAACTGATGTTTTTGGTGTGATATCAAAGACAAACGGAATTTCCATCAGCTCAAATAGGGATCTAAAGATGAGACAGCTTTGGGGATAAATTTAGGAGTTCAATCTGGGACCTATTCTGTGGGTGGTACCTGGCAGACATTATTGGAGATGGTGAGTGGTCAGGTGGATATATAGCCTGGAGTTCAGGTCAAGCTTGGAGGACATCAGCGAATAGAAGGTATTGAAATCCAGGATAATGGATAACGTCATTGGAGTGATGAGATAATTTTTAAAATGCAAAGCAAAAAGAGCAAACACTAAGACTTGTGGTACTCCAATATTTTAAGGTTATAAAAGGAATATTTACAAAGGAAAATTAGGAAGAGCGGCCAGAGAGGTAGGAGGGAAGCCGTGTAAACGTGATGTTGGGGAAGCTAGATGAAGTGTTTGAAAGAGCAAAAGTCAACTGTATTCAATGCAGCTGTCAGGTCAAGTAGCATGAGAACTGAACCATTAACCAGTGCGTTTAGCAAAATGACATTTCTGATGATATTGACGAAAGTAGGTCAGTAGAGAGAAGGTGAAGCCGGATCAGAGTGAGTTAAAAAAAAAAACAATGAGAGCTGATGAAGTCTTGATATAAAGAGAAGTAGAGATGCAATGTTAGTTGGAGGTTGATATAGAGAGTTTGACTTTAAGATAAGGGAGATTACTGAGTGTTTTTAAGTGATTGAACTGTTTTATTAAAAATAGAAAAAAATAGTAATGAGAGATAGAAGATAATTCCTTGACAATGCCCTTGAGTAGGGGAGATAATGCAAAACTTGTCTGTTTCTTTTTTATAATGTATCAAATCAGAGAACTGTGTCTTTGTGGCATAACATGTTTTCCAGCGTTGGCTCCAGCACTATCCCCCATCCCACAAGCTTTGCTTCAGTGTGATCTCATCATGAAGCGATGAAGCCCATCGCCGTGGGCTCCGTATCTGCTTTGACCAACAATATGCGGTGGGAGTTACACTGTGCATGTCGCAGGCATACAGCATCTGTGTCCTGCCTCTTGGAGCACTTGTCCTTGGGAATTTCCAGCTCAGAACCCAGACTCCATGTTGTGAGAAGGTCAAGTGCATCTAAGCACAGCATTCAGTCGCCCCTGCTTAGCTGCCAGCCCACAGCCAGAATCAGCTGCAGCACGGAAGTGAATCATGTCAGAGGTTCCAGTCACCTGAGCTGTCAAAGTCTCCAGCCACTCTCTGAACAGCAGGAAAGACACCCAGTGAAGAAAATTCACTGGAGTCCAGACAGCTCCCAGAATCATGAGAAAGGCAAAAATAAGTTACAATTTGAAGCCACTGGGTTTTGGAGTACTTTGTCACACAGCGGTGCATGAGCAGAACAGAAATGGGCAAAAACCAGAGACAGGTGACTGGAGCTGGGCCTGCAAGTGGCATCTGGAGGGACAGTGAGCAGCCAATCCTTATAGGAGGCTGGAGAAACGTGATGCGCCTATATGCTAATGGAAAGTTGAGAAAGAAAAACGGTTGCGAAGAGTAATGTGAAAAATACAACGTACAAAGAATAATCGGGTGTGTTTGGCTAAAAAAGAATGATTGGTTACAATGGTGGAAGTACAAATTATTTTTCTTTTACCACATACGATAATGTACAAACAGAGATAAACTAGGAAAGGGACTGTTCAGCTTCCCAGAAGAATTTAGAAGGAAAAATAAGAACTCAGGACATCTTAGATTCAGAAATAAATTTTTTTCTCCTAACTAGACTTTCCTGGCAGAAAAATGTCTACCAAAAAACAAACAAAAAACCAAAACCAAAACAAAACAAAAAAAAATCCCTGAGGGTAGAGATAATCTCAATTACCAATATGTGGTTATAAAATTCTTTGTTAAAATTTCAGAAAAAGCAATATGGCAATTTTTGATAGTCCCCCTCAACTATACAGAAAAGACTTCTAATAAAGTTAGGGGTGTTTTCCCATCGGACACTCATGCTGAGTTCAAGCCAGAGAGGGCTATCTCAAAGAGTTATTGGTGAGACTTTTCTCTAATAGACCAAACCTCAGTAAGTTATATTTCAAGCCCATAATACTTATAATATATTTATTAATATTATCATTGTTAGTATTATTTCATCAGAAACACTGTCTGCTTGGACAGCAATGGACAGAAATAGTCCAAAATGGGAAGGACCTTCTCAAAAATGGACCTGATACCTCCTGGGGGCAGGGAGCCGGCTGAGGAAGAAATTCCTTTGCAATCACAGCTACTTTTTGTGGGAAATGGATGGACGGCTCAAGGCGGAGCCCAGAGCCTCCGAGAACAATGCGGCGGGAGAAGAGCAGGGCTGGTCTCAAGTCCACACAGTGGCCACGGCTGCCCTACTGGACCAGTAATTACCATGCACCCTGATCGTCATCCTTCTGACAGGACTGTCTATTGGAGTGATCCATGTGTAGTGTGGATGGTTTTTATCTCTGGTTCAAAGTTCCTCAGATGGGGGCACCTATATTCAAGATGCTAATCCACAGGGTCACCCCAGGAGGGTCCCCACGTCTGGATCTGATGGGACTTGGAGCCCGTGCTGTGACTAATGGGTGACTTGAGATCCTGGATTCCTTAGGGGAGTGGGGAACACCATTTGTCTGTGAAGACACGTGCATCGTTGTAGAAGATCGCATTTTGTAAATATGGCCCCAGGCTGTCTCCCATCCCACCTCCCCTTCTGCTGTATGGCCTTGCTGGTGTCCTGTCAAGAGGAGAAGTTCATTCCTCCACTCTGTTGAGCCTGAACTAGCTCTCTGAGTGCCATGGCTAATAGAATCCTGCAGAAATGATACGTGGCCTGTTGTAGTCTGTGTGCTGAACTGGCCGAGGAACTTCTACTTTCTTCCTCGTGGAATGTTCACTCTTGAGACACAGAATCTTCCAAATCCACACCTGATGCTATGAGAAGCCCACACCATGTGGAGAGGCCATGCATAGACACTCTGGGGACTTCAATGACCAGTATGAACCGCCAGTCCTGTGAATGAGCCATCGTGGACATCATCCTAGCTTAAGTGTTCTGAGGACTTTTCTGGAGCGTCTCCGACTCAGCTGCAGCCACATGCCAGAGCCCAAGTGAGAATCACCAGCTGGGCCCAGTCAACTCGCGAAATAGTGAGAAAAAAAACAGTAAATCGTCGTGTAAATCAGTGAGGTTTGGGGCAGTTTGTCACTCAGCAATAAATAAGTGAAGTCTCCCCATTGCATCACAATGATGGATAATCAGCTAATCAGTGCAAAACACGTAGCACAATGCTTGACGCAGAGCAGGCAGTTAATAAATGTCCTTTCTTTTCTTTTCAGTTCAGAGAAGGTTGAAGCAAAACCGAGGATGATATTAGAAAAATTTGAAATTATTCACGCCTCTCTCTTCGTAGCTAGCCGCTGCTTGCGTCAAGTGAAACTTCTCCCATTCTAAAGATAAAACCAAAAATTAGAATCTAGTTCTCCAACGTTTCTTCAACATGTAGTGCCACATGATTCTGTGTTTCAACTGTGGAGCCACCATGGCTTATGATAAGATCTGTAAGGAAGTTTTCAGATAGCATGCTCTCAGAGGCACATTCGGGGTACGTGGCGCATGTCACATTCGAGGACAAAAGAAACACTGACACGAAAAGAAATGTACTTTGTAACACAAAGGAAACTTTGGTCCCGGGTTATATTGAAAAAAAAAAATCTCGAAGTTTGGAGTGACTTTTCATTTTCTTGCTATAAAGCAGGGCTTATTTACAGAAACTAAATGTGTACTTGACCTTGTGTGACAGTTCAACGTGAATTTCAAGTGGGACCTTCTGTCTCCATGTAGACAGTTCCACCTGCCTATCAATGTGGCAGCAGCACATTTTCAAGAACACGACACTCATTACCTAATTAGCTTACCGTCCACAAAATTAGCAGAATAGCAAAATGCAAGTTGTGAAAAACAATGTTCCAAAGGACAGAATTCGCTTAACGTTGTAGTACTTCCTCGGTGAAGATCAGAAAAAGGTACCTCTCCTTGTTTGTACCTCTACGTGCTAAAGCTTAAGCTTATTTAGAGCCAGTTCTATGTATGAGGGAACCCCTCCCCCAACACTCCCCCAACCAAAATCAGCATCCCCACTTTTCCTGCATGATGTCCAAAGTTATTGCATATTTACACCTGTGAGTGAAAGGCAGCAGTTCCTGGGTTGGGTGAATTAGTGCACTTGGACTTCAGACATGGGGGTGTTTGCACGATCTCTGGCGACTAAACACTAGGGAGCAGCAGAGGGCTGTGTTTTGGAGCAAATGCTGCCTGTCTGCAAGTCCAAGTCCTCACCCATCCTCACCTGTCTGAGCCCCTCATGAAGTCCGGGATGCCTGATTCTATCTTAGGTTCGTCCATTTTCTAAGGGGTGTACCCAGTTTGACTTGCTTGTTAGTTCATTTGTTCATTCATTCATTCATTCATTCATTCTTTATGCACTTGCCTTCTGTGTTCTGGCCACAGTTCCAGGCACTGAATCTACAAAATGCATTTGACTGAGTCCTTTCCCTTGAGTCCCTGCCACTCTAGTGTCGTAGGCAAAGTGACTTAGGGGATGGGCACACTGCAGAGGACCGGACCACCTAGCTCAGGCCTCGACTTGCTGAGCCATTTATTTAGCTGTATGACGTTGACTGTGAAGTTCCTTGACACAACCTGGTTCCTTGTACTCCCTGCCATTCCTGCGGTGTTTCTGTGATCAGAAGTGATGACAATCGAGTCGTTATCGATGACTTCATGGGGTAAGGAGGTTGGAGCAAACACCACACTGTATAACTCAGAGTAGGAGCTCAATCCATGCCTTTCATCAGCAGGCATTTATTAAAGACCTACTATGTGCCTGCCTCAGGCCCTGCCAGTGCAGCGGTGACTGAGGCAGACACAGGACCTGCCCTGATGGTAATTAGATTCAAGATTGGGAATCTAAATTGGGAACAATAAGCAAGTACAAGTAAGTATATAATATGTCAGAAGGTGACGTGCCGTGAAGCCAAGCGAGGCAGAAAGAGAGGAAAATCATTGCTGTATTAATAACTTTAGAAAGTTATCTACATAATCAATTGTTATCGATAGCATGGGTTTAGCAATAGATGTGGACTTCCCTATTAACCCTAAAATCACAAAGTAGGTGTGGAATTCTCCCCAACTCAGATGGCAATATGTAGATTAGTGGGTGATGGAGACAGAGAATTTGAACTTGACCTTGAAGCAGTGAATAGAAATTATTTATGCAGGAAATAAAGTGGGCCTGGCGGTGTGGCATCTGAGTAGAGAGAACGGCAGGGAGGATGGCAGGGAGGTGTAGGGAAGGTCATATGTCCGTGGGCTGTGAGTGGGCTGTGATGGGCTGAGCAGTGGACAGAGCTGGTTCTGGGAGAAGCAGCAGTTGGTCTCACAGTGCCTGGACTCCCGGGGCCCACAGGTACCATACTGTGTGATTTATGCATGAATTCACTGAAGGCGCATCCTGGCTTTATGAGGTAGGTACAGCCGGTAACCATTTAACGATGGTTGGACTTACGATTTTTCAACTTTATGATGGTGTGAAAGCGGTATACATAATGAATTATACGAGATGTTCAGCTCTTTATTACAAAATTGTCTGTGTTAGACGATTTCGCCTAGCTGTAGGCTAATGTAAGTGTTCTGAACACGTTTAAGGTAGGCTACGCTAAGCTACGATGTTTGGTAGGTTAGGCGTACTAAATGCATTTGCAAGTTACAGTATTTTCAACTGACGATGGTTTTATTGGGACATAACTGCATCGTACAACGAGGAGCGTTTGTATTGTTTATCTCATTTTCAGGCAGGTTTGACCTTTAGCTGACATAGCATCATAAACATAACAGTTACATATATACACAATGCTTCCTTAATAGGAAACTATATCTATGTGCTTGGCTATGTTTGCCAGTGCACCCCATATGTCCAAAGCAATCACGGGGCCCAGCTAGTGGTTCCCCAAATGGCCCGATTGACATTTCTGGGTGCTATCTTAGGGCTGTTTGCACTCCTTGCGTTAATGGTCTCAGAGTAGGCCCTGGTGCGTTATCAGGAGCTCCCCTGCAGGCCTGCTGCAGACTCCTCTGGGATGTCCCTTGGCCTACTCCCATCTTGTTTGCCCTTTATCTTCAAAGCAGCCTCTGATGCCCTGAGTGCAAAGAGAATCTTAAGCAGGGAGCTTGGTGGTGCGGGTGGTGCGGGAACGGAGGCAGAGGGTAGAGAGATGGAGGGGTGAGGAAGAAGACAGCCCCTGGGAGGAGAGGTGATCAGAGGAGGGCATCCAGCAGCCCATAATGGAAAAAGGAAATTATACAGGAGGAGTTGCCTTATGCTATTGATTCTCTTTCTTTTTTTTAATTTAACATTTTTTATTAGTTTTAGGTGTACAAAACAAAGTAATAGTTAGACATTTATTACTTATATCCCTCACACAGTGATAACCCCCTTCTCCCATCTACTACCCCTCTGACATCACATGTAGCCATTACTTGGTTCACTTCTTTACGTATTGTGTGCTTATCTACTAAGTGTTATTTGTTGTAGGCCCCAGGGACACTGAGACAAAGGGACACATTTTCTGTCTTCAAGAGCTTAGAGACTACCAGAGGAAACTGATGGGTAAACAGACAATGACGATGTCTGCTTGAAAATTTTTTTTTTTTTTGTGCAAAATTGGGCATTTCTGTAAAATTTAATTATGAAAGCTTGATAACATTTTTTTTTAACATGCAGAATGGTGGGACATAATAGTGGGTATCTTAAAGGTCCTTAACAAGATGACACCAAGGATCCATTGGGCTGGCATTGTGACATAGCAAAAGCGCCAGGAATATTAGCTACAATAGCTGCTGTTATTAACATTATTTGTTGAGAAACACATTATAAGGCAAAAGTGTAGAATCACAGAAGAAATTAAATGCACTGACCTCATAATAACCATTCCCTTTAAGGATAGAAGAAGGGAAATAGACATAGGGAAGTGTACAAAGAAAAATATATATGTAGTATTTATTTACTGAATTATGTATTTAATTAATTTTATTTTAAAAATTCTGAAGCAAATAATAACGTGAACATCTGTTAATTTGACAAGGGCACAGGGTGTTTCTCATGCTATTATATCTTTATTATATTATACGTTTAACCTGTTTTCAAAGTTAAAAAGCAACAACTCACATAATAATGAGAGTAGGCTGTTACAAGTGGGGTGATCTGTAACGGGGTAAGCCTGGATGAAAGTCGGGTTTGGGGGTGTGGGGCTAGGATTGGGCAGGGGCATGCCTGGGAAGCTTCTCAGATACGTTCTGAAATAAGAAGTATTATTAGATCTGGAAGAGGGATGGAGAAGATAGCACATGTTTGAGCACCTACTCCACGCTAATCACCGTGCTAGACTGTTTTGTTTGAATTTACTATAATGGCAAATGTTGCAACCAACACCTCACCAAGTCTTGTACCGTGAACTTCATCGTAAACGTGGTTCTCAGCTCGCAAAATTTTTGAACTTTTGGAGAACTTGACGAAGTCTAGAGACATTTTTGGTTGTCACCCCGGTGTCCCTGGGGGGTAGCACACCATTGGTAGCTGGTCCGTAGGGGCCTAAATGCACTGGCCCCCCCACAACAGAGAATGACCCAGTCCGGAAGGTCAGCAGTGCTGATGGAGAACCCTGATGTAAGCACCATTCAATCAAGAAGCAGGATTTCTCAGACTCTGCATCAAACGCACGTCCCTCCTCCCAGCGATGACCTTCCCTCCCCACGCTCCCCGCCCTGTCCATGTCCTGACTTTGGGGATGATCACACTTTTCTCCAGTGTTGCCCACCTGGGTGTGTATCTGTGGATGGCTCTTCTGCTGACACGCTGACCATCTTGGACGAGGGCCCTCAGCTCTCGGTGCTCATTTGCTGCCTCTGTAACTCGGGGATTCTAGCAGTTCCCACGTCACAGACCTCAGTGTCACATGAGTCGGTGTGTGAATGCACAGCAGGCAGGACGGTGGCGGGCACACAGGGGCAGCCTGTGTGTTTGCTAGTTTGTTTCATTAAGTCAGGTATTTCTGTCATCACCAGAGGACCGGAAGTCTCTCTGGGAAGCTGATCAAGCTTATAACGTCAGCACCGAAAGTCCTGTTCAGCAGCGTCAGCATAGCCTGGGCGGGCGCTTTCACGGAGAAGTAGGAACGTGCCATCCCTACAGCACACGTCGCGCAGCTCTGGCCTCAGAGTCCACTCCTCCGCGAGCCCCTCAGCCTTTCCCATCAGTACCGTCTCTGTCTCCTATGCGGGGACATTTTGACTCAGTGAGATTTTTGGCAGGAAGAGAGCAGATAAATTGGGTTCAACCTGAAAGAGGCTCCCCATTTTGCAAAAGCTGTGGACTCCAGGAAGCTCCATCTGGTACCTTATCCAGCCTCCTGCCATAGCTTGGCACCTTTTTGTTTACCTGTCTCTCACTGACCACAGGGGTCCCTGCATCACGAGAGAGAGCCTGAACGGCAGGGTTCCTTTTCCCTTTCCTGATGGTCCTACCTCCATCTTGTCTGCCCTGGGCAAGACTCCATGGGATTTCTGGCAACCTTTGCAAATCGTCAACTTTATGTGAATGACAAATTCGCTTTGTCAGAAGGGAATGGGGCCTCAGGGTCACAGTGTGTGGAATGACTCCCTACCTACCGTGAGTGAAGCTCCACCTGAATGAATCAGGTGAACCGTCTTCCCACGGAGATGGTTCATCTCCTCTGACCCCACCTCCCACACTCATCTCCTAACTAATGTTCACGAACTTTCAGGTGTAGGCTCTTCGGACCTTTTGAAGCAGCAAAGCAGGGAGTATGAAGGTTGCTGTGGTGTGCCACCAGAGCCCCCCATTCAGGAGAGAGACATTCGTTCTCCCACTTCTGTCACCTGCTCCCAGCACAGCGGAGTCCATCCTACGTATCACCCTTTGTCTCGGGGAGCTGCCTCACTGTCCCATATGATGGGCTTTCCAGAGGCAGCCCATGACAGGGTGTCACGCAGGGGACCCTGCTCGCTGCGCCATTTGTCGTGCAGGGTCTCTGCTCCCGCTCCCCGCCCAAGAACGCAGGACACGGTAAGGCCAAAAAGGAACACCCACGGAGCCATAGGTAGGGAAGTCAAACCAATATATTCTCGCTGGCGGCTGGGCTGGAGACACAGGAAGCAGGATCTACATAATGTGCCTAACAGCAGTCCACGCTTGCCAGCCACCATCTTCTTGCTAGCCCCCATTCCTTTCTGCTAGCATAGCCACAGCCGTTATATTAGTGGCCAATGGCCTACGGGTTACAGCTGACGGCCAACTAGCCACAGCTGCTGGCCATCTGATCACAGTTGATGGCCATTTACTACCCGAGCCAGCACCTTTCTATGTGAGGCCGAGAGCCTGGAAACTGTTTTTTTGGGGTTTTGTCCCCACACAGGGGTAGGTCGTTGTGGGGTACAACCCACAACCCCTGCCTTTGCCTCAACCTGACAGCAACCAAGGGCCGTTCCTGCCCCCGAGTTCCAGTGGGACACACTGCGCTCTTCCTGTCACCACATCACGACATCACAGTTCAGCTTCTGCTGCCCCCACTCCTCCCTCCAAACTAGTGCTCTGGAAAACACAGCACGGTCACCTTCCCTCATTCAGACCCTGTCCCTCAGGGGACTCACAGGCTGGCCCCAGAAAGCAGACAGGAAAACGGGACATTGCAATCAACCCCCCTCTGTGGCTGGCACTGTGGATCCTGTCACCGGTGGCAGGTGAAGTGAGGACAGCCCCAAGAGGGTGGGCACTTGTGACAGCTTCCATCCTTGGTGACCTGGGTGGGGGAACTGGAAGGGAATGCGCTCGCAGGTGTGAGATCTCAGGCTTTGGAGACGTTCAGGGGATGTGATGCTTGTAAGGATTACAGAACTAAATAATTAAACGTGTGTGGCTCGAGGCAAAAGACAGTGAACAGCTGAGGATGATTCATCGCTGATAGAAAGCTTTGAAAGTCAGACGGCCTCTTTGGAAAGACATGCATGTACTTTGTCACCTACTCCAAGCCAAAGAGCAGAAAAGTGAGGCGTCCGGGACTTAATTGGAAGGGGTGCTTTCTTCCAAGGGCAGTTGCATTATCCACTCCAGCAAGTCTTCTCGGTCAGAACCAAGGCCCTGACTGAGAGGGAAACGGACTCTGATGCTTGAGGTGAGGGAACTTGGATGGACGCACTAAGAACCCTTGACGCCGAGGTGTCTGCGAAGCCCTGTTCCTGACACACAGCGCCCCCTCTCTGTTGAAAAGCTAGTTCTTCTTGGTAGCTTGAGGCAAGGCAGAAGCTCTGTCTGAGAGCCTGTGCCTCACGCAGACATACCTCCGCTTTCCTCCTCGAGTCCAGAGCAGAGTGATGGCTGAGTCACAGCATAGCCCACCTGGGAAAGTCCCCCAACTAGTGGGGGACGAGACTAAACCTCAGAGGAGCCAGAAGACAGATCCACCATGTCCTGGCAGGACCTGGGAGGGTGCCCATGGGACTGGCTCCTGGGGGTGCTGGAACGAATTGGGGAAGAACGTAGGGTTTGATAGGGAGAATTTGGTGATGTGGGGACATTGTCCATGGTACGGAATCCTCACCGACTGCAGAAATCCTGCAGAAGGGAGATCCCATCTCCAGGGACAATATGAAGGGATGTCACAGCTGTGACCATAGTGGTCCACACTGAACATGCCCCAAGCCTTTAGGGCATCCACCGGCCCCGTGGCAGTGAGCTGATTGCCTTGAAACCCTCCACTCTGCAGTGTCCTGGTTGCTGCCTCTGGGAAGTAGATCCTGAGTCAGAGTTGGGAAGGCATCGGGTTTATTGGTGAAAGATGGAAGGAAAGGGTAAGGGCCAGGTTGGGCAGGGAGAGCCATCACACTGATGCACTACCAGCCACCAAGAGTGCTGGCTGCCGTCGTCCTGGGAGCAGGTCTCAGACTTCCTCCCTCCCACTCTGCTTCCTTCCGCCCCTCTACAGGTGTTGATCCTGCACCTTCATCTTCATCACAGAATATCTGACCTGGAAGTCGGGTTAAGTGTGCAGACTCTAGACCAGCCTGCTTGGCTCCAAAGTCGTCATTGCCACTGGTTATTTGTATGACCTTGGGCGAGTCCCTTAACCTCTGATGTCTCCTTTTCTGCAACTGCTAACTGGAGATGGTAACGCCTACCTCACACGTTGTTCTGAACATGGGAGGAGATACATGGTAAGGAGTTAGAATACAGTTGACTGCACAGTGCAAGCTATGGGACTGTTCACTGTTATTAGTAGTGGTGTTGCTACGGCTCTAGAGCATGCTTGTTCAGAACGGAGCTCTGCAGTCAGACTAGACTGGGGTGGGCCATAGGCCCTGCTACATGTGACCTTTGTGATCTTGACCCTGTCTTAATCGCTCGCCTCTCCTGTCAAATGGAGATGATAATACTGCTTGTAAAGGAGCATTGTTATGGTGACAATTCCTTGAGTTTATTTTATAGAAAAAAATTGCTTAGCTAATTGTCTAATCCTCACCCGTCCTCCATGAATACTGGCTATGATTCGAAAAACAATAAAAACTAACATACATGGAGCAGTTGCTGTAAGTGAGGCAGTGTGCATATCACTTAATTCCAAGGACAGCCTTATTTCCTCCCAGAACTTTTAAGTTGCACGGATGAGATTAAAACCCAGACAGTCAAAAACCAGTTGCTTCTTTGATGCTATAATATCCCGTTTCTAGGAAGTCATGGCAGAGATTGGGATAGGGTTTTCCTGTTGTCTTGATGCTTCCATAACACCTGTACTGCCCAAACCACAAGCCTTCTCACTCCTAAATTTTATTTGGCTTTTACCCCATGGTCTCTTTGAGGAGCTCCGTCTTACTTACCGTTGAATCCCCATGTCTGGGTCCAGCACGTGACACAGAATAAAACATTCTACAATATTAGTTGACTTACTATGAATTCAATGGAATTACATTTTTTTTCACCCAGATGTACATTTCATTCTTGTTTTGTGTGCATTCAGGGTTCTCTTTAGAGAACCGCACTGAGTGACAGCATCGTCCATCTCTCCTGCCTCCGCTATTTGTTACGGTTTCTCACACAGACACTGTGAGTCTCTCGGGTCACTATCCAGCCCCTCCCCCAACCTACATCTGTCTCAGAAGCTTGTCCTTTGAACTAAGGAGACAGACTTTCTCCAATGCACCATCCAGAAGGGTTTCCATAGCAACCACTGCCACTTCAAAGGTGCCAGAATGTCTCCCTCCCACACCTGACTGCCTCCCTCCCTATGTGCCATTCAGGTGACACCAGGCAGTTAGAATGCGCCCAGGTCACCTTACCAAATGTTTCACAGCTGGCAGGAGCAGGTGTATCTATTAAATAAATTACTCAAGCTACATAGAGGCTGGTACATAATCGTCCCGCAACGCCAGAGAGAGGCCTGCTTTCTTCAGCTCTACCGTCCACGGGGATCCTTGAGCTGAATCGAAGGGCTCGTGGTCCAGGGGCATGGCGCCATAATATGAACCCATGCAGTGTGTGTGTATAATATAAAATTATACGTATATAAATATTGTAATATAAATTATATCGTCATGTATTTTATAGTATTTTCAATTATATAATATAAATTATATAATTATATATAAAGACTAAATTATAATGTATAGCATATGAAGTTATTACTGTTTATCCTTTTTAGTATTAATTGTTTAGCTCCTTACAGCCTAGACCTGATTCCATGGTCCTTAATGCCATTCAGTGCTTTTAAATGCAAAGTATGACAACATGAGCTATAACCTCACTTTTCTGTATTCAAAAGACTGAGATTATAAGCTAAAATTTCCTTTCGTAATCTGTTGGAGTTGGACGGGTGATTTGTTAGCACCTATTTTAAAGATATCTACTCTTTCATCCTGAAATTCCACATCTAGCAATACAATATTTCCCACACTGTTAGTAATATCTAACACTGAAGACCCCAGAGCTGAATGGTTTAACCACACATGACGGTTTATTAGTGCTGTATGCCTCTGTGAATCTCCTGCCATGTGTGTGGGCTTTTGTGGGTTACCTAGGCACCTCTGGGAATCCTGGCCAGACGGGAGCCTATGTTTGGACCTGGCTGGCATCCTGGGTGGTCTAGTACAGCCTGGGCTGCCATCCTCACCTGATACATCCCTCCCGCAAGCTACTGTAGGGTTGTTCTCAGAACAGCGGCCTGGATCCAAAACAGAAAAACACGCTATTTCTCAAGCTTCTGCTTGCTTCACTAATGCTTCAGGTCACATGGCCAAGTCCAGAACCACATGAGAGGTGGGATCAAAGGGCATGGACACTAAGCATTTACGTTATTGATGCCATCAATCTGCTGGCTTGTGCCTTCTGACACAATTACTTCTGGTTGGAGGACTTCATGTGATGCCAGTTATTTCCAGTGGTTGAATCTGGCTTTAAGATCCAGAATGGGGTGAGAGTTTGTGTGGGTTTTTTGTTATATATATATATATATGTATATGTATATGTATATGTATATGTTATATTTTGCTAATTTTTAACAAAACTGTGATCTCCAAACATTGGGGCAGGGTTCTCTGTGTCCATTCAATCTGGCTTCTTTATTCTGTGACTCAAATCTCATCTGTCTTCATCAAATAATGTATGATTCACATAATAAATAATTGAGAAATATATGTCAAAATTTTCGACTATAATCGGGGTTTCTTTATTTTGTCTATCTCCATTATTACATACAGAGGGTGCCAAAAAAGTGTATACACATTTTAAGAAAGGAAAACTGTGTTAAAATTGTAATACTCAATATATATTGATAACAAAAGATGAATACAAGTCACGTTTGACTTCTACAATTACAGGAGGTGCTCAAAGTGGTTCCCATCAGCATCTAGACACTTCTGATGACGGTGAACTACTGCGTGAGCAACGTTGACCAAAGTGTCCACTTGGAAACACTTTTTGGCACCCCGGTATTTTGAGGCTATTTTATCAGGACCGTATAAGTATGGGATTGTATTTAACCATCTGTGTTCATAACTATTCTTCTGTTCTTAAAGCATATTTTGTATGACATTTAAAAACTAAGTCAGCCTTATTTTAGTAATTATTTGTGTGGTATATCTTTTTTCACATTTTTACATTTAGTATGTCTAGGTTGTATTTCTTGTAAACAAAACATAGCTGTGGTTATTTTGTAATCCATTTGAAAATGTTTTAATTAAAATGTTGGTCTATTTATATTATTTAGAGGATCTTGACTGATTTTTGCAATTTTCATTTTATTTATAATTCTTCTATTTTAAATTGAGTTTTGTCTTTCCGTTTTGAACTTAGTTTTATTTGTATTCTTATTTATTTTATTTTATTTTATTTTTTTCAGTGACAGTTGACATTCAATATTGTTTTATGTTAGTTTCAGGTGTACAGCTAGGGTTAGACATTTATATAATTATTTTATTGGTTTTTAAATTATATTTTATTCATGCTCTTTCAAGTGTTGCCGTTGGGTTTTTACACCGTCATTAATCTCACTCTTCCTAACAAGAAAATATTTTATTACTCCCATCATTATTTACACATGATAGTTGTTCAAAATTTTATTTTGACTCATTTTATCAACCACAAATTTAACAGTATGATCATTGTTATTATTATTACTTTATTTAGACAGTACTTGTTTATATTTACTCATGTTTGCAAAAATTTTTGCTGAAGAGCTAGGATCTCACTTCTTAGATCTTTCTTTCGGGTTTTTTAAAAAATGTTTTCCAAAATAAATAATTTACTAACATTTTTATTAGGCTAAACTCTCTATTTTCATTTGTCCATTTGCTTGAAAATACCTTTATTTATAGATAGAGTTTTGTTGAATACCTAATTTTAAGTTGACAGTCATTTTCTCTTAGTGCTTTGAAGATGTTCTTTAATCATGTTTTCTGGCTTTTCTTTGTCTTCTTATTTCTTCCTGTTCTATTATTTTTCTTTTTTTCTTTTTTGGCTATTGAGAAGTTGCTATGACTCTAATTACCATTCCTTCATAAATGATCTATCTTTTCTCTCTGGCTACTTGTAAGGTTGCCATTTGGATTGTGGTAGTCTGCCATTTCATGGCAACGTGTTCAGGGTTGGATTTCTTTTTATTCATCCTACTCAGTAAGCCTCGTGTTTTTTGTATTTATGGTTTCATGGTATTCAAAGGTAGAAAAAAAATCAGCAATGATAACCATAAAAGCTACATCTTTGTTGTTCAATTTCTGCTTCTAGGATCATGATTAGATATAAACTGTTATTAGCTATTCATATTCTATCCTTAATGTCTTTTAATTCTTTACTTTTTTCATCTCCTCATCTCATTAAGCATTCTTGAGAATTTCTTCAGGTCCATGCACTAGATATGGACTCCGGCTTCTACTGCGTGTGTTTCATCTGTTCCTTAGCTGCCTTCTGCTGTGTCTTCTGCATTTTCTCACTCATCCTGAAAACGTACAATAGCAAAAGACTATATTTAAAAAGTTAAAACGACGGTCCTACCTACTTTTGCATGAGATTAGAAAAGAGGAGCTGAGGTGGGGTCCTGGTTGTTGCTGCAGGCTAGCAGGACCATGGAAACATGAGGATAACTTGTGACATTTTACTGTCCTTCCTCCATCTTCCTGAGTGCTGACAACCAGTGGCAATGGGGTGATAAGCCAGCCGGACGTGATATTGGGTTAGAGTCCTTGGGGAATTACTGTATGCTTTCTCTCCTGGGTAAGAGCTTTTCTCAAAGCTTCAAGAATGATAGTGTAGTGTCTTCTTTTTGTCTACTACCCATATTTGTCCTTGAATGGTTCATATCTTTGTTTTGGAAGTTGAAATGGGGATAAAGGGCCAATGATAACTTCTTTTGAGAGATCTGTGTTTCAGATGGGGTGTTTGTTTGTTTGTTTTTTCCAGGAAACTGCTCACACCTTCAGACCTTGCTCTTTCAAATGTGGACGATCTGAGTTGTGCTCTCAGAATCCTCTGAAGCTCCACTGAGTGCAGCACACTTCAGCCAGGTAGGGAGATGGTTACCTACTTAGCACTTCATTCAGATATTGGTTGAGTCACAGGTTGCCCCAAATCCTCTTTCAAAGTAAAGCAAATTATATTGTTGAGAAATTATTCTTAACTTTTAAAGTTTCTAATGTGGCACAATACATGATGCTTTCCTGTCTAATTTTGTTTCCTTTTTATTTCCCTGAGGTGGAGAGGGTGTGGTTGGAAACATGATTGTGCTGTGCTTATAATGTGCTTATGCAAAGGGTTGACAGCTGTTGAAATTTCCCCAGAGAGATGCTTATATTATAAAGAGGACAATGCCAGGGAGAGAGAAATGAAGAGGACGATAGAAACCAAAGGGTAACAAGAAAGGTTTGCTGATATGTGCAGTGTGAATAGAAAACTCACCTATTTCACAAAGTGTCTTTGGGTAAAATTTGGGAAACAGACATATATAAGTAAAATCTGCACACCCCGTTACTTATTAACCTATTAGATACAGAAAACCCTCTACAATGCCAACACGTTGAACTAATGGATAAAATATACAGTGTTTAGATCACCTTAGAAGTTCAACATTCCTCAGTTACGAATGATCATTTGACACCATCTCTGAATACAATTCTATAAATCAAGTAATTGATATCAGTAGCATCAAGGCTGTCCTGGTTCTGAGGAACCCAGAGTCCCAGAGTGGGGTCAGCTGGGTTAGACACGACATCAAAGTGCCACATGATGACAGATGGCTTCAAATGAAATATAAATACTTATGAAGATAACAATGTATCTTAGTTGTTATCAAACCCTAATTCCAACTCACATAAGCAGTATGTATAATTTAAAGAAAGGATAAACAATGTAAATACCTAGACTCCTCTCTCATTAGAAATTCTAAGTCACCACATAATCAAACTCCAGTTTTCTCCAGGTTAATTCTACTCCAAGTCTCTCAACTTGGAAGTACAGCATCCTAGCCCATGAAGCCATATAACTCAGAGATTTGAGAAATGAAATCTGCTTATTATGTGTTAAGGACAAATATAGATCTAGGAGATAAAGCTATGTGTCTCTAAGATCAGCTGGACAGCAGGATGCTTTCTTCTTTCAGAAAATATGTTTCTTCTAGTGGAAATATTATAAAAAGATTCATGAGTTGAATTCTCTGAGCTTGGGTACAAAAAAAAAATGCCTTGGTTTTATTTTACAACCTTCCAAGCCTCTGCCCTAAACCCAGTTCCCTCCATATCTTTCATCTCTGATAACCCATTAGATTTTCTCTATTCATGTAATTTTCATTCCTTAGAACAAAGTACAGTTGGTTCAGGAGAAAATGTGTTGAGAAAGTAGCTTGCCGATAAATCCATTTGCTGCACAATAATTAATTTGAACAAACTCCAAAAATATGCTTTAATAACTTCTCAGATCCCAATTAGGGCCAAATAAATGGCTTCCATTTATGGCAGAGCCAATCTGATTAGGTTTCATGTTTGGTGAGCTACAAGCATGCAAAATATCCACCCTGAGGGGCACCAAGCAAAGTCCAAATCATCAGATTTATTTAAACACATATGCATATTTATAAATTGCAACAGACTTTTCTAATTAATTTTGCATCATGCTAATGATTTTTTTTTGTAACAACTGATTATATCAGGGAGAATCACAGCCAAATGGAGGGCCATTTGCAGTCACTGTTAGTTTGGAGAGAAATGAAACAATAAAGAAAACAACTTTCAGGGACATGGCTCCTGAGAGGTAATTACTGATTTCACCAAATGTCTACTGAAACAATCGAATCAATAACCATCATTGGGTGAGACCCACTGCATTGGCCACTGAACGGCTGTGTTCACTTGCAACTGAAATGTGTTCTGCTGAAGAAAATGATTGCCTCAAGGTCTGTGTCAAGGATAGACATCCAAGAGTATGGAATGGCCCCACATTTTGAGAAAGGAAAAATATGAAGGCAGATGATCAGGCATGAGGTGTCGTGGACACCAGATCACTAGGTTTACAGGGAGGAGACATGGGTCTTAGTACATTCTGCCTCTTACCAGGAGTGATTCTTAATTGGCCAACTGGATGTACTGACTTCGGTCCAAGAAAGATGAGGTGGGGCTCACATAAAAGAATAGCATTCCTTGGACAGAGGAAGTTGATGTTCACTCTTAGCAAAGGTAGACGTGAGTCATTAGAGAGTTGAGTCAAAATAGGATGGTGTTAAATGGACCATCTGCTGAAGGTAAGGGTATAGAGATGTGAATGGGGAGGGTAGAGGCAGGTCAGAGCGTCCAGTGGAGTCTACTAGTCAGACTTTTATGTTAGAAAAGGGGCTGTAAGAAGCTCCTGCAAGGCCTGGTGTTTATCCTTTTAGTCAAGTTGGTCAAGGAGATAAACAAGTGGTACCCAAAGCCTTTCTGCCTGAGCAGCTCCATGTGTCTTCACGTATCCGTAGCTAAGACAGTCCAAGGGTCGCCAGCTCACCGAGAAGATGTTAAATTCTTGGGCCACAGTTCCTCACAGTTGATGTCAAGCATTCATTCAGTGACACCTTTGTTGTTCTCTTGCTCTACAAAAAGATATGGGCCAGACCTCTCATTAGAAAAATTTCCCGACTGGTCAGTGAGAGCAGAAGGCTTCAGCGTCCAAGCTGTATTTTCCAAAAGCTCCTCTAACCAAATGCGAGGACCTGGCAACCCAGAACATTCACAACTGTGTCCCTAGAGGGTGCTGCAGAGCAGGACCTAACAGGAGTTAAGCGCAGTCGTTCAGGCTGGGAAATGGATGTGAAATGGGATTTGTTCCCCAAGTCATGTGTTTCTCAAGACCCAGTCTCATCAAGAGGGCTTTCCCTAGAGGCTAAGGAGGAAACGGTGAAAAGGCAGAGAAACAAACTTGAAGATGGATTTGGTGAATGTGTACATTAACATTTCTTGGCTGCCTGCTGTAGTAACCCGCTTCAGTTTGTGTAACATCTAAAGAGAATCGATTCGATAGCGAAAGGCAATGTGTCACGGTTTGCAAGGGCAGGGCTGGGGCTGGGCCTGGGGCATGGGCTGAGTGAGGGACCTGTGCCATGTAGGGTTTTAGTTTCTTCTCTCAGATCAGCACCCCCACTGCCATGTTCTCCAATCAACTTGGCAGAGAGTAGCTGCCAGTCATTCATCAGCCGCCAATATCCACTCAACAGGGCGTTGAGAGGGGCTGAAGTCTTTCAGTCCTGATTTCTGATTGGTTGTATTCGGAGCCCATCCTGGATTATCAAATGTGGGGTGTGGGGAGGAAGCAGGGCCACAATCTTTGTGTGCGTGTGTGTGTGGGGGGGGGGCTCAATAATCACGGAGAACCACGAAGGAGATAGCAGTGATAACCACGGAGGACCACGGAGGAGATAGCAGTGGGGTGAGGGCACGCCTGCTAAACAATTGGTTTTCACTGTGTGTAGAGTTAATAACACTAGAAGAGGTGCTTATTAACCAGAAAAATAGATAAAAAGACACAGGGCATGACCAACACTATTGGAAGAGAAAAACAATTGGACACGTACAGTTGAGCCCCTCCGCGGCAGTGAGGGGCAGGCTCTGAGCAGCTTAGCTGTCTCACCATGGACCCTTCCCAAGCATTCTGCAGAGTTCCAATTGGAACCGCTCGATGCCCAGTGGGTGCATGTGGAATGAATGTATGAATTATTGGAAAGTGGAGGGAGCTCGAGGCTGCTGTTCAAAGGAAAACTTTCTCAATGGAAGGGAGATTAGTTTATTTGTAGAGAAGCGTTTCAGGAAGGCTAACTAAGTATGGAGAAGCCCATGGGGAAGCCCCATCTACCCTGATTTGATGTGAAACGGGCCAGGTGCTCTGTCTAAGTAGCAAGAGGGTGTCTGACGCTTGCATCAGCACCCAACCCCAGGCCTGGGGAAGAGCTTGGATCTTTAATTGTGGACTTAGCAGACCCATCTGGTAACAAGGGTCATTTTCTTTTCTGAGATGCATTCTCCCTATTCGATTCCTTCTTTAGTTCAGTGTAAGTTTTCTGCATCCTCTTTTACTTGGTCGGATTGCTGTGTCTCACGTCACATGAGTCGTTTTCAATTACCGTCTGGTGATTCCTAGAATTGCTGTGGGTAAACTAGCTTGCTTGTGTATTTATTTATTTATGTAAATGTATATTTGCTGTTTCATGTGTTTTTACCTTGGTCAGCGTTCGCGTATACTGCAGTCTTTGAAGGGCTATATACGTTAGTAGGGACCAGGCTGATGGCAAAACATACTACCAGATATCAAGGGGGCGGGACTAGGGGAAGGGAGAGAAGGATAGAGGAACTACTGTGAGATTCCCACACCTCCTGTTCTTTCCATGCACAGCTGTTCCTGGGTTCATGATTGAGATGGCAGGTATCTCCTGCAAGCCGTTTTCAGTTCTGGTTTGAATTGTCAACCATTTAATGAACGTTCCCTTTGAGGACCTATGTAGTAGGTACCAGCCACTGTTTAGTATCATGTGACAGTCATCTTGGGGGGCTGGGAAGGGCTGTCACTATTATCTCCCCTTGTAAAGGAGCAAGTGAAGACTCAGAGAGGCTAAGTGATCTAGTCAGGTCATCAAGCTAATCTAAGGAAGCTCTGTTACCCGACTTTGTGAAAGCTGATCTCTACCTCCATATTGCAGACCGACACTTCAAATGAGTACTCACCTTCCACCGAGTGGTTCCCAGAACTAGCTGATGCTAGAAGCTTCTCTTTGTGGAGTGGTTCCTTCACTTCCTCGCTCTAATGGCAACCTGATTCTCCTCAGAACTGAATTTTCTGTTCTAGCATCTCAAGTATTGGGACTCTTATGCTCCATACACACAGGTGTAGGGGGGTGTCTGTACCCTGCCTCCTCCCCACAGCTGCTTTTTTTTCACAGCTGCTTTTAATGACCTTTCCTTCTCCCTCCCTAAAACAGAATAGAACAATCCATCAAGCAAGTGAACAAACAAAAGAGACACTCTTTAGAACAGACACTAATGATGCCTATCTCGTGAATTAAGGTATTGAATTAGTTGATTTAAGTTAAGTGCTTACCAGGGATTATCACAGTATTAGCTAATATTAGCAGTATTAAAATTATTTTTGTCAACTATAGATCTTAAAAGTAATACAGCCTATAAGCCTGGTCGTATCAAAGAGCCACCATGCTTTTGGGAAATAAACAAAACAGTCGCTTCAATGTGCATCATACATTTGGAGTAATTCTTATTCAGGCAAGCTGGTTTTATATTCATGACAAGCATTTTAGGTTTTAATATGTTTGCTTACATGAGATGCAGATTGTAATTTAATGGCAGCCTGTTTAATTATGCCTCCATTTGTATAAATTGTAATGTTGCTGCTGAAGAAATGAAACAAAAATCTCCTTAATTTCCTTCTCAATATTTAATTTAAATCAATGATAAACAGCGGCCGTCGCTTTGAAACAATGTTAATTAATATTCAGAAGACTAAATTTGTTTTTGGATGTATGGTATGTGTGGCATAATTGAACTGGAAATAAGATTGATAGAGTTAAATAACCGCTAAAGAGAGGAAAAAATACTGTACAATTCTGCTCAATCCATTTCTACCCACAGAAAAATGTGCAGTATGGGCTTTATGTTTTCAAACTGTTCTTGTACTTGTTATCCAATATGTAACGGAGGGTTTAGCTTTAGAAATATGTTACACGTATACCACATAATTATTCAGATTGTTGAAGCTTTATTTTTCTTTCAAGTTGATCTGGCCCATTTGCATCTCCTACTAAAGAATAAATAAGGTGGAGAGAGGAGTAAGGACAGCAATTTTGCTGAGACTCTGTGAATCAGACACGATCTAGTACCAGGAATACGAAGATGAATAAAACCCAAAGGTGGTCCTCAAGGAATTTATAATATAATGCAAAGGTCCAGAAAAGTTCAGTTTTAATACTTACACAATGGTGAGGGCCTTCACTATCATGGCAGGCGTGAACAAAGGGTACAATCATCGCTGTCAGCATGAGTGACATCCACACTGTCACCTTTCTTATTACTAATAATTGAATATCAAGTCTCTACTACATGACAATGTTCTGGGTGCTTTCTATGAGCTCGTTTCCTCCTTGTAATCCCCCTGCATGAACACTGAAGCCCAGAGATATTCAATCACTTCTCCAAGAAGTCAAGGCTGGTAAACAGCAGCCAAGGTATCCAACCTCGTCTGTCCTAAGTCCTTGTGACTCTCTCCCATCATGTGGTCAAGTTCACAACGTAAGTGCATGGGGATGTCCAGAGAGCCAGGACAGGTTAAGCTGATGGGTTTGGGATGGGCAGAGGAGTCTGTTATGGTTCTCATTCTGGTAAGGGCAGCTGGACAGGCCAACACACACACCAGAGGTAGGAATGGCCAGCATAGCTGTGATATTATCGGCACCATAAGATTGTATCCCTGGGTGATCAGAGCAGAGAGAGAATTAAGGAAAGGATCCCCTGTGAAGCTGTAAAACTGGAAGACACCGAAGGGCCACAGGGCACTGGAAGAATCTGCCCATTTTCAGAGGAACCGTCACTGGTAGGTCGAGAACAGAGGAGTCAGAGCCCCACTCAGGGAGGGGAGCTGGCACACGCCCAGCCACTGCAGGGCTTGGAGTCAGCAGGTGGGTAGTTAGCACGGGATTAGTCTTATTCAGAGCGGTCAAAGCAAACCCAGCCTGAGAGGCAGAGTCTTCCAGGCAGGGGCGGGGCAGAGGTGTTGGAAGTGTTCAAGCATCACCCCCATGCGAGAATCAGGGTATTGTCCGCAGAGGAGACCTAAGTGAGCAGCCATGTGACCCAGCAGCAGTGACTCAGTCTTTCTCAGCGTCAGGGAATGTGACGACTGTCATTTTAGGTCTAAGAACTTTTCACAAGACCATCTCAGAAGAGAAGGTAGGCTCTAGTCTGTAGCTGAGGACGGGACTACGCCTCTCTGATTCCAGCACCAGAGAATGGCATCACCAGGGAAAGGGCCCTTGCTTGTACCCCCACCACCTTGCTTGTACCTTAATTGGCCAAGGGGACAGTGACATGCTGCAGCTAATCAGCCTGGAGATACAATGCCCTATGTTCCCCCTGGGACAAGAGAGGATAGGAGGCTTGTCAGGAGCTGCTGCTGAGCCGTCTCCTCTTCGCCTCCCTGTCTCCCCTGGGAGGTTGTCGTGAGCTAGTTTCTCATGGCCTTGTGGGTTCTCAGGAAGTGTGAGGCCTTCTGCTCCGTGGCCTCGAAATACAGCTTCAGAATACAAAACTGCTCAGCCGCAGACTGGAATGGGCGCCTTAGAAAGGGGGTGCATTCATTTCCTAGGGCTGACATAACAAATTCCTACAAACTTGGTGGTTTGAGATGACAGGAATTCATCCTCCTGCAGTTCCGGAAGGCACGATTCTGACATTAGGGTGTCGGCAGGCCATACTCCTTCCCCGGGCTCGTGGGAGGGTCCTTCCCACCGCTGTCAGCTTCTGGGGGCCCCGGTGTTCCCCGGCCTGTGGCCGCACCACTCAGATCTGACTCCTTGTCCATATGGCCTTTTCCTCTGTGTGTATCTTGTCTTATCTTCCTGAAATCCACGGCGATTTCATCTCAAGACGGTGAACGCATTACATCCACAATGACCCCCTTTCTCAACGAGGTCATGGTCTCAAGTTCTGAATGGACGTGAGTTTTGGGGACACCGCCGAGCCCACTGCGTGGGACATCCCACAACTTGTGTTGCAGGCATGTAGCTCCTTTTGTTTGGTGGTGTCTTGTTTCGGTGTGTGGGACAAGGCCCGCAGGGAGCCGTGCCTTTGGCTGATCCTGTCGCCGTGTAAGTGACGAACTGTCTGATGCGAAAAGTGACCGGTGTAGTTTCCCTGGTCCTTCCAGTCAGGCCTTTGTCCTTTGTCCTGAGTGTGGGATGGCAGTCATCCATCCAGGAAGGCCAGCTCCACCTCCAAGCCAAGCTGCTCTCTCCCACCTTCCGCGAGCGCCCTGTTGGAGACAGTCCTTCCGGCTAGTTCTGTCACTTGTCTAGCTCTTGAATTGAGCCCCTGCTGTTGATCACCACTCTTCTTTCATTATCCTCCATCATTTGCTGCCTGGATTAGTGCTACTTCTTCCTAACTGCCTTTTCTGCCTCTCGTCTTACCCCATCCTAATAAGCCACACACAATTGCTAAACTGATCATTCAGAATTTTTAAAAAGCATCACCGCACCCCTGGGTTTACATCCTGTAACTATTCTCGCTTGCCCACAGGTTAAGGCCAGATGTCTTATGGCACAGGTCACAGACCCCATGTAAGCTGGTGCCTGCCTGCAGACCTGGGCAGCTTTCCCGCAGCCCAAACCCTGGACCCTCTGTCTGAGGACCAGCTGACCCACAAAAGTGTGTATTTGGTTTATGCAGAGTCAGTCTTCATAGTGGTTTATTTTGTTGCCGCCGTATCTTCTTGCACATTTTTGTGTCCCCACAGAGTGCTGACAATTGTACCTCCCTTACGAGATTGTCTGAGGATGAGAAGTGTAAAGTACTATTTTCTTCTGGTCATTGTATCTGGCCCAGCCACATATCTTGTCTGTAGTTGATGTTCATTGTGTTTGTAGGTTAGTTGTTGAAACAGTCAAGACCACTATATCCTTTTGGGAGCAATCACCATGCATTAGCTTTATAATTCGCAAAAAGCTGAATGCCAACAGCAAGTTTATTCTATTTTTAGTCCTCTAATTTCCCCTTAACTTTTTCCCATATGGAGAGTACTTTCTGCCATTTCTCTCCTCCCTGGAATACTGGATAGCCTGCTGCCCTTCCCAAAGCTGCCTCCTTATTCTCGTTCACCTGCCCCCCTTCCTTTGTCCCCACTTGATGAGCAAGTCACAAGGGAGCCTGTAGGCCATCAGATACCACCTCCCACCCGGAGCAGGGGTCCCCTCCCAGAAAGACAAGACGTCACATCCTTCTGAACATTCATTTTACAAGCACATGTGTAGAGCCTCCAATGGCTGGGTGCTGGGGTTGGGGGCTCTGTGTAGAGGAAGGAGTGGTGGGATTCTGGAAACATATGTGGTCTGGCCCCACCCTCAGCCTTTGGTCCTGCCATTCTCTTCATCATGTATGCCTTCCAGAACTATGTGAATAAATCTGGACTCTCCCCTTTTCTTTCTTAAGAACGATTTAATCCCCTAAGATATCATTATGTGCCCATTGCATGTGGTACCACCCCAGCAGAATGACTCATGGCCTGCTGGGTTTCCCACCTTGGGCATGCCGGTCTAGAGAGCACCCCCTGAATTTAATTCATGCTCACGATGCACACATTGAGCTCTGTAGCCTGCACTATTTTCAAGAATGCCTCACTTTCAATGATGATTTGTGGTCTCCCTCTCTCATCAGAGCTGCTCACAGAGGGTAACCTTAAACTTGAAGAGGTGTGACATTCATTTCTCTGCTGACGTGACAATAGAAGTGAGCAAGAACTTCTAGAGTCACTGTAAAAGCTGCAGAAACTTCTTACAAGAGAGATACCTGCCCCAAAGGGGGGCATCACCCACTCTGAGACAGATCATTCGTTCAACCTGGAGGACTTCTTAAGTGTCTCTCTTGTGATAAGTCACTTTGATCTCTTCTGGAGGCGAGGTCTGATGTCAGTGTCAGGACGAGACTAGACTTCTACAGAGTATGGGCTCTCAGGATGGGAAAAGGTTAAGACCCTTAACACAAGCTTTGAGAAGCCATGCTGGGGAATTCCTGTATGATTTTAGCTGGTATTATATTAGGTTTATTTCTGTATATTCTGTACATTCTGGTAAATGTAATACAATGGTTTTACTGTTGATCTCCAATTTCAAAGCATTGTGCTCAAGAATATGCTTGGTATGATTTAAAGCTTAAGTTTGCTGAAGCTCATTTTGTGCCCATGCATAGGGTCTGTCCTTGAAAAAGTCCCATGTGCACTAGAAAATAATGTATAGTCTGGGGTTCTAGGATGAAAGGCTCTGTAAATGTCAGTTATGTCCATTGGGTCTAATGTGTCATTTAAGGCTGATATTTCCGTATTGATTTTGTGTTTGGATGATCTATTCATAGTTGTCAATGACATATTTAGGTCCTCTACCGTAATTGTTTTTTTGTCAGTTTCTCCCTTTAGTTCTGTTAGTAGTTGCTTTATGTATTTTGGTGCTCCCTGATTGGGATCATGTTATGTCATCTTGTATTATTCCCTTTATCATTATAAAATGTCCATCTTTGTCTCCTGTTAACTTTTTTATCCTGAAGTCTGTTTTGTTAGATATAAGTATGATGACTCACACTTTTCTCTGTATGCCATTTGTTTGGAGTATAGTTTTCTACCCTTTCACTTTGAGTCTATATTTGGCCTTGTAGCTGAGATGTGTCTTTTAGAGGCTTTTACAAAATATAGCCATATTTTGGTTGTGTGGGTGGGCATGAATGGCAACCATCTCTGGGTAATTTCTGTGCTCATATTCATGGTCACCAATTAATGATGGCATGACTCAAGCAGTATCCATTCAATGCAAGCAGGACCCCTGCCAGAAAGTGGAAGAAGAGAAAAGAGAAGCCAAACCTGGGGAAGGGGCTGACAGGAGCCCAGTAAGGTTAAGGTGAAAGAAAGAAAGAGGAAAGGAGTGTACCAATATCAACAATGCTCATACTTTCATTTGATTGATTGATTGATTGACTGATTTTTACATCCTGCTACTTAAGAAGGAGGGTCATCTCTGAAAACAAATAGTGCTTTGAGTTAGAAAGTCTTGAGATAAAACATCAGCTAGTCATTAGCTGGATAACCATATCAAAGTCACAGTTTCTCAGATTCTCACTTTTTTAATATGTAAATTGGAGATAATAATAGCTACCTTACAGAAGAGTGTGAGGATTTGATGCAGAATTCAAAGATAGACAGGACTCTAGAGTATCCAGTGCTTGGTAGTCACACAGAGAAGGTAAATTTGCTTTCCTCTTTCTTTCATCCTTCCTTCTACTTGTTACCACAGCCATGTCTGAAACAAGAGTGGGGGTTGAATTATGAAACCCAACCACTGATTCCGGTGTGATTCTAACGGAGAGGCTGACGATTGTCTTCTTTAAGAGTCATACAGTGATATTATAGGCTGTGTGGGCCACTCTAACAACTACCCAGCTTTGCTACTTCACACAAAAGCAGCTCTGGAAAATACAGAAATGAATGCATTTGGTTGTGTTTTAATAAAACTTTATTTATAAAAGCCATAGCTTGCTGACCCCTGTTCTAAAACACTGCTGAAATGTTATTATGACTGTTACTCAAAACACCAGGAAACTTGATTGGAAGAGCATTTCCTGCAATTTGCAGGAAACTATGATTCCTGCACATGAAGCTTTAATTGGACCCACTTTGAACTGATGAGCAGATTCGGGAATGTTCTTGTGCCTCACAGGTGGATTTGGTCACACTTGGGTAAAGAGTAGAGCTTAGTTTACAGCTCAGCATTTTCCTTACTAAACGCTGTCAGAGAGTAGAGGATCTGGAGGGAAGCATTTTTCTGATTCCTAATTTAAGGGCAAAACCCCCTCAAATCACTCACAGTGTAAAAGGCATGTCGTTCATCGTTCTTCAGTTATTCATCCCTTTGCGGATGATATGGACTAAAAGTGTCATTTCCTGCTTCCAAGAAACCATTTCCCTTTAAGCAACCAGATGAAAACACTAAGTGATACCATAGAATTGATCAGAATGAAAACATACAAATTTGAAGAAAATCGTTCAGTTCAATAAAAATTTATTGAGTCTAAATGTCAGGCACTGTGATCTATATACATGATCCTAAGAATAACTGAGACAGCCCCTACTCTCAAGAAGTTCACAGTCTAGGATGAAAGAATGAGATGAACCAAATGATATTTAAAAGTGGGATAAGTGTGGCACCAAGTACCAAGTGTCCAAGTACTAATAGTGTCTGAGACACATCTGGCTGCTTGTGGCCGTGTACAGATGGCTTCCTCATGGAGTATGCCCAGGCCATGGGTCACTGTAGGATGTCACCCAGTGCCAGCTACCCAGGTCAAGCCATGGGTCCTGGCACCAGTCTTAGTTCCAGGTACTAGGAGAAAGGGGCATATCGTTCTCTCTTCACAAAGCCTCATTGTATTTGTCCAGGTTCTTATTGTGCAGAAAAGAAAAGAAGGAGAAGGGAGAAATGAAGAAGGCCAAAAAAGTTTTAAAAATCTTAGTGGCAGGAGATAGAAGAGAGGGATTATAAAGACAAAAAGAGAGGACAAAAAGGATCCTCACATTAGTCAGAGCTGGAAGGGTCCCCATGTAGGCCATGATTGGCAAACTTTTTCTGTAAAATGCCAGACAGTAAATCTTTTTGGTGTGGAGGGTTACGTGGTTTCTAAAACAACCACACACTGGCCATTGCAGTAGATGGTGTGGGAGTAAACGGGCACGGCTGCATTTCAACCTACTGTTTACTTACAAGAGCAGGCAGCTGGTCTGCAGGCTAGAGTTTGCTGACCCCCAAATTCTAACCCGTAATTGTCAGCCATACAGCTGGCATCTCCTCAGCCAGGTTCCTGGGAATTTCATACGCCTCGTCTCACGTAATTCTCACAAACATCCCTGTGAAGGAGGCCCTGTGTTTCTCATTTACCAAGGAAGAAATTGAGACGTGGAGACGTTTACTGGAATAGGCTCCCTCAGTAAGAGTGACTGGGTCTTCGGGAATGTGTGTTTCTACTTTTAGCCACCATAATGTTTCTCAACTTTCTGGAATATGTCAGTCCCTCAGTTCTGCAGTGTAGGAAGTGGGAGTCTGGGAGAAGTTAAACGACTTCCTCAGGGCTGTCAGCAGTCGGGTGCCACGAGTGGGGGCTAGAGCACAAGTGTCCCGTATCTACTCCGGTTGTTTGTCCAAAGCTCTGGCAGCTCCATCATGCCTCAGTGTGTCCACGGGAGGTGCCTTTCCCAGACAGCCTGGCTTCGTCCTGAATTTGGCTGGCCTTGGTATTAGTATTTAAAATGTGAAGTTTTAATCCAACTTTTTTTTTAAACTAAGAAAAAAACATATTTTTTTCCCTGAGCTGTTGAAATGAAATGATTGCCTTGAATGTTGTGAGAAGTTGGCCGAGTGCCAGAGAGAACAATGTAATTCTAATTTGATGGGTTTTCAAGTTTTCTCCGATAGATCACTAGAGGGAGGTGGGGGGAGGCCGTATTTTCTTTTCTTTTCAAGCATGAATGGAATATTTGCAACCTGAGATGACAGTTTTAGCAATTTGAGATGAGTTCATCTCCAAATAAACCTAATTTTCAGTATCATCTAACAGCCACAATCCATTCGTTCTGACCATTAAAACAAATACCAGGGAACGATGAGCTTCACAGAGCAGGAATACAGGAAATCCTTGGATTGATCAGAAGGGGGCGCTGCCGCCCGGCAACGGGGTCTGGTAGCCTCACTGTGTGAGGGCTTGGAGGCCTGGGAAGGGAATGAGGCCCAGTAAGCAGGACTTGCAGAAGGACTGCAGGTCAAGTTGGGAAGTGGGTGCAGTTTTCAGAGAAGCCTTGTTTTCTCTCCCAACCCGTTCATATCCATTCACATCCCATTCCATCCTGTCATTTAAATTCAACATTGTTCTGCCCTAGACATGGTGGGGTCGCTGTGAGAATCAGGGGGTTCACATAAACTACCTGTCACCGAATTTGACACTTTATTATATCTCTACCCCTTCTTGCACTAGAAACCAATAAAACAAGATTTGTAGCTCAATCGTGCTGTCTTGTAGATGCCTGATGTCAGCACAATTAAACTTCTTACCTCTGTTAATATGACTTATAACTCACCAAAACAGTAATGATAATGTTAATGATAATAGTGATAAAATTATGGTAAAAGATTTAATCACATTTGTATTTCCCTATGGAATTACAAATATTTCCATTGGCTATGACTCAACATTTCTTTAAAAGTCAGTATATAGGAAATGCTATAATGGTAATAGTAGCCACTACTTTTTAAAATTAAATTTATTGCAGTGACATTGGTTAGTAAAATTATATAGGATTCAAGTGCACATTTCTATAATCCATCACCGTATATTTGATCCCACTTTCCCTCGTCTACCACCCGCCTCGCCTCTCATTCTCTGGTAACCACTAAACCATTGTCTGTGTCTGTGAGTTTTTGTTTCTGTGTTCGTCTTGTTCCTTTGTTGTTTTCAGTTTTATATCCCACACATGAGTGAAGTCATATGGTTCTTGACTTCTTCTGTCTGGCTTGTTTTGCTTAGCATGCTAATCTCAAGATCCATCCATGTTATCACAAATGGCAGTGTTTCATCTTTTCTTCTGGCCGAGTAATAGTCCATTGTTTATATGTACCACATCTTTATTTAATCATGTATTGAAGGACACTTTGGTTGTTTCCATGTCTTGGTCACCATGAATAATGTTGCAATGAACACAGGGGTACATATATCTTTACAGATAAATGTTTTTCAATTTAGGGGGTAGATACCCAGGAGAAGGATTGCTGGATCATATGGCAATTCTAGTCTTAATTTTTTGAAGAACCTCCGCACTGTTTTCCATAGTATAGTAGCCAATACTTAATAGGATTGTTTACATGCCTAGGATTGTTAAATAGCATATATTTAATTTCTCCCTCACAACAAAACTCTATGACTTACGTTCTACTATTTTCCTGATTTGACAGTTGCTGAAAGTGAGGCACAGAGAAAGTAGGTAGCTTGTTCAAAGTCACAGATATTTTAATTGTCAGAGTCACTATTTGGCATGAGGGTGTCCGGCTGCAGACCCTGTATTCTCAAATTTCCACAGCATGCCCGAATGGAAAGGATGGATTAGCCCTTGTTTTATTTACTGTATGTACGTGCAGTCTTCAGCTAAATGTTTTAAGCTGCCGCATGCCTCCTATTCACTTACTCCTTCATTCATGTATGATACATTCTTGGCTCACAAGACCTGGAAATTGCACCCTTGAGAGAATGTGTCTTATCAATAGAGAATTCTGATCTGGTATCTCCTGGTCTGAGCAAAACCAGTTGCTTTCAGTTTTCATAGAACAGTAGATAATACATATACTAAATACGTTTCCAGTCACCAATGCTTAGTAATTTATGACACTGAAAGTTTCAAAATTTTCCTTTTCTCTCAAATGAAAGGTATCTATAGCGTAAAAATGGAGGAAACAGTTATCCGCACGTGAAGATACGCAAAGCTCTCTTTCCTTGCAATATCATTGTTATTTAACTTATTTAACAGATAGTTGGTAAGCAATTAGGGCTTAAAAAAGCAATTGTTTTGTTTAATTCAAGATATTTTGGATCAGTCTGGCAATTTCTCTGGCCTGGGCTTTTATTCTCCCCATGACTAGTTAAATTCCAAATAATTTAACATGTGTTACAAAAGTGTAATACAAACCATTAGACTTTTGGTGAGTCTGAGGAGAGAGAGAACCAGAAATCGTTCACATGGGAGAGATGTCTGTGGAGAACCAAAAGGAGCTGAACGGGGCCTTGATTTTCTCACAGCATGGACTTGAACCTTTTGTGCAGTACCGTAAGTCTGTGTGGACCAGTTTTCCCCACCACATGGGGTGGGGGGCAGAATATGTACCTGCTTACAGACTCTTGTCATCCCACACGCAGCTGTACTTCTTGTAGCTTCATAAAGGTCTTACAAGAATAAGCAAAACGGAGTTTGAAGTACGTTACACTCTCTTCAATAAATTGTTCATCTGTTGTCTCTTGTGGGAGAAAAAGGATCTCCCAGCATAAGCCCAGAGTTGGGGTGCTTCCCCTATGACCGTTGCTTTTGATCCTTAACCATCTCGCACTTCTGTGCAGTGAGTGCCCCAGAGCTCTTTCTCCCTCTGCTTTTTTTTTTTTTTCCTTCTCATCTTCAAATTGAAGTTTCAGTGTCCGTGAGGTTTGAAGTCACGCAATTCTGCATCTGAAGGCAGTGATGCTAATATATTTGGTCAAGGAGACACAGTACTTTTTTCAATCCTGAGACTCAGCACTCCAGAAAATTAGACATGAACTCAATACACAGAAATAACTCCATGACTCCACTCTGGACAGAGCCGGACCTCCAGCCCTTGTGAAGGATTCTGCTGTGATTTTTTATTTATTTGACAGATTGAATCATTGCAAAGACAGCCACACTGCTCATCTCCAACCCTCCAAAACTGTCATTTTCAATCAAGGGCAAGGGCTAGCCATGAAATTAAGAAATGCTAAAGAGACAGAAGAGCTGGAGGAAAGAAGGGAAGTCTTTCGGAATGTAAATGGCTGGGATGAGTTCTGTTGCTGTTGGAATAATTGCCTGAAAAATGGGAAAGTCATCTCTCTTTATTCCTTCTGGGATATGTCTATGTGTCTGTGGAAGAAGGAAGAGAGGGAGTAAAAGGAGGAAGAAGAAGAGGGGAGAGGAGGAAAGGGAAGGAGAAGAGAGGAGGGGAAGGAAAAGGAAAGGGTGGAAGGGAGGGGAA